>NW_024871046.1:692417-1384835 GCF_019054845.1 Dipodomys spectabilis
AAATTTAGAGCACAAACAAAAATATGAGAGTACAGACCTCTTGGTGACAGATTTACATTAATGGAACAGAGATAACTATAATTTTTCAGGTAGGTCAATATATTTAGGCAAGATAGTTAGGAACAAGGAGCCATTAAAGGTTTGGCTGCATGGATAACTTCATAGTCCCAAATAATTCAACACATAATTCATGGACAGGGTGATTAAAAACTTCACAAATTGCTACCTATACTGTTTTATTTTGTTTATTATGAATATGGATACTCATACTGACCACAAAGAGTCAAGCTTTCTATAGTGATTTTTCTATTATGACTACAATATAAATGACAGCATAGATACTTACTTATTCCATGTAGGCTATTCATAATATATACTAGAATTCAGCCAAAGAATTAAGTCAAACTCCTACTTTGAACTGGACTTGCATGATGGAGCAATGTACTACTTCTAGATTCAGAGTAGATATAATTTTAATTAAAGTTTGAAGATACATTATTGTTATATTTAATTAAGATTATCAGACTAAAAGAGTCCTAGCTATTTAATTAATAACTAGGTTGGTTATTTAATAATCTTAAGTTGGTTGCCTTAAAATTGTTCAATAGTATTTCCTTATTAATATATAATTTTTTATTTTAATTTTATTTTTGTCAATTGTAGTTTAGTAGAAAAGTTTTGTTTAATTTTTATTAAACTAGTAATTTAATTAGTGTTTAGGAATTAAGGCATAAATCATTTTTATTTTAAATTTAAATTTCTGTTAAATTTTATACTATGTAACAAAGTTCAACAGAGGGATGCATCACTACTTTATATCACTGTCTCTAAATTCTGGGCAAAGAAATCAACTTGGAAAACAAAGTCCTCAGAAGAATTAAAATATAATCTAAGGCTATTAAATGACAGCAACATCACAGGATGCATAAACATAAATGTGTGTTTAACAGGCTTATCTAAAAAAATATAACCATGCAACATATTCCACAGAAATATACTGGTGGCTTTTGAGAGTAATGATAAGCCTTAGCATCAGCTGAAAAATTCCTATCTCTTCATGTAGTGAAATTTAAAATTTTTTTAACCATGTTTAGTCTGCATTACATTTTGCAACTTTAAATAATTAGTTCAAGTTCAAAGCAGTATTCCTCTAAATTGTTGCCTGTCTTCAAGCCCTTATGGAATTCTTCCATGGAAGAAAGTCTTTGAAGTCACAGATGCTCTGTTGAAATAATGATCGAAATTTAGTCTTTTATATTTAACAAAACAGACATTACCAATGACACTATCTTTACAAGTTTTATTTAAATCCTTAAACACTTTCTTTCCCCTAAGTATCTAAATGAATCATGGGCTATCAGATTAAATAAACAATAGAACATGCACTTTTGAATTGTCAAGTAGCTAATGAAGTATCAGTGAAAAACAAGTATACTTTTATTGCATGGAATGGCTTAAGAGCACAGCACAAGGAATTTTCAAACATAGACAAAAGCTGCTACCAGCTCACTCTGTGACTTTAGGAAATCTGTCTTCTTTGGTTCTTAAGGTACTCATTGATAAACCGAATGAGTTTGGCAAGCTAGTTACCACAGTTCTATTTTTAACATTCTTTATCTTTATGGCCTAATGCCTCACTTTAGTTCGTGACTTTTCAGTACTTCGTTTTTACTCCTTTGGATTATAAAACATACATATAGAAAATAAAATAAAATAAATGGATGGCTTAATGAGTTGTCATGAGAGGAGGAAGTTTATAACCAGCGTACTTGTTGAAAAATTAATCTTTGTCCACCATCCCATAAGCCCCATCATGAAACCCATTTCAATATCAGCTTCCTCTTCTTCCTCTCTCTCCTCTTTTTCTTCCTTCTCCTCGAATAAATTGAAATCTTCACCTTTTAACCAGTCCTCTGTCAGGCACCAGTGGCTCATACTTGTAATTCTAGCTACTTTAGAGATTTGAGTTCAGGAGGATTGGGGTTCAAAGACAGCCAACATATCAAGCTAGATATGGTGGCATGTGCCTGTCATGCACAGGAAGCTGAGAACTAAGGCTCCAGTCTAGGCAGAAAGGTGCATGAAACTAAATGGAAAGAAGCTGGATGTAGTGCAATGCACCTATCATTCCAACTGTGATGAAATGCATAAAATGGGTGCATCACAGTCCAGGTGTATATCTCGGACAGGAAATGAGACCCTATCTCAAAAATAAAAGTCTAAAAATGGGCTTGACACATGGCTCATGTGGTAGATCTCATATACAGCAAGCATGAAGCTTTGAGTTCAAACCATAAAAACTAAAAAATGTCAATTCTATCTTTGCATTCCTTGAAATCAGCTATTATTTTTCTTTATAAATTAAAATTATTGAGGTAAAATATACATACAATAAAGTGCAGATATCATAGTTCCACTGGCATTCATGTAACCAGCAGGCAAATTAAGATTTAGAATACTTCAGTTAATGAGGGAGAATAAGAAAGTAATAAAAGAAATGAATATGGAAAGGCCATATATGTATGTATGTAAGCATCATAATGAAGTCACTTACTTTGTTCAAGTCAATGTATTTTAATAAAATATAAACAAATTTAAATGTAAAAAGTATTTCAGAAAGAACTCCAAATGTTTGTTTTTGCCCTGTTGTAGTCAATTCCAACCCATCTCTATTTTCAGTCCCTGGCAACCACTGTTTGAGCACGGACTATGTGGAAGTCACTGTGTTTCAGAGAATGAAATTAGGAATATTTCTAGATGTTTCTAGCAAGCATTATTATGACTTTTATCATTTTTGTTTTTCTCACCCATAAACCATTCAACAGCAAGCACAGAGCAAGACAACCACTCAATACACACACACACACACACATAATGAAAATTTACTGACAAACAATTGCATAACAAATCCTGAAAATAATATAGTAAACATAAAAATTCTATATTTGTTAGTACATAAAATACAGGGGAGTTTTGAGATAAGGCTAGAAACTTCAGGTATATTGTGAAAGTCTTTGAATATCAGGATGATACTTCCTTATTGTTTGGAAGTAGGATATCATCAAAAGTTTTAACACAGGAGAATGATATGATTATAATTACACTTTAGGAATATCCGTCTAATGGTAGAGTGTAGGTATATGATAAAGGCATAAGCAAGAATTGGTAAAAATCAGTAAGTACATAATTACAGACAGCTTTTTTCAACCAAAAACACTGGCATTATCTTCTAGTTATATATACGATGGAGGCATATCATTACTCATTTTAGAATCCTCAAAAGTTGCTAAACATAGAGATAAATCCTGCAGAAATTCTTCAGCTGTTTATCAAAACTTTAAGGTGTGACATTTCAGAAAATTATCTTCTTATCACTATAATATTTTTATTTAAATCTTATAAAATCTAGATAAGATAGTTAATCTATCTGAATGTCAAATTTGTCCATTTCAAAATGTATTTTTTAATAAAATATTTTTTCAAAAGGTATTCGTTATAAGGCTATTGTATAGATTAAGTAAAATAATTTTTCTAAAACACTTACTATTGTGTTTTTCATACAGGAAAAACTCAGTAAATCTTAAATACTATTGTTATTCTTCTTCTTCTTATTATTATCCATTTGGCAACAACACTTCATATAGCTACTATTAGCCTGAACACAGGAACTTTACTCTGGAGTCCATTTTCTTGGGTTTAAATTTTCCATACTGACTTTCTATTGAGCTGCAATATACTTCATAACAATTGTTGTCTTGTCTTAAAAAGATAGTAAGAGGGGAAGGGAAGTTGGCTCAGTGGTAGAATGCTTGCCTCACATGCAAGAGACCCTAAGTTCTATTCCTCAGCACCACATAAGCAGAAAAAAAAGGCAGAAGTGGCACTGTGGCTCAAGTGGTAGGGCGCTATATAGCCTTGAGCTGAATAGCTGAGGGACAGCTCAGAGTTCTGCCTCCACAACCGACAAAAAAAATAGTAAGAATATTAATCACAAGTATTTCTAAAAGCATATATCTAAACAGATAAAAAATGATAATGCTTTTACTTTGTCTTTTCTTGTTATCTGATCTTCTCTTTAGTCTGTTCTTTTTATAACAGTCTAATATCAAGGTTGAAAACCAATATTCCATACTCATTTTTTTCCTATTTTATTCATTTCTTTTTGATTCTATTATATATATAATTGTAAAGATGCTGTACAAAGGGGCTACAGTTACATGTGTAAGGCAATGAGTACATTACTTGTTGATCATTGTTACCTCTTCCCTTCCTTGTTGTTGTCCCACTATCCTTTCCCTCCCCTACCTCTCCCACTCCTCCTTACCCCATCCCATTCCTCCCCCAACCTGAAGTTGTAAAGTCCATTTCCATTATACTGTACTGTGGGTATCCTTTTTGCAATGGGTCATCCTGTGTCCTTGTTTCAGTGTTTTGTTATTCTCCTTCCCCTCTCCAGATTAGACATATGTATATACAAGATGCAAGGGAGCAAAATCAAGCACAGTGACAACAGGAGATATGCCATAAAGGAAAGAACATACAAAGGAAACAACAATAACAACAAAAAATAAAATCACATTGTACATTTAAAGCAATAACAATAAAGACAGACCTCTTGTGTCCATATCTTGGGGTTCATTTCACTTAGCATCACCTTATATGGTCATATGCACATGGCTTTTGAGCTTTTCAGCTCATCTGACTCCCCTCCCAAGTTACTCGAGCTGATTTGAAGTTTTGGCAAAGTAGCAGTGTATAAAATTAACCCTCAAAAATCAATGGCTTTCCTCTATGCCAATAATGAGAAGAGCACAGCTGAAATCAGGAAAGCAACTTCTTTTGTAATAGCCCCATCAAAAATAAAATACTTAGTAATAAACTTAACTAAAGAAGTGAAAGACCTCTATGATGAAAACTTTATAAACCTGAAAAGGAAATTAAAGTGGAACTAAGGAAGTGGAAATACACCCATGTTCCTGGATAGGGAGGATTAACATTGTGAAAATGGCAATATTGCCAAAGGCTATCTACAAATTCAATGCAATACCCATCAATATCCCAACCTCATTCTTCAATGAAATAGGAGAACCAATCCTTACTCATTTCTTACACTACTGGTTTTCCATGACCAGGTGGTAGTGGACTATTTCAGTCTTATTCATGAGCTGCGTAAAATAAGTGAACTACAATTCCATCTTGTATACGGATATGGCTTTTGATGAATAGATTATTTTCCAGAATATTTTACAATGCATGTGTATAATGTTCTCTATAAGTCAGAGACAGTTGTCATTATTTTGTATAGAAAATCATAGTTTAGGGTCATGCTGTGTAAGTAAAAAACCCTCCATTTAGAAATGGTCAGTATATTAAGATAAACTTGGAGTAATATCTGATAAATAGGTAACTACAAGTTTCTAACTCTTACCTCCTCTGTTAAAACAATAAACATAACAAGACGACAATGGCATTTTGTCAAGGAAAGGTAAAAGAATAACAGACCCTTGAAATCCTCTAGTACACAGAAACCCAGTATGACCAAATAGTTCAGAAAATGAGAGGGGTTGGGGATGTGGCTCAGTGGTAGAGTGCTTGCCTTGCATGCATGATGCCCTGGATTTGATTCCTCAGCACCACATAAGCAGAAAAAGCCAGAAGTGGAGATATGGCTCAAGTGGTAGAGCACTAGCCTTGAATTGAAGAGCGGAGGGACAGCTCCCAGGCCCAGAGTTTAGGCCCCATGACTGGAAGCAAAACTAAACTAAACAAAACAAGAAAATGAAAAAGCTTTTTTTCTGTCATCCCATTTCCAAGATCATCTCAGAACCATAAGTATATTTCCTTCTGAAGCAAAAAGGTAGGCAAGCATTCTTCAGCACCTTTGAAACCAATGCATACACATACTATCCTCACCATCATATAATCCTACAGTCCTTGCAGGCAATAAGTATAGCTGAAGGAACTGTATGGAACCACACATCTGTACTTCCCTTACAAAGGATCAAACATGGCATCCTACTATCTCTGGTTCAATATGACATTGCTTGTGTCATCATAGAACTAGAATTACTACAGATGTATGTCCTGCTCTAGGGGCCAGGTGGTCACTGCAGCTTTTTATCCTGGGGATCTTGTTGAACACACACCCATCCTATAAAGTCATACACTATTCCCCAGCTCAGCTACTATTGTGTTCTGCACCAAGCTGTGTGAAGCTGTTGAGAGCCCTGCAGGGAGTCTATCTGCATGATAGGCTTGACTATATCACTGGAACATCAGGAGGCTGTTCACAGAATCCGGTCTTTTCATCCTGCCCCTTACAAATACCGGTAGCTGCTAACAACCACCTTTTCACCCCCCAGTAGCTGCTAACGACCACCTTTTCACCCCCCATACAAACACCCGGTAGCTGCTAACAACCACCTTTTCACTGCCCTAAGCAAGCATCCTGCAGCTGCTATGCCCAATGAAAAAGCTTCCTTATTCTAAGCATATAAATATCCCTGTGTGAAAAATAAAATTTGGCAGCTTGATCAGAATCCTTGTCTTGCTGTCCTTCTTCGTGTCTCTTGTCCCTTCATTCCTTCTCGCTTAGGTTCACCGCCCTCGCTGAAGTCCTGCGGGTCGGGACATGAAGCTTCTCTATTCTTACTCTTCCAGGTCCAGTTATTCCTTGCTCCTGAGACCTGAGTTGCCTTTACGTCCTGTGTTCCAGAGAAATGGAGCCTTGGGCTAAAGCTATGTAGTGCAACTTCCCAGAGATAAGCTAATGTGGTGCCTTAGTGTCAAAAAACAAAAATCTACTATACCATTTCCCTGATCCCTTGATTCTGAGCTGTGAAAGCACCCCACTATCATAGGAAATGGAACAGGTACTGTTATGCTTCCCACTCTACCTCACTTCACAGTTTCCAAGCCATAGTCATACTTTTCTATTCTTGGTTCCTTGCTCCTGCAGCACCCGGACTGACAGATCTACCACTTGTGTCCCACCATCCTATGGCCCAGGGTCATCCTTAAATCCCTTACTTCCATAATCATTCAGTTCTCAGAGCATAATTGCAACTGCCCTCAGTACATCTTAAAGTCATGCTGAAGTTGTACCCTATTCCTTAGGGTCAAAGTCTTGGTTACATACCTGAACCTGGAGCCTGACATGCTGGGTGTCACTCAGAGACCAAAATTTTGACTTTGTGTGTGATCTTCAACCACGCAACTTGGAAGATGAACTGGTACCTCAAGTCCTAAGTGCCATGGCAGTTCTATAAAATTTTGACCCTAAAACCCAGGCTCCATAGCCTGTACTGTGAGCCCCAGTCATCCTGCAGTTGCCTATTGAGAATGATCTCAACTTACACTTCCTACTTGGATAAAAAAAAAAAAGCCCTGCCTCTAGGACTCTAACAACTCGTGGCACTGCTGCCACGAATAAGGAATATGATATCATCCAATGTACACAATAAATCTCATATAACTAAAGCCAATGAGTTAAGAAAAGGAATAAAAAATGATTTTAAGGAAACAGTGTGATACAAGGCAGATAATGCAATGAAATAAAATAACCATTTCTGAGTTAAATTTGAAGTTCAACAAAGAAATAATTTAAAGAACAAAACAGAAACTTTGGCATTAGCAAACAAAATAAATGAATTTTAAAATTCAAGAGATAATTTCAAGGACAGATGTTCAAGTCAAAGAATAGGTATACATCAAGACAAGTCTGTTGAAATTATCCAAATGGAGAAAGAAAAATACGAAAAAGAGTGAAGAAAATTTACAGGATTTGTGGGACGTACTAAATAAGCTAATATTTGTATTGTGGAAATTTCAAGAAAAGAAACAGAGGGAGGTAAAAGTCTTATTTAATGTAATAGTTATTAAAACTCCCAAAGCCTTAAAAGGGAAACAGACATCTATATCCATGAAGCACAAAGATCTCTACACAAATTCAAATGAAAGAGCTCTTCAACAATAACATTATAATTAAATTGTCAAAAGACAAAATAGAGGAAAATTTTGAAAGCAGCAAGATAAAAGTGACATGTCGGGTATAAATGAATTTCTACATTAGACTATCAGAACATTTCTTGGCAGAAATATTGAAGACAAAGAGAATAGAATGTTATATTCAAAGTCCTAACAGAAAAGAACTGTCAAACAAGATTACTATACCCAGCAAACCTGTCCTTCAGAAATTAAAGAGAAATAGAGCCTTTTCTAAACAAGCAAAAGCTGAATGCATTCATCACAATGTGTAACAGCAATTAAGAGAGTTTTAAATTGGAATAAAAGGGACACTAATCATGGATTGCAAACATAGAAGTATGGAACTCATCAGAAGTAAATAGTCTGTCAAATCTTGAATGCTCTAATATTTTGATGTTGCTTTGAAAATCATAAACGTTGGTCTTGTAAATAACTGTAGCTACAACAATTTATTAACAATACAAAATATAAACATGTAAGTTGAAGCATGTTTGGGCACGGTAAAAAGTATAGGGTGATGTATATGATCAAAGTTAACTGGCTATCAGCTTAATCTAAATTGCTGTAAAATGCAAAATCATCATACCTTAGCCCTGAAGAAAACTTCCAAATTACAGAAGGAGATAAGAAGGGCAAAAAAAGGATCTACAAAATAACTTGGAAATAATGATCCAAAATCAGTCTTAAGCCTTTGCCTATTGAAAATCTTTAATATAAGTGTATTAAATGTATTAATGAAAAGACAGTGTTGGAATGGATTAAGAAATAAAAATAAGGGCTGGGAAGATGGCTCAGTGGTAGAGCGCGTGCCTTGCATGCATGAGGCCCTGGGATCGATTCCTCAGCACCACATAAGCAAAAGGAAAAAAGCCGGAAGTGGCACTGTGGCTCAAGTGGTAGAGCGCTAGCCTTGAGCTGAAGAGCTGAGGGACAGCGCCCAGGCCAAGAGTTCAGGCCCCACGACCGGACCTTCTCCCCCCCCAAAAAAGAAAGAAAAATAAACAAAGTCAAGGAAGGACAGGAAAGTGGGAGAAAAATGAGGGAGTAACAACTTTTTACAGGAAATGTACTCAATACCTTTCTTATGTAACTGTAACCCCTCTATACATCGCCTTTACAATTAAATTAAATTAAAATCCAAAGTCTAACTTTGTCCTGCCTAAAAGAAACTAGTTTTCAATGGAATAGAATCCAAGGACCAGACTTGACCTCACAGACTTATAACCACCTAATCTTTGATAAGGTAGCCAAAATTCATATATAGAACATTACATTCAACAGCATCAGAAAATAAATTCTCTAATGAAAATGGAATATTGTTTAAAGTAGATATGTATTAGCTCATGAAACAAGTCTAAAAAATTAAATGACATTAAAATCAGATCACTTCTAATAAAAATGTTATGAAACTGGAAAACAATGCTAGGACTATTGGATACTAAATAATATATTCTTGAATTATTGAATATTATCAGGCAAAAGAAATACAGCATACCAATACCTCTCATTGAATAAAAGCAATTCTACATGGCGGTTTATAGCAATAAATGCCTAGATTAAAACTAAATAAGCACCTCAAATAACCTAAAGATGTGCCTTTAAAGAACTAGAAATAAAAGAACAAAATAATTCCAAAGTTACTGAGAGGAAGGAAAATGAGAAAGCACAAATAAACCAAAAAATAAAAAAGCATAGAGAATAATAAAATTGAAAGTTTGTGAGAAATATAATCCATAAACCATTAGCTACAATAAAAATTATGGACAAGACTCAAATGAATAAGAAGCAAAAATGGAACATCACAATGGACACCTCAGAAATTAAAAGGATCCAAAGGAGATGATTATGAGGAATTGCATGCCAATACATTAGATATCTCAATTGAAATTGCTAAATTCCTAGAAAAATTAAGTCGGGTATAAATAAATTGAACCAAGTAAATTTTAATGCATATTTATATTCTACTAATTATATAATTTTGTGGAAGTGGGTATTGAGCTTAGCTTCTCATATTTACTAAGTATGCACACTAAACTTGAGCCAGAGCTCCAATCCTTTAGCTTTTTCCTTGAATTTTCAGATAAGATATCATGCTAACTTTGTGTATGCTGACATTAACTTATGATCCGCATCATCTCAGCCTCTCAAATTGCTAGGATTGCAGGCAAGGACCAGCTGTCTAGCTTTAGCACATATGTATAAGTAATACAGAATATTATTTTTTATTGTAGGAATTAAAGGAAAAATAAATAGATAAATGAGTCTAGAATAAAGATAAATGTTCCCCAAACTTGGAAGAATTCTGATTAATACCTTGGAAATACACATTATTGTTGTTGCATATGAGTTTGAACTGAAGGCCTTATGATTGCTAGGTATGAATTTTATTACTTGAGTCACACCATCAGCCTCCTTTACTTTAGTTATATTTTGTGATAGGGCCTTGTATTTTTGTCTGGTTTAGCCTCAACCACAATCTTCTTACTTATGCTTCCTGTATAACTGGGATGAAATGTGCACATAAACATGCCTAGCCTTTGTTGTTGCAATTGAGATGTCTTGCTTACATTTTTCCCAGCCTAGCTTGCAACTATTATTCTCCTGATATTCACTTTCTAAGTAACTAAGCATCCTGTATTGACAGATGTGAGTTCTATATTATTAATTATAGCTACTGCCCTAAATTTTTTGCTTCTTTCACTACCACAAGGTCAAAATGAATGAGCAATGAATGATGTCTCTATGTCCACCATATATCCCTTGTTCTATATGTACCTACTCATTTATTCTATATGTGTCTACTAAGGCACTTCGAGAATTTACAAAATAGGTTATATTTGTTTATTTAATATAATTATATGGAATGCTACTTGTACATAATGTATGACATGGTGGAAAAGATAATTATACAAATTTACATGGATAATTTCAATGTCTTATAAACTACCATTAAATTCAACTTGATTTCTGCAGGTGTTTATTAGAATTTCTTACCAATTATCAGTAGCAAAATGAGTGATCATTATACCAATAATGAAAAATAGGATGTTCACAAAATTGGAATGTACATATTGAATATTAAATATAGTATTAACTTTAGTGCCTACCTGGAGGCTACGTAAGGACAAAATGCCACTGTGAAAATCTGGGGAAACAAATTATACTTGAACACATTTATAGGACAGTGAGATCATTTTATAAGAATTTAATAAAATATCTGAGTGGCAAGGAATGTTTCTTCTTCCTCATTGATGTCAATTGTTAGATTACTTCTAGATTTTAAATCCAAATTCATTCTTGCTGGTTTTGAAATTTTGTTTAAAGTTGTGAGTCTTTATCTTTACTTGACCTGTGCTGTTATGGCTGTGATGCTTTTAAATTCCTTTCAAGTTATATAAGATTTTTTTTCTTTCTGGAACCTGGTAATTTTAAGATTAGAATTTTTTGTTTGAAAGGAAAAAAACCATTGACTGACCTCAATCCTTTCATTTTCTATCTCAGTTTTATCTAAACCCCATGATACTACCAAGGTCCAAAATTTTTAAAGGTACAAAATTTTCTACCATTCTTTTTTAGAAAAAATAACATCAACCAAAACCTACATCTGTGTGAAAACATTTTTCTTTGTGCTAGTGGAAAAGTTAAAGTGGCTCTTGAATTTCTTTATGTAATAGTGTTAATGTCTTGACCTCTGTTCAGGCTTCACTTACAGTTAACATTAAAATATTACTTATCTTCAGTATTACATATCTGTATAATATATTTTTCCAATCTGAGTATTAGAATAAAGTTCTATGATAGTTTGTAATTTCTGAAGAAGAAAAAAGTAGACTATAGTTCCAATTCAAGGTTTTAGTTAAAAAATTTTACCATGAATATTGAAGAATTCAAAGAATTTGTCAAAAAGAAAAGCAAGAATACATGGTGAACGTGAAGCAAACAACTCTGATGGAGGGTACAAAGAAAGAAAAGGAAATATTAATGAAAAATAAAATTGCATGAAACATCCATCAAAGTGTCCCCAGGTCAGCATAAAGGGCATAGTGTAAAAAGAAACAAAATGATGGAGAAATGGAAATAAAACACAGTACAAATAAAACTTACATTAATTACTATTTCTTATACTCAGTGAATAAAAGCCGATTATATGCAGATACTATTCTAGATTTAATAAACAATAGTTATGAGGGTCCGGAAGAAGATGGTGGAGGAGAAGCTAGAGGCTAAACAAGCTCTTGCATAGAAAGCAGTTTTAGTGTTTCAGTGAATAGTCCTAGGCTAGAAAATCACACCAAGTGTGCCATCACAGTACAGAGAGTTTGGCCAGAGACGGAAAACCCAGGCAGCTTGGTCAAGGAGACAGATGTGACCACTTGCCAGTAGCCGTGGGTACAGCAGCGGCCATGGCCACTATACCAACAGATAAAGTCCAGGACAAAGGCACCAGACACAGCTTGTGAGTGGATCCTACTAACCACCAGCAAGAAGTGACAAAGAGCAGAAATATTCATCCTGCTGATCCCAGACCAAGGAAGGCCCAAGGACCAAGAGTCTGGTGTGAGTAGAACCCTGTCATCCTCACTCTATCTCACTGAGCCAAGGTGGAAAGGTAGCCTGGCCCAACGACTGGAGAGCTCCATATTTGATAAGGACAAAGGCCCAGTCTTTGGAAGAAAACAATTGGAGCAATTATCAAGTCACAGGAACCTGACCTGAATTGCCAGGCTCAGCTCCACCCAGGGGAAAGTCACCCTTCCCAGGCAGAGGAACTCTACCTCCAGAGGAGCGACTTTCTTCATTGGGTAAACAGAGCTAGAGGATTCCCCTCCCCAAACAATTGAAGCTCAGTAAACTTAAACCCTGAGAATGGTTCCAGGTGGGGCTCTGTGAGTGTCTCAGGAGCCAGCCACTCAGGGAAAAGCTACAGATTGCTGATAGACCTCAACCCTACCCAGAACCTAGCCTCATCACAGTAACTCCAAGCTAGAGGAAACAGCCATTTCCCACTTTGGTGAGACTCAAAGCAGATCTCCCTCCCACTGAACTAGCCTGGGAAGAGGATCACAAAGTCCTAAGTAAGGCAGAGCTGTCTGCCTACTCAAACAAATGGACTTAAGAAACCAATCAAGCCACAGGAAAACCCAACACCACAAGCAGACCAGAGACTCCTCCAAGAGACTGGTAATGGACAAGGGGAGATACAAGATATTCAACCCCGTCTCCCCCAAAAATCAAAGAAGTCTTTTTTCTACCTATTTTTTAAATTATTTTTTTTAATTGTTTTCTATTTTTTTCATAATTTTTATTTTAGGAGTGTGTGTGTTTGTGTGTGTGTGTGTGTGTGTTTTATTTCTAATTCTCTTTTGAATTTTTGGTCTTTTTTCTTTGTCTCTTTTTTTCTTTGCTCTTTCTTTTTGGTGTGACTCAATTACTGTTCTGCTCATCCCCAGATATAGAACCGTCATTGATTATTAGACCTTATCCCTCATTGTGTTCATACTTAATGCAGTTTATTGCTCAATTCACAACCTCTTAGGGGTAACTTCATTAATAGTAGTATTATTTCTTTATACCTATATAACATTCAGGCATTCTAATTTTAAGAATTTTTATTTTTTTATTTTTTCACTTTTCCTTTTTACCTTTACCCTCCCTCATCCTATCATTTTCTTCTCTCAAAATCATTACTCTATACTTATATAATTTTTATGCGCTTCATTTCTTAAATTAAAATTTTTGATTTCCATTTTTTTCTTTTTTTCTAATCTATCATTTTGTCCTATCCATTGCCCTCTCTGAGATTAGGTCTTGGTTAAATTCATTCTCCTTTCACCTTTCCACATCACTCTAATCCTATTTTTCCCGACAATTCTCCCTAAACTCAATAATTTCTGGTTTGCTGAATCCCTCTTTAATGTTTTTAGCCCATTAATCCATAGTTGTTTCATGTTGAATAGATTGTATTGGTGGAGATAGATTGTATCTGCAGCCATTTTGACTGTGCAACTACAGGACTCTGGTTGATGATTGCCTTAAAATAGTGTTCTAGCACAAAATTGGTGTTACTTTCTTTTTTTTATTTCTTTTTTTTTTAATTTTATTTTATTTTATTTGAGAACATACTGTACAGAGGGGTTACAATTACATGGGCAGGATAATGCATACATTTCTTACCAAGCATTGCAGCCTCCTCCTTTGTTTACCCTTCACCTCCCTTCCCAGCCTCCCCCCTCACCCCCACCCAATCATACCCCCCCCCACCCCCCCGCCGACACCGACATTGTAAAGCTGGTTTTGACATGACATTTTGTACTTCTCATTGTTGCAACAGGTCCACCTGAATGCTTAAATGACTTGTTTGTCCACATCTCCTCCACATGTTATACTGACATCATATATAGTGAAAGCGGGGGTTACACTGTGGGGGAGGGACATACAAAGCAACAAAGAAATAATCTTATAAATGCATTAGAAACAAATGCATGAAAGAAACAAAAACATTAAAATACATATTTAAGGATTCGTTTTCCTAACATCACATTATCTGACCTTTTCAGCTTGACTCATACCTATACCAGATATTGCAAATAAGGGAAACCATGGGACCTATGTTTCTTTGGGCCTGGCTTACTTCACTTAATATAATTTTTCCAAAGCCTTTCCATTTCCTAACAAATGGGGCAATGTCATTCTTTCTGATGGAGGCATAGAATTCCATTGTGTATATATACCACATTTTCTTGATCCATTCATCTACTGAGGGGCATCTGGGTTGGTTCCAGATCTTAGCTATGGTAAATAATGCTGCAATAAACATAGTTGTGCTGGTAGCTTTAGTGTGGTCTTGTTTGTAAAAATTTGGCTAAATGCCCAAAAGTGGGATTGCTGGGTCATAGGGGAGTTCTATGTGAAGTCTTTTGAGGAACCTCCATACTGCTTTCCAAAGTGGTTGAAAAAGTTTACATTCCCACCAACAATAAAGTAAGGTTCCTTTCTGTCCACATCCCCTCCAGCATCTGTTGTTGTTAGAGTTCTTGATTTTTGCTGTTCTAACTGGAGTGAGGTGATATCTCAATGTTGTTTTGATTTGCATTTCTTTTATGGCTAGGGATGTTGAACATTTCTTCATGTGTCTATTGGCCATCCTTCTTTCTTCTTCAGAGAAGCTTCTCTTTAAGTCTTTCGCCCACTTACTTATTGGGCAGTTGTTTCTTTGAGGATTTGTTGTTGGGTGGTTTAATTTTTTGAGTTCCAAGTATATTTTAGATATGAGAGCCTTGTCCGTTGTATGGCTAGTAAAGATCTTCTCACAATCCGTGGACTTTCTATTGATCTTGCTAGCTATGTCATTTGCCCTGCAGAAGCTCTGCAACCTTATGCAATCCCATTTGTCCAACCTTTCTTTGATTTGTTGTGTTTCTGGGTCTCTATTCAGAAAATTTCGGCCTGAGCCAAGGAGACCTAGGGTTTCTCCTATTCCATCCTGTAATGTTTTCAGAGTGTCTGCTTTGAGTTCAAGGTCTTTGATCCATTTGGAGTTGATTCTGGTGCCGGGTGATATATAAGGATCTAGCTTTAGTTTTCTACATGTAGTTAACCAATTTTGCCAGCACCGTTTACTGAAGAGGCTGTCTTTCTTCCATTCTATTGTTTTAGCTCCCTTATCGAAGATTAGATGGCTATAGGTCTGTAGGTTCATTTCTGGGTTTTCAATTCTATTCCATTGGTCCTGAGGTCTCTTCTTATGCCAATACGAAGCTGTTTTGATTACTATGGCTTTATAGTAGAGTTTGAAATTTGGTATTGATATTCTTCCAGCAGTGTTCTTTCTGTTGAGGAGCGTTTTTGCTATTCGAGGTCTTTTATTGTTCCATATGAATTTTTGGATTGCCTCTTCTATTTCCTTGAAGAATGAGCGTGGAATTTTGATAGGTATTGTGTTGAATTTGTAGATAGCCTTGGGAAGTATTGCCATTTTCACGATGTTAATCTTTCCAATCCAGGAGCATGGGAGGTTTTGCCATTTTTTAAGTTCTGTGTTGATTTCCTTTTTCAAAATTTTAAAGTTTTCATCATAGAGGTCCTTTACTGCTTTAGTTAATTCCTAGGTATTTTATTTTTTGAGGGGCTATTACAAATGGAGTTACTTTCCTAATTTCAGCCACACTTTGCTCATTGTTGGCATACAGAAAAGCCATTGATTTTGGGGGGTTAATTTTATACACTGCTACTTTGCCAAAATTTTGAATCAGCTTGAGTAATTTGGGAGTGGAGTCTATGGGATTCTTTAAATACAAGATCATGTCATCTGCAAAGAGGGAGAGTTTTATTTCTTCTTTCCCTATTTGTATCCCCTTTATGTCTGTATCTTGTCTTAGTGCTGTAGCTAGGCATTTTAATACTAGATTGAAGAGAAGTGGAGAGAGTAGACATCCTTGTCTTGTTCCTGAGTTAAGAGGAAATGGCTTTAGTTTTTCACCATTAAGTATAATGCTGGCTGTAGGTTTGTCATATACAGCCTTCATTGTATTGAGGAATGTTCCATGGATTCCTAATTTTTCCAAAACCTTCATCATAAAGGGGTGTTGGATCTTGTCGAATGCTTTTTCTGCATCTATTGAGATAACCATGTGGCTCTTATTCTTGCTCCTGTTGATGTGATGAATAATATTAATTGATTTGCGTATATTGAACCAGCTTTGCATCCCTGAAAAGAAACATGTTTGATCGTGGTATATGATTTTTTGAATGAATTGTTGAAGTCAATTGGCCAAAATTGTGTTGAGAAGTTTTGCATCAATGTTCATCAAAGAAATGGGTCTCTAGTTCTCTTTCTTTGATGGTTTTGGGATAAGGGTTATGATGGCTTCATAGAATGTGTTCGGTAGTGAACTTTCTCTTTCAATTTCTTTGAAGAGTTGGAGGAGTATTGGTGTGAGGTCTGCTTTGAAGGCCTTGTAGAATTCTGCTGTAAAACCATCTGATCCTGGACTTTTCTTAGCTGGGAGGTCTCTTATTGCTGTTTCTATTTCAATGCTTGATATGAGCCTGTTAAGCTGGTTTAACTCATCTTGGTTTAGTTTTGGCATTTCAATATTTGCTAGGAAAAGGTCCATTTCTGTCAAGTTCTCAAACTTATTAGCATGAAGTTTTGAGAAGTATTCCCTTATAATGTTCTGAATCTTGGTTTTTTCCGTGATGATATTTCCATTCTCATCTCTGAGTTTATTTATTTGGGTGTGTTCTCTTCTTTTTCTGATAAGATTTGCTAAGGGTCTGTCAATTTTGTTAATTTTTTCGAAGAACCAACTCTTTGTTTTGTTGATTCTTTCTATAGTTTTTTTGGATTCTAATTCATTTAATTCTGATTTAATTTTAATTATTTCTTTCCATCTACTGGATTGGGGTTTATCTTGTTGCTCTTTTTCAAGGAGGTTTAGATGTATGATTAAATTGTTGGTTTCAGATCTCTCCCATTTGGTGATGTAGGAGCTCAGACTATAAACTTTTCTCTGAGTACTGCCTTTGCCGTGTCCCAGAGGAGCTGGTAATTTGTGTGTTCATTTTTGTTGAATAGCATGAACATTTGAATTTCCTTTCTAATCTCTTCCATGACCCACTCGTGATTCAGTAGTGTGTTGTTCAGCCTCCATGTTTTACCGGACTTTCTTTGGTGGCTTTTGGTGTTGAGTTCTAATTTTATTCCCTTGTGGTCTGAGAGAATGCAAGGTATAACTTCAATGTTTCTGAATTTGGACAAGTTTGCTTTGTGATCTAAAATGTGTTCTATTTTAGAAAATGTTCCATGTGCTGCTGAGAAAAACGTGCATTCTGATGCTTCTGGGTGAAATATTCAGTAGATGTCTGTTAAATCTAGTTGATCTATGCAACTGTTTAGATCTGCAGTTTCTCTGTTGAGTTTTTGCCAAGTTGATCTATCTAGTGTGGTGAGTGGTGTGTTAAAATCCCCAACAATTCATGTCTTTGGATCTATGTGGGATTTGAGGGAAAGTAGTGTTTCTTGGATAATTTTGGGTGCTCCATTTTTTGGCGAATTGATATTTAGTATTGTAATATCCTCCTGAAGGGGAGATCCCGTAATTAGTATGTAGCGACCTTCTTTATCTCTTCTCACGCATTTTAATTTGAAGTCTATTTTATCTGATATTAGGATTGCAACTCCAACCTTTTATGGGGGTGGTTTGCTTGGTAGATTTTGCTCCAGCCTTTAACATTAAAAATGTGTTTGTTTTTACAGGCAAGATGTGACTCCTGAAGGCAGCAGATAGAAGGATCTTGCTTTTTAATCCAACTAGACAGTCTATGTCGCTTAATTGGTGAGTTAAGTCCGTTAATGTTAAGAGATAGGACTGAGAGGTAATTGGAAGTTCCTGCCATGTTATCCACCTTCTTGGGGGTTGCGAAAACTGGGTTCTTCCTATAGTTCTTGGATTCTCAGTTTGGATGCAGTTTCTTGGCCTTTATTGTGGTCTTCTTGGTTTTCTATGTGTAGGACATCTTTACGAATCTTTTGTAGGGCTGGTTTGGTGGAGATGTATTTCAATTTTTCTTTGCTATGGAAGAAGAAAGAGAAAGAAAAAAAAAGAGACCAGAAAAAATAGAAATATAAAAATTAAAAATATGCAGAAGTGAGACCAAACTATTCAAAGAACGTGAATATAATGAGAGAAGGGGAGGGATGTAAAGGAGATGTGAAAAACTTAAAAATAAAAATACTTAAAATATTATATAGTTATAAAGAGGTAGTACTGCTATTAAGGAATTTAAGTCTCAGAGATTTTGAATTGAGTAATAAATTTGTGGATTAAGTGTGTACACAATGGGGGATAGGGTCTAATAGTCAACTACGGGTTTATCTGAGGATGTGCAGAACAACAATTAAGTCCCATAAAGAAGAAGAAAAGAGAAGAAAACGTGAGAAGGATAAGGAATAAAGAAAAAAAGATCAGAAGTTCAGTCGAGCTAAGCAAAAAACAAAAAGAAAAAAATTTTTTTAAAAAAGAAAGAAAAACGCACACACGCATGTATCCCTAAAATAAAGATTATAAGGGGCAAAAAAAGTTACTAGGAAACAAATTTTTCAAAAAAGGTAAAAATTAAAAATTAAAAATTTTTAGAAAAGAAAAAGACATTTTTATAAAAGGTATAAAAAAGAAGAATAAGAAGAAAAAAGTTCTTTGATTTTTTTGGGAGGGTTCAGATTCTCCCTTGTGTCTGTAATCAGCCTTTGGTTGGAGTCTCTGGTCTGCTTGTGGTCCTGTGGCGTAGTTGGTTTCTTAAGTCAGTTTGGACAGGCAGAAAAATGCTCTGCTTTACCCAGGATTTTGCGATCCTCCTCCAAAGTTAGTTCAATGGAAGGGGGGGTCTGCTTTGAGTATCACAAAAAAGGGAGATGGCTTTTTCCTCAAGTTTGGAGATGCTGTGATGAGGCTAGGTTGTGGGTAGAGTTGAGGCCTTTCAGCAAACAGTAACTTCCCGGGGTCTGGTTTGTGAGAAACTCACAGAGCCCAGCCTGGAGCCACTCTCAGAGTTTCTGCTTACTGAATTTCAATTGATTGTCCAGGCTGCTAAAGGGAGGGGCAGCCTCTGGCTCTGATTACCCAGTGAAGAAAGTCACTCCTAGGGCTGGCGCCTGAACTAGTTGACTTTTTCCTGGGTGGAGCTGAGTCTGGCAGGTCACGCCCTTAAGTTCTTGTGACCTGCTAAATGACTCCTTTTATTCCAAGGCCTGAGTTGGAGCTAGCAGCTCCCCCGAGCTTTATCAATATCCAAGATGGAGATCTCCGGTAGTGGGGGGGTGGGAGGGGTGGCCTTCCCTCCTCTGCTCCCTGAGAAGAAGTGAGGATGTCAGGCTTCTACTCACGCCGAGTCTTGGTTCCTGGGTCATCTCTGGTCTGCGAACTGCAGGATGAAGATGTCTGCTCCTTGTCAGTTCTTGCTGGTGTTGAGCAGAATCCGCTTGCCCGCTGCGTCTAGCTCCTTCGTCCCGGACTCTCTCTGTTTCAGGTATGGCGGTACGGCCGCTGCTGCCGCCACTGCAGCCGCAGTGGCAGCTGCTGGCAAGAGCTCAGATCTGTCTCCTTGCTTGGATTTTCCCTCTCTGGCCTAACTCTCTGTCCTGTGATGGCACACTTGGTGTGATTCTCTGGCTTAGGACTGTTCACTGGAACTCTAAAACTGCTTTCAATGCGAGAGCTTGTTTAACCTCCAGCTTCTCCTCCGCCATCTTCCCGGAACCCTATATACTCATTCTTAATGAGACCCTAGGCATGGCTAGGATAATCTTCAATAGAAACTTTTAGGAAAATGTTGGTAGTTTCTTATGTTAATTTTATAGCCTTGTAATATCTTTCTATGATTAGAACCTAAACAAAGATCCCAGGTACAAAACCAGGGTACCTACATACTCTGTGATCATGCTCAGCCTCCATTCCCAAAAGAAGAACAGGGTATCCTAGAGGCCTGAAAATAATATTTAGTCAATATGCTTGTAAATGATAATTGGTCTTGCTGTAATCGTTAACAATAAATTACTTTTTAGCCAGGGGAGTTTACATAAACCTCAACCCAGGTCCCATTTTACTGCTTCTTCAACCAATGTGTTTCAGCTTTTAATCTGCTAAAGCTGATAACTGAAATCAACTCTCATTTTTCCCCACCCCACCTTTTGTTTAGTCTTGTAGACCTAAAGGTCGTTTTGCCCCTTATCTATTCTCACTCTGAGTATGATGGGGATCCTTGTTTTCAAATGCCTGCAAATTCAACCAAGATTTTCCAGACATAGGTGAGCTAGCACTTCGAGAATGGTCATTAGTGAGACCTATGTAGCATAGGCAGGCCTCCAACTCATAATCCTCCTTTCTCATTCTCAGGAGTGCTGGGACTACAGGTGTGTGCCACCACATTTAACTACTTTTTTTTGTCAGTTGTTGGGCTTGAACTCTGGGCTTAGGCATTGTTCTTGAGCTCTTCAGCTCAAGGTGAGCACTTTACCACTTGAGCCACAGTTCCACTTCCTGTTTTCTGGTGGTTAATTGGAGATAAGAATTTCATGTACTTTCCTGACCAGCTGACTTTTTGAACCACGATCCTCAGATCTCAGCCTCCTGAGTAGCTAGAATTATAGGTGTGAGCCACTGCTGCCTGGCTTAACTACATTTTTAACCCTCTCAAATCCCTTCAACTACTTGGAACATTAATCTGGCAGAATGACACTTTTGATTTCTATAGTACAATGTTAGTCATTTTTAAGTTATCTGGTATTTAAGAACCAATTAATTTCCATTTAACTTCTATGGACTAAACAGTAGGAGGTATGGAGCCCCCAAGGATCTGCACATATAAAATTATTTTGGCTCTTCTTTAAGATTTTGAGTTTCTACTGATAAGAATCATTTTATAGTAATGATCCCATATATTATCATGTTATTGTATTAGTTAAGAAATAGATGATCTTATTTTTTAAATTTTATTTTATTGTAAAGATTCTGTACCTAGGGGTTACAGTCACATGAGTAAGAAAATGAGTACATTTCTTGTCTAGTATTGATACCCCCTCCTTTGTTGTTCTCCCACTATCCCTTCCCTCCCCCACCCCCCTCATTCCTCCCCCTACCCCAAGTTGCAAAGCTCATTTCCAATATAGTTTCTTGTATCATTGTTGCAATGGGTCATCCTGTGTACATGTTTCACCATTTTGTTATTCCCCTTCCCCTACCAAAATTAGATAAATGTATATACAAGATACAGAGTACCAAAATCAAGTATAGTAACAACAGGGAATATAACATAGGGGAAAGAACATACAAAGGAAATGAAAAAAATCACATAGTACATTAAAAACAACAACAAAGAAGGACCTCTTTTGTCTATATCTTGGGGTTCATTTCACTTAACATCATCTTATATGATTATATGTACATAGCTTTTGAGCTTTTCTGCTCATCTGATAAGATTATCCTAGACGTATACTAATTATTACAAATGAAGGAAACCATGGCATCTATATTTCTTTGGGTCTGGCCTAGATGTTCTTATTTTAAAGAAGAAATAACTGATGATCAGAGAAATTTTATATCTTTTGCAAAGTCACATAGCAATTGAAAAAGTTCACAAGAAATAAGACAAGTCTGTTCACTTTAAGCTAACATCTATTCCATTATAATCTTCCTCTGGTCTACTTGGTAGGGACTATAAGATTCTAGGACCAAGAATGATTTTGCTAAAACTCTAATCATGATGAATCTTCATTGGGAACATGGCTCACCTAAAGACCAAGCTTCTGGTCAGATCCATCTAAAACACAGAAGATAAAGCTCTCCAGTCCAGTCTGTGTAAAATAGCAATGGCTAACTTCAGTGGGACTTCCAGAAGAAATATAGGCACCTAGTGACATAGGAGCTTTGGATAAAATGAGTACTTCAAAAATAAGTTAATCTGAGGTGGTGGGGGTTGCAGGGGAGGGGGGCCCGGAAGGGGGAAGATGGTGGCACTCTCACAGGTAGCTCGATTACGGGTCTCTGACCAAAAGAAGATCTAGGGGCACAGCCACACTTTACCTCAAGAGATCCACTCCAATCAAACTCTAAATTCCTAAAGAGTTTTTCTACTACAAGAAGACTATCCTAGCAGGCAAGGAAAGGGAAAAGAGAAACAGTGAACGGGACCTCTGTGGAGCATTTGCACCACGCAGCTCTGCGCCATGCCACTCCCAGACTCTGCAGACTTTAAGCAGAGGAACACCCAAAAACCGAAGAAAATGCTCAATAATAGAACCACGGAAGGTTAGGAGGGAATCTGGTGAAGACCTCCCAGCCCACGAGCAGCCCCCACCCCAACATGTCCCCCCCGCCCCCAGGTTGGCTACAAGGAAAGAACAAACACAGCAATACTGCCATTACAGTCACCAGAAATTGGCACCACCGGGTAAGGCCCCAAAGTCAGTCCATGACTGCAGCTCTGTCAGGGTCCCCATGGGCCCCAGCCAACCCCACACAAGACTCCCAGGAAACCACAGCTGCAGCCAATCCAACACTCTAAGCTCTACGTGCCAACCACTCTGCCCACTGGGCACTCTGATGGGACCTGCTCCCTCTCTGCTGCCACTCTGTGCAGACCCCAGGCTCTCACAGCTGCTGCACCATCAAGCTGCTACAGGCATTTCCAGAGACACACCTAGCAGCTGCAGGCTGCCATCCCCAAGGCTGCCCACTGCTGGCCCACCCCCTCCAACCGCCTCTGCCTTAGACCAGCATGATGCCCCGCAGCCCACACCAGCCTGCTGCACCAACCTCCATTTGCCCCCCCAGCCCCAGGACTCCCCACACTGCAACAGAGGAGGCCCTTCAGCATCAGCAGAGTCGCCCCCCTCCACTTGCACCTGCCAACACCCAGACCCTCTGACTGAGAACCTACTAACTCCATCTTACCCTCTGGCACACCACCAACTACAGAACTCATGAGTAACCCAAATGGGTCCACTCCCTGGGTGGCAATTACCTGTGAGATCCCAAAGCCCTCTGATCCAAGCCCCCTTCCAAAAGGGAGAGATCATACCATAACAGAACAGGGACATAAGCTCTGTTCTACCTGGGAAAGCCTGGGAACATAACTCCAGGCCAATGATAGCAGTCTACAAACCTGAAACTCCCCAAAACTCCCTCCCACCAGGCCTGAGAAGGGGACTATAGATAGCAGGCACCTTCCCCCATCAAAAGATCATCTGCTCCCATCCAAGCTACAAGGAAAGTGAACTACAGCAAGACATACAAGGTTCTATCAGGAATCTGCTCTGAGGACTACAGGGAGGTTAAAGCTCCCCCCAAAAAATCCGAAAAACCCATTCTTTAGTTTTTTTATTCTTGATTTTGTTTTGTTTTGCTAGTTTTTATGTCTGATCATTTGTTGTTTGTTTTTATTTCTATGTGTTACTTATGTGTATTGTGATTTAGGATTTGCTATTCCACTTAAAGCTTCTATTTTTCATTATTATTTGGTTTTATTCTGTTTCCAATTTCCTAATTTGTAAGGTTTTTTTGTTTTTTATTTCTTTTCCTCTCACTCTCCCCTTCTCCTTTCTCTCCACATTATACTACTACTCCATCAGAGCTACCCTGCCTAGTTCTATACACAGAGTAAGGCCTCCTATGTGTAAACAATAATTACAGGAGTTAGCTTAGATTAAGTGGCTTTCCAATAATATATGAATAATCTTTCTCTAATCTCAGAAAGTCTCCCAAATACACTTATATGCAACTTCTTTATCTTACTTTCATCTTGATCTCTCAGCTACTCCCTACGTAATCTTTCTTCAAATTCTTTTCCACTTCTTACACTTGGTAACAAGGTCTTTGTTCTCCTCCTACTACATATATCCCTCCCTAAGCTGTTCTTACCCCTCTGCTATTATTATACCCAAGTTCTCTTCTGAACTTGAATTCGTATCTCTCCAATCCTAACCCTTTACTTCTCCATCTGCTCTAGCCCATTGATCCCTAATGGTTTATATCTGACCCAACTTACAGTTGCTTCTATATATGACCACAAAATTGGATCCATTTGACTATTTTGAGTACAAGGGGCCCATCTTTTTAACTCTAAGGAGCAGACTACTTATCAGCCAAACCCAGGTGGTCTCAAAAGTTACAACTATACATAATCTTGACCCTGAAGCCATAATATCCATCTCCAAGCAAAAAAAAAAAAAAAAAGAAAGAAAGAAAGAAAGAAAGAAAGCTAAATAGGAAAACACCTACACATAACTTTGAAACCCTAAGACCTATACATCTACATGACACCAGTTTGGCTCAGGTCCAAAAAAAAGACTCCTCCTACTGTCATATCAGTGTGGTTCCTGTTACTAAATGGGTATAAGCAACTGCAGAAACACAAGGAACATGGCCAATCAACAAACCCTAACACCATCTCCACATAAACAAGCTACAGAGCAGTCCCAGAATGACCTAGAGGATAATGCTCAAGATAGATAAAAAGCATGGCTGGTAAACCTGCTGAATGAAAAATTAGACACCCTGAATAGGGTTATCAGAGAATGCAATGAGGCCAACCAGAAGCTAATAGATGACTTCATGGCCTCCACAAATAAAATGGAAGTCCAGCAGAGGGAGAAAGAAGTTAATGAAAAGATAGGAACCCAGATTAAGGAGTGGAAAGAAAAGTCTGAGAACCAACTCCAGGAGGTAAGGCAATCTATTCAAGACTTAAAAGAAATCCTTAGTAAGGAGCTGGCCACCATTAAGAAAGACTAGCAAGAAGCAAAGTGATAGACACCGAAGGAAAAAGCCTTCAAAGTAGAATGGAAGAGGTCAAAGAAAGAATATCAGAGGCTGAAAACAGTTTAGACTCCATAGAGAAAGAGCACATAATTATTCATAACAAAACTAAGAGGCATGACAGGTCACTGCAGGAAATACAAGATACATTCAGAAAGCCTAATTTGAGAATAATAGGTATACAAGAGGACCTGGAGAGGGAAGCCAATGGATTAGGAAGTATATTCAGCAGAATACTAGCAGAGAACTTCCCAAATATACAAAAGAACAGACCATCCAGATACAAGAAGCTTTTAAAACCCCAAATAGACCAGACCAGAACAGGTCATCCCACTGCCACATTTTAATCCATACCAGCTCAATAGCCACTAAAGAAAGAATTGTTAAAGCTGTCAGGGAGAAGAGAACAATCACATATAAAGGTAACCCAATCAGAATTACCTCAGACTTCTCAGCAGACACCATAAAAGCACGGGTGGCCTGGAAAGAGGTATGCCACGCCCTAAAGTCAAATAATTACAAACCAAGAATAATCTACCCAGCTGAGCTCTTATTCATAGCAGAAGGACAAATAAAAACCTTGCACAGCAAGGAAAATCTGAAGCAATATATTGCTACCAAACCAGCTCTTCAAAGAATCCTCAAAGACGTTCTACATATAGAAAACCAAGAAGAATAGAACATAGGAAATGAAGCAGTCCACAAACAGAGAAATATGTAATCACAAGACAGCCAAGGCACAGTTTCCCCCAAAAATATGAATAAAAAAGTAGGGGCAGACAAATACCCCTCAGTCCTAACCTTTAATATTAATAGTCTTAACTCTCCAATTAAGCAACATAGATTGCCCAGTTGGATCAAAAAGCAAGAGACATACCTTGCTATCTTGTCTGCAAGAGACATACCTTGCCCATAAAAACAAGCATATTCTGAAAGTGAAAGGCTGGAATACAATATATCAAGAAAATGGCTCCCATAAACAAGCGGGAATTGCAATCCTAATATCAGATAAAATAGACTTCAAATGTTCATAATATTCAACAAAAATGAACACACAAATGACCAGATCCTCTGGGACACAGCAAAGGCAGTACTCAGAGGCAAGTTTATAGCTCTGAGTTCCTAAGTCAGCAAATTGGAAAGATCTGAAACCAACAATTTAATGAGATACCTAAAGCTCCTTGAAAAAAACCCAACAAGCTAAACCCCAGTCCAGTAGACAGAAACAAATAATTAAAATTAAATCCGAACTAAATGAGTAAGTGTCCAAAAAATCTATAGAAAGAATTAACAAAACAAAGAGTGGGTTCTTCAAAAAAATTAATAAAATTGACAGACCCTTAGCAAATCTTACGAGAAAGAAAGAGAACACATCCAAATAAACTTAGAGATGAGAATGGAAACATCACTGCAGATGCAGCCAAGACTCAGAATATAATAGGGGGATACTTCTCAAACCTTTATGATAATAAGTTTAGGAATCTGAACAATATGGACAAATTTCTAGCAAATATTGACATGTCCAAACTAAACCAAGATGATTTAAAACAACTTAACAGATCCATATCAAGCATCGAAACAAGAGCAGCAATAAAAGAACTCCCACCCAAGAAAAGTGCAGGACCAGATGGATTTACAGCTGAATTCTACAAGACCTTCAAAACCGAACTCACACCAATACTCCTCCAACTCTTTAATGAAACTGAAAGCAAAAATTCACTACCACACTCTTTTTATGAAGCCAGCATAACCCTTATCCCCAAACCAGGCAGGGACTCATCAAAGAAAGAGAACTATAGACTCATTTCTTTGATGAATTTCGATGCAAAACTTCTCAACATTGACTTCAACAACTCATCAAAAGAATCATACACCATGATCAAACAGGATTCATTACAGGGATGCAGAGTTGGTTCAATATACACAAAAGAGCAAGGATGAGAACCACATTGTTATCTCAATAGATGCAGAAAAAGCATTTGACAAGATCCAGCATGCCTTTATGATGAAGGCTCTGGAAAAACTAGGAATCCATGGAACATTCCTCAATATAATAAAGGCTATATATGACAAAAACCTGAAAAAGGAAATTAGCTCTGCTTTAATTTCCTTTTTCATGTTTTTAAAGTTTTCATCATACAGTTCCTTCACCTCTTTTGTTCAGTTAACTCCTAAGTATTTTATTTTTGTGGGGCTATTACAAAAGGGGTTACTTTCCTGATTTCAGCTGTGCTCTTCTCATTATTGGTATGCAGAAAAGACACTGATTTCCGAGGGTTAATTTTATACCCGGCTACTTTTCCAAAGTTTCTGATCAGCTCAAGTAACTTGGAAGTGGAGTCCATGGGGTTCTTTAAATACAAGATCATGTCATCTGCAAAGAGGGAGAGTTTTACTCCATCCTTCTCTATCCGGATCACCTTTATGTCTTATTGCTGTAGCTAGACATTCTAACACTAGGTTGAAGAGGAATGGGGAGATTTGACACCCTTGTTTCATTCCTGAATATAGAGGAAATGGCTGTAAGTTTTCGCCATTACGTATAATGCTAGCTCTAGGTTTGTCATCACAGGGACACAAGAGGTGTTTTTTCACCGGATTTGATGCAGGTGTTCTGCACCTTGTATATATATATATATATATATATATATATATATATTTGTAATTTGGGGAGGAGAAGGGATATTGCAGAACACTTAAATGGGGATTCAGGCTGACCCATTGTGATGATGAGATGTACAGGACACTATATTGAAAACGAATGTTACATTGTCGGGGTGGGGGGCAGGGATGAATTTGGGAGGTGGGGAGGGAAGTGATGGTAGGGGGAAAATAAAGGAGTAGGAATCAATGTTCACTATGAAATGTACTCATTTCCCTACTCATGTAACTGTAACTCCTCTTTGCAGCACTTTTACAATAAAAAATAAGTTAATCTTATAGTCAGAGTTAACAGATAGTCTTCTAGATCTCAAGGTTATTTTCTTCCATTATACATTCTCAGTTAGAGAATTATTGAGATCTCTATAGTCTGATTTCATATGCCTACAAATTCAACAAAGACAATAAAAAACGTGAGTATATGACCTATATAATATTTAGGGCATATTTGTAAGAAATTATCTCTGTATGTGTGAAATTAAAATTTAATTTGGCATTCTGGGTTATTCACAGAGTCTGATAATCCTGTGAATAACAAGTTGTAGTTATCAGCTTCTTGTTTGTGGATGGTTGGTTTACCTTCTTTGGATGTGATTGGATGGTGGCAACTATGTTGTGTCTTGAAGTAGGGAAATGGTTTTGATGGGAAGATAGTGCAATATAATTTACAATATCCAACACTGTTCATACATACAGAATTATTTGAAGATTACATACATTTTCTGAATTTAACTTTATATGTATTTTGGTGTGAACAAAGTAGCACTCATTATACCTGATTTTTAGACTAAAATTCACCAATAGAACTATACTTGGGAAAAGAGTTTTTATTTTATTTTATTTTATATTTTTACAGAGCACAGTTGTTTTCACCTTATGATTGTGAAAGGTGGTACAATTTTTTTTCACCTTCAATTAAAATGTCTAAATCCTACTTCCATCTTTATCACCTCTGGATTTGCTTTCTTTATATTTATATTAATGGCAATATTTTCAGTCCAGTCTATTTCATATAATTATTATGCCCAAATGAAGTAAAAATTATGTATGATCTGTAAGTTGTAAGATATTATTCAACATGGGAATAGTTATCTTTAACTTTTTTTGTACCTAAAAGCATTAAATGACATATAGCAGTGAAAAATATCAATAGGGTTAAATTATGTTTTTTTTTCTCTTTCAGAGAATCTTAGCCATTTTCTGACTAGTTTTGAAAGTAGGATATATTCCATTGCTGTATGATTTACTTTCCTGGTACTTTGGGTCTATAAAAGTAATTGAAATTTAGGTGTTCTAAACTGAGTAAGAGAAAAAAGTTAAAATGTATCTTCTGAAAGATTACATGAGTTAATGTGAATAAAGATTATGTGACCATATATGACTGTTAACTTATGGAAGTATAACAAACACAGTTTATTATGGTGTTGGCAAATGGTATATGTTTTGAAAATACTATGGAAGTAATTTCATTCAGTTAGTAGATGAAGTTTCAGTAAAATCTCATCAAGCAAAATTTAGGAGAAAGAAAATTCCCAAGTTCTTTCATGGCTAAGTAAGCTGATCCCTATAGCAATTAAATCTTTCACAATGAAATGTGAAGCACTGTGAAGGAATTTTAATAATAGCAATAGTTTCAAGTCTCAGAATTAATGATTAACATATCTATTGCCCATATTCAATTTGTAGGTAGGCAGCAAGAAAATCATCCATATGTCATTTCATCTATTTCTATGATTCAAAAGTTCTATCTAGGATATTACCTTAAATATCTATTGGTAACCTAAAGGAACCAAACCTACCAAAAAACAAGTGGAGAGGGCTATATAATTATATACTAATAAAGAAACATCTTGCTTTTAGCTAAATCGTTTAGACTAAAATTATTGACCCTCAGTCTTTTCCTATTTCCTTCCCTCCAATCTCCCCTTTGCCTTCTCCTTTGAGAGCTATTTTCAAATACTCTTTTTGCTGCACATTAAAATGAAGACCTCATGGATATCTTGCTTTTGCCTTTTATCACTGTTGGTTGTGTCTGCTTACATTAGTTTATTAGAATATTTTCATTTTGAAGTTATAGAATGCTTATTTAGTCTTTATGATATCATGGCAGTCATTAAAGATTTGCATAAAAAACTTCTGAAAACCAAAATTGCTGTGAAAATCAAGCAAGGAGAAATTTTCTATTGGGGGCAGTTCATTTTGATTCAATATTTTTTCCATGAAAGCATTGTAAGGTTCCTTTTCTTCTATTTAACTTTTATGTCAGAGTTAACTTTTATGTCAGCTGTATTCTCACAGCCAACCTGCATGAGTAACAATACCCCCATCACTTTATTGAAGGAATTATATTCCTTCTTACTGTACTGAAACTCATACTCAATAATGAATTCTGGGTTGCAAAAGTGGATTTACTGTTTCCACCTGTGTGCAGTGTAATAGGTTTTTAAAGATATTATAGTCTATTTGGAAGGAAGTGTGCAAAGAATTGTTTCCTTAGCAGTACTCTATAAATAATTTCATGGAAGGAGAGGCTTTCTACTATATTGATCATTTTTGCATTCCTAGTACTAATCACAGTATTGAATGTTAGTGGTATTTGTTGACTTAATAGTCAAAAGAACTTTAAAAATTCACATGTAGTCTCACCAATCAGCAAAGCAGATGTTGATATATTTCAGTGCATTAATTTTCTCTGTCACTTTCTTTCCCTTACTTTACACGAATGTATATATACATTTTTCACTGTTATTGGCATTTCTTCAATATTACCAATTTTTCTCCATTAATATTCTCAAAGTTTTCTAATTGTAGCTACAAATCATACCACAAAAATTGAAAACAGGGCTAGGAAGGTGGCTCAGTGGTAGAGTGATTGCCTCGCATGCATGAGGCCCTGAGTTCGATTCCTCAACACCACATAAGCAAGAAAAAATGAGCTGGAAGTGGCACTGTGGCTCTAGTGGTAGAGCACTAGACTTGAGCTGAAGAGCTGAGGGACAGCGCCCAGGCCCAGAATTCAGGACCCACGACAGACCTAAAAAAAAAAATCGAAAACATGTAGAAATAAAATTTGTTTTCAGAATAATAAGAACTACTTCAATATTACCATACTTAAAAGACATATGCTTTTCTTTCAATCAGACATTAATATTTGCATCATTAAGCATTTTTGTATTTTTTTCATTAAACATTTTATGCCATCAGTTGTTATTATACACAACCTAATGTTTAATAACTGAGGCAAATGCCACATTAAGATTAACTTTAAGCCAATGTAACAAATTTAGATGTCTATATCTTTGTTAATATTTATCTTAGAAAATAGCTCATAAGAACTTGTGGATATACCCAAATGATCACAAAAAATGCCATACTACTATGGTGGAGGTGGGGGGTGAGGGGAGGGGTGAAGGAGGAGGGAGATGGGAGGGTAGGGATGATACGGGGAAACAAAGGAGGAGGCAACAATGCTTGATAAGAAACGTACTCATTACCTTGCTCATGTCATTGTAACCCCTCTTACAGTATTTTCACACACAAAAAACATTGTGAAAATACCATACAAATGGGTTACAATTACAAAAATAAAAAACCAAAAACCCAAACTTATTAACCAATGAATAAAATATAAAAATAAAACATGGCCATACTAAAGCTACAGTACAACTATGCTTATTGCAGCATTATTCACCATAGCTAAAATATGGAAACAACCCAGATGCCCCTCAGTAAATGAATGGATCAAGAAAATGTAATATATATATATATATATATATATATATATATATATATATATATACACACACACAAAAGAATTCTGTGCTTCCATCAGAAAGAATGACACTGCGCATTTGTTATGAAATGGAAAGACTTGGAAAAAATTATATTGAGTTAATAAACCAGATCCAGAGAAACATAGGTCCCATGATTTCCCTCATTTGCAATAATAAGTATATGTCTAGGATAATCTTATCAGATGAGCAGAATAGCCCAATAGCTATGTACCGTATAAGATGATGCTAAGTGAAATGAACTCCAAGACATGCAAAAAAGAGGTTTTTCTTTGTTGTTTTTGTTTTTAATTCACTATGTGATTTCTTGTTTCTTTTGTATGTTCTTCTTACTATGGTATGTCCTCTGTTGTCACTGTATTTGATTTTCGTACTCTGGTATTATATATATGTTTATTTGTATTAGGGAAGAGAAAGGGAGCAACAGAATGGTGAGACAAAGGACAACGGCGGAACCAATGCAACAGTGACATACAGAAGGCAGTATTTTGGATATGATCTACACAACTTGGGGGAGCGGGGGAGGGAAAGTAGGAGAAAAATGTGGGAAGGGGTAACATGTTTGACAAGAAATTTGCATATTATCTTATTAACTTTAACTCCTCTATACATCACCTTGATAATAAAAAAAATAGAAAATGAAATTGCACTAAAAAAAAGAACTGTGGATAAATTTCTCTTAAGGACAATTCAACTTGAAACAATTGAACTTCAAACCAAGAAATGTGGCTTAAAGTATGTTTTCATTTGCAGGTAGCTGGCTGTCTGCATGTCCTGGAATAGAAAATCAATTTTTAAATAAATTTCTATTAACCACTTTGAAAAAAAAATTCTTGACTTATCACTAGTTATTTCATCAGTAAAAATTTTTTATCATTATTTCCCAGAGTTATAAATTTAAAGCTTTGAAGAAAAGTGTAGATGAGTCTCTTCTCAGTCTACTTTTATTAAGAATAATTCCATTTTTAGAAATCTTGCGAATTTGAGAGGTTAAAATTGGTGACAAATCTTTCCCCCATTTGTACCTCATTTTTCCTTGTTTTTTGTGCCAATTCTTGGGCTCTAACACAGGACCTTGTACTCTTCTTCTGTTTTGCTCATGACTGGCTCTCTACCTCCAGTCCCAACTCTTTTCTGGTTAGTTATAGTTAAGAATCTCAGATTTATCTATCTTTTCTGGCTTTGAACCATGATACTGAGATCTCAGCCTTTTGAGTATCTAGAATTATAGTTGTGGGCCTCTGGCACCCTCCGTGATTGTATCTGTTAATGTAGAGATGTTTTAAAAATTGAGTAGTCAACCTAATTTAACATAATTCAGATGGTTCGACTTAAGATTTTTTTCATCATTCTGAATGTGTTGGAAATTATTATTATCTTTAAGAGGTACCATTCAATTCAACATTTCCATTTACAAGTCAGTGCATCTTGATCATTATCACCCTTTACTTGTTGGACTTTACTTAATGAAAGTTATTTGAAAATTTGCTCATACCTCATTTTATATATTTTACATGACCATACATTTAAAAGCATAAAATAGGAAGATGAAATGATGCTATATACCCGTTTTTATTCATTTTTATTCACTTTTTGTGTCAGATGTGGGTCTTGAACTCTGTGCCTGGGTGCTGTCCTTCAGCTCTTCAGCTCAAGGCGAGTACTCTGAGCCACAGCACCACTTGGGGTTTTTTTGGTGGCAAATTGGAAATAAGAGTCTCACGGACATTCCTGCCTGGGATATCTTTGAACCACCATCCTAAGATCTCCTGAGTAGCTAGGATTACAGGTGTGAGCCACCAGCACCCGGGTCATTTTATTTTATTTTTAAATTCAATTTTATTTTCAAAGTGATGTACAGATGGATTACAGTTACATTCATAAGGTAGTGAGTACATTTCTTGTTGACCTTGTTACCTCCTGTTAATTCACCTACTTATTCAAAACTATTCATCAAATGTCTCTTATGGGCCAAATGCCATGGTTGGCTTTAGAGATATTTTAGTAAATAAAGAAGAAAATACCTACTGTCATAGATATTAAGGTCTGAGGAGAGCGAGAAACAAATAAACAACATGTGTTATATATTATTTGTTCATTTGTGTATGTTATCTGCTAATTTGTTTCAACATATAATGTATATCAGTTAGGGACATATGTAGAAAAGGAAAAGCAGAATAAGTGGTCAAGTTGATAGACATTTTTCTTTAGAGTGCTAGCTAGCTTACTTTGGATTTCATAGAAATAGAGTCTGAGATGGTGATTCTTGGACAAGCAGTTTGAGAGACTGCCTTCAGGAAACTTGTTAAGGGAATATGAAGATGATATAGTAATGGAAAAGGCTAGGCAAAGACATCACTCAATTGAAATCTCATCCTAAATTGATTCCAGAGGAAGCTCTTAAATAAACATCATAGTTTTTGGACTCTTTTGTGGAACATGATCAAATGACGGGCTTTGTATTTTGTTATAGTACATACATTCTAATATATTATCTCCCTTATCTTTTTTTCCTTGACATTGATTTTGGAATTCTGGTCCCTTCACTTAATTTGATGTAATCCATCATCTTTTAAAATTTTTTTATCTGTAAGGTACTGTACAGAGGGGTTACAGTTACATGAGTAAGGTAATAAGTACATTTCTTGTCGAACATTATTACCCTATCAGCAACATGTTACAGCCACTAAATAAGAATCATGCCAAAGAGGAGTGCCACAATATTATCAAGCTGTTCTTTATCCATTTTTATTTTCGACTGACTGAACTGATACACTCAGGATGTATTCTCAGCACAATTCTTGCTAACACATATGAACTGAGTTGTATTCTTTGGAATATATATGACCTACTCCCCAGGTAGATCTAGCAGGCCCTAGAAGGAACAAGCTAAGCCTTGAATGTAGTTATTAGTCTGCCCTTGAAAGAGGAGTGATAGAGGCAGAAGCTGAAAAGGATCAAAATAATGAGATAAGAGGTAAGACTTTTATGTTGTTTGAGGCTTGGGTAATCTTTAAACAAAGAATTTCTTCTAATAAAGGATGATGGGGGAAAGTTTCAGGTCTAGAATGCTAAAAGAATTATGTAAAATAACTGTTCTGAATACTGGGCTTCAAAATGTTTATGTAAATCTACCCAAATAGTAGTCTTGGTATTTCAAGGCCTTCTCTATCTGTGCCTTGATTTTGGCATTGAGAGGCCTGCCTAGATTAGGAATTCACAGCCTCTAATGCTCAGTCTCATAATTTAATGGGATCATTAAGCTATAGGAGTAATCTTTAAACAAGAAGTTTTTATTTTGAGAATGTAAATGAAAAGTTTGGTTTTGACTTTATAATATTGTGCTATTAACATTGTGCTGTGTACCACAACAAACTTTTTTGCTTAATATGTGAGTTTGGAGATGACACTTAGAATCAATTGGAAATATAGAGTACACAATTGCATACACAAAGATGACATTTGTAATTTATTAAAATCATTCCTTTCTTTTTTTGGTACTGGCCCTGGGACTTGAACTCAGGACCTAGGAGCTGTCCCTGAACTTTTTTGTGTAACACTATCATTCTACCACATGAACCCCAGCCCACTTAGGACATTTTGGTAGTTAATTGGAGATAAGTTAGAGTTTGCTGCCTGGACTGGCTTTGAGCCATGATCCTCACATCTCAGCCTCCTGAGTAGCTAGGTTTACAAGCATAAGCCGACAGTGCCTGGAATCATTTCATTTTGTAACATTGAGATTGCTTCTATTATATGCTTCCATTTATTACTCCTATTATAAACAGCATGACCACAACTATCACATAATAAATTTTAATAAACATAGTTATGTATGCATCTAGTATTTCAATCTAATTATCATTTCTGTGATTAATGATAAGTTTTATGATCTTTATCTGGTTGTTGTTTTCTTTCCTTTTATTATCTTATTTTTGTCAAATTGCTTATTATTTAGTTAGCTAAAGCTAACATAAAATGGTACCACAGACTGGGTAAAATAAACAGCAGGAGTTTCTTACAGTTTTAGAGTCTAGAAGTGGGAAATCAAGATTTTGACAAGGTTGATTTCTTCTGAGGCCTTTCTCCTCATCTTTTGCATTGCCATTTCCTACCAGTGTCTTGACATGCCTTTCTTCTTTAAATTTGTATCCTAATCTCTTCTTATAAGGATACCAGCTATTCTGGATTAGGATCCACTGTTGTAAACTGTTTAAACTTTAAAATTACTTACTGAAAGCAGAAGCTTTAAATGAAGTCACATTGGAGTTTACAATTTCAACATACAAATTTTGAAGGGCAATTCAGACTATAGCACCAAGGATAAAAACTTTTTCTCAAATATATTAATAGCATTTTTTCTAGTATTTCTAATGTTGACTTTTGAGAAGGGATGTTTTTGTCTACAAGTTTAAAGTTAGCTCCTTAACTTATCTGAATTCAGATATGTGACAAAAAATATGGGGAATCTCTAATTTGACTCTCTTTCCATTTAGTCTAATACATTCATAGCATTTATTTAGAATTTATCATTGTTCATAATAATTTGTGACTTATTATAGTATTTTGGTAGACAGGGCATTGTCTATAACTCTTAATTTTTAGATTTATCTGTTTGAGTTCTTCATTTTTTTAAAGGTTAAATTTAGAGTCATTAAGTTTTCTTATATAAAAATCCATTGAGATTTTTGCTTTAAAATATTCTTATTTCATTTTAGAGCAATTCTTTGACAGTTTATTGTTTTGGCTCCTTTAACAATGTAATGTTTTCTAATTTTTTTAGGTTTTTCCCTTATTAAAGATATTCTGCATATTTTATGTTTTTACTTTACCATTTTATTGAACTCATGTTATTTTGAATAATTTATAAAACAATGTTCATTTTTTGTCAGTCATGGGGGCTGAACTCTAGACTTGGGGTCTGTCCCTCAGCTCTTCAGCCTAAGGCTAGCGCCCTACTATTTGAGCCACAGTGACACTTCCAGCTTTTTTCTGCTTATGTGGTGCTGAGGAATTGAACCAAGGGCCTCATGCATGTGAGGCAAACACTACCATGGAGCCAACTTCTCAGCCCAGTGCTGTTTACTTTTAAGTATATGTTAATCTATAAATAGTGATAAGTATGTCTTCTAAGAGTTATTATTGATATTTCTATTTTATATATTATTGAATTAATCAGAATATTCATACAAATACTTGGTGGTAACAACCATCTAAAATTATTTTTGCTATAACTTTACTAAGATTTCTGCATGAAACTGCAAAAAATATATATACACACAAGCACACACATACACACACACACACACACACACACACACAACTGCCTCTTGTGGGGTGTTCAGCAAATATTCTTAAATGAAAATGTTTATCATTTAAGTCCCTTGTATATAGCCTGCATTTCATATTATGCTTCAAATAAGCAAAAGACAGTTGATACTTTCTACACTGACAAGATGTTGTAAAGTAGCAGTTTTGTTTTTGTCGATCGTGGAGCTTGAACTCTGGGCTTGGACGCTGTGCCTGCACTCTTCAGCTGCACTCTTCAGTGATTGCCCTACTGCTTGAGCCACAGCGCCACTTCTAGTTTTCTAGTGGCGATAAGAGTCTCACAGACTTTCCTGCCTGCGCTGGCTTTGAACCATGATCCTCAGATTTCAGCCTCCTGAGTAGCTAGGAATACAGGTGTGAGACACCAGCACCCAGCTGTGAGGAACTAAACAAATTAGCTTTGATCTTAACCTCAACATTTCCTTTCTATTTTGAGAGACAAATAAACAAACCAACAGACAATAAATTGTGGTTTACTCAAGATAGGATAGGAAAACAAAAGAAAGTCAATTCATTGTAGCCTTTATTAGTGGCAAAGGTTGTCTTTTTTTTTTTTTTTTGAGAGTAAATGAAAGAGATATCAGATAACAAGATGAATCTTAAAAGATGAGTGGGTGTTTGGCAGGAAACAAGAGAGAAAAAGCTGTTGTATGTAGAGAAAGAATAGCCTGAGGAGATCCATGGATATGTAGGCATAGAATGTTTTAGTATATGAGGTTTATTGGTAATTTGATATAATTGGTCTTGACTGTGGAGGCATCAAACAACATTCAAATCAAAATAAAATATTCATTACATTTTTATTATCTACCACTTTCAAGTATTTGTGATTCTTCACTCCTCCCAAGTTTTAGTGCAGATCATTAAGATTTGACTAAAATGAGTATGAAGTAATATAATTAAATGAGCTCAGCAAAAGTGCTACATAAATAGAAGGGATTATTGATTTACTATTTATTTTCATTTTTCTTGCTAGTATGGTGGCAGGGATTGCTAGTGTTGCCCTAGTATTCTTTCTCCCTTTCATGTACAGGAATAGAATTTTGGGGGTACATGGTCATCATGCCAAGCACAACATTTCTTAGTGTCCCTCACAGGTGTATAAGGCTAGCTCTCTGACAACATTTTAGAATGGGAGCAGAGGTAATGTACTCAACCTCACACCTATTCATTTCAAAGGAAGATTGAAACACAAAAATGATTGCAAAAGCTGTACAGCTCTCTTGGGCAAAAAGAGAGTAGCTGTGAGTTAATGAATTTAGAGCAGTATGTTAGGAGCCAGGATCCCTGCTGATCTTGAAGTGCTCTACTGAAATTTTTATGTACAAGAAAAGTAAACTTCTCTCTAGTGTGAAATAACTATTATCTGTCAATAAGTAAGCCAAGTGATCAAATTAAAATTCTATCTTAGTAACCATGATTAATGTTGATAAATCAGAGAGCTCTGCCATGGCACTCCTCTCCATTTATAAAGAGAATAATATAATAATTTTAAACTTCTGTAGTTTTAATACCTCAAAACATGTAGAAAATATTTCTATAAATTGACACACCAAACAATAAAATCCTGTAGTATTCAGGACAGTAAATTTTTATACATGTGCCAAAAAGTAATTCATCTAATTCAAAATATACACATATTAAGCTAGCTCTGACCTATTGTTCTTGTGATAAGAAGTAGCTGGGTGACTTTCTGCCTGATAATATTGCTCAGAACAATCAGTATGAGAAAATCAAGGTTGGCAATTTAGCAGATGGCTTGAAAACACCTTTCCTTTAGACAAGGAAAGCAGATCAAGCTGAAAATACACTTAACAGAAATGTTGACATGTTAAGGTAGTACAGCTGGAATGCTGCTATCAGATACATCAATAACTAAAGGATGATCTCTATTTTCCTGTGGTACACAAAGCAATAAATGGCTGCTGAGATTCATTAATTGAATTACAGCTAAGGGCTTTAATCAATCTTAAAAGCTGCTTATTGTAAGAATACCACAATGAAACCCACATATCAAAGTAGAGAAAATTCTTTCTATTCAAATAGCAGGTTTGAAAAACATCATAGTTTCTGGGAAACATCCCAGCCAGATGCTGATTAGTCAGAATAAAAAAAGATCAAAGGTATAGTTTAAAAAGAATGTTTCTTAAAACATCAGCTCAAAAGATTGAATAATGCTTAATAAAGAATTTGAAGTGGTAATTTTAGAAATGATGATCTTTTTGTCTAATTGGAGATTTAAAATATCCATTTCAACAAATTGTATCAAATTTGATTTCTTTGCATCATTGAAGCCACAAATACACACACACACACACACACACACACACACACACACACACACACACACACGCACAGAGGGAAGTATAGGAAACACTAAAAGAGGAGACAAGAGGCCTGGGTTCTCATCCTGCCCTGTATTGAAATCTTGTAAATTCTATAAGTAATTTCAATGAGGTTTTGCAATGTATTCTCCAAAATCTTAACTTTGAAAGAAAACATTTTAAAACATTTAAATTGCAACTAATTTTGATTCATATCTTAAAACTGAGACTTCGATGTAATGAATGAAAGACTTTTTCTGATTAGGATTGATAAAGAGCCAATTATGGGTATATCTGCCTGATTGGAATCATTCATAAATGTAAACAACTCCATCCTCAGAGTGTAAAGGAGGTTACATCTTATTATTATATGCACAAATGATGAGTTTTATTAAAAACCACAGCTTGCTCATAAGTGTTACAAATAATGTAAATGGATTTGCTTTTCTTAGATTTAAGAGTGGAATTTTACTTATAACACTGGAATGGTGCAAAGCATTTGATTTTAGCAGAAAGGAATTTTTATGTTTCAAGTTTTATGGGCTTTTGGTTTTTAGGAGAACTTCATTAAATGGATTGTAATCATATATTCTGAACTCATAGCCCATATAATAGGCTGTTCTGTAAAGTCACCTTTCTTTACACAATTTCAAGGCATTACAAGAGTGGCCTAATATCATTATCTATTTGTGGTCATTGAAGAATTTTAGTTATGGAAATCTCAATTCACTAGTCCACTAAAAAACATTAAATAAGAAAGGAGGAAGGAGCTGGGTGCTGGTGGCTCATGACCATAATCCTAGCTACTCAGGAGGCTGAGTTCTGAGGATCATGGTTCACAGGCAGCATGGACAGGAAAGTTAGTGAGGCTTATTTTCAATTAACCACAAAAAGTGGAGTGGCGCTGTGGCTCAAATGGTAGAGCACTCGCCTTGAGCTGAAGAGCTCAGGGACAGCACTTAGGCCCAGAGTGTTTAAGCCCCACAACCAACACAACACACACACACACACACACACACACACACACACACACACACACACACACACGAGGAAGTAACCATGAATCATACTTTTAGTCACCTGAAATGGCCTAGTAATTTTTAAAAAATCCTAAAAGATATTGGATCTGAATTAGTTCTGGGAGTAGACTGAAAACTCACCATATTCTTTAAAGATTTTTTTGTATGAAAATATTATGAATTTTATTTCATCAGTACAGGAGAATACCCTGAAGCTTGCCCCAGTAATTGGCAATATTCAAAATGGCACCAATCAGAAATAAATACTTGTGTTAATCTTCAGACTCAGTAATTTAATTAACATGAATTTTCCCCCTTAGATATCATATTCCATGTCATCGTATTTGCTAGATATTTTTTAATTGAGTTAGATAGATGATTGAAAGACAAGACAAACAGCCAAAAGTTTTAAATGACATGTTTTTATTGGAAATAGGCATTTGGGAATTTCCTATATTTGAAATGTTATATCTTTTTGAATGTTTTCAGTTTCTGAAGAAAAGTAAGTTTTTTTTTAAAATGTTTTCACTTTTTGAAGAAAAGTAAGATACTATTTCCAAATTTACAAAATGCTGACTCATTCATTGTTAAATCTAAAGCTTGAAGTAATATTTGTATACTCTAATTGAGATACACAAGTTACTGAAATAGATGTGAATTAAGGAATTGGGGGTTCAACTGTGACCTATTGAATAGAAACACTGAAGACCTAATCCCCAGCGTGTACACTGTGATGCTGAAAATGATATTTTTGCGATTATAAAGAAGTTAAGGCGAAAGCATTTAGTAGAATGTTGACCTAATGATTTTTGTTCTTGTAAGTAGAAAGTGACTTGAAGATGGACATAAGCATAGTGGTTAAGGCCATGTGAAGAGAAAATTAGATTGGGATGATGACACTACAAGCTGGAAGAGAGGCATAGGAAAGATTCTGCATCAGAATTTCCAGAAGAAACTAAACCCATTAGCATCATAATGATGCTCTTCTCACCTCTTGAATGATGAGAGAATAAGTGTCTGTTGTTTTAAGCCACCTGATTGTGAGTATTGTGCTATAGCAGTAAAGAGTTGACAAGGGATTTAGGAAAATAACACTATGGAAAATAGTACACAAGAGATTTAGGAAAGCAAAATTACGGGAGAGAACAAGGAAGAGGAGTGAGACTTTGAAAATCACTTTCTTATACAACTCAGTGTATGCTTCAAATCTTGGATTTGAAAATGTATGAAACCATTTTTAGCACATTGTGGATATGAGATTTTTTTACTTTATTTTACTTTACTTTGGGAAGACACTGCACTAGAAAGTTACATGAATTTTGGAAAAATTCTTAGTATTCCATACACTCAAGAATTTAAAAAAAGCTTGTAATTTTGAAGAAAGAGGCTGGAGTAGTGGTGTTTATCTGTGACCCCTGCTACTTGAGAGGCTGAAACAGGGAGATTGTGAGTTTGAGGCCAGTAATGATAGAAAGACTGTCTCAAAAACAAGGGACTGTGGGTATAGCTGAAGTGGTAATGAGCTTTCTTACATGAGGCCCTGGGTTCAACTCTCAGTACTGAAAATAAAGTTTTCATATTGATCTACTAAACAGAAGCCAAATGGTGTGTGTATCTATGCATTTGTATTTTTGTACAATCTGCATGTTTCTCTTATTGAAATAAGTGTATTAATAGTTTTCTCTACTCCACTTTTAGTGATATCAAGTAACCACCCTCATATGCACTATGCTTTGTATTTCTATCAATGCAAGAATATTACAGTAGAGTCTATCAAACAATACTTATTGGGTCCCTATTATGGTAAGATATTTTCCAGTTGCTAAGGATCAAAAATGAACATGATGTCATATTCAAAGAACTTGCCTTAGTTGGTGAAGATACATAACACAATACAAACAATGTTTCCAGTATTGTAACTAATTACAAAAAATTGAGGTAGGGGATGCTAAAAGGTGTCATGTAGTAGACTTGATTTTGCTCCTAAAATCATAGCCTTACTTTTTAATATTCCATACAGACTGTATTAGAAGACATGGTGTTTTACATTATGTTTTGATAACTTTAAAACAAAATGTAAATTTAGCATAAATTTAGGTTTTGAAGGATTATAGTTTTAAAATATGGACTATACCTCTCAGATTTTGGAGTTTTCGCAGACTTCAAATGTGATTATTTAACAGGCTTAAGTTTGGTTAAAATAAAGTTTAGGTACTCCAGTTTGTAGCAAATAAATGGCATGTAAAATCTTGGTAAACTTACCATTTGGACAACATGAAATTTTCCCATCCAGCTGGTCATTAGGCTTTTCCAACTGTAAATATCTTTTGCAATCTAATAGTAGCATATAGTTAGCTTTAGAAAGATCAGAGATATTGGGGGGTAGTATTCCAACAGAAATATCAAAATCCTAAGAAAGTTAACTCAAAGAGACATATGTCCCCAACATCCTTCATGACAATCACTTTCTGGAGTTCTGGAGAATGATAAAAATAACATGGCATTACTGTACATAGTTTGTCTTCACATCTGTAGCTTAGAAATCACTCCAAAAGGATGGCCAATAGACACATGAAGAAATGCTCAACCTCCCTAGCCATAAAAGAAATGCAAATCAAAACAACATTGAGATACCACCTCACCCCAGTTAGAATGGCTATAATCAGAACTCTAATAACAACAGATGCTGGAGGGGATGTGGACAGAAGGGAACATTACTGCATTGTTGGTGGGAGTGTAAACTTGTTCAACCACTTTGGAAAGCAATATGGAGGTTCCTCAAAAGACTCTACACAGAGCTCCCCTATCATCCAGCAATCCCACTTTTGTGCATTTACTCAAATGATCACAAACAAGACCATACTAAAACTACCAGCACAACTATGTTTACTGCAGCATTATTTACCATAGCTAAGATATGGAAGCAACCCAAATTCCCCTCAGTGGATGAATGGAGCAAGAAAATGTGGTTTATATACACAATGGAATTCTATGCCTCCATCAGAAAGAATGACATTGCCCCATTTGTTAGGAAATGGAAAGACTTGGAAAAAATTATATTAAGTGAAGTAATCCAGGCCCAAAGAAACAGAGGTCCCATGGTTTCCCTTATTTGCAATAACTAGTATATGTCTGAGACAAGCAGAAACGGTCAGATAAGTTGATGTTAGGTGAAATGAACCCCAAGATAAGGACTCAAATGGTTTTACTTTCTTACTATTGTTTCTAACATATTTATAAGATGATTTCTTTGTTCTTTGTATGTCCCTCCCCCACGGTATAAACCGTTTTCACTGTATTTGATGTTGGTATAATTTGTGGAGGGGAAGGGAAAAAACAAATTGTTTAAATAGGGATACAGGTGGACCAATTGCATCAATGACATGTACAAGACAACAATGACATGTACAAGACATTATGTTGAACAACGAACTTTACAACTTTGGCGTGGGGGGGTGGGGAGGGGGAGATGAGAAGGGATGGTAAAGGGAAACAAAGGAAGAGGCAATAGTGCTTGATAAGAAATGTACTCATTACCTTGCTCATGTAATGTAACACCTCTGTACAGTATTTTCACAATAAAAAAAGAAATAGCTTCAAAGAAATATACCAAATAACTAGAAAAAATACTGCTAATGCTTGATTGAATATTTCAAGATAAGAGTATGTAAAAAGTTTCAATTTGTCAATCAAATTTATTTATATTTTATAGATTATCTTACATATAATTTATCTTAATAAGTCAATTATAAATATAATGCATCGAAGGTAATATAAAGTAATGATTAATCAATCAGATTAATTTAATTTGATTAATTTAACTAATTTAATTTATCTCCACTTTTTTTTACTTATTTATTTTATTATATTTAAGTAGTTGTACAAAGGAATTGTAATTTACCAAAGAAACTTATGAACAAGATGTATCTTGATCATCATCATTACTTCAAAACTCTCACCATCAGTCCCAACCTACTCCTTCCCTCACTTTTCTTAATTTTGAAGGATGTGCATCGAATTCTTGACTGCATTCTTCCACCATCTCTTCTTCATTCAATCCACACCTCTCCTTGAATTATGGATACATCCTTCCATATATATATGCAGAGTTTCTAGGACAAAGGATGGCACTTTAAAATGAAGAAGATTGTAATATTTAAATAGAATTTAAGGTATAGTTCAGTCTTTTAAAGAGCTCCATTTGGAATGTAAAGATTTCAGCATGGATTTCCTTCTTTATTGAGAATCTCTTCCTTTGTGGTAGTTCCTTGCCATCATAGTAAGTTTTCTGCTATTGTGAAATGCAACATTAGTAAGTAGAAGGTATAACAGTCAGCTTCTCCCTAGAGTCATTTTAATGTGGACATATTAATTATCATATATTAATAATAATATTGTGTGTAAGCATTGTCTAAACAAATACTTAATGTCAAAACTATGAATAATATAACAATATGCAGGATATGATTATTCACTAATAGATGAAAGAGACAACCCTATCATATGTGCCATTTTTAAGTTTTGTTTTCTTTGCAACAACTTAATTTGAGGAGTACTAATAATTGAATATTCCTATTAAGTGAAAAATGTAACGAAACAGGTTTTGGATTTTCCCACTGCATACTCACTACTTAGCAGAACAAGTCAAAGATGCTGACTATGTATCTCAGTTTACAACCTGTCTAAGCCCATGTTGCTAAATCATTTGAGAGGAGTGAGTTTATCATCTTCTGAAGACTCTAGGGTTGGCTTTATTACAGTTACTAATGATAAATTGGGCAATAACCAGAATCCATTGACAGTAAGAAAGAAACCACAGTCTGGAATTTACATGTGAATATCGTAAGTGAAAAATGTTCACTAATAAAGTCTGAACTAAATGTCAGATGGGATTTCTTTATTCCTTTTGATATTTTCATAAACCCATTTCCTGCACCCCAGGCATTTGAAAAGATATTCCTGACTTGAGTTTCTTATTCTGTATCGATTTATTTTTGTCCCCTGATGCTTATGCTCTTGTCATAAAACCATTCTCAATTTTTGACTGGGGATCATTAGGAATTTGTTTGTAATATCACATTTTTATCTGTATATACCATATAATCTGGATCTTATGACATATTGGAATGTGCCCAGTAAGAATATAAAGGATAATCAATCACATTCATCTATAATGTGCCACAAGTAGCTTACTAAAGCCCTAAATTGTTGAGATATTAAGCAAATCAGAGCAAATGAGAGAACAGAGATATTGTATTTGTAGTCTCAATTGACGATTGAGAAATTAAAGACAGAAAAGATTAACAACTGTTTAAATTCAAAGAGCCTTGAGAATCAATTCTGATAGCAAATGCCTATAAACCAGAACATGGAAGGCTGAGGCAGAAGAATCATGTGTTTCAAGTGAACCTGGATTATAGATCAATCCCCCAAAAGATCCCTTTGTCTATATTGGAGCAAATACTTTATGTATGCCACAACAAGAAACATAAAGACCGTTAGGAAAACAAAGATTCTATATTTCTATTTTATTCTGTTTTAAAACAATCTGATGGAAATGTAAGTATGGCTTATTTCATGGGTTGTCAGTCATCCTTCAGTAGTCTCGTCTATATAGAAAATGCATCTCTACAGCTTCTTGACTTATTTCCTTACCATAAATAATCCATAATATAAATTCCAAAAATATTTTTTAAAAGTCTGAATGTTAATGTTTCCCCTCTGAAATTCATATATTGACAATCTAATTCCCAAGATGATGGTATTAGTACTTGAGGTCTTTTAGAGATATTTAGATCATGAGATTGGAGTCCATGTGAAGTAATAATACCCTTATAAAAAGAGGCCCTAGACAGATTCCCTGTCCATATCTGCCATAAGAAGTAACCGTGAAAAAATGAATGAATGTCTAGGAGGCAGGCCTTGATTGGACACAAAGTCTGCTAGTACATTGATCTTGGATTTTTCAGCCTCTAGAACTGTGGAAAAAATATTTGATTGCTATAAAACTACAATCTGATATTTTGTTAGAGCATGTTGAATGAAATCAGACATGCTGCAACATGGAAATTTGTTGATAAATAATTTAAAAAGTGATGTTTATGAGTTATTTCTGTGATCTTGCTATGCCATATATATCCAGGTGATGATTCAATTGATATGACTGGATATCAAGCTGTCTTTATTTCTTTAAGCATTCCTATGAGTGCTACATGCAATGTTCAATATCATTTCTCGTGATTATATATAGTTCCATATGCCCTCTTGAAGTGATAAACACATATGGGTACTGAGAAGATTAAATACTTTTCAATTATATAATACTTATCTTCTCCTAGAGGTCAGGATAATTTCATTGACTTTGTAGGTGTAAGACACTTTCATACAGTGATTAAGTGTGTAGGTTGTGGAATCCAATGGACCTGTGTTTGAATTTAAGAGCATCAATTTACGTGATCTCAGAGGTTGAATGGTATTTAACTTCCCTTGATATTTGTTTTTCCCATGTGTAAAACTGTGAGAACACTGGTAACTATCTCAGTGTATTGAAGAGAGTGATAGTAATTTAATTACTATATTTTAAAGGGCAAACACAAGGCTAAATGTATAGTGTGCAGTGAACAAAAGTGGCTATAACTGCTGTTATTGCTGTTATTAGAAAATCTGAAATCCCACTGACAAAAACCAAGAAGGAGAAAGAACAGGAAAAGAATGAGGAATAAATGACATGTCTCCTTTGTAGGTAGCACAACAGAATAATGGTTTATAAGTCCTTCCTTCAAATTTCTCAAGTAATTCGGAAGAAAGTAAAGTGTTCTTTCTGGTTTCTCATTGATGTCTCTAACTCTTCTGAACCACCAGGCTTATTAAATAAAAGCCGATGCATGACTTTGCAAGCATTTTGCTTTTCCTATAAAGCATATTGCACATTCTTAGGAGACATTTAATCACAAATTGATGATGCACATATTCTCCAATCATTACAACTGATTTTTGAGAAGTCTTTTGATGTTCAAATGTTTTTTATACTTGTTACAACCATACATTCTACCCTATAGAAAGGTAAGTGATTATAGTTCATAATAAATGTTTTAACATTTATTTATTTAATATTTATTTAACATTTATTTCACATAAAACTATGAATTTGTAGATTTTTCAGGGAGGAAGATAGAGGAGAGGGAATATTTTAGACATTTTAGAATATGCATTACTGTCAATACACAATTTTTCCAACACATACAGAACATTTTGGAGTGAGGTGATTAGAAATACAATAGAAATTGATTATTTTTTATTCTCTGGAATGCCCAAAGAGTACTGAGAAAGACCCATCTGAATGTATTGAACTAATATATGGACATGGAGTACCATAAACTAAATGACAAATAGATAAGACTAAAACAGCACTGGAAAATAGCACTGATACTGGTAAGAACAGATCAAAATAGATATAGACTTGATTTTTGTCATGATTCTTGTAAAACAGCTTAAAAGTGATATTTCAATTGCAGATATCATCTCTATATGGCTACATACAAGCATGTTATTCATTATTTTCCAGACTCTTAAACAGTTTTTAGTTAGTAACAGGTTAGATCTAATCTACTTACTCCCTAGTCAATTAGGTAGGTACTTTGTTTGATACACAGTATGAAGTAGGCTTCTGTGCAGCCTTCACCAAGGTTCTGATCCACAATCCTGCCTAGTAGCCTATTTAGTATAAAATTACTTTCACTAATCTAGCATTCCATATTCTTCTGAGTGTTCCTACACATGTTAAGTATTAGCGTGTAGAATTTCAAAATAAAACTCAAATGTGAAAGGCAGATGTCCAAAGCCTTGCCCTCAAAAGTTCAATGCTAGTAGCATACAAATTGCCTCTCAAGAGAACATGTGTGTGCAATTAATTATAACCAAAAGCCATAATTATTTATTTCTTGGTGATAAAAAATTCACAGTTGCCAAAATATTTGAAGACTACAAAACAGTATAATTGAACTCTGTAGACTCTTATTTAGAATCAAAGTTATAGTCAAATTTAACTTGGAGAGAGTGGAATAAAAATCAGAAATATTAGGTAGATTAAATTTTAATATCATAAGGTTTAGATAGATAATCATAATAAAATTGCTCTTATGATTACTGAAAAAATTCTTGGTTCTGTTGGAAACAGTACGCTGCTCTTCATTTTCACATTAGAGGTAATTATAACTATTAAAGAGGTATATCATTCGAGCCTTTTATCACTCAGACATTGCTGTGTGGACCCTATCAACTTTCACCTTTGTTACTCTCCTTTTCCTGTTCCAGTGACTCGTCATTCCTCACCGCTTTCTGATGTTTCTTTGATTTGATAATAAACTCAAGCAAATTAGAGTCAAATCAGTCAGAGTCCCAGCAGGAAATAATACACTCCAGATGTTTTAAACTAAGAGATGTTAATAGACAGATATGAGTCACTCAGTAATGAGCAACAAGAAGTTGTTACAACTACTAATCCTGAAGGGATTGCCATAGCTAAGAGAGAGAGCTCAAACCAGCGGGGAGACAACCTGGCACCAACTGTAACCAATGAAGGAGCTCAACGACTGCTGGGGAAAGGTGTTTAAGTATCCAGAGTTTAAGGAAGAATGAATAGCTGACAGTTTTCTTCTTCTCAAACTTCCTTGCTAGTACCTCTTGTTTGTCTAATTAAATGGAAAGTCATCTGGCAAGATGGGATGGGTAGTTCAGTTCAAAGAAGACAGCCTTCTAGGGGACAGAGCAGGAAAGAAAAATGGAAGATGTAGGTAGAAGTGGTGGTTGTGGAGGGGAGAACAAAACTAATAATCAGTAAGAAAGCCTTCATGCATTTCTGTAGAGATTGTTTATATTTGCATTCAGGCTCACTGTGACTTCTAAAATGAAAATCTTTATTTTTTGTGCCATATCTTGGTCACGTTCTTTCCTATGATTACTCAAGTGTTGAAATCATACATTAGAAACTTAAGACTGGTTGATGCAGAAAGACAAGGACTGTATATTGTCTCTCATATGTAAAAGCTTTAAAAAAGTTGACCTAGTTATAGACTATTGATTAATAGAGGTTGAAAATGGAGTGACAGAGTCGATAAAGGAGGTTATATTTGATCAAGGCATGCAGTATGAATGTGTGGAAATATCACACCAAGCTCCATGAACAACAAAAAATGTCAATCAAAGATAAATGTTAAAAATGAAAATTGGAATTGGTTTAGCTTCTGCTTCATGGTCAGAACAGAATCAGAGTTCATTCACAGAGGCAACTAAATTGCTTGATTTCTTGTCTTTTTTCATGATTCTGTATACTCCTTGCCTTGAAACCAGAGAATAAGCAAGTTTAGCTTTGTCTATATTTTATAGCAAAATAAATGAAAAAATAACTGTTTTGAAATTTATCTAGAAATATAACAGAAAACATTGTTGTCATTTTTTGTGAAGAAAATCAGGTTTCTACACTTTAGAGATACCAAAAGATTAGTTCATTCCTAAGACAATGAAATTAATGAATATCAGGAACAGCTCTAAGTTAGACTTTCTTATTCCCCAGTCACAAGGAGAATAATATCGCTAGATGATGAAACAATGGTAAAAACAAAGCATAATGGAGAGCCTTATGATCCATGCTGCTGAATGAACCTTGATTACAAACTAAGACATAGTGGCTTCTTTAAAAAATACATAGTTTTATTGTTACTATTAAGGTGTTGTAGAGAGGGTTTACCATTTCATGCATCAGGTATATTTTCTTTTCTTTTCTTTTTGGTACTGGGGATTGAACCCAGGACGTTGAGCTTGCTAGGCAAGCACTTTGCCATTGAGCTACATCCTAGCCCCATCAGGTCTATTTCTTTTTTTTTTTTTTTTTTTTTTTTTGCTTTAACCCAGTTTCCCTCTCCTGTCCCTTCTCACATATTACATAGGTCATTTTCCACGCACTGAATAGCATGATTGCTTTTGCTCACCCTTCCCTTTATGTATCCCTCTCCTTACCCTCTCTAAAAAGAAGAAAACTCAAAAGCAAAAGCAAACACCACCACCACTACCAACAGAAAACATTTTTCCATTGCCTGAAGTTTATTTCTTTTTTTATTTTTATTTTTTTTGTGAACATACTGTACAGAAGGGTTACAATTACATGGGCAAGATAATGAGTACATTTCTTATCAAGCATTGCAGCCTCCTCCTTTGTTTACCCTTCGCATCCCTTCCCAGCCTTCCCCCCCCCCCCCCCCCCCCCCCCCCCCCCCCCCCCCCCCCCGCCTCCCACCCAATTCTCCCCCCACCCACCAAAGTTGTAAAGTTGGTTTTCGACATGACAACTTGTACTTCTCATTGTTGCAACGGGTCCACCTGTATCCTTAAACGACTTGTTTTTCCCCATCTCCTCCACAAATTATACCGACATCAAATATAGTGAAAGCAGGGGTTATACTGTGGGGGAGGGACATACAAAGCAACAAAGAAATAATCTTATAAATGCATTAGAAACAAATGCATGAAAGAAAAAAACATTTAAATACATATCTAAGGGTTCATTTTCCTAACATCACATTTTCTAAACTTTTCTGCTTGACTCATATATATACTAGATATTGAAAATAAGGGAAACCATGCCTGAAGTTTATTTCTAGTGGTTGCTTTTAATCATGAGGAAATGAATATTACTGCTGAACTGCACAGACAGAAGTTCTGAGCCAGGGAAAGAAAAAGAGGAGAGAGTTAGAGTCAATAATATTTAGTTGAAAGTCAAAATCACCAAGTGATTTCTAGAGAACAACAAAAAAAGGAGAGATCCAGGCATTGACATTGCTTTCAAATATCCATGCATTAAAGGAAGTTTACCATTGCTTATAGCTAATATATACAATAACAAAGTGAATGTTTACACAAATAAGAAATTCATGAGGGCAAGCTAACAGGAAACATAAAAACACTAAAAACAAGGGGCTATGATTAGATTTTGTTGGTCAAGCAATGTTTTCTAGTTTTATTTTGTTTTATAAAGAAATGTATGATTTTATAGCTACCAACCAGACAAAACTATAACATGTTTCACTAAGTAAATTGCTTATTTTATGTACTTTGAATAATTTTATTATATTTCTGAAAGTTAAGATTCATTTTTTTTTACAATTGGAAAAAGGAAGTGAATGTTCCCTTATGATTCCCCAATCTATATTTTGGAGAGATGATACATCTTTTCCATTGATGCTTGAATAATTATTATGTAGCACAGACCTTTGTTCCGTATGTTTAAAACACAATAAAATATTGTCCTGACTCAAGGAATTTCTGATTTGTCCTTCAAGGGAAACATAAGCACATAGGATTAGAATTTATGTGAGACAATGTGTAATTAAGCATCTAAATGTACAGTAGACAATGTAATAACTGGAATATTAAAGAAGGCTGGAATACATGTGAGAGATGACAAGAAGTGAAATTGACTTATACTCATATATAGGTAAAGTTAGCTTGGAAAGCTCTTCTCATGTATAGTAAGACATGAATTTTAATTTTCTATTGCAATTTTAATGTTTAGATTTTAACAATTAACTTTTTACCTGCTAACTTAGTTATGCTTTGTTATGTAAGAATTTGTAATTGTTTCCATATATTTTTTTCTATTGAGCTTTTGAAGCTCTTTGTTTAGTCTGGCTATTAATTCATTATCAACATAATGATGTTGTTCTGTAGATCATATTTTTCACTTAATTATTTTCTTTTCCATGTTGAAACATGTTAGTGTTATATAGTCCTTCTTGTTTTTATTTCGTTTCCTGCACTTTTAGGGTATTTTGTAAAATCGTTGTTCCCACTGTGTTGGCCTGAAATATTCCCCATGTTTTCTTTACCAGCATCAAAGCTTCATATCTTATATTTAAGTATTTAATCTATTGAAAATTAATTTTGTAACTGATGAGAGACAAGGGTCTTCATATAATTTTCTGCATGTGGAAGATTATTTCTATACCATTAATCTGCTTTAAAACTTTTTGCTATAGTCACTTTTAAACATAATTTACATTTATAGTGTACTGTAATATTTTTTCAAATAGTTGTCTGTTCTTTGTGTCTGATTTCTTCCTAAGTTATTGAAAATATTTTTCAGAAAACAAAATCTCCCTGTGATCATTTTTATTATTTTTTTCTCCATTATTTTCTACAACTTTCAAGTATGATCACATCCTTCTGCAGATAACCTGTACTCTAGATAACCTATATATTTGCCATGTTTTTACTTTTCTGCTTCAATGTATCTATTTTCTTTTGTATCTTTACTTATTGAAAATTTCTACTCATCCTTTCAAGATCATAAAGCATCATATTTTGATTTCTGATAAATACTTACCATGATCAGATCAGTCTATCATTCACTGTATTATTTTTTTGTAAAGATACTGTACAGAAGGGTTACAGTTACATGAGTAAGGTAATAAGTGAAGGTGGCTCAGTGGTAGAGCGCTTGCCTTGCATGCATGAGGCCCTGGGTTCGATTCCTCAGCACAACATAAGAAAAAAGCCAGAAGTGGCGCTGTGGCTCAAGTGGTAGAGCACTAGCCTTGAGCTGAAGAGCTGAAGGACAGTGCCCAGGCCCAGAGTTCAGGCCCCACGACCGGACCCCCCCCCCCAAAAAAATAAGTATAGTTCCTATCAAGCATTGTTACCCCCTCCTTTGTATTGCCCCTACTATTCCTTCCCACCCCACCTCCACAACTCCTCCTCCTCTCCCCCCCCTCTAAGTTGTAAAGTTTGTTTTCAACATAGTGTCTTCTAGGTCTCATTGTTATAATGGGTCAACCTGCTGGTAGGAGTGTAAACTTGTTCAACCACTTTGGAAAGCAGTATGGAGGTTCCTCAAAAGACTAGTTGTAGAGCTCCCCTATGACCCAGCAATCTCACTTTTGGAGATTTTCACAAACAAGGTCATACTAAAGCTACCAGCACAATTATGTTTGTCGCAGCATTGTTTACCATAGCTAAGATATGGAATCAACCCAGATGCCGCTCAGCAGACGATTGGATCAAGAAAATGTGAGATACACACACGCGCATGCACACACACACACACACACACACACACACACACACACACACACAATGGAATTCTATGCCTCTGTTGCCTCATTATTAGGAAATGGAAGTCTTGGAAAAAATTACATTAAGTGAAGTAAGCCAGATCCAAAGAAATATAGGTCCCATGCTTTCCCTTATTTGCAATAACTAGTATATGTCTAGTATAATCTTACCAGACAAGCAGAAAAGGTCAAAAGCTATGTACATATGACCATATAAGATGAAGCTATGTGAAATAAACCCCAAGATAGGGAAACAAGAGGTTTTTCTTTGTCGCTGTTTTTAGTGTACAATGTGATTTTTTGTTGTTTCTTTTGCTTGTTCTTCCCCCGTGATATAACCACTGTTGTCACTGTTTTTGATTCCAGTGCCCTGCATGTTGTATACACATTTTTCTCTATTCTTTTTATGCTACATTACTTTTTTGCATTCTTTTATACTTGACTGTAGAATCTTTGAGAACAGATGCAGTATTGGACTAATCTTTTCCTCAGTAATATGCAACATAGTGCCTAGTCTACACACATATTACTTATTTTTATTGTCTCTGTGACCAAATACCTAACAGTTAATGAAGAAAATATATTTTGTGGCACATGGTTTCAGGTAGTTCATTCCATGGCCACTTCGCTTATTCTGGTCCTATAGTGAAGCAGAACAATGTATCATTGGTGCCCGTAGCTGAGAAGGGTCTTTGCCTCATGACAGCCAGGAAGCTAAGCAAGCAGTTTACATTATTAAATATAGAAAGGAGAAGAGCAGTAATAGGAAGGATCTAGAGCAAGGAACAACCCTCCATGTCACCTTTCCAGGTGCCTTCTTTCTTCAGTCAGGCTTTACCTTTCACAGTTCATCATGTCACAGTAGTCTATTCAAACTTTGACTTTGTCAGTGAATTAAACCAACAATTATGTCAGAGCCCTCATGATCTGTCTCTGCAATAAATGCTCTTACAAATATACCCATCTAATCAAGTTCAAAACAATGAATAACCATCACACCATCTTTGGCATAAAGTAACTTGGGTCTCTGGGAATACCAACATACTGGGAACAGAAATTTTGCTTGTATGTCTGAAAACTGACATTATTGTTTTATCTGTTAATAGAAAACATGAAACGATATTGATTGCAATAAGGATTTAAAACATTAGTGAATATGGATGTTGTTGGTATAGAGTATGGGCACCTTGTTTATTGATGAGCAACCCATTTCATAAAACTTTTTAAAAGTTATCTGCACAACTTATAAAAAGAGAAAAATGAAGATTCAGTTCCGTTATATTATGGTATTATTACAAGCATGACTCCCAGTTCACTATGTATCTCTTAGTAGGTATTCTCAATCAAAGGATCTATTTCAAAACTACAAGAGGTAATATACATTTTAATTGGATTCCTGTTCTCTATCTATCGACTACAAATGAAATAATTACTTAACATTCTGTCTCCAAGATTTTATCCATTTTTAATGACTGAATTCTACTTTCACCTTTAATAAGTTCAGCACTTATCAGCAATTACGAATATAAAAATAAAGTAATGATGTAATAAAATACTGTACATAAAATGATACAGAAATATAACTGGTGGTTAATTGATAATACTTGTAGTATTGAATAGTGCCATAGGATAATCATCTTCTGGCACAAATATTAAGGTGAGGGAAAGTCATTATTTTATGAGTAGATAAGTAATTTATAAACATTACATTCATTATCTGTACTGAATTCATTTCTATGGATGCTACTGGATGGCAAAAAATAATAGAGCATGGAACAGTGTTACTTTAGATTTGAGTACTGTTGGAAACAAATGCTTTCCTGTCCTCAGACAAAACACAACCTCTAATGGAGATAGTCTTTCTCAATTACAAAATTGATAAACATTGTGTTTTAATTACCTCATATGGTTTTGATGACTGAAATAAAGGTAAAGGATGAAGAATATTGACAAGTCTTGGTATATACATTTTTAATATACACTACACAGAAGGGCTGTGAGCTGCACAGGAATTGAAGAAGCAGTATCAGTCAGGAGACAGGTTATGATCATCATTCTTCTAACTTTGTTCATAAACATGTGTGGTTAAGAAATGGTGTAAGGGCTGAGATGGTGGCTAAGTGGAAGAGTGCTTGCCTTGGATGCATGAGGCCCTGGGTTTGATTCCTCAGCACCACAGAAGCAGATAAAGCCAGAAGTGGTGCTATGGCTCAAGTGGTAGAGCACCAGCCTTTAGCTGAAGAGTTAGGGGACAGTGCCCAGGCCCAGAGTTCAGGCCCCATGACTGACAAAAAAAGAAAAAAGAAAGAAATGGTGTAAAACAGACAGTAAAATGTGGACTTTTCATACTTCATAAGGTATTTCCAGAACCATTTGTAAAATAGACTCCGCAGATCATTTCTGAGATTTGAAATCTCTAATTTTAGTAAAAAGAATATTTGAACTAATTCTAAGAAACAATCACAAAGAATATACAATTCACACATTTTAAGGTTAAGACCAATCTACTAAAGTGACCAAATGAAGAGCAATTAAAAATGTGATTCAGGTGACTTTCAAAATAATACTTTGTAATGAAACAGAGACCATCTCAGAAAGCCTTTTTAAGGGTTGGTATTTTGCCTGTGTCATTTACTAATTTAAAATGAATAAATAAATGGAGGGACAGAGGGTGAACAAATGTAGCAGTGTCAACACTATGCACTATGTTGAAAATGAATTATCCAACTTGTGGGTGGAGATGGGAGGGGAAAACTGGGAGAGATGTGGGAAGATGTTACACTGTCCAAAAAATGTACTTTTACCTGACTTAGGTAACTGACCTCTCTATACATCACCTTTATAATGACAATAAAAATTAAGCATAAATAAATAAATAAATATCTTCTAAGACTAATTTTACAGACTTCTATGTAATTAATGCATTGAAAATCAATTATATGAATACAAACAATAATCATAATGGCAAATGAGTTAGTATAAATACTGCACCAAATGTATATTTAGATGAGGTATCAATGAGGTTTATTCTAAACTTTTTTGGCTTAGCATGGTTATATATGCCTGAAATGTCAGCTGCTCAGGAGGCTGAGGCATGGGGATTGCAAGATCGAGAATAAGTGAATGAATGAATGAATGAATGAATGTTAGGCATTTGGAAAAACCTGATATCAGTACCTAGTACCATGAAAAGTAAGTTTTTGATGATGACTCAATGGTAGACATTTATATCTTGAACAGTTTTCTCCCCACATAACATGATACATTTATTCTTTCTTGCAATTAAAAGTATATTCATTCAAAGTATACATTCTTATGAGTAAATGATCTCATGAGAACACATGTAATTTGTAATTCATATTTGTATGAATTCCAGAAAATTCTTGTGGAATATATATTAATATTTAATAACAGCTCAAATGGGTCTAAAACATATTTCATCATCATCATCATCTTCACCATATATTCTCAGCAAAACATTCAAATATCAATGAAAAGAAAAGGACAATAATTTCAGCCAATTAAGTTGTTTTGATGAAGTAAATTAGGTTTTCAGAGCATTCTAAACTTTGAAATTATGACATCTGAAGGTTTTACTATTGGTAACTCATCATCTAAAATACTATGGTCTCTCTTTAAGTCCCTAGCCCACTTATTAATGAGGTGGTTGTTTCTTTGAGGATTTGTTTTGGGGGGATTTTATTTTTTGAGTTAAAAGTGCATTTTATATATGAGACCTTTATCTGTTGTATGGCTACTAAAGACCTTCCCCAGTCTGTGGGCTTTCTACTGATCTTTCTACTGATCTTTCTACTGTCTTTTGCCATGCCAAAGCTCTGCAGTTTCATGTAATCCCATTTGTCCAACCTTTCTCTGATTTGTTGTGTTTCTGGGTTTTATTAAGAGAATTTGACCTATGCTAAAGAGCCCTAGTGTTTATGTTTCTTCCTGTAATGTTCTCAGGGTGTCTCCTTTTGCCTCGAGGTCTCTGATCCATTTGAAGTTGATTCTGGTACAGGGTGATATATAAGGTTCTAGCTTTAGTTTTCTACAGGTGAATAACCAATTTTGCCAGTACCATTTACTGAAGAGGCTGTCTTTCTTCCATTCCACTTTTTTAGCTCCCTTATCAAAGATTAAGTGGCTATAGGTTTGCCAGTTAATTTCTGGGTCTTCAGTTCTATTCCACTGGTCCTCAGGTCTGTTCATGTGCCAGTACCAAGCTCTTTTGATTACCATAGCTTTGTAATCGAGTTTGGTATTGATGTTTCTCCAGCAGTGTTCTTTCTGCTAAGGATTGTTTTTGCTATTTGGGGTCCTTTTTCTTCCATATGAATTTTTGGATTGCTTTCTCTATTTCATTGAAGAATGAGATTGGGATATTGATGGGTATTGCATTGAATTTGTAGATAATCTTTGGCAGTATTTGCCATTTTTCACAATTTTAATCCTACCAATCCAGGAGCATGGGAGGTTTTCCCACTTCCTTAGTTCTGCTTTAATTTCCTTTTTCAGATTTTTAAAATTTCATCATAGAGATTCTTCACATCTTTAGTTCAGTTAGTTTCTAGGTATTTTTTGTGGGGCTCTTACAAAAGGAGTTGCTTTCCTTGTTTCAGCTGCACTCTTCTCATTATTGGCATACAGAAAAGCCATTGATTTTTGAGGGTTAATTTTATACCCTGCTACTTTGCCAAAGTTTCTGATCAGCATGAATAACTTTGGAATGGAGTCCATGGTGTTCTTTAAATACAAGATCATGTCATCTACAAAGAGGGAGAGTTTTACTTCATCTTTCCCTGTTTGGATTCCCTGTATGTTTGCCTTATTGCTCTAGTTAGGAATTCCAATACTATATTGAAGAGGAGTGGGCTAAAAAGAGACTTCTCTGAAGAGGAAAAAAGAATGGCCAATAGACACGTGAAAAAATGCTCAACATCTTTGGCCATAAAAGAAATGCAAACCAAAACAACATTGAGATTCCACCTTACCCCAGTTAGAATGGCTAGAATCAAGAAATCTAACAACAGATGCTGGAGGGGATGTGGTCAAAAGGGAATACTACTGTACAGTTTGTGGGAGTGCAAAATTTTTCAACCACTTTGGAAAGCAATATGGAGGCTCCTAAAAGGACTACACATAGAGTTCCCCTATGACCCAGCAATCCCACTTCTACCCCAAGGGCCACAAACAAGGCCACACTAAAGCTACCAGCACAACTATGTTTATTGCAGTATAGTTTACTATAGCTAAGATATGGAACCAGCTCAGGTGACCCTCAGTAGATGAATGCACCAAGAAAACGTGGTATATATAAAATGGAATTCTATGCCCCCATCAGAAAGAATGACACCTCCCTATTTTTAAGGAAATCAAAGGATTTGCAAAATATCTTATTAAGCCAGACCCAAAGAAACATAGGTCCAAATATTTCCCTTATTTGTAATAATTAATATACATCTAGGATAATCTTAGTAAATGAGCAGAATAACTCAATATTTATCTACATATGATCATACAAGATAATAAGTGAAATAAACTCCAAGACATGGACAGAAGAGGATTTTCTTTGTTGTTGTTCTCCATGTACTACGTGATTGTTTTTTCTTTTGTGTTCCCCCCTCCCTATGGTTTAACTCCTGTTGTCACTTCATTCAATATTGGTAACCTGAGTATTGTATATATGTTTATCTGAACTAGGGAAGGGAAGAACAACAACAAAATGGTGAGACAAAGGACAAAGAGGGAATCTATGGAACAACAATAGTCAGAAGAAAATATGTTGGATATGATCTGTACAACTTGGGAAGGGTATTGGAGGGAGAAAAAGAAGGAGAAAAATGAGGGAAGGGGTAGCAAGTTAGACAAGAAATGCAATCGTTACCTTTATTACATAACTGTAACCCTTCTGTAAATCCCCTTGACAATAAAATTAAAAAATAAATAAAATATTATGGTATGTTAATTTTACAAAAAGCTTTCACTGTGATGTTAGATGTAAGGATACTTAAAAATTTACCCCTCTATTACACTACTTTAATCCTTCTTTGCTTTCACTTTTTCAAACAATATTTAATGGGTTTCATTGTGATACCTTGTGTGTGTGTGTGTGTGTGTGTGTGTGTGTGTAAAATGTGTTTTCCACCTGTTCCAGTTTTTTCTCCTTTCCTCCTATTGTCCTGTTATTATTATTATTATTATCATCATCATCATCATCATCAAGGTTTCATGTTAAAATTCCCATATGATCTAATAGATGACATTAAGCTTTTTGATCTTGGCTTAGTTCACTCAATATGTTCTCCAGTCCCATCTATTTTACTGCAAATGAAATAATTCAGTTTCTTTATGTGTAGATGTGCCACATTTTCTTTATCCATCTTTAGTTAGAGGTAAAAAGCATTGGTGGACATGAGTATCTTTTAGAATATTTAGGATAGTTTGGAATTCTATTGATGGAGACAATGTAGACAGAATTAGACATAGCTTGTTTCATGAAGGAATTTCATTGAATTGGATAAACACCAGCATGCATGTGCCTGAGACTTGGAGAAAGGCATATTCTCTGTTCTTGCTTGGAACATTCCATGGCCCAGTCTGAAACCAAAGTCCCAAGACCCAAATATAAGACAATGATATTTTTACATCAAAATGTTTTATAGATTTAAAGAGCATAGAGATGCAATATTGACAAAGGGAGGATGCTAACATTGAGTATTTTAGCCATCAAAGAAATTTAACAATAAGACTTCAATTCACGGGGCTGGGAAGGTGGCTCAGTGGTAGAGCACTTGCCTTGCATGCATGAGGCTCTAGGTTCGATTCCTTAGCACCACATAAGCAAAAAGACAAAAGCCGGAAGTGGCACTGTGGCTCAAGTGGTAGAGCACTAGCCTTGAGCTGAAGAACTGAGGGACAGCACCCAGGCCCAGAGTTCAGGCCCCAGACTGGACCCCCTCCCCCCTCACAAAAAGACTTCAATTCACGTGGAAAAAAGGGTTTATCTCACACACACACACACACACACACACACACATACGCACACACATATGGGTTAGAGTAGGACTCTCTAGATATGGCTGGAGAGAGATTGATGAGTATCTAAAACGAACCATTGCAGGGTGAGTACCAAGCTAATGGAATGTGACCTTTTATGTAATGGAAGTAGGGAAATCCTGGGGAAGTTCTAGTGCTAGATTAGTTTTAGAAGACTGAATATTGAGAACATAAACGAAACTTTTCTACAATTGCAAACTAAGGTCATTTTAAAATTCATAAAAGTTTACGGATGTTTAGTGAGAAGATGGAGGTAATTGATTTGCCTTGTCGAATCCATATTGTTTTGTGAATGCACTCATCCATTTGTTTAAAAAATATTTTAGAAAAAAGCATGTGGTCAAAGAGAATTTTACATTGACTAATCCCATTCCCCTCACCCGAGCTATAACAGTACTATTATGAAGTTCATATTAGTATCAGAAACAAGGTATTTACACTTTGTGCAGTGGGTATATCTGAATGATATCTAAGTCTTAGAAACTATCCTTTCATTTTTTAATCCAGCAATATTAATTTTCTAAAAAATATCCCTCACAGAATCATCATTTACTCATTTATAGCATTTTATTCAACAATAAAGTAAACTTAAGAGAGAAAAAGTGTTTTCTTAGAGAGAGACAGGTTATTTTTATGATATCCTAAATAATACAAATGAATGATGAAAGACATTGATTAAAGTCTTTTAAGATAAAAGAATAATTAGGATTTTAAATTTAATGTTCCAAAAGTTATTGAAGTAATATAAAATCACTATTTATGTTCATTTGCACCTATTAGTTGAATGTGAATTAATAATGTACATTTATCTGATTCCTTATAAGAGGTTTTAATCAGTTATTCTTATCTTGAAGTTATTAAATTCAATTAAAGAACTAAATGTGCTAATTTTTGCTTTAGGCATCAAAGTCATTTTCAAGTTTAAGGCAAATAAGAAATGTTTTTAAATTGATGCAACTTTTTTATATTAAGAGAACAAGTTAAACTCAAAATGCATGGAAAAGCATTTATATTTTAATTTGAAAAAATGCCAATGGAAACAACTTTACAAAGATATATCAATTTGCAGCTATAAAAGCCAATTGTAGTGTCAGGAAAATAAATTACCACAATAAGAATTTATTTGGGAAACAGTGGCATCACCTTTAAAAGTTCAATCACTTATTCATTGCATGCAATCATTTATTAAAAGTCTAGTCTGTCTGTTGTAATTTGATTTTGATAAGTGACTAAAGTTGTCCCTATCATTCCTCTTCAAAACTCTCTGTATTGGTTTTTCTCTTTGTCTTACAACATTGCTATTAGTAGGGGTTTCAATTGTGTAAAGAAAAGAATAGCAACAATTCTGTTGATTCATTGTTAAACCGAAAGCTTTGTAGAGTCATTTGAAAGGTATGTAGTATGGTAACAGATTAGAGTTCAAGAAGAAAGGGAAGAAGAAAATAAATGTAAATATTAGTGAACTTATTGATTTCATTCATCTTACTTGATAGATAGGATGACTAAACAAAAAATCCAAATTCAAAGGCATCAGTTAACCAAGAAACACGAGTACAGTAAAGGAAGGGAGAAATAATGTTATAATGTTGAAGGAAGAAAAAAATCTACTCTTTCTTCATGAGTGAGTTTTCATTTTTCTTCTTTAGCCATCTTAATAAGCATTTGATAAATGTCCATTTATCTCTAAGAGAAAAACCATATTTAAAATCTTAGTTATCTTTCAAATAGTCTTTTTTATTGTGAAAATACTGTACAGAGGGGTTACAATTACATGGGCAAGATGAGTACATTTCTTATCAAGCATTGTAGCCTCCTCCTTTGTTTCCCCTTCCCATCCTTTCCCATCCTCCCCCTGCCTCCCACCCAATCCTCCTCCCCCACCACCCCGCACCAAAGTTGTGCTCGTTTTCAACATAACAAATTGTATATCTCCTTGTTGCAATGGATCCACCTTTATCCCTATTTAAACGATTTGTTCAAATAGTCTTAATAGGGAAAAAAAAGTTTATCACATTCCCCATACAATCGTTAAATGTCTTGGATTTAACTTGCTAATGGTCATAGAGAAATACTAAAAAGCTCCATCATGAGCAGTAGCAAATTTATTACAAAATAGTGTATCATATATATTTCCCCAGCAACATATAGAACAGTTTATATGAACATTTCACTATAGATATTGATCTCAGTAGAAAGCACATTATTCCAACTACATATATGCAGACTTAAGATGAAGCTATTAGCAGGGCGCCGGTGTCTCACGCCTGTAATCCTAGCTACTCAGGAGGCTGAGATCTGAGGATCGCAGTTCAAAGCCAGCCCAGGCAGCAAAGTCGGTGAGACTCATCTCCAGTAAACCACTAGGAAATAGGAAGTGGTGCTATGGCTCAAGCAGTAGAGCGCTCACCTTGAGCTGAAGATAACGCCCAAGCCCAGAGTTCAAGCCCCAGGAATCACACACACACACACACACACACACACACACACACACACACACACACACACACACACACACACAAAAGATAAAGCTATTCTCAGAGGGATTCCATGATATTAAAATGTGTATGAAGTTGTGAAAATTTTAAAAACTGGAATGAAGATTGAGAATACGGATATTTATAACTGTTAGTATGCATGTTATCAGTCATACATATACATATGGAAGTTTCAAAAAGAATTGGAATTGGTAAAAGAACAAATACTGTTTTTTTCATTTTATATAGGAGGCTGATCTTTCACTGATCTCCATTGAGTAGACTATCTATTCCAGATAGCTGTGCTAGAAGGCATTTGTCTAGGTAAATTGTTTTATATTTGAAATGAAAATGAAAGGAAAAGCACAGATTTGCTGAATTGGGAAGAGAATTACTAGAATTACTCTGTGTGTGTGTGTGTGTATGTGTTCAGTGTGTGTGTGTGTGTGTATGTGTATAGCATGTGTGTACTTATAGTCTTCAAGGACACCTTAGACATTCCGTGTCTTAAACTATAAGCAATAATTTGTGGCTTTAGTGAAAATATAATTATTTGATTTAATCCACAACCCTCATGAGTAAGAAGTATGAGAGAAAGAAAAGATATAGCTTATATATTAAAAGATACTTATCAGTGGAGTAAGAAGATATGGAATTTGGATGACATTGCACAATAATAATAACAATAACTAAGTTTTTAGTTTATGTTCTGGCAGGAAATTTATAATTTTAGCTAATACAATGTTAAACAAAAAATATTGTATGGTACATATTAAACCAGAATTCAATCATGGAGTAAGTAGAAGGAGCACTGCAAGGAATACTTTCAGATGGAGAAACTTTGAAGCGAGCATGAACAACTGGTGCTCTTAGCCCAAGAACAGCATGTAGGGCAGTAAAAGGCAAATTACTTAAGAGAAATCACCAAGAAGAGTCCAGCAAAATCAGTCTAGCAGGATTATTGCTGAAGACAGGTTATGGTGATAAGACATCAGTTAGGAGGTAATGGGCAATGAAGAAGCCAATCAGATATGCAGATATTGAGTGTGAATGATTCTTGAGTTACTAGCACTCTTCTCTAAATAAGAGTTCTATAATTAGAGTTCTTGGCTAAAATTAGCTTTTCTTTTTTCTTTTTTATTGGGGGGTACCGTCGTGGGGCCTGAACTCTGGGCCTGGGCGCTGTCCCTCAGCTCTTCAGCTCAAGGCTAGCACTCTACCAATTGAGCCACAGCGCCACTTCCAGCTTTTTTTCTTTTGCTTATGTGGTGCTGGGGAATCGAACCCAGGGCCTCATGCATGCAAGGCAAGCACTCTACCACTGAGCCACCTTCCCAGCCCCCTACAATTAGCTTTTCTAAGAAAACATCTACATGGCCTTAGTAGAAGGTTAAAAAACCTGACTAAAATGTTACCAGGAAAAGAATCTTGTTGACACTCATCACAATACCAGTAGAGTAAGTCAGTCATAAAACTGACAATAATAATAATAATATATTATATAATATTATTATATATTATATTATTGCATATTACATATTATAACATGATATAATATTATTATATAAAATAATAATATAATATAATAATAATAATAATAATAATTATTATTATTATTATGGGGCTGGGAAGGTGGCTCAGTGGTAGAGCGCTTGCCTTGCATGCATGAGGCCCTGGGTTCGATTCCTCAGCACCACATAAGCAAAAAGAAAAAAGCTGGAAGTGGTGCTGTGGCTCAAGTGGTAGAGCGCTAGCCTTGAGCTGAAGAGCTGAGGAACAGTGCCCAGGCCCAGAGTTCAGGCCCCATGACCGGACCCCCTGCCAAAAAAATAATAATATTATGTTTACTGTTGTTTTCATTATTGTGGCTCAGAAAACAGTATGTCAATGTTGAAATTGTCATAAACAGAGTTTTTCTCTAGTCTTCCCCTGCTTTGTTTTCTACCTCCAAGACAAGTTATACAAATGACAGCTTGTTCCTCCCAAGGCATATCATAAAAACTAGATGCCTTTTTACCCAAAGCTAGTTTTAAACCCTAAAATATAACTTTTACTTTCACTTGCTTTTCTGTCTTGGAGCTTGCCATAAAATATTTTCTGATCTGCTTTGTCCAGTAGTAGATCATAACATTTCCATTCTATAAATGAGAATGAAGCAATGCAGTAAAGTGTAGCCAAGAAGAATCTGAACACATTGGCCTTACTGAGTTTTTCCAGTCCATTTCTATTATATCATATGATTTTTGTTAGCCATAGCTGTACAGCTATACTGTTTCATTGAACCCATGCATAAAAATGGAGAGATCACATTGGGTATTTGCATCTTCAATTTGAAGACTGCTTGGCCATCTAAAAACTATGGTCTTTTTTTATGCTTGTCTCTTGTTATCCTATCATTTCTTATAGAAGTTCTAGCCCAAAATGTCAAAATGAATGCCTTTCCACCAATACATTGAGATGATCAGAAATAATTCATTCAAGTGCAGAGCTACCAATGATCTCCAGTGGCTTAAACAGCTGGGATATTTAGTTTGTGTTATCTAGACATGGCTATTTGTCAATATACTTACACAATATATACTTAAAGAATATACTTACAGAAAATATACAATATACTTACAGAAAAATATTCTTTATTGCTATGTATGATCACTAATTACAAAAGGCAATCAGTCAACATTCAGAGTATTTTATGTGTTTCGTGCCATTTAATGGAAACAGTATTGCTTCTTTTGTGATTCTCATTCAAAATTACAAACACCAGCTCTGGATATGCACCTGCGGTGTCCCACACAGAATAATTTGCACCAGATAATGTGGATGCTTGACTGCTCTAGTCAAATTGGATCTAGTAATTAGTACTGTTGCAAAACCCTAGTATAAATGGAAAATGACCCATATGTGATAAGGGGAGGAAAGCTAAAGCACAAGTCTATCACTCAGCCTTGGATCTCTTGCTAATGTTTTTGTCTGACTTTACATATTACTATTATTAGACAATTCCTTACATCTTTTTCTGTTGGAGTAAGAAAATCTTAAAACATAAAATTTACCACCTGTTGCCATCTTCTCACCAATATATTTTAATGGAATTATAAACCCCAGAATTCTTGGTTTGTACTGAAGTAAGTCCATGGCCAAGTAGGAAGGTCCAAGTACTTATGCTCAAATCCATTAGTAAAATTTGTAAATCTGCTCATCATCTTATAGTTGGGAAAAATCTTTAAGGTGATTTAGTAGCCAAAAGGGAATGTGAGATTCAGAAATGTGATTTGCCCAAGATAACATCTTGCCTCAAATTCTGTCTTGATTCAGAATGCCTTCAACTTCATCTGTAATTGAGGAAGCAGCTTTCTCCTTTTTTGTATTATTTACAGCTAAGAAGTATGCTCAAGAAAAATATTTTCTGAAAAATATGATTTAAGAGATAACACACTTAATGTCTATGAACTCATTGCTTATGCTGAAGAAAATATGTGATGATAATGCATCACTTATATTTTATTACAAGAATTCTCTCTTGAATTGTAATAGACTTCTGTGGTATAGTGTGCCACAGACATTAGACTATATGTCTAATTTGATTTTGTTAATTCAGGTTTAAGTGCAGGCACTCAGTCCATAACTTAGAAAGTTTCAAAAAAAAGAAATATATTTTTACATCTGTGGGACAAAGAAAATAATCACCTCCAAATAGAGCACACTCTACCTATTTGAAAGAGATTGAAGACTATCAAAAAGAAGAAAATGCCTCATTTTCTGACATTGAATAGTAACATTAAATATTTATTTTCATTAACCCTGTCATTTTACGAGTCCTTTGGTGTTGTTACATATTGTCATAACATAATTTAATTCAGGATGCTGTTCCCATTCGGATGTTTTTGTGCAAATAAAGCCAAATAGTGGTTTTATTTATCTGACTGATGTAGAAAATAGCTTAGAATTTTTCTGGGATTTTAAACTATTCTAAATAAGTGTGTGTGTGTGTGTGTGTTTGTGTGTGTGTGTGTGTTTAAGGCTTTTTGTTTCTAAACGTTGTATTGCTTAAAACCTCTCCTTGAAATACTTTTCTATCTTCCCTTCCTTGTCTTTCATTTTTCTTCCTCTGGTCTATATACCAGAGTTTATGTTTACCTCAATCACTCCTGTTTGTCTTCCTTTGCTTCCTTCCTTTGACATTTCCTTATTGAAGATCTTAGATGCTACAGGGATTAAGAGCTCAAATTCACAGGATGGCTAAAAGAGATAGGCTTATCACAGATTGGCAGTGAAGCCAGCTATACATTCTTAGTGCCTCTGAAGTAGAAATGTTTTCATAGTTTGGTAACTCAGACTTTCTTTGAAACAGGTGCCCTTAATTTTTCTCCTGCTAAATTCAGAGCGTCTTTATTGATATGACTTAAATGTCTTTGAGTTAGATTTCTGACAGGAAACTCTCAAGGGTTTCTGGGATTAAAGAGGGAAGAGCAATTGGGTAATAGAAATGATTAATATCTTTGAAGAAATGTGGAAAATGCACAGGAATGTTCCTTCCTATCATCACAAAAGGTTCCCAAGCAAGTTCATAGGAATTTCAGGAGAGATAGGTACGTATAGTGTCCTAACATTCCCACTTACTTCAGATCTCCACCTCGTTTGTAAAGTAATCAAATTAAATGTTTACTGATATGATCATTAAGAATATAAATAGACATGTGAATCTGAATTTGTAATCAGTGTCCATAAAAGCAGAAATATTTTACTATTCATAACTGTACTCATCTCTTTTTTTTTTTTTTTTTTTTTGGTCCGGTCATGAGGCCTGAACTCTGGGCCTGGGCGCTGTCCCTCAGCTCTTCAGCTCAAGGCTAGCGCTCTATCACTTGAGCCACAGCGCCACTTCCGGCTTTTTTCTTATGTGGTGCTGAGGAATCGAACCCAGGGCCTCAGGCATGCAAGGCAAGTGCTCTACCACTGAGCCACCTTCCCAGCCCTGTACTCATCTCTTGAGGAAAAATAGCATTGCTCTTTTGTTCATCCCTTGCATAAAAAAGTGAAATATATAAACACAAGAAATAGCCCAGAAAGTTTTGGTAGTAGCCTTGGAGAACATTTGTTTTCTTGTTCCTTGTGAATAAAACTTCTGTTAACAGAAACCCCTTTTGTTCTTCAGAAAATTGTGCCCTACTCTACTAAGGTAAATCATAGATAACCTTTAGGGTAAAGATTTGCATTTAAAAACTCATAAGCACTGTTCTACATTATATTTTAGTAATGAGTTAATAATAGGCTTGTGGAAATAATTAAGCAATACTTCGCTTGATTAACTGCACGTTAAGACATAACTGCCAACATACAAGGAATGTTTAGGCTAAGATATTCTTGTTCATTTTTATATACAGTATTGACTTGCTCTTTATTCATCATAATTTGTGTATCATTTGCTAAAGCAATTATATTCCTAATCATATTGTGTTTTATATAGTAGAACTGACCTACTCATAAGCATATTTTAAGAAAAATAAAGACAATTTCCATATAGATTTATATAAGCTTATTAGAAACCATTTAGATTTAATTTGTCTTCTAATTGCCATAAATTGTATACATCTTCCTGCTGTATTGTTATTGACTGGAAATGTAACTCATAAATGGCATTTGCACTCTAAAATTGTCATAATCAGCTGTTCTTTTTAACTGCTCATAACAGTTTGTAATTTCTTCTTGAATTCTGCTTGCTTTTATTACAAAAAGTGAAACTGGATAGAAACCATGTACATAAATAAATATAGTGAAATATAATTTTCTAATATGTAGTCTACAAGTTACTAAAATGGCTTGCACACTTAATGTTTCTTTGTACTTCAAATGAAGATCTCTTTTTTTATACCTTTTCTCTCTTTGTGTCCTCGCCTGAAGAAATACGTTATACTTTTCACACAGTATCAGGAACATTTGTATGCCTTCCTCTGTAAGCATGTTGTAGTGTCTAGTTTGTTATATCAATTCTAGTTAATTGTTTCATAATGAAATATATTCTAGACTTAAAGCAATACAGTGGCTCAAAGCAATAGCACAGCCAAGCACTGGTGGCTTATGCCTGTAATGCTAACTACTAAGGAGTCTGAGATCTGAGGATTATGGTTTGAAGTCAACCCTGGCAGGAAAGTCTATGAGACTTTTATCTCCAATTAACAACTAAAAATACAGAAGTGGAGCTTGACTCAAGTGATAGCACACTAGCCCTAGCCTTGATCAAAAAATGAAAGGGACATGTTCCAGGCCCTAAGGTCAAACCCCAGTATTGGCACCAATAAAAGGGAAAACAATCAAATTTGCTATTTTCATATGGTGATACAACCTAAATTTTGTAACGATCTAAATTTAGCAAAACAATTAAGTTCTGTAGCATAATAATTTATATTCTGTAGTATAACCACTTAATTTTGGTATTATAGAAGGAAGAACATTTTTGTGTCTGCCAGGGCTGGGGCTTGAACCCAGGACTTGGGTGCTGTCCTTTTGCTCAAAGCTACTTCACACTCCACCACCAAAAAAGCATATGTGGAGCTGTGGCTCAACTAGTAGAGCACTAGCCTTGAGCACAAAAGCTTGGGGACTGGCACACACACATATACACACACAGAAAAAAAACAAATAATTATTACTACTCGTAGGAGTAATATTAATATTGGTAGAAATTTGTGGGTCACATACTTGCCAAAGTAATGGCTGGTCTTTTGATTAAAATTTGGAATATCTCTCAAAATCTAGTTTCTTAAATTCTTGGCCTTCAGATTGAATTGATTAAGAGGAAGGGCCTTTAACACAACCTTTAACATTGAAGAGGTGAGGCCAGGTGGGATCAATGAAAGTATGCCCTTGGAGGGAATTGTGGGGCCCTGATCATTTCCACTTTCTTTTTTGCTTTCCCATAACTCACTCTTCATTGTGATATACTTTTTTACCACAGACCCAAAAGCAGAAGAGCTAACTTATCATGCGCTGTATCTTCCAAAAGTATGACACAAAGTAAGCCTTTTCACAGGTTAATTTATCTCAGGTATTTGTTATAGGAGTGGAAAGTAAACTAACACACCCTGACAATTCAACTTGAACTATAAACCTATATAATTTGATACCAGAGGATATATTTGCAATTTTTTTCAACACAAATGATGTATTGGTTACTCTTTGTTTCAAGATTCTGTCATTTTTCAGGACTTTTTACATGGGTCTTGAACTCCATACAGCATTACCTTAATTAGACTCTGTACATGGAAAGTGGCATTCACCAGCAAAGGGGTTCCCACACAGAAATTCTAAGACTTTTTATGATCTAGCTTTGCAACACTTAAATATTACTTATTTTAATTGGAAAGTAAGTTCTTAAGTAGACTCCATCTGTCAGTAAATGTAGATATACATATATAGACAGGGAAGGAATTAATGACAGTCTTCTTGGAGAAAAACTACCACACAGTCTCAAGCTTTTGAGGGTAACATTCTATGTGTAATTCATGGAAGTTTCTTCAATGTTCCACAGAGTGCTTGGCATATAGTTATGTTCAGCAATTAAATAGTTAGCTGTAAGTTCTCAATTATATACAGAAGACTCAATAACTCCCAAGTTTACTGAACTTACAATTGCCTGATAAATATTTTATAAAGCATCTCATGCTGGTATTTCAAAATTATACTTGTTTATGGTAAAGCTCTTAAAACAGTGTTGCTTTCCTTGATTTCTTTATTAATTCATTCTTCTAACATCATGATTCAACAGCTAAGGTTCATTTTTCTACCATCTCTACAGTCTTCTACTTCCAGTATCTTACATTGACTCTACTCTTTTCAGACTCCTCTTTTTAGATCCGATGATTGACACAGTACTTTAGGCTTTAAAAAAAAACCTTTTATAGGTCTCTATTAAGAAAATTTATGCCTGTGCCAAGGAGACCTAGGGTTTCTCCTATTCCTTCCTGTAAGGTTTTAAGTGTGTCTGCTTTGACTCCAAGGTCTTTGATCCATTTGGAGTTGATTCTGGTGCAGGGTGCTATATAAGGATCTAGCTTTAGTTTTCTACAGGTGAATAACCAATTTTGGCAGTACCATTTACTGAAGAGGCTGTCTTTCTTCAATTCTATTTTTTCAGCTTCCTTATCGAAGATTAGGTGGCTATAGGTCTGTGGGTTAATTTATGTGTTTTCTTTCTTTTTTATGGTGAAAATACTGTACAGAGGGGTTACAATTACATGGGCAAGATAATGAGTACACTTCTTATCAAGCATTGTAGCCTCCTCTTTTGTTTCCTCTTCCCATCTCCCACCCTCCCTAACCCCCCTAGGCCAAAGTTGTAAAGTTCGTTTTTCGACATAATGACTTGTGCATCTCATTGTTGCCATGAGTCCACCTGTATCCCTATTTAAACAATTTGTTTTTTCCCTTCCCCTCCACAAATTATACCAACATCAAATACAGTGAAAGCAGGAGTTATACCGTGGGAAAGGGACATACAAAGCAACAAAGAAATCATCTTATATATATGCTAGAAACAATCACATGAAATAAAAAAAAATTAATTATCTTGGGGTTCATTTCACCTGACATTTTTCTGCTTGTCTCAGATGTATACTAGTTATTGCAAATAAGGGAAACCATGGGACCTATGTTTCTTTGGGCCTGGCTTACTTCACTTAATATATTTTTCAAGTCTTTCCATTTCCTAACAAATGGGGCAATGTCATTCTTTCTGACAGAGGCATAGAATTCCATTGTGTATATATACCACAGTTGTGTTTTATTTTACCAGACATTACATGGAATATTCTGCAATCTAATTGTCAGGGTTGATAGGAGAGAGATTAAAAAAAAAAAAAAGAAAAAATGGAAAAATAATTTAAATAAAAGTGTGAATCTCTTAAAAATTATGTAAGCATAAAGAAATGATATTGAAAGAAGGAATGGATAGGATGAAAGGAGTGGAGGGATAGAAAGGAAACATGAAAAATTAAAAAATAAAAATCCTTAAAATAGGTTACTGGAATATTATATAGATATAAAGACATAATACTGCTATTAAAAAGTTAAGCCTAAGAGGTTGTGAATTGAGTAATAAATTTCTGGATTAAGTATGTATACAATGGGGGATAAGGGCTAATAATCGATGACAGGTATATATCTGGGGATGAGCAGAACAGCAATTAAATCATGCAAAAAGGAAAGATAGAAAAAAATGAAAAGAATAATATTAAAGGACCAAAAGGTCAAAGGAGATTTTTTTAAAAAGCACTCACACACATATACACCTAAAATAAAAATTATAAGAGAAAAAAAGATTAATTGAAAGCAATTAAAAAATGAAAATTATAAAAAAGGTAGAAAAAACAGTTCTTTGATTTTTTTGGGGGGCGGGGGGGTGGTTAATGGGAAGATCCTGTATCTCCCCTGTGTCCACAACGAGTGTCTTGGTGGAGTCTCTGGTCTACTTGTGGTGTTTGGTTTTCCTGTGGTTTGATTGATTTTTTAAGTCAGTTTGTTTGAACAGACAGAAAAATGCTCTGTGTTACCCAGGATTTTGTGACCCTCTTCCCAGGCTAGTTCAGTGGAAGGGAGATCTGCTTTGAGTATCACAAAAGAGGGAGATGGCTGTTTCCTCTAGTTTGGAGATGCTAGGTTCTGGGTAGGGTTCTGCTAGTTTGGAGATGCTAGGTTCTGCTAGTTTGGAGGCTAGGTTCTGGGTAGGGTTGAGGCCTTTCTGCAAACAGTAGCTTTCCCCTGAGGGGCTAGCTCCTAAGACACTCACAGAGCCCAGCCTGGAGCCATTCTCAGGGTTTCTGTTTATTGAGTTTCAATTGTTTGTCTAGGCTGCTGTAGGGAGGGGCAGCCTTTGGCTCTGTTTATCCAGTGAAGAAAGTCACTACTCTGGGGGCTGAGCTAGATCTGCGTGGGCAGGGTGACTTTCCCCTGGGTGGAGCTGAGCCTGATAAGTCATGTCAGGTTCCTGTGACCTGCTAAATGAGTCTTTTGTTTTCTTCCAAGGGCTGAGTTGGAGCTAGCTGCTCATCTGTGCCTTTGTCAGTATGAAAGATGGAGATCTCAGGTGGTGGGGGAGGGGCAGCCTTCCCTCCTTGGCTCGCTGAGAGGGAGTGAGGATGTCACGGTTCTTGGTTCCTGGGTTGTCTCTGGTCTGCAATCTGCAGGATGAACGTTTCTGCTCCTTGTCAATTATTGCTGGTGGTTGTAGAATCTGCTTGCCTGCTTTGTCTGGCACCTTTATCCAGGACTCTCTCTGTTGGTATGGCAGCTATGGCTGCCACCACTGCCACCGCTGTCACCACAGCAGCAGCTACTGGCAAGTGCTCAGACATGTCTCCTTGCCTGGATTTCCCCAGTGTGGCCAAACTCTCTGTACTGTGATGGCACACTTGTATGATTTTGTAGGCTAGGACTGTTCACTGGAACACTAAAACTGCTTTCTACGTGAGAGCTTGTTTAGCCTCCAGCTTCTCCTCTGCCATCTTCTGCCTTAGAGGAATCTTTTGACAACTTTATTTCTCAAATTTCAGCATCATCCCTTTATGGAATTTATGCTCCAATTTTCTCAGGTTCCCTATAATTATAAAGAGCCAGTCATGTTTGCCTTTATTGGGGTTCTTTATACTTTGAGACAGTAGCCACACTGATGGGATTCTAAAAGTATCTATGAAATAGTTTTTATTCAAGATTGTGTTTGTGTGTGCATGCACACACACACACACACACACACACACACACATGAAACACACACCAAAATGGTTAAAAGTCACTGTTCACTGTTCTGGGTTCATCTTTCCTCTCTTGATAAAATTAATCTTAGCTATTTGTCTGGAAGATTGTGAGGTCACTAGCTTATCCTTATTTAACAAGTAGTGCCAATTAAGATATTAATATAATATTTTACTTTTATTATATGGGAAATACACAACCTCAAAATTATTTATTTATTTTGGGTGCTGGTGTCTCACAACTGTAATTCTAAATACTAAAGAGGCCAATGTCTGAGAATCACAGTTCAAAGACAGCCCAAGAAAGAAAATTCATGAGTCTTTTATCTCCAATGAACCACACACAGAGAAAAAGCTGTAAGTGGAGCTGTGGCTCAAGTTGTAGAGCACTAGCTTTGAGCATAAAGGTTCAGGGACAGTGCCCAGCTCCAGAGTCTAAGTTCCAGGATAGGCAAATATCAAATAAATATATATATTATAAATATCAAATGTATATATAGGATGATACTTGCTATTGTCAGAGCATATTCTATATATCCCAGCCCTAGCTAATGTTAGTTACCACTTTCCATCTGTAAATATTTGCTTCCTAGTCTTAAAAAATGTAGACCCATTGCAACAATAAGATGTACAAGAAAGTATGTTGAAAACAAATTTTAAAACTTTGGTGGGGGGGATAGTTATGGAGGTGGGAGGAAAGGGATGATAGGGGAAATCAAAGGAAGAGGCAACCATGCTCAATAGGAAATGTACTCATTACTTTTCTCGTGTAACTGTAACCCCTCTGTATAGTATTTTTACAATAAAAAACATACAAAAATGTAGACAACAATATTACACTAAAATATTTTATGGAAAATACTTAGATAATGCATTTAAACTACTTGCATCATCAACAGCACAAATACATATCAAGTAAATAACACGTAGCATTCATAATACAGGGTCTGCTCTTCCAATCACCTTTTGTACTCTTGGGCAAGTTACTTAACTGTCCTATACCTTAGGTCCTCATCTACAAAATGGGAAGGCTGAAAAACAAAATAGACACAAAATCTTAGAACAACGACTTACACTGAGTCAACTACTAATGTTAATTATTCTTACCAGTGTTATGTATGCCAGACTGGACTTTGCACATTTCTCTTCTAATATATATATATATATATATACATGTATATATATATGTATATATATATATATATATATATCCTCCACATTTGCATCTATTTTTTATAATGATTTTTATCATAGTGAGAAATGACTACAGCTAATAAAGAATGCTGCTTCCACATGCATGTTTTTGCTTGTTAGGATAAATAGCAAATACAATATTTTGCTTTTTTGGTACTTAAATCTAAACTCTTACAAGCTTTTTCTAAATGTTGCCTTCTACTTATTCTTGTCTTTATGAGAACATGTGATTAAGGAGAAATTGAGAGGTGAAGAACATTTTTTAAAAAAAATTAAGCCTTATTATGCTCCTAGAAATATCTTCTGGATTTTTTAGTTCATTGGTGTCACATTTAAAATTAGCTACATTTGTTTTCTGGCTGGGTTGCTAGATCTCAGAGAGTCGTTTGGCTCTTCTCTATCTTGTTTTGAGGTTCCCAGGATGATAGGGAGTTTCATTGTAGTAACTTTAACTATCATTGTTATCCATTTCCATTCTTCTGGATGATTCACAGGATAATACTCACTGCAGCCAACAAAATATACCTCCCACTGATATTCTACAAGGAGCTGCATTACCATGGAAATGAAACTGAATTCCTTATTTTAAAGGTAATATAATGAACTATCTTTCTTTTAATTATGAAAAACATCAAAGTAGCATTTTTTTCCAAAAGTAGTTCACAGTACATATTTCCTTTTATTTCCTCCTCATCACCTGCAAAGTCTTTTACATCTGGCTAATGCTACTCTCTTCACACTTACCTTTTAATGCTTTATGAGAATCTCTCTTTTCATCCTTCTGTCCCTCAGCTCCTTGCTAATGTAAGATGAAGGTGAATGCTACTGTCTGTGTCTGCAGCATACAGTCTTTGTCAAGGTACATCTTGTCTTTTTTTGTTGTGGTTTCAACTTAAATGTCACTTTCTTAGGGAGAGCCTTCTTGACTCTTCAGATGCAAAAACATTCCCAGTTTTATCCTCACAGAGATGTGACCCAGCCAAGTTACTAGCTCTTACTATTTGTATGAATGATGGTCAAATGTGTTTCTCCCCCATTAGAATATAAATTTTTGGAGGGCAGACTCCTACTCCCTTGCTCATGGTTCTTTTCTAGGTACCTACTACTGGGCTTGTTACTCTGTATGTCTTCTGTAAGTGCTAATTGTATGAATGAGGTCTTGGAAGAATTGTACTGGCTTTGACTTTGTAAGGAATAAAGGTTTTTATTAAGGATACTGTCTTACTGAAAGATTTTTCTGTAATCTTCTGTGCTCAAGTCCTAATTTCACAGTCACATGATATGGGCATATTTGTAAATAAGCAGAAAGGATATATAATATAATTTATAACAGAATCAGTTTTACAAAGGTATGAAAAATACTTTAGTCTTTTCATATCTATATATGTCAAGGCCGGTTTTCTTTTTGCTTATGTGGTGCTGAAGACTCGAACCTAGGGCCTCAGGCATGCAAGGCAAGCGCTCTACCACTGAGCCACCTTCCCAGCCCTAAGGCTGGTTTTCAACTAATATAATTCATTGACTTTGTATATTTATTGAATTTGCTGTAATAGGAGGACATTTATAACAGAAATAACAATAGCCACAGAAGGGACTTGCCTCATTATAGTGTGTTCTTCTAGCATGGCTATGTAATGCTTATTAAGATATAGAAAATCCCTGTCAAATTCACACAGTGAATACAAAGAAGGATATTCCTAGGAGAGGAACACAAAGTTACAATACCTATGTGTATCTGATCATATAAAATAATATTTATCAAAATTAACTCCACAAAATGGTACCAAGATATTTTTTGCTTTGTTGCTTTTTTGTTTGTTTTCTTTTCCTTTTGTCTTGTTTGTTCATTTATCTGTCTTTGGGACAAAGAGTGAACAAATGCAACAGTGATACTATATACTATTTTTAAAATGAACTATACAACTTGTGGGTAAGGATGGGAAGGAAAAATTTGGAGAGAACAAAGGAAGGTGTGGCATTGTACAAAAAATAATGTACCTATTACCTGACTTATGAAACTGTAGCCCCTCTGTACATCACCTTTACAATAATAATAAAAATGTATAAAATACACAAAAGGGAGTCCCTAACAGCCTAAGGTGTTAGCAGATAATAATAAACAATAAACAAGCAAGAGCACACAAGAAAATAAAGTACAGATTTTGGAGTCAAATCTGAGTTCAAAATACAAATTTCACTGGCTGTGAGAAATTTTATTTTCTACATTTCTAAGATGAGCTTGTTAATATTTGTGGAAAGTACAAGGACTGCATAAAAATTCAAGAGTATAGTTTTATATAATATGTGCTAGCTTTTATTATAATTGAGAAAAATAAGAAGAGAAAGTCACATATAGGACAGATATTAAACACAAGGAATGGATAAAATAACAATGCATATTTGCCTGGGCCAGGGTTGGCTTTTGAGTCAAGTAAGCACTTAGTGAAGCTAATGGAGGCACAGCAGGTTAAATTATAACAGCATATGCTGAAGCCTTAACACCCAGTATTTCAGAATAGAACTGTACTTGAAAATGGGTCTTTAAAAAAGTTAATGGAATTAAAATGAAGCTGTTATGGTGGACCTTATTGCAATCTGATTAGTGTCTTTATAAGAAGAAGAGATTGGATAAAGACATTTTAGATATAGGATTGACTCTGCGAGGTGGCAACCTGGAAGCAAAGTACAGACATTTTATAATGAAACTAACTCTGCTGACACCTTAATTTTCAACTTCCCTATCTCTAGAACTGTGGGAAAATATTTTCTGTTGTTAAAGATACATAGTTTTAAATACTTATGGCATTCCTAACAAACTAGTACAACCATAGTTTGCTTCATTTTTAAGATACCCATGAGATATGACATACAAACATCCACTGTAGTACTTAGTTCATAGAAAATGCTGCCAATATACCCGTTGAATCTATCAACAAAAGGTAAAATAGCTCAATGTTTAAACTTAATCTGGTGAGCTATTTTAACTTCTGTAATGTTAGTAACTATTTTTAGGACATTTCACATAAATTTCACCTAAAGAGAAGAATTTAGAGTAAATGAATTTTACTTTTCCATAGACTTGGAAGTTGATTTCTTGAATACTTTGATTCCTTCATATGTTGCCAGGAGAAATATAATTTCTGTCCTGGATTTCTAGATACCCAGAGCAATGTTTTATCGTCTCAAGATAAATTTTAGGTACCAGTGAAGTATTTTTAAAGGACAGGCATCAGAGGAAGCAGTTCCTGCCATTTTATGCATTCAAATATTTAGCAGTACAATTTGCCATTGCTTTTGCCATGACACACCTCTAATGTCAATAAATGTGGTATTTAAATGTTTGTTGACTATACTGTACATTAAAAGTACTAATTTAGATGAAGTGACAAAGTAAGTCTGCTTTCTGATTAAAAATCTTGTATTAAGTGAAGTAAGCCAGATCCAAAGAAATATAGGTCCCATGCCTTCCCTTATTTGCAATAACATCGAGTATAATCTTACCAGACAAGCAGAAAAGGTCAAAGGCTATGTACATCTGACTATATAGGATGATGCTAAGTGAAATGAACCTCACTGTTGTTTTTAATATACTATGTGATATTTTGTTTCTTTTGTATGTTCTTCTTCCATGGTATAACCCTTGTTTTCACTGTATTTGATTCTGGTACCCTGAATCTTGTATATACATTTTTCTAATTTGGGGAGTGGAAGGGAAATAAAATGATGAAACAAGGAAACAGGTTGACCCATTGTAACGATGAGATGTACAAGATACTATGTTGAAAACGAACTTTACAAATTGGGGTAGGGGGAGGGAGGAGTTGGGGAGGTAAGGAAGGAAGAGATGGTAGGGGAAAAACAAAGGAGGATACAGCTATGGTAGATAGGAAATGTACACATTACCTTACTCATGTAACTGTAACCCCTCTGTACAGTATCTTTACAATAAAAAGAATCTTATCTTATGTAATTGCATAGCCAAAAAAAGAAAGAAAATCGTAAGTTTGGCCAATTTTTGGTTTTGGTCAGAAGTGAAATTTATACTTGAAATTCATGTTTTCTTGATGATTAGGCCTCAAGGTTCGACCCATGTGCTGTTGCAAGATAAATTGTATTTATGTGAATTCTTCTAAGAAAGGTAATATTTATTTCAATTTTTAAATTTTATCATGTAAAACACTTTAGGGTTATATAATAATGGCAAACATGTTAATACAATGTAGACAAGATCATTTTTTATATTCTGCTCTTGAAACCAACAAAAGATAAATACTACTTATACAACATTGAAATCTGTCAACTTGATTTTAAACTGAAAATAAGTAATAATTTTCTGTAAAGTTTGCTTTATAAGATTGCATAAGCTTGATTAAACTGAGTTTCACAAGCCCAATTAGACTATTTACTTTGATTATGTTACTATTAAAAATTATAATTATTGCTACCATTTATATGGAGCTGTTAATCATACACATACTACTTTACATACTTTATCTATATTAATTCACCGTACCTTCACAACAAATCAATTGCATCCTCACAAGAACCTTATTTTGTTTTTTGTTTTATTTTTGCAAGTCCTGGAGCTTGAACTGAGGGCCTGGGCACTGTCCCTGAGCTTCTTTTACTCAAGGCTAGCACTCTACCACTTGAGCCACAGTGCCACTTCCGGCTTTTTCTGCTTATGTGGTACTGAGGAATCGAACCAAGGTCTTCATGCAGGCTAGGCAAGTACTCTACCACTGAGCCACCTTCCTAGCCCCACGAACCTTATTTTGAAGATAAGAAAACTGAAGTGCGTAAATATATGTGTTTGGCTCAAAACAAAAAGATTGTCAGTGTCAGGACTGAAATTTAAATCCAGAATCTGTGCCTCCAATTCCACTGTGAGTTGTCTCCCCAAAGGCAATAGCCCCAAATTACAACAATCTCCATGAATTATCATAGCCTTTTACCTATGTTTGATTTTCTTTCCTCAAGGCTTTCCTCAAGACAAGAAATATATTCAGATTTATCTTTGGAGAATAACATCTGAGGTAGGAAAAGACATTGTTCTTAATAACTTGAAAATAATCCTACAAAACCTATTTTTGGATGCATAAATATGAATTTGCCAATACTTCCAATCAGCTTCAGCTCCAGATGGCCTGCTGAATGTGCAAATTAGGATCTGAGCCCAGACTCCATGTAAAAGGTAACAGGAGATTTGAGATGTTGTCCATTTTAACATTGTCCATTTATTTTGTCTATATAGGCTTTACTTTTTAAACATGCCTAATTCAAATATTTGAAATCTAAAATACTTAAAAATCCAAAGTTTTTTTTAACACTGTTTCCTATTATGCTTGTTTAGCCAGTAAAACAGTTGTAAATAATCCAAATATGAGAACATCCACAATCTGTAAGAGTTTTGGTCCCAAACATTTCAGATAGCATATACTTCATGGTGTGTGTGTGTGTGTGTGTGTGTGTGTGTGTTGTATTGCAAAAAGTTTAAGATTTGTTTCATTTAAGTATTTGAGAAATGATACCATTTCATTAGAGAATAGTCTAGTCTCTGTGCTTTCTTAGCTTCTTCAGGAAAAATACAGATTTTTCAGTCAAAGCAATAAATAGTTCATTATTTAAGTTCACATTTTATATATCTAGTTATCTTTTGTGGGCTGTGCCATTTCCAGATGGATTCTGGTATGTTTTTGACTAAAATCATCTTGTCCCATTCTTGTAACCTACTCATATTTTAATGTTCACATATTTTTTAATCCCCAGTCATATAAACAAAAGTACTAAATAGGCATATTATATTGATATTTGAGCAGAAATCTCAGGCAAACTGCAGACCTGGAGCTATACTTGACCAAAGGAGAAAGTCTAACATTGTCTTTAGTCGGGAGCTTAAAAATCATGATGCCCTCTTGTATATACATTTTTCTAATCTGGGGAGGGGTAAGGAGATAACAAAATGCTGAAACAAGGATACAAGGTGATCCATGGTAACAATGAGACAAACAAGAATTTTGTTGAAAGCAAACTTTACTACTTCAAAGGGGGGAGGAAGGTGTTGGGGGAGGTGGGGAAGGAAGGGATAGTAAGCGAATCCAAAGTATGGGGTAACAATGCTTCATAGGAAATGTACTCCTTACCTTACTCACGTAACTGTAACCCCTGTATAAAGTATCTTTCCAATAAAAAAATGTGAAGAGGAGGAGGAGGAGGAGGAAAGAGGAAGCACAATTTTTTACAACTTGCCCTTACAAGCTTGAAATAAATGTCTTTCAGACTTGAAAAAAAGTCATGATAGCCCAAATCAAGCCTCTCTTGTGACCTGAGTTTCAACAACCCAGACCCATAGCAATCCAGAGCTCAATAACCCAGATCTTCTCAATTGCTCACTATTTATAATTAGGATACAATTTCTGTGTTTTGGCTGAGCATTAACTTGTCTGATAGAATTTGAATCACAAGCTATCTGGTACTATAATCACCAAAATTTTGCTCCTTGTCATAAAAATAGATTCAATTGCTCTTATTCGGAGTTTTTCGGTAGAGTCTTGCTTTGGTTTTATCGACCACCCCAAACTATAATGCTTTGCCTATCAAATATTGCATTAACAATTGCCCCAGAATTAAAATTTTCTATTCATTAGCCTATTTATTTAGAATAAGACTATTCAACCAAGTTCATGTCTACTGTCAAAAAACTGACTTGCCTATATGACAGAGAAGACTTTTTGGTTCACATAAGATAAAAAACTATGCATATATAATATACATATATATACAAAATGCATATATATGCACACATGTATATATGTATATAGAATAACTCCTCTCTTCTCAGCCTCTAATACCCACTACAGTAGTCCATCCATCTTTATAAGGGGCACACATTCAAAGACCCTTGATAGTTACCTGACACAACAGAAAGAATGAGCTATATATATATATATATATATATATATATATATATATATGTATATATATATATATACATATATATATATATACACTCTATTTTCTTACATATGCAAATATAAATGTAATGTCTTTTCCATCTTTAACTGAGAATTAACTATGCAGTGTGACTATAAATTGTAGTTTGAAATATGACAGCAAAATTAGCACAGATAGTTTTCCTTCTTTACAATTTCATGGAGAGATTTGTTTTTACCATAGATGTATCAACTTCATTGTGTGAATTTTTTCCCTTGCCTAATAAGTAGAGAACTTCCACATTTGTTTCTAACGCATTTATAAGATTATTTCTTTGTTGCTTTGTATATCCCTCCCCCACAGTATAACCCCTGCTTTCACTGTATTTGATGTCAGTACAATTTATGGAGGGGAAGGGGAAAAACAAGTCGTTTAAATAAGGATACAGGTGGATCCATTGCAACAATGAGAAGTACAAGTTGTCATGTCAAAAACGAACTTTACAACTTTGGTAGGCGGGGGGAGGATTGAGTGGGGGGCAGGGGGAGGCTGGGAAGGGATGGGAAGGATAAACAAAGGAGGAGGTTACAATGCTTGATAAGAAATGTACTCAATATCTTGCCCATGTAATTGTAACCCCTCTGTACAGTATTTTCACAATAAAAAAAAAATAAAAAAAAGAACTTCCATATCTTTGCTTGAAGGAAATATTGTACATCTTTTTTTGGATATCAAAAATGTACCTGTTACTAAGGGTAATGACAGTTGATGGATATAACTAGTGTACTACTATGACTATTATATTTGTCACTGAGATTATTACTAGTGGGTAGTATATCCACTAGACAAATGTCTTGGACAAAAGGATAATTATCTTCCTAGGAAGGAAGCAGCAGGCAGTGTGAATTTTCATCATAGTAACCAGAATGGAAAACAATTTAAAATTTTTAAAAGTTTATTTATTTGTATATTTCTACAAGTTTATATTCACATTTTTGAACTGTGGGTAGCAGAAACCTTGGAATGTACAACTATGTGTAAATTTAGAAAATTACCTTCTATTTTCTATGCCTGTAAATGTAAATCTGATTAATCTCAGGAGTCACAAAAATTTAGAATTATAAAATATATTTTCTGGGTGAGATCTCTCTCTCTTTCTCTCTCCCCCCCCCCACATATACGTATATATGTGTGTGTGTGTGTGTGTGTGTGTGTGTGTGTGTGTGTGTGTCAGTGATAAAATGTTTCTTAGCAGGTGCAAAACTGTATGTGCCATTTCCAATACTGGAAAAAATAACATAAAATTTCCTTTTCTGTCTGGTGTATGACAGTAAGGATAATGTCTTCAAAATTCAACTATGAGTGGCGCTGTAGCTCAAGTGGTAGAGTGCTCGCCTTGAGTTGAAGAGCTGAGGGACAACGCCCAGGCCCAGAGTTCAAGCCCCACGACCGACAAAAAAAAAAAAAAAATTCAACTATGTTTCAGACTTGCCATAATTGCATTCTTTTTAACACAGAATAATATTGTGTTGTATGTATATACTGAATTTTCTTCATTCATTGAGGGACATTTGGATTACACTTTGGACATTGTGAATAATGATTCTATGAACATGGATATACCAATATCCCTTCTCATCCCTTCTTTCTGTTCCTTGGGAGTGTATAACCAGAACTAGAATAACAAGATTTTATAGGGTAATCATGTGTAATTTTTTGAGGAATTGCCATATTTTTAGAGCAACTGCACCATTTTATATTCCCATCTGGAATGTATGAATTTCTCTATATCCTCTCCAGCATTTATGATCTCAGATTTGCCCTTGTTTTGTCAACCCTAATAAATATGAAGTAGTATATAGACTTAAGCATTTGATTTGTTTCTCTAATAACTAATGGTAAAAAATATATTTTTGTTTGCTTACTGTCCTTTTATAAACTCTTCTTTAGAGAAGTATATACTCAAAACCTTTGGACATTTTAGAATTTTTTTGTTGTTTTACTTCTGATGTTTTTATTAAAATCTAGGGGTCTTTACATATTCTAGGTATTAATGGCTGATCAGATATATGTTTAAAAATACTTTTACCTATTTTGTAGATTACTGATAGTATTTTTTGATCCAAAAAGTTTTTAATTTTAATAAAATTCAATTGATTTATTTTGTTTTTGTTACCTATGTGTTTAGTCTCATACCAAACTTTTATTGCCAAATCAAATATCACCAAGTTTTCCCTTGACACCTTTTCAAGTCTTTTAGGTCTTATATTTATATTTTTTATTTAAGTGTACTCAATTTATGTACATAGTATTAGGTAAAGGCCCAAATTCATTCTTTTGTATGTAGCTGCTTGATTTTCCCAGTACTGGTTCTGAAAAGACTCTCCTTTCTCTCCTGAGTGATCTTGACATCTTGGTCCAAAAAGTTAGTTATTTATACAGATTTATTTCAGAGGTCATTACTTTATTCCATTTCTGTATATTTCCTTCTTTATGCAATTACCATGCTGTGTTGATTACTGGATTCGTCTGACTTAATTCTTTTTTTTCTAATTTTTTTCACGCTGTATCCCTTGAGATTCCATATGAATTTTAATTTGGACTGTTTTTACTTCTACAGAACTCATCATTTGAGACTATTATATGCATATTTAGCCTTTCTTTTGCTCTCCAACATGGCTTATCACTTTGTAGAAGAGGTTTTCTGGTAGCACGCTGCAGCAGCAAAAACAAAGATGTGAAAATGTCAGAGAAATGAATACTCACTATGTAGATGAAAACCACAGTACAATTCAGTATATCCCCCCTGGAATTTCTACCATAACATATATAAATTATCAAGTGTTACAGGGCATAGCAGAACTTTTACTTATATATAATAACAGTGGAAGTATAAACTGTTACATGTGTTTTTCCAAGTATATAATAAAGCTAAACATATTCACAGCAAGTATCCACCAGACAAAAAGAGTAGGTCCTATGTACAAAAATGCCAGACAAAAAGAGTTTAAGCACTATGTTAGTCCTCCTTAATTCCTTCTGATGATAAACCATGACTTCTGAAGCTCTTTTTCCCTTACCCTCTTCTCACAGTGGTATTCCATATCCTGCAGTTGAGCATTCCCTTGACCACAGTTTTAGAGTTTGCTGACTTTCTGTTAGAATTGTTATTTAAAAAAAATCCTTTTCAAACATTGTTAAAGTATATGAAGAGGCTACATGTCTTATGTCGGTTATTTCCTACAATTATTTGTGGAAAGAGAACTTGTATTGAGAGAGTTCTTTTTCATTTATATTCAGTTCTTAACGCTAGGCTTAGAATATATTGAGTGTTCAAAAATGCTTGTTGAATGAATGACCTGTAACTCTTTTGTGACCTGTGGTTATTTTATGTGTAATTTCTTGATTAAATGTTTTTATATGTTACTAAAATGAAGAATATTATGATTCTGGCAAGCCATGGGACAGATTCTTTAGAACAGGTAAGCTTTTTAACTCAATAGTTATACTGTTTTGGTAACAACTTTTTTGGCCTGGAAACACTTCCATGTATTGGACTTAACTCAAAATTTTGTCATGGAAATCAACTGAAAATTAAGATTTGTTTTACATAAATTAGTTTTACAATGACATTTTTGGAAACACATCTGTTCTATAAAGAGAAAAGGTATTAGTTATAACGATAGGTTGCTCTATGCATTACGAATGACATAGTTCCTCTTGTGTCTAATGAACTTTCTCTTTATGTGCTTGCCAGTTGGCTGTAGATGCCAGTAATTTAGAATCATGGCTCCCAATCAAGCCTCATTTCTATACTGTAATATCCTTGGCTACATCATGTTACAGTGTAAATCATAGCACCCTTTGCCAGGGAGGATAATCACAGACCTATTCCAGTCTTTGCTATTGCTAAATGTCATCTGTGTAAGTTTTGGTAGGCTGGCTGGGAGCCATCTGTACTGTTCCCATCTATTAGTATTCAACACTTCCCAGGTATGAAATCATAAACTAAATACTTCTCTGAAATCTGTGACTATTTATGGGGATGAAATGAGAAAATGATACATATTTTAATTAAATGAAGAAAAATGGTAAAATAGAAATAGTTTTGCCAGGCGCTGGAGGCTCACACCTGTAAATTCTAGCTGCTCAGAAGGCTGAGAGCTGAGGATCATGGTTCAAAGCCAACCTGGGCAGGAAACTCCGTAAAACTCTTATCTCCAATAAACCACTAGAAAACTAGAAGTGACACTGTGGCTCAAGTGGTAGAGCGCCCTCCTCGAGCTGAAGAGCTGAGGGATAGTGCCCAAGCCCAGAGTTCAAGCCCCATGACAGACAAAAAAAGAAAAAAGAAATAGTTTCACTATAGGCTAGTAGATAATTTTCATATTGCAGATTATTTGCTAACTTTATCTGATATTTAGTAGTACTTCAATAGTAACAACACACTTAGTTGCCATCTCTAGGTATTTGGTGTGTGTGTGTGTATGTGTGTGTGAGTGAGTGTGTATGTGCTGTATTTCATTTTTTCCATAAAGTTGTAGCTCTCTGTGGGGTAGAGAAAAAATCATGAAAGTAACAACTAGTAGTAGAGGTAACTATGACTTTTAGAAATAGCCCCTATGTTCTACACCAGCCCTTTTTAAACTCTAAGTTGAGAAATATTAGTGTGTTATAAAATCAAATTAGTAGAAAATTGGTAGCAAATTTTAAAATTATAATAGGATATAATAGACTAGAAAACTCTATTATGCATAACATGTAGTTTGTGTATTAATTTGTGAATCTTGGTTTAATATTTATACCTGTATGTACACTAAGGTTATAGTATGAAACATGTTTCATGCTATGTGGTAAGATGTTAAAACACTGAAGTCTTATTAGGTAGATATAGATTAAAAACTATTGCCTGCCCTGTCCTTTATAATCTTGTCAAAATAAATGATGAAGCAATTTCTTCTGATTTGAGAGGACCCCAAACTCACTAGCATGGTGCATTAAAATAAATTATAAATTTTCCTTTGAGGTTGTTTGCTGAAAATACTAATATCATGTAATGTTATGATTGTTCTAAATGATTTGCCTCAATTAATTTACACAATAGAATTATATAACAGTAGTAATATATCTCCATATATTGATAAGTCAAAAATAACATTTCTAGATAACTCTCCAGTTTGAAAATAAATAGAAAGTATTTAGTTAAATTTGGATTTCTGGGAGGACTTTTGAACACCTGGGGTTTTCAACTATAAAAACCAGCTTAAAGCACAAAGTCCTTCTTTCACCAACTCTTCCCTTTCCCAGAGCTTGTTATTTATGGTTACTGTGAAGTTACTACTCCAAATCCATAGTTCCTGGAGGGCTTAGGCTTTGCTTAGAAACCTGTGATATTCATTTAGGTTTCTCTAACATGACACTGGTACAGTTACTCATAGCATACGTCAAGCTATTTTGGTCTTCTGTTATTTTTGTTTCAATGAGAAAATTGAGTAGGCTATTTCCAACATCTATGACTTGAAACCAATCAGGTTTGTCTCATCTGCAGAGCCTGTGTTTGTGTCCATCTCTCCATGAGCTGCTGTTTTTCATCCTCCATTTGAGTCTATGTGCTCCCTGGCTTCCAGATATGTCCATCTACTAAACCAACCACTGGTTTTTACCTGAATTAAGAAAAATGCTTTGACCTTTCCGTGATGTCACGTGATGTCAGATTAGAATCATGAGTAAATTTTTCACTTTTTTCATCTAAGCTTGCTATTTTATAGAAAGGGTATGAGATATATGATTATGGTTACAGCTATGTGGCAATTGAACTGTTCATTTTTGACAAAATAAAGTGGCATTTTGAGTTGCAGAACCAATTGTTTACTAGACTTGCTTATCCATAGGATTAGAAGGCGTATAATTGTAAGTATATACACAAAATACATGGTCTATTGAAATAACAATTATTATATACTCTTTCAGTGGTCAATGATGATCGCCACTTTATTGATCCAGCTGTGTTTATTGAAATTAATCAGAAAAGTGGCTGAAATTAATGGATTTACAATGCTATCAGCGTGCTGCTACCTAAAGCTTGCATAATTATTTTTAAAAAATCTATTTATTAAAAAAAATCTATTTATTTTTTTGCTCTATTGTGATATTGGACAAATTTTCTCTGTTAAAATGGGCACATATTTGATAAACAACAATGAGCCTATTAGTGTGGTAAATACAATAGTGTAAACGTCACTGATTGCATTTGTAATGGCAATCAATTTTCTTCTCTAATTACATTAATTTATAGCATTTCATACCTTTGCAATTTGCACAGGATTTTACTCAATTAGCTTCACATTCTATTTCAATACAACACTTTTGCCACTGTCATAAATCTTTGGAAGGCTAAGTTGTGCAGATAGTGGCAAGTGAAGATTGATCTGTAGTTTGGAATTCAGTGGGAAATCATGTCTTTTTATTGATTACTAAAAGAGTCATTAATTTATGGAAGCTGCTTAGAGATTTTGGCAAGGTTAAAATTTATTTCAAAATCATTCTCAATCCTAACTACATCTTTCCTTGGAGAGAAAGACAGAGACACACATATAAGGAGAGAGAGAGAGAGAGAGAGAGAGAGAGAGAGAGAGAGAGAGAGACAGAGACAGAGACAGAGAGACAGAGAGACAGAGAGACAGAGAGACAGAGAGACAGAGAGACAGAGAGACAGAGACAGAGACAGAGATAGACACAGACACAGACACAGACACAGAGAGACACAGAGAGACACAGAGAGAGACTGGAAAAGAAAATGTAAAATTGCAAAATGATTCTGTGTTGCAGTTTTTAAACAGAGTAGATAAGGTTTTATTAAGGTCAGTAGCAACCTTACCAGGCCACAATCTGGTTGAGTAATTGGTTTCTGACAGTAATCTACATTCTCTCAGAAATTTAACTGACAGAAAACACCTAGGTATTCAATGTAAAAGCAGATGGCTCACCATAAGATTTGAAGTAGCAAGTGAAAAACAGTCCAGAGTAAGCATTTTCCTTGCTTTCAAAATGGAATTATTCTAAAGGCACAGTCTGAATTTTAGGCATTAATTAAAATAGCATAAAATGGTGTCTAGAACTAGTTTCTAAAAGGAAACAAGGGTTCATATGTAGGAACCTCATAATTTTTCATTTAGTTTATGGTACAAGATTTCATTTTAGTCATGTGCAATATGTAATGGAGGTTCTGTCTACCTCTAGATTTCAAATATGTGTTTTGTTTACCTTATCATCATTTAAAGCTTTGAAGTATCTGTGAATAGTTATGTAAGATAAAAAATTGGATATAAATAACGCATCCTTTTTTACTTTTGCTTTTTTAAATTCTGAAATTGTTGAAATAGTGTAGGCTATGTAATCATAGAGAGCTTCAGAGCTTTTATCTGGGAGTAGGAGATTTGAACACTAGCAATGTAATACGTCTGATAAGGACAAGAACCTAGCATTATTGTTACAAGATTTTTATTTCTATGGTAACCATGATGTCACTGCTCCCTGCATGCTTAAATCTTCTATCTCTAATAACTTGAGCTGATCTGTTAGAACAGAAAAGCTAAATGAAAGCATAAAGATAATTAATAGAATGTAATCACCAGATGCAATCATACAGATAGTGTTTTAAGACATTAAAAGCTGAGTCTTAGTTGGTCCTAAAATGTAAAATGTAGCTTAGAGTTTATTTTATTCAAAAGAAAAGCATAGATTTTTTAAAATATAGTAGCTATGACATGAGCATAAAGGAGATGTGAAATATAGTAGAGAAGCAGCTATCCATATGGAACAACCTTTATGATTTACAACTACAGAAGAAGAGAGACCAAAGTGAGGCAAATCATGTTTGGAGATTAATGTTTAATTCCTGTTAAGAATTCCAAAGCTTGTATATCAAATACACCTTAACAGTGATATGATTAAAAAACATATTCATTTTTTTGTTGCACTTCATGTTCTTATTTACTATTTATGCTCATTTTCCTTCACTGTGTCTTTATTCCCTTCTTAATGCTGCAGGAAGAGAATGGCTATTGCTATTGTTCTTCCACAAAGAATATTCAGCCATTTGCTTGCTGAGCTCTAATCTGTCCTCTCAGGAAGGCATGAATGTCTTATCCATATAGGCAAGGAAAAGAAGAAAAGCTGTATAAAGTCCATATTCTAAGTGAAGAGAAAAATATTGTAGGCACTAATAACAACCAGAAGCCTCCCAGCGCATATGCAAGGGAATTTTTGGGTAACTAGGAGAGAGACTTTTACTCTATTCTCTTTTCATTATTCCTCAGCAAAAAAACTAAAAACCTTCAGTGAAGGCAATGAGTTAGAGAAAACAATGAGAAACCTACCTGTCTTGTTTTGCCTTCCTGGATAAGAAGCCTGGTTCTCAAGTCTGAAAAGACAGGGTCTCAAAATTCATGGTAATTGTGGTAGCAAATGGAGACAAGTGGGAGAAGCATTCTCATGGTGTGAAAAGACACCATCTCTCCTTCCTGAACTTCATTAACTAGTCCAAGGTTTGGTCAGGATGAGGGCCTCCTGTGTGGTCAATATTTGTAACTCTTTTATCTGAGTTATTTTGTGAAGCAACTATATTGGGGTGCTAACTCGCTGGTTCATTGGTTTCCAAACTAATGAAAGTCATTGTTTAGAGTCTAATGTTTTAAATACTTCATGGCAAGTAATTCTTCCAATAGATAAATGGAATTTGTCTGGCTTGATCATATGCCTGCCAACACTAATATTTTCCTATTGTTATCTGACTACTGCTATCAACTATATAGACATTAGAGTGATAAAAATGAGCTCGGTTGGCATATAAGCTCAAAATCTAGCTGACTATGAGCTCTGTAAATCTCTGTCTTATAAACACTTCTATCCTTGATAACATATTGAGAGAAGAGACAAAATAAGAATAACTCTTTGTACTTCACTGACAGTATAGTTATTCAGCTTTCAATGTGCAAAATGCAACATTTCCCTAAAGAAAATAGATTTTTGTATTTCTAGGACAGATGTAGTATCAGTTAAAACTACATCTCGTCATTTACACATTTCTGTGTACAAAAGTGCAAACAAAATTTTTATACATAAAGTAATTGCTAATTGTATAATAAAAATACCCTAGACTGATAATATTGAGTATAGTGGATACAAATGTTATATAAAGTTATACTTTTCTAACAGAAGATGTCTGAGATTATATGCTTGACAAAGTACAGAGAACATCATATGGACCTAATCCATGCTCACATTGAGAAAAGGTTTAAAGAATTTCCGTAATTACTTGTATAAAATACTATGTAGAAAAGAAGATTGGAAAATCTCTTTTGTAATGTCCTCTAATGATATTAACATGTGGCTAAATCCATAATAAAAGATACCCTTTACATATAGATTGCCTAGGTTTCATTCCCACCTCTGCTAAATACCAGAAGCAATTTGACCCTAGAAACTTACTTTTTTGTGTTCCTATTCCCACATTACAGCAAACTTTAGGGTGCAAAAATCCTCAATATCCTTATGTAAGTTCCTTAGCTAATGTTCCTTAGGAAAGTTATTATTCAATAAATTTTAGCTACATTTTTTAAATTCTGAATGTTTACTTGGTTCAAAATTTCCCAAAGTCAAAATCTGATAGCTATGGTGGGTAGAAAGGAGGTTAAAAAGGCAAATAGTACTCCATATTTCAAAACATTATATTTACAAATGTATTTAATGTATAAGAAAGATTTTAGAGCAGCTTCTTGTTTTTGCTCTCTATGTTTTCTCCACTGCCCTAGTTTCCCAAATTACTACTCTGTACCTATTTTCTTAAAATATCAGGTTTTTTTCCCCACATATGGCCATGGGTTTTCTATTTCATCATTCAAAATGGCCCAAACTACAGTGGTCCCCAATGCCCAGGGATGGAAATGATGAAAGCTTTTCTTGTAGCATTCCATTCTCTGACTCATAATCTGTTTCTTTCAACTCTGTCTAATGCTTGATGGATACTCCAACCATCTAACAGTGACATCACTGTTAGATTTGAGTGAATTTCCAAGATCAGTATGTTTTGTTGTCATTGGCATTTTTTGCTATCTTTGGCTTATATAGTCTCACAGGTTTCTCTCCACTTCTTCACTTGCTAACTGTTTGATAAAATAGAACATATTTTTCTGTATCTCAAATCTAGTGACAATAACCACTTCAGAAATACAATTAAGGAAGTACCGTTGATATAATCATCAAATGTGGCAACAGTTAGGCATGGAGAAGGAAATGAAAACTCAGGAGACTCCAGTGTACACAGCACACTAAAGTTAAGTGGGTAGAAGCTAAGTTTGATTCCATCATTTACTAGTTGAGTGATTTTTCATAAATTGGATCCAATCTGAACTTTTGATCTTATAAAATGGGTTAGTGATCATATATATTTTGAGATTTTATACACATCGAAACACATGTTGATAAATAAACTTCTTTGTAAGTGATACATTTCTGGACAAATATTTGCAGTGGTGGTTACAATGATTTATATAATACCCTATAGCTGAGGTGATGGTTATGTAAGATTTTTGGCAACAGTCTCCCTGTTGTTTTTTCTGCTCATCTATCTCAATCCCCCACAACTAACATAGTGCCTTAAAGCATCAGCAACCAGCACTTGTTTAGGTCATGAATCTGAAATTTGGAATCAGTTTGAAAATATTGAAGTCTGAAGGCTAAAGTCATCTGAATTGCCATTCACATGTTTGGCATTTGGGCAGAGAGAGAAGAGAAAGACATAATGACAGATATAGAGACATAGATACAGAGATTGACAGAGACAGAGAGCAGAAACACAGACAGATACAGAGACACAGAAGAGAAAGCAGAAATATACAGCAAAAGAGACAGAGAACTAAGAACAGGCTGAATTTGCCATTTGTGAGCTAAGAAATTACATATTACTACCATACTCTATTTGAGAAAAGCAATTCGCTAAGGCCCCCTCTTCCTTTACGGGAAGAAAATAGATTGCTGCCTGTTTATGGGTAAGTCTTAAATAACATGTAGACCTTCATAGATACTAGTCCTACCATTATCACCAATGTTAACTGGCATTTTTGAGTGTTTAGTTCATGTTATCTGGTAAACTGTGAGTATCATTGAATCCACATTCAATAGCTATAACATAAATACTGTTCTACCCATTTTAAAGATGAAATAAAAATGTTGCTCAGAGATTTTAACTAGATTGGCCAAATTTACTAATGGGAAGAATTGCAATTAAATTCAAAGTCATGTTAGCCGCTACAATAAACATTCTTTTGCTTTGTGCCATTATATTTGTATGATGAAAGGGATTCACTGTTTATGTTTTTGTGGAATGTAGCATAATTACTAAATGATGAACCAGAGAGGAAAATTCCTTTAGTGTTGTTCTTGTAGATGAAAAATTAGATACCTTTAAATGCTACTGCATTGCATAATAAGAACTTGCTACAAAGTCTTTTTGGAGTGCCCAACTTTGGTCAATGAATATTTGTTCAAAAGCCATGACAATGAGTACTCTTTTAATAAAATCAGTTCTCAAGAACATGTAAGACATTTGGTGTCAGAGTAAATATTCTAGGACTTAATCTGTCACCCAAGAGGAACCTCTGAAGCTATGTTGTTTAAACAAATAGAAAAAATAAAATATGTAACTGTAACCTCTCTGCACATCACTTTGACAATAAAATTAAAATAAAAAGAAAGAAAATAGATAGTGGCCTAAGTTTCCTGCTCTGTGCCTCTGCAGCTATGGCAATTACAACCTTCTACCATATGATAGTTGAGAGACATTAGATGTAGTTACTGTGTTCGTATATTTCCATGACTCATACCACATATTATAGTAATTATTGTCAGTGTCAATCAACTGTTGAATATTTCCCAGCCTTGTTTATAGAGAGAACAGGTTGTACACTAATTTGATGGATTTAAAAAATAATACCAACAATTTCACTTTTCCTAAAGTGCCTTCATTGACAGTGTGATGTCATTAATTTAACTGATTAAGTGCACAGCCCTGTGTTTTTCTTGGCTCTGCCAGCATAGCCCCATCCAGGGTGGTAATTAGATTTGGGAGGTAAACAGCTGTATATGGAAATATGGAATAAATTTTCAGAGGCCCACAAAGGAGAGAATATAAATTGCTAAGAATATTGTCTGTGATATATAGGTTAAATAAAATTGGTGAAGTAACATTGGTACAATCATTAGCCATGTTTTGGGGACATAAAAAATTTAAAAAATCCAAAAATGTAAAAAAGATAGTTGTATATATACTTTGTCCAACTTTTACATCAGTACTAAATGAGTTTTGACTACAGTGTAGCAAAGAATGATCCCTTTAAAATTAATATACTAATATTCGTGAAATATTTATAATGCAGTAAAGATTACAATATTTTTATGTTCATGTATTGCTTTAGTCTGTAATGTATAAATGAAACAAAGTAAAAATCATTCATAAGCTGATTAATTTTGATCCATGAGATCAATTAGTAAAGTCCATCTCAATAAGAATGCACTGTCTTGGAATTCGTGTCCTATTTTGTACATACAATATAAACCTAAGATACTGTAGTATCTGTATATCAATCACAAATTTCTCTTTCATGGTCTTTCATTTCTTGGAAAAGAAAAATTTATAAAGTATTTAAACTGAAAGATTATATCTGTTGCCTTGTAAATTTTTCTTTCTCTGTCTCTGTCTCTCTCCCCTGAAATGCTTTCTCTGTGTTTTATTTGTCAAGTGCAGGCTAAACTGGGCTGTTAGTTATCCATGAGGATGACACATGTTTGCATTCCACACAAGAAGATATTTTAATGATCATATGGACACTTGATGAACACATAATTACCTTATAAGCATTTGAAATATTTTCAACAAAAATATTTCTTTTAAAAAGAACTAGGGAAATGAAATTTTTGTCACTATTTTCTAGTTCCCCTTACCTTCCCTAATTCAGATAAACATATATATAATGCACAGGGTACCAAAATCAAATACAATGACAACAAGGGGTAAGCCATAGGGGAAACAAAGAAAAAAATGAAAGAAAAAATAACTTTATATAGTAAATTAAGAACAATAACAACAAAGAAAAACCTCTTGTTTCCATATCTTGGAGTTCATTTCACTTAGCATTATCTTGTATGGTCATAGATACATAGCTGTTGAGCTCTTGTGAGCCTCTGCTAAGACTATCCTAGATATATACTAATTATTAGAAATGAAGGAAAACATGGAGTCTATGTTTCTTTGGGTCTTTCCCCTTCCTTACAAATAGGGTGATGTCATTCTTTCTGATAGAAGCATAGAATTCCATTTTGTATATATACTACAATTTCTTATCCATTCTTCCACTGAGAGGTATCTGGGTTGGTTCCAAATCTTAGCTATGGCAAATAATGCTGCAGTGAACATGGTTGTGCTTGTAGGTTTAGTCTGGCTTTGTTTGTGGTCATTTGGGTAAATGCCCAGAAGTGGGATTGCTGGGTCATAGGGGAGCGATATGTCTCGTCTTTTGAGGAACCTCTATAATGCTTTCCAGAGTGACTGAACAAAGGGAAAGCCAATGCAACAAAAATACTCACAAGAAAATATGGTGGAAATGAACTTTACAATGTGGGGATGGGTTGGAAGGGAGGGAAAGTGGGAGAAACATGAGGGAAGGCGTAACAATATTCCATAAGAAATGTACTCACTACCTTATGTATGTAACTGTAACCTCTCAGTACATCAATTTGACAATAAAATTAAATTTAAAGTTTTTTTGGTTCATGATTTTAAGTCCATTATTTCATACTAAGATTGAAGAAACCAAAGTTGATGTAACTACCTGCTGAGCCATAGGTATATATTTCAAGATAATTCTTCTTTTGATAGATTTTTCAAGAAGTTACTCTCAATTTTTCACTGTATCAATATAGCTCCAGCTATCTAAACACTTATGTTTCAGAGGTCAGGGACATAGAATCCAGATTACAGATTTAATATCATGGAAAATTTTAAATGTTATTAAATAGCAAACAGATCTTAAATTTTCTCAAGGTTTCTGAGTTTACTAAATGAAAAATGGGACAGAGATGAGATATTCACCATAATATACTTTCTATACAAAATCAGCTGAGGTGCTTATGATGACTAATGCTTTATACCACAAAATACTATACTCAAAAACTTTTATTATTTTGACTATTTGAAGGATTCATGATATTGAGATTGCACTTTATAGAACCTTGATAAAGTTTCACTCCAAATGTTTCATTAATTTCTATACTATCTACATCCTAAACAAAAGAGAAGATCTACTGTTAGGTGTCAGGTAAATTAATTTTAGAGTAGTGTTGGGGGAAGGAGTGAATATATTGACTGTTCTATATTTTTGTAGCCCAAATCTAAGCTTTTCATTGAGTGTATGCATCTGCTCTGAAGATTTTTTAAACAATTTAAAATAGTTTTAAATAGTTATTGTAAAAATTTGACTGTAACATATATAGTCCTTCAAAGTATGCAAAAGGTTAAAAATTATAGCATGATTAGCTGAGTGAGCTTTAAATTTATACTACTCCTTTTTTGCTGAAAAAAATAATAATACATTCTGGCCCAAAATACTTTTTTAGAGCCTAATATGTGCTTCCATAATACAGCTCATCACATGGAGTTACAATTATTGTTTACCAATATTTTTAACTGACTAGAACATGTTTATTAGGAGAAAAGAGATAATGCCTTTACTGAGATATTCACATTTGCCATACATTATATTAAAAAACTCCAAAAAAGAAAAAAAATTAGAATAGAAACTTTTTAGCTTCTTATCTCTATTCCAATAATGAGAACATTGAGGCTGAAATCAAGAAAGTAAATCCTTTTGTAACAGCTGCTCCTGCCAAAAAAAAAAAAAAATACAACTCTTGGAATTAACCGAAGCACTGAAGGACCTCTAGAATGAAAAATTTAAAAACCTGAAAAATGAACTTAAAGTAGAACTAAGGAAATGGAAAAACCTCCCATGCTCATGGATTAGAAGGACTAACATGGTGAAAATGGCAATATTGCCAAATGCTAGCTACAAATTAAGTGCAATACCCATCAATATTCCAACAACATATTCTTTAATGAGGAAGCGTTTCAAAAATTCATATGGAATAATAAAAGACCCCAAACACCAAAAACAATCCTTAGCAGAAGGAACAGTGCTGAAGGAATATCAGTGCCAAACTTCAAACTCTATTCCAAAGCTATAGTAATAAAAACAGCTTGCTGCTAGAACAAGAACAGGTATGAGGACCAATGGAATAGAACTGAAGACCCAGGAAAGAACCGGCAGACTTATGACTACCTACTCTTCTATAAAGGAGCCAAAACACGAATTGGAAGAAAGACTATTCAGTTAATGGTGCTGGCAAAATTGGTTAAACACTGTAGAAAACTAAAGTTAGATCCTTAATGGATCAAAGACCTTGGTGTAAAAGCAGATACACTGAAAACATTACAGAAAGGAATAGGAGAAACACTAGGGCTCCTTGGCATAGGTCTACTTTTCTTAATAAAGACCCAGAAACACAACAAATCAAAGAAAGGATGGACAAATGGGATTGCATGAAACTGGAGAGATTCTGCATGGCAAAGGACATAGCTAGCAAGATCAATAGAAAATCCATAGATTGGGAGAAGATCTTCACGAGCCATGCAATGGACAAGGGTCTCATATCTAAAATATACCTGGAACTAAAAAAACTAAATCCCCCAACAACATATCCTCAAAGAAACAACTTACTTATAAATAAGTGGGCTAAAGACTTAAAAAGAAACTTCTCTGAAGAGGAAAAAAGAATGGCCAATTGACACATGAAAAAATGGTCAACATCTCTGGCCATAAAAAACGCAAATCAAAACTACATTGAGATTCTATCTCACCCCACAGTTAGAATGGCCATTATCATGAAATCCAATAACAGATGCTGACGGGGATATGGACAAAAAGGAATTATACTAAACAATTAGTGGGAGTGTATACTTGTTCAACTTCTCAAAAGCAGTATGAAGACTAAAAATAGAACTCACCTATGACCTAGCAATCCCATTTCTGGGCATTTTACCCAAATGACCACAAACAAGGCCATATTAAACCTCCCAGCACAATCATGTTCATTGCAGCATTATTTACCAAAGCTAAGGCATGGAATCAACCCGGATGCCCCTCAGTAGATAAATGGATCAAGAAAATTTGGCATATATACACAATGGAATTTTATGCTTCTATCAGAAAGAATAATATTACCCCACATGTAAGGAAGAGGAAAGACTTGGAAAAAAACATATTAAGTGAAATAAGCCAGACCCAAAGAAACATAGATTCCCTGGTTTCCCTCAATGTAATAATTAGCAAATGTCTAAGATAATCCTAGCAGAGGTTCACAAGAGTTCAATAGATGTGTGTCTATTACCATATAAGATAATGTTAAGTGAAATGAACTCCAAGATGTGGAAACAAGAAGTTTCCTTTGTTGTTGTTGTTATTCCTAAGTGAAGTTATTTTTTTCTTTCATTTTCACCCCTATGGTTTATCCCTTGTTGTCATTGTGTTTGATTTTGGTACCCTGTGTATTACATGCACATGTATTCAAATTAGGGAAGGTAAGGGGAACAACAAAATGGTGAGACAAAGGACAAAGAGTGAACCAATGCAACAGCGATACTCAGAGGACAATATCTTGGAAATGATCTGTACAACTTGGTGGAACTGGGTCTAGGGAAAGTGGGAGAAAAATAAGGGAGGGAATAACAAGAAATATACTCAATACCTTGTGTATGTAACTTTAACCCCTCTGTACATCACTTGTACAATAATTATGTTTAACATATAAGTAAATAATAAAATATGAAGAGTACATGACAAAAATTACCTATATAAAATATTACAAATATCTGATAATACAAAACAAGTAGTAATCACTTCAAAAAGCAGATGACAAATTAAGTACATTAATTTGGCAAAATGGATTCTTAAAGTTCATACATTATAAAAGGAAAAATATATAATAATACCCTAGAAAGGTAAATAAGTAGTAAAATAGATTATTTACAGCAGGTAAAATTAAAATGAGGATTGAGGGGCTGGGAAGGTGGCTCAGTGGTAGAGTGCTTGCCTTGCATGCCTGAGGCCCTGGGTTCGATTCCTCAGCACCACATAAGCAAAAAGAATAAAACCGGAAGTGGTGCTGTGGCTCAAGTGGTAGAGCACTAGCCTTGAGCTGAAGAGCTGAGGGACAGCACCCAGGCCCAGAGTTCAGGCCCCATGACAGGACCCAAAAAATAAAAACAAAAAATAAAATAAAATGAGGATTGAGGATTCAGTTCACTAGTAATTTACCTGCCTAGCAAATGCAAGGCCATAAGTCTAGAACTGGATTAGAGATAAGTTTAAAATGATCAATAAAATGGGAAAACACATGCTACCTCATTAATGGTAATCAAAAAAAGATATAAATCCAAACAGTAAAGTGCCATATTTTGGCCCAACATAGTGGATAATTTTAATCTCTCAGTGCTCAATAGTGCTGAGGAAAGTAGTGAAACTGTAAATTGATAAGTTTAAATTTAAATTTCTAAAGAAATAATTTAAACATATATCAATATTTTCAAAAAGATTTTTGCTATTTAGCCAAGCATTTCACCTCTAAAAATACACCTTAAGGAATAATAAGAGCTGTAAAAAATGATTTATATACAGTTGTTCGTAACATTATTTAAATTACAAACCATTAAATATTTGACAATAAGATCTGATTAAATAAATTTGAGGATAGTCATATTTTCTAGTTATGAAAAGTTTTATGGGTGGAGGAAAATGCTCTCAATATAATTATATAAAATGAGTCATATAAATGAATCTAAGGCATTGTTCTAGAGAATGGGGGGTTTGGCAAATAACAAAAATGAACAATCATGGATGAATAATATAAAAATATAGGCTATGACCATATGACCATATAAGATGATGTTAAGATAATGTACCCCAAGACAGAGACACAAGTGGTTTTTTCTTTCTTGCTATTATTTTTAATGTACTTATAATGTACTATGTGATTCTTTTGTTTCTTTTGTATGTTCTTCCCCCACAGTATAAACCCTGTTCTTTACTGTATTTGATTCCAGTGTTCTGCATCTTGTGTATACATTTTTGTAATATGGGGAGAGGAAGGGATATAGTGGAATGCTTAAATTGGAATACAGGTTGACCCATTGTGTGCAGGGCACTATGTTGAAAATGAGCTTTACAATGTTGGGGGCAGGAGGCATGAAGGGAGGAGTTGGGGAGGTGGGGAGGGAGAAGATTGAAGGGGAAAATAAAAGGAGAATGTAACAATGCTTGTTAGTAAAGGTACTCTTTACCCTACTCATGTAACTGTAACCCCTCTTTTCAGTATTTTTACTCTGTGTGTGTGTGTGTGTGTGTGTGTGTGTGTGTGTGTGTAGTAGTAGTAGTAGTAGTAGTAGTAGTAGTAGTAGCTGGATGCCAGTGTCTTACACGTGTCATCCTAGCTACACAGGAGGCTGAAATCTGAGGATCACCATTCAAAGCCAGCTCAGACAGGAAAGTCTGTGAGACTCTTATCTTCAATTAACCACCAGAAGACCAGAAGTGGCACTGTGTCTCAAGTGGTAGACCTCTAGCCTTGAGCTGAAGAGCTCAAGGACAGTGTCCAAGCCCAGAGTTCAAGCCCCACAACTGACAAAAAAAATATTGCATTGCTTTAGATACTATAGATGCATTGAGCAATTAGGTGACAGATACAAGGTCTCTCAGTTCCAAAACAATTGGGTGTTGTTTTTTTTTGTCCTTGTAAAGTAGCTAGCTCATGGTAAACACCATATCACCTGAGTGAAAAGATGTATGTACCTTTAATGCAGGTCCTCTCAGTCTTAGTTCAAACGAATTTCTACAAGCATGATTATAAGATCTTTTACTGTAGCTTATAATTCTGAAGCAATGTTTTGTGGTTTAGATTTTCAACACTTGGCTACCTCTGGTCATTCTGTATGGAATATTATAATATGTACTTGCAGTCACAGAGTAAGAAATATGGAATGCCATTATGTTTCATCAGTTTGATTTAATATTATAAAATTAATGTTTTAGTGATTTAGGAAGTAATTACACCAAGATCAGAAGTTGTGCTTTCTCAGTGTTCAGATATATACAGAATTACTCAATTTGCCATGGAATAGTCAATTTTGTAGTTTGGATATCCTAATGATTACTTGTGTGGCAATCTATCAGTTTAAATGTACTTTCATCCAATTTGATTGTTATAGGGATAAAAAAAACTCGATTGACTATGGCATGATACATTATTTTAGAGTCATAGGCAATGCAGTGTAAAGCATTTAACGTAGTACCTTGAACATTAGAACACTTAATTATTAAGTATAATAATGACAATAAAAGCAAACTTAACCACAATGACAACATTTGTTCTAAACACTAAGCAATTTTACTTTGAAAGCAGAAAAACTTATATGGCACTTCTTAAAGCTGTTTAATTTATACCTCAAGAAGCCCTGGATGAAAGTATAATACTTCATTGTTTGAGATTTTTTTTGTTTCCTTTTTTGTACTGGAAACAGGCTGTACTGGTATATTTTAATTTTGTAGCCTGATCCCTATGGAAATGCATTAAATAACTCTTCTCAATCTCTTATCATGATAATGCTTATAACAGTCTCTATAGACTTATTTAAATTATGAAACTTTTCTGCATTATTTATGTCTGAATGTCTACTGTCAAAATGCTTGTCTATTCCACAGCAGCAATGTCACTCCCTCTAGTAATTGATAGACTGAATCATGTTCCTACTCAGGCTCATAGCTTTAGATCATACCACCCAATGTGACTATCTGTAGAAGGCCTTTAAAGGAAGTAATCAAGCTTAAATGAGGTCTTAAAAGTGGGATTCTAATTTGATGGACTTGTATACTGTTAACTAAGAAGTGACAACAAAAATTACAAGGACACAGGATGACCCATTGCAACAATGATAGTCACAAGACACTATGTTGGAAATGAACTTTACAACTTTGAGGGAGGAGTGAGGGAAGTGGGTGCAGGAAGGGATAATAGGGAAAAAACAAAGGAGAAGGTAACAATGCTTGAAAAGAAATTTACTCATTACTTTGCTCATGTAACTGTAACACCTACTTAAAGCATCTTTTGTTGTTGTTGTCGATCCTGGGGCTTGAACTCTGCAGCCTGGGTGCTGTCCCTGAGCTCTTCAGCTCAAGGCAAGTACTCTACAACTTGAGCCACAGTGCCACTTCCTATACAATAAAATAAAATTATAAACAAAACAAAAAATAATTAATGCTACCAGGGCAGGGCACTGGTGACTCATGCCTGTTATCCTAGCTACTCAGGAGGCTTAGATCTGAAGAACGCTGTTCAAAGACAGCCTAGGCAGCAAAGTCCATGAGACACTTACCTCCAATTAACAACTGGAAGTGGCACTGTGGCTCAAGTAGTAGAGCACCACCTTTGAGCTGAGAGCTGAGGGACAGCACCCAGGCCCAGCATTCAAGCCCCAAGACTGACGAAAAAAAATTAGTGCTACCAATGAGTGCAGTGGTGAACACCTGTCATCCTAGGCATGGTTAGAAGTGTAAATAGGAAGATTGTGTTCCAGGCCAGTATGGACAAAAGTAAGACCCTATATCAAAAATAAGTAGAGTTAAAGGAGTTATGGCAGGAGTAACTTGAAGTTATAGCTTAAGTATTAGAGTACTTTCCTAGCAAGCATGCAACCTTGAGTTCAAATCTCAGTGCCACTAAGGAAAAAGAGAAAAAGAACTATGTTATAAAACAATTAGTCATTTATTTTAAATTTTATAGTATAAATATTAAAATGAAAATTCACTCAGATGAATCTTTTATTCATTTTAACATCTACAATCTTATCATTTCAATGTCTAATAAAGACCATTTTTAATGACAGATTTTCATCCTTTTTTGTTCTAAGTGTTCAAAAATATTACATGTATTTTGCACATAATGAATATTATGATTTCCAACAGTCTTAAATTCAACATGTAGCTAGTGTCCACTATATTGTAAGGACAAGTCTAGTCTATGTTAACTCTGAGCTGGCTGGGAATTTGAATTCATTGTGTTCTTCATGAAGCTTTTCTTTTAGATAACCCTGAAGATAAACTTTTCTGGACTGCCAGTTTGACCTTGTTAGTTCAATCCAATGAAATCTTATTTGTTTCTAATAAGGGATTCCTATGAAGAAATACTATTCTAATCTTTTTCAAACCATTATAATTTCAAAGGTTGTTCTTTTAATATCTTTCTATACTCCATTGGATATACTTTTATTATAGCTTTTATAAAACTTCAGGACATTTATAGCATAAGGAAACAAACTTAGGTTGATTCCAGATCTGCCACTTGACAAGTTATTTAACAAGCTATTTTTTAACCCTCTTCATATTTAAAATTAAGAGCTATGTGAAATAATGTTTATAAAATTATATAATATCTTAGAACATTGAATTTCACTTGTAAGCATTCTATAAACAGTATCTTGTAATGTTGTTAATGATATTATAAATAACACATCCAAATTTAGTTTCAGTACTCTTGCCTAATAGAATAAGCTTTCAATGTATTTGATTAAATTCATTACTTAAATCCTGCCATGTAAGATAATATATAAACTTGCTCAAGCTTCTGACTTTCACAAAATAGAAACACAAGAAATATTACAATTAACCAAATTAATTGAGGAGTCTCAGGTTAAAGTCTAGAAAATTAGTAGTAGATTCTAATATTTCTCGAAAATTTATGTAATCAATTTTAGACTTACTTCTCCATAGCAAACAACTAAGAAATCTATACTTCTGTGGTCCTTCCCTGGCCTTATTATGAGCACTCAGGAGCATCTGTAGTTCGTGATTTGTTCTTATTGTTTAATGGGAATAAAGAACATTATTTGATAACCTACTGTGAAACACCTGGTCAAAGTGGAAAAACCCAGATGGAAAACATAAAAAATCAATTGTCCAATATTCATATAAAAACACAATTCCTCCTGGAATGCTTTAATATTTCCAGCAGTCCTTAAGCAACTGGGCAGACATTTACAATATCCAAATGTTTTAATGGTTTGAACTCCCATGTTGAGTTACTGGTAATTTTTTTACTTGTTATCTTTGTCTCCTTAGTGATGTCCTTCCTATAATAGTAGTAGGATTGGAACTGCTGTTAACATAGGAAATGTCATGGTCTTAAGTGGATAGCTGCCATGAGAAATATTGCTCGTTTATATAAGGCTAGTATGGAAAGTCAATTGAGAATTTAAAAGACTTACAAAATACTGCTTTTCCTCAAATAAAAAAAAGTAAATGTTTCAATTTTGCAGCTTATACAGAATATTCTCTTTAAGGATGAATAATGTTTTTCCCAACAATAACTCATTCTTTTTACTTTAAATTTTATTGGAAAGGTGATATACAGAGGGGTTACAGTTACATAAGTAAGTTAATGAGTACATTTCTTTTTGAATAATATCACCCCTCCCTCATTTTCTCCAATTTTCCCCCACCTCCTTCCCCCAAGTTGTAAAGTTCATTTCCAACAGTGTCTAGTGAGTGTCACTGTTGAATTGTTTCACCCTTTGTCCCATCATTTCTGTGATTCCCTTTCCTTTCATCAAATCAGATAAACATAGATATAAGACAAAGGGTACAGAAATAAAAAACAGTGACAACAGGGAATAAAACAAAAGAAAAAAATGCAAGAAAAAAAGAAATAGCTGCACATAGAACAAAAAACCCTCTTATTTCCGTTTGTTGGAATTTATTTAGATAAGCATCATTTTATATGATCATATGCACAGTTATTGTGATTGATTCTTTAAATTAAACTTTTAATTTCAAGATAATTGTCACCAGTAAATTTTTATTTCTGATTAATGTTTCTGTATTAGATTGACATGGGGACATAAATGGAATTCTGAAGTGCAAGTTTCACCCTTTAAGGATTACATATACTGAGGAAACTGAGTCGCTTTGTCACTTTTGGTAAGGAGCATTAGTTTTAAGGAGATATATTTGAATTTGAATCCTTGCTTTGCCAGTTCTTAATTCTTTGATCTTTGTTTATTTATCTATAACCTCAACTTGATAATACCATATAAAATTCTTGTGAGTAATGTGTGGATTATTGTCATTATCATTATCAGTATCACCATTCTTTTCATTCTATATAGTTCAACTCCATTCCTAATAATTAGGTAATAGGCTATAATAAACTATGGCCTTAAGCAATTAGCAATTAGTAAAGTCTTGAGTGATATTTTCAAAGAAGCCTTGTAAAATAAAGCAAATATAACAAATGTTGTCAATTAGTGATTCTGTTGAAATTCACGGGAGTTCTTTTTACTCTTCTTGCAATATTATGTCAATTTGCAATTTAATAAAGAAATTAAAAGTTAAAAGGTACTTAAACATATAATGTATTTGAATTGTTATAATGACCCTGAGAGTCTATTATTCATTTTATTACAAAGGTTATAGAGTATATAACCTCTATTGGGTATTGTGCTGGTTGATACATTTGATGTTGGTTTGTTTGTTTGTTTGTTTTTTGGGTCCGGTCGTGGGGTCTGAACTCTGGGCCTGAGCACTGTCCCTCAGCTCTTCAGATCAAGGCTAGCGCTCTACCACTTGAGCCACAGCGTCACTTCTGGCTTTTTTCTTTTTGCTTATGTGGTGCTGAGGAATCGAACCCAGGACCTCTGGCATGCAAGGCAAGCGCTTTACCACTGAGCCACCTTCCCAGCCCCTTGTTTGTTTGTTTCTGTTGATAATTTCTCTAATACTGAATGGATCATCACTGAAGAGTGGAACAAGCAAAAGAGTAAGACAGTATTTCAAAAATGAACTAAAAGCAGACAAACTGAGAGGCATGACTCAAATAAGAGCGTTGAGTTCAATCCTCAGTATTGAAAAATAAAGAGGAAAGAAAAGAAGAAAAATAGAAAGAAAAAGATGTATTAATATTAAGCAAGTTGGCCTCAACACTCAGGATATGATGATGGCTTCAGATAGGGGGCTCTTTATGGTATGTGATCTCACTGCATCCGGGACTTACTTTTGCCCTCGCAAGTCTTTAGGTTTTTGCTTGTTTGTTATTTTCTGTAATTCCCTTCTCAAGTTAAATCCAAGTTTTTTACTAAAGATTGATCATTGTAGTGCCTTTCCCAGACTATTGTCAACTAGTAAATCTTTTCAAATAAAATCTCTTCCATCCTGGAACTAAGGAAATTTAATCTATTACAAAGTTTCAAGAGTAAATCTAAAACAACCATGAAAGTGCCTTTACATTGCAAAGAAAGCCTTGAGTAAACTTTCATGTGCTTCCATATCCCCTTCCATCAATAAATCAGGTAAGGCTCCTGAAGTTTCATAAACATGTCAAGGAAAACTATGTTGGTTTCATTTATTTTTTAATTTAAAGTAGAATCATCTGTGGCCAGGAAGGCCAAATTCCATACATGAAGCCCTTTGGAGTATATCCAGAAAGGCAATGCTGTCCTCTTGGTTACAAGAAAAAGAACTGTCGGTTATGTCTGTCTGTCACCTTCTGCAAACAAGCCATTTATTTGAATCATTTCCATCTGGGGGAGATAACAAGACTTGTATTTACTCATTTGGAAATCATTTGTCAGGACAAAGGATAGAAAAATATTTGGATATTTGCTTTCAGAATTATATAAGGCAATTTCAAAAAGCACTAGAGGAGAGTCTGGAGGAAGATAGAGTAGGAGAAACAGGAGGCTAAACAAGCTGTCACATAGAAAGCAGTTTCAGTGTTCCAGTGAACAGGCCTAGGCTAGACAATCACAGCAAGTGTGCCATCACAGTACAGAGAGTTTAGCCAGAGAGGAAAAATCCAGGCAGCTTGGTCAAGGAGAGAGATCTGAGCACACTTGCCCATGTCCACCATGGTGGCTGCTGCTGTGGCTGCCATATCAACAGACAGAGCTCATGACAAAGGCACCAGATGCATTCTACTCACTACCAGCAAGAACTGATAAGGAGCAGAAATCTTCATCCTGCGGTTTGCAGAACAGGGATGGCCCAGAAACCAAGAGGCTTGTTTGAGTGCCCTCAAGACATCCTCACTCCGTCTCATAGAGCAGTGAAGGGAACATAGTACCTCCCCCACCACCGGAGAAGATCTCATCTTTGATAATGACAAAGGCCAGGGCGAGGAGCTAGCTCCAACTCAAGCCTTGGAAGAAAACAATAGGAGCCATTCCACAGGTTACAGGAACCTGACCTGTCCTGCCGGGCTTAGCTCCACCCATGGGAAAGTCACCCTTCCCAGGAAGAGGAACTCTACCCCCAGAGGAGTGACTTTCTTCACTGGGTAAACAGAGCCAGAGGCTGCCTGTTCTTACTGCAGCTTAGACAGCAGGAGCAGTAAAAGACAAACAATTGAAACTCAGTAAACATAAATCCTGAGAATGGCTCTAGGCTGGGTTCTGTGATTATATCAGGAGCTAGCCCCTCAGGGAAAGCCTACTGATTGCCGATAGGCCTCACCCTACCCAGAACCTGTCATCACCACAGCAACTCCAAGGTAGAGGGAACAATCATCTCCCTCTTTTGTGATACTCAAAGCAGATCTCCATCACACTGAACTAGCCTGGGATAAGGATCACAAAGTCCTGGCTAAGGTAGAGATTCTTTCTGCCTGATCAAACAAACTGACATAAGAAACCAATCAAGCCACAGGAAAACCAAACACAACAAGCAGACCAGAGACTCCACTAAGAGACTGGTTGAGGAGACAGGGGAGATACAAGATCTTCCCCCCCCCAAAAAAAAACAAAGAAAACTTTTTTCTACCTAATTTTTTAATTTAAAAAAAGTTTTCTTTTTTTTCTTTCATATTTTTTAAGTGTGTGGATGTGTGTTTGTGTGTTTCTTTTAAATCTCTTTTAACATTTTGGTCTTTTTTTGTTTCTTTTCTTTTCTTTTTAGTGTGATTAAATTGCTGTTCTGCTCATCCACAGATATATACCCATCTTCGATTATTAGATATTATACTTCATTGTGTACATACTTAATTCAGAAATTTATTACTTGATTCATAAACTCTTAGGCTTACCTTTGTTAATAGTATTATTATTTCTTTATACCTATATAATTTTTAAATATTCCATTTTTAAATATTTTATTTTTAAATTTTCCTATTTATCTCTCTTCTCATCCTATCATTTTCTTCTCTCAATATCATTTCTTTATACTTATGTAATTTTAAATGATTCAATCTTCAAATTTATATTTTTGTGTTTTTTTTCTTTTTTTGTGTGTTACTTTGTTTCTCTCCCCTCATTCTATCCTATCCATTTCCTCTCTGAGATTAGGACTTGGTTAAATTCACTCTTTCCTTATACCACTCAACATTCCTCTAATATTTTTCTCCACAATTCTCCCTAAACCTATTAATTTCTGGTCTGGTGAATCCCTCTTTGATGTGCTTAGCCCATTAGTCCATAGTTGTTTGATGTTAAATAGATTGTGTCTGTTGAATTTGTATCTGTAGCCATTTTGACTATGCAACTACAAGACTCTGGTTGATGCTTGCCTAAAAGAGTGTTCTAGCACAAAACTGGTATTACTTTCATACCAAATGGGCAGAAGAAGCTGGAGAAACACAAGAAAAATGGCAAGTCCAGGTATCTCAATTCTCACTCATGATAATCATGTGACTGAACAGTTAATGAATAATCCTGAGGAGAGTTCCCAAAAAGCTCTGCAAACGTTACTGGTACACATGGTGTATGAAAAGATTGAACACCTGCAAAGGATCAGTGTTAGTGTGATAGGGAGCTAGACGAGGCTAAACAAAGATTAATACAGGAACTTCACGAGCATGATGAGGCTAACCAAAAATTAGTACAGGAATCTAGTGAGCTTGAAGAAGCTAATCAAAGATTAATACAGTAATTACATGAGCAGGCTGAGGATAGTCAAAGGGAAATACTGGAATTGCATAAGCTGCAATAGAACAGACAAAGATCAATAGAAGCATTCATGTAATCCACAGGCTGCTGAGGGAATCCAGGGAGACCACAAAGTAAACGCTGGATGCAGCCCATCAGAAGGAAATGCAGTTCAATGGAACCATAACCATTCAACTAAGTGATTTGAGAATAAACACTGAAGACCAAATTAAGGAAATAAAGAAGTTCATACAAGATCTAAAACAAAGAATTTGAAGCCATCAAAGCTGACCAATTAGAAGGAAAGGAAATAAAAAACTAAGTAGAAAGTCTTGACAGTAGGTTAGACCACTCAAAAGATAGAATCTCAGGGGTTGAAAACAGCCTAGATATTACAGAGAAAGTACACACAACTATCCAAGACAAATCCAAGAAATGTGATAGATCTATTCCACATGTGGAAGACACCATCAGAAGGCCTAATCTGAAATTAATGGGTGTACAGGAGCACCTAGAGACAGAAATTAATGGTTTAGGAAATTTATTCAAAAGGATCCTAGCAGAGAACTTCCCAAACATGCCTATTCACATACATGAAGCTTTTAGAACCTCACATAGATCAGACCAGAACAGGATATCCCACCGTCACATTATAATCTGCATAGGATCCATTCAAACCAAGGAAAGGATCCTTAAATCTGTCAAGACCAATCACCTATAAAGGGATACCAATTAGAATAACCTCAGATTTCTCAGCAGAGACAAAGCAAGAAGAGTCTGGAATGATGTATACAATGCCCTAAAGACAAACAACTATCAACTAAGAACACTGTACCTAGCTAAAGTCTCTTTCATAACAGAAGGTCAAATAAAAAACTTCCATAACAAATTAAAACTGAAACAATATGTCTCCACCAAACCAGCCCTACAAAAGATACTTAAAGATGTCCTACACACAGAAAACCAACAAGACATATGTCTGAGTCAAGCAGAAAAGGTCAGATAATTCAATGTTAGGAGAATGAACCCCAAGATAAATATTCATTTTTTTGTTTTTTTTTTCTTTCATGCAATTGTTTCTAACATATTTATAAGATGATTTCTATGTTGCTTTGTGTCCCTCCCCTACAGTATAACCCATACTTTCACTGTATTTGATGCTGATATAATTTGTGGAGGGGAAGGGAGAAAAAAAGTCGTTTAACTAGGGATACAGGTGGACCCATTGCAACAATGAGATGTACAAGTCGTTATGTGGAAAAACGAACTTTACAACTTTGGTGGGGCTTGGGGGGGAGGATCAGGTGGGAGGAGGAGGGAGTATGGAAAGGGATGGGAAGGGGAAACAAAGAGGAGGCAACAATGCTTGATAAGAAATGTACTCGTTATCCTGCCCATGTAATTGTAACGCCTCTGTACCGTATTCTCACAATTAAAAAAGAAAGAAAGAAAGAAAACCAACAAGACCACAAGAATGGCCAAAAAACCTCACCCAAACTGAGAATCCAAGAACCATAGGAAGAATCCAATTATCCCAGCCCTCAAGAAGGTGGATAACATGGCAGGAACTACCAAATACCTCTCAGTCCTAACTCCCAACATTAGTGGTATTAACTGTCCAATTAAGCGACATAGACCGTCTAGTTGGATTACAAAGCAAAATCCTTCTATCTGCTGCCTTCAGGAGTCACATCTTGCCCATAAAAAGAAATATTTTTCTGAATGTGAACGACTGGAATAAAATCTACCAAGCAAATGGCCTCCATAAACAGACAGTAGTTGCAATCCTAATACCAGAAAAAAATATACTTCAATTTAAAATTAGTGAGAAGAGATAAAGAAGGTTGCTACATACTACTCTAAGGTATCTCTCCTTCAGGTGCATATTATAATACTAAATATCTATTTGCCAAAAAATGGAGCAACCAAACTTATCCATGAAACACTACTTTCCCTCAAATATCACAGAGATCCAAACACATTTATTGTTGGGGACTTTAACACACCACTATCTCCACCAAAACTCAATAGATAAAACACGGATCTAAACAACTGCATAGCTCAATTAGATTTAACAGTCATCTACTGAATATTTCACCCAGCAGCATCAGAATAAACCTTCTTCTCAGAAGCACATGGAATGTTTTCCAAAATAGACCACATTTTAAGTCACAAAGCATACTTGTCCAAATTCAGAAACATTGAAATTATGCCATGTTGCCATGTATTCTCTCAGACCACATGGGAATAAAATTGGAACTCAAGTCCAAAAACCTACCAAGAGAGTCCTGTAACACATGGAGACTGAACAACACCCTATTGAACTACCCGTGGGTCATGGAAGAGATTAGAAAGGAAATTCAACTGTTCATGATATTCAACAAAAATGAACACACAAATTACCAGCTCCTCTGGGACACAGCAAAGGCAGTACTCAGAGGCAAGTTTATAGCTCTGAACTCTTACATCAACAAATTGGAGAGGTCTGAAACCAACAATTTAATGAGACATCTGACCCTTGTTGAAAAAAAGCAGCAACCTAACCCCCAATCCAGTAGATGGTATGAAATTATTAAAATTAAATCAGAATTGAATGAATTAAAGTTCAAGAAAACATGGAATCAACAAAAGAAAGAGTTGGTTCTTCAAAAAAATAATCAAAATTGACACACCCTTAGCAAATGTTATCAGAAAAAGAAGAGAACACACTCAAATAAACAAACTCAGAGATGAGGATGGAAACATCACCACAGAAACAACCAAGATTCAGAACATTATAAGGCAATACTTCTGAAACCTTTATGCTAATAAGTTTGAGAATCTGGAAGACATGGACAATTTCCTAGCAAATATCGACATGTTGAAATAAAACCAACCTAACAGACCTATATCAAGCATTGAAACAGAAACAGCAATAAGAGACCTCCCATCTAAGAAAAGTCTGGGACTGGAAGTATTTACAGTGGTATACTATAAGGTCATCAAAGCAGAACTCACATCAATATGCCTCCAACTCTTCAATGAAATTGAAAGAGAAAATTCATTACAGATTTTTTTTCTATGAAGCCACTGTAACCCTCATCCCCAAACCAGGCAGGGACTCATCAAAGAAAGAATACAATAGACCATCTCTTTGATGAACATTGATGCAAAACTTCACAACAAAATTTTGGCCAATTAACTTCAACCATTCATCCAAAAAATCCTACACCATGATAAAACAAGATTCATTTCAGGGATGCAAAGGTGCTTCAATATATGCAAATCAATTAATATATTTCATCACATCAACAAGAGCAAGGATAAGAACCACATGATTATCTCAATAGATGCAGAAAGACCATTTGACAAAAACCAACACCCCTTTATGATGAAGGCTCTGGAAAAATTACAAATCCATGGAACATTTTTCAATATAATAATAAAGGCTGTATATGACAAACCTATAGCCAGCATTATACTTAACGGCCAAAAAGTAAAGCTACTTCCTCTAAACTCAGGAAGGAGACAAGGATGTCCACTCTCTCCACTTCTCTTCAATTTAGTATTTGCATGCCTAGGTATGCTCCCTCTTTGCACATGACATGATCTTGTATTCGAAGAATCCCACTGAATCTACTCCCAAATTATTCGAGCTGATCAGAAACTTTGACAAATAAGAGGGAATAAAATTAACCCCAATGGCTTAACCTCAATGTCTTTTCTGTATGCCAACAATGAGTTGCTGAAATCAGGAAAGCAACTCCATTCATAATAGCCCCACAAAAAATAAAATATCTAGGAGTTAACTAAAGGAGTGAAGGACCTCTACGATGAAAACTTTAAAAACCTGAAAAAGGAAATCAAAGCAGAAGTTAGGAAGTGGAAAAAACTCCCATGCTCCTAAATTGGAAGGATCAATATCATGAAAATGGCAATACTTCCCAAGGCTATCTTCAAATTCAATGTGATATCTATCAATAACCCAAACTCATTCTTCAATGAAATAGAACAACATATTCAAAAATTCATATGGAACAATAAAAGGTTCCAAATAGCAAAAATGTTCCTTAACAGAAAGAACAGTGCTGGAGGAATATCACTACCAAATTTCAAATTCTACTACAAAACCGTAGTAATCATAACAGCTTGATACTGGCACAAGAACAGATTTGAGTATCAATGGAATAGAAGTGAAAACGCAGAAATGAACCCACAGACCTATAGCCACCTAATCTTCGATAAAGGAGGTAAAAAAAATAAAATGGAAGAAAGTCTCTTCAGTAATGGTACTGCCAAAATTGGTTAATCACCTGTAGAAAAATAAGCTAGATCCCTATATATTACCTGCACCAGAATCAACTCCAAATGGATCAAAGATCTCAGAGCCAAAGCAGACACTCTGAAAACACTACAGGAAGGAAGAGGATAAACCCTAGATTTCCTTGGACCAGGACAAAATTTTCTTAATAGAGACTCAGAAACACAACAAACCAAAGAAAGGTTGGACAAATGGGATTGCATGAACCTGCAGAGCTTCTGCACGGCAAAGGACATCGCTAGCAAATCAATAGAAAGCACACGGATTGGGAGAAGATCTTCACTAGCCATATAATGGGCAAGGGTCTCATATCTAAAATATCCTTGGAACTGAAAAACTTAAATCCCCCAACAGCAAATCCTCAAAGAAACAACTGCCCGATAAATAGGGCTAAAGACTTAAAGAGAAATTTCTCTGAAGAGGAAATAAGAATGGCCAATAGACACATGCAGAAATGCTAAACCTCTCTAGCCATAAAAGAAATGCAAATCAAAACAACATTGAGATACCACCTCACTCTAGTTAGAATGGCTATAAGCAACAACTGTAATAACAACGGATGCTGGAGGGCATGTGGCCAAAAGGAAACCCTACTGAATTTTTGGTGGGAGTATAAATTTGTTCTACCACTTTGGAAAGTAGTATGGAGGTTCCTCAGAAGACTCCACATAGAGCTCCCTATGAACCAGCAATCCCACTTTTGGGCAGTTATCCAAAAGATCACAAACAAGGCCAAACTGAAGCTACCAGCACAACTATGTTTATTGCTCCATTATTCACCATAGCTAAGATATGTAACCAACCCAGATGCTCCTCAGTAGATGAATGGATCAAGAAAATGTGGTGTGTATATATTATATATGTGTATATATATATAATGTGGTATATATATTTGTATATATATATAAAATGTGGTATATATACATAAAATGTGGTATATATATAATGTGGTATATATATATATAAATGTAGTATATATATATATATGTATATATGTGATGAAATTTTATGCCTCCATCAGAAAGAATGACACCGCCCCATTTGTTAGGAAATGGAAAGACTTGGAAAAAATTACATTAAGTAAGCCAGGCCCAAAGAAACATGGGCCCCATGGTTTCCCTTATTTGCAATATCTAGTATATGTCTGAGTTGAGCAGAAAAGGTCAGATAGGGTGATGTTAGGGAAATGAACCCTAAGATATGTATTCAAATGTTTTTTTTTTCTTTCATGCGATTATTTCTAACACATTTATAAGATTATTTCGTTGTTGCTTTGTATGTCCCTTCCCCCACAGTATAACCCCTGCTTTCACTGTATTTGACGTCAGTATAATTTGTGGAGGGGAAGGGGAAAAACAAATCGTCTAAATAGGGATACAGGTGGACCCATTGCAACAATGAGATGTACAAGTTGTTATCTCAAAAACGAACTTTACAACTTTGGTGGGGGGCGGGGCGGAGTGGAGAGGATTGGGTGGGGGGGGTGGGAGGAGGATGGGAAGGGATGGGAAGGGGAAACAAAGGAGGAGGCTACAATGCTTGATAAGCAATGTACTCATTATCTTGCCCATGTAATTGTAACCTCTCTGTACAGTATTTTCACAATAAAAATAAAAATAAAAAAGTATATATTAGAATTAAATTTATCCCTATTTTTTGATGAAAATAACATATACATTTCCATTTTTATTTTGTTCATTACTGTGAATAAGACTCAATTTTTATAAAATTTTGATTATAAAACCATAATTTTTTTAAATTATGGCAATAAAATAATTTAAGTAATAATAAATTTATTATTTTAATACAACTTTGTCTTATAACTCATGCAACATTCCTGATCTAGGCAGGACTCACTCAGACGTGTAAATGACAAATTCCGACATCTTGGACACCATTCAGTCACATAGAAATCATAACTTTACACCATTTTGTTTTATAATTATGGAAGTTCACTTGTCAGTTTAGGAAGATAGAACATATTTTCCTTTGATAGTTTCTAAAATTTATAATGTAAATATTTAATTATATAACATATGGGTCTTCTTTTATACTCTTGCCCTCGGTTAAGTGTCATGAGTCAGGTATGTTTTGCAATAAAGTTTTTTTTTCTATTTAGTTGTTGACTTGTGTTTAATTTTTTCCCATATAAAGTGATCATAACGAAAATGTCTATGAAAATTTTTGCGTTTACTATCTTTTGTGTGCATGTGGATTTGTTTTTGTTTCTGTTGAGGAATTTGTTGTGAATGGATTGTAGAACACTATATGTTCAACTTTTTAAGAGATGTTTTCCAATAATTATCATATGTAATTATAACTTTTTATAATTTCATTGGGAATGTATAGAAGAGACATTCATTCTTCATTCATACAAACACCAAGTTTTATTGATATTTAAATTTTTAGCCCTTACAGCCAGTGAAAAATCATGTTTTAATTATAATTTTAATGCATATTTCTCTAACTTCTGTAATGTATAATTATGCTGATTTTTTATATATGCTATTTGCATGTCATTTTGTGAATTGCATTTCAAGTTTTTCTCCATTTTCAGTTATATATTATTGAGTTCAGTAGTTTTTTTATGTGTTATGAACATATATTCTTTGACAAAAGTATGTATTGCAAATATTTTGCAATTGTCTTGTGTGTTTCATCTTACTGATTGTGTTTCTTGATGCATTAAGGTAAAAATTTTAGTTAGACTTTTCATAAAGTCACATTTAATTGTCTTCATTTGGGATAAAGTTTTTGATATCCTAAACAGTATGGTGTTTGCAATGGTAATACAGTCTACTATTCCTATTACTCAGGAGATTGAGTCAGGGAGATATGACTTCAAGACCAGATATACAACATAGAAGGCCTTGTCTGAAAATATTGCCTACCTGAATATCACAAAATATTCCCTTTATGCTTATTTTAAAAATTAATGCACCGAATTATTTTGTACATGTCCTGGGGATTGAACTTAGGGCCTAGGTGCTGTCCCTGAGCTTTTGTGATCAAGGTTGTCACTCTACCACTTGAGTCACATCTCCACTTCTGCCTTTTTTGGTGATTAATTGGAAATGAGAGTCTCATAGACTTTCATATGTAGCTAAGATTACAGGTGTTAGCCACCGGTGCCCAGCAATAAATCTCATTTTTAAGTAGTTTCAGTTTCACACTAAAATTGAGAGGAAATTATAGAGATTGTCCATCTGCCCCCACCCCTACATATTCAAAATATTCCTCACTATCTACATCCCCCTCCAAAGTGGTATTTGGTACAATTGGTTGACACATTATTATAATTTAAACTGATGATTTAAAATATGGTTTGCTTTTGATGGTGGAATTTCTATTTTTTGGACTAATGTGTAAGGAAATATATCTACCATTATAGATATGTGCATGTATATACCAAATAGTTTCACAACTCTAAAAATCCAGTCCATTTTCCTGTGAAAGGAAAACTGCACAGAAGAGTAAAGGGCGTTTAAAAAAACGTGTGCTTTAGAAAGGAGAGGTATCTGAAAGACTGAGGAATATTTTATTAAAATCAACAGCTAGCTGGAGATGGAGTCAGGACTTAAAGCATGAACTCCCAAATATCAACTCATTCCATCACCTCCTGTGATTTTTTTTAAATTTTTATTTCTTTTTTATTGTGAAAATACTGTATAGAGGGGTTACAATTACATGGGCAAGATAATGAGTACATTTCTTATCAAGCATTGTAGCCTCCTCCTTTGTTTCCCCTTCCCATCCCTTCCCAGTCTCCCCCCGCCCCCCCCCCCCAGTCCTCCCCCCTCCCCCCCCACACACACCAAAGTTGTAAAATTCGTTTTCCACATGACAACTTGTACTTCTCATTGTTGCAACGGGTCTACCTGTATCCTTATTTAAATGACTTGTTTTTCCCCTTCCCCTCCACAAATCTCCTGTGATCTTTTATCCTGGCTTTAAAATTTATTCAGTGGCAGGACTAGGAGGCATCTTTAGTTTGAAGGCTCATTGGGACTTCAATTAAGTCTCTTGTTCCCCAAGATAAAGATTGCAAAATACTATCTCCACTCATGTCTGATGATGTTAGATACAAGGAAAATTTTCAGGTTTTATGTAGCTTCCAGACAGGTAAAAGATGAAGCTATTTCTCTAAGAAGATTTTTGAATGAAAAGAAAGAAAGAAACATCACTGTCTTTGACTTCACTCTTTTCCTTTATGCTCCTGTTTATAATATAACCCCAGATAACCATTGCCCCTTTTTGTCTTCTCTGGAATATCATATAGTTGCAATCAGAGAATGTAGCCGTTTCTTATTGACTGCTTTCACTTAGCATTTAAAGTTTTACCATGCTTGATACCTCATTTCTTTTTAGTGCTGAATAATATTCCATTCAATGGATGTCCCATTTTTTATCAGTTTACCTATTGAGAAATATCTTGTTGTTTCTGAATTTTATGAGTTGTTGACTCAATTTGTTATATGCATTTGTTTGTTCAATTTTGTGTGGGCATGCATTTTTATTTTTTTTAATACCAAGAAGAATACTTTACTAGGTTAGTTCGTATGAATATATTTTGTTTTGTAAGAAACTGATAATCTGGGGGCTGGGAAGGTGCTCAGTGTTAGAGTGCTTGCCGTGCATGCATGAGGCCCTGGGTTCGATTCCTCAGCACCACATAGGCAGAAAAAACTGGAAGTAGGGCTGAGGCTCAAATAGTAGAGCGCTAGCCTTCAGCTGAAGAGCTGAGGGACAGTGCCCAGGCCTAGATTTCAGGCCCCACGACCGACAAAAACCAAAACAATTAAGAAAAAAGAAACTAATAATCTGTTTCAAAGGTGACAGTACCATTTTGTGTTTTCACCAGCAATGAATGAGCATTCCTATTCTTCATATCCTAGCTTGAATTTGTGTGATTGTGTGATCACTGTTCCTGATTTTTGCCATACTAATAGATATATAGGGCTGTGTTAATATTATTTTAATTTGTTCTTGTCTCATCCTTAAGGCCTAAATATACTTTCATTTGCTTACGTAGCATTTGTCTTCTTTAGTATATTAGTTAAGATTTGTGACTCCTTCTGTTTTCTTTTTTTTTGTTTGAAGTATTCATAACGATTTTTTATTTATATTTATTTTTTTATTATTTGTGAACATACTGTACAGAGGGGTTACAATTACATGGGCAGGATAATGAGTACATTTCTTATCAAGCATTGCAGCCTCCTCCTTTGTTTACCCTTTACATCCCTTCCCAGCCTCCCCCCCTCCCCCCGCCCCCACCCAACTCTCCCCCCCCCCCCAGTCGTTTAAGGATACAGGTGGACCCGTTGCAACAATGAGAAGTACAAATGGTCATGTCGAAAACGAATTTACAACTCTGTTTTCTTTTTTTAAAACAAGAATGTTCTTTACTTACACAAAGCATTACAATCTTCTCAAGTCTTCAGTCACTTATCAACAAACTTTTCATTCTATCCACTTAACAATTGTCCAACTATATTACACTACTTGTCAACCCCAAGTGCTCAAGTAAGATAAGAATGTGCTTGGAGTACTTAATGAAAGAGCAGACTAAGAAAAGCCAACACAGATACTTTAGAAGCAGTTAAAGAGAAGGGTGTGTATGTGTGTGTGTGTGAGTGTGTGTGTGTGATTCCTGAGCACCATCAGATTTTTTCCCTTAAAGTTGAGGAGTTTAATAAAACCATTATTAAGACACGGCACTAAGGAATCAGAAGAAAATGAACCTTGGGGTACAAGCAGGTATTCAAAATTCTTAGACTGGCAAACAAAGTGAGAAAAAGAAAGTGGGACTAAAAAGCAGAAAGGTAAAAACAAACAAAGAAGAGAAGCATAGAGGAAGAACATTGTGTCTAGGAGAAATAAAGTCTAGAGCAAGTCACAAATTAAGAGAATGCAAAGCCACACCCAGTCTGGGAAATCGGCCACACCCTATCTCATCTGATCTCAGAAGCTAAGCAGGATTGGGCCTGGTTAGTACTTGGATGGGAGAAAGCCTGGCATTTTACAACTTCCAGGAGGTGATAAACCTACAGCTTTACATTGGTAGGCAGTGAGATACATGTAGCACTAAATCATGTGTTTTGTAAAACCTCAGTGGCACCTTTGCATCACCAACTTTAATCTACACTGCTATTTTAAGCACATAAGTACCCAGAGTGCAGGTACCCCAGCAAGTTAAGACAGGTGGCTGTCAACACTAGATGGACAGGTAACAAAGAAGAGCTGCAGCAGAGTGGGCCTAGTGAAATACAAAACATAATGTTATTGTGTCAAATAAAGAGATGACAGACTGGATTTCATTATTCTCCCAGCTTTCCAGTAGTTTCCTAAAGCTGAAACATTCAGGCTAATAATCTTTCTTTGATGCTAGGGAAGGAAACTAGGACTATCCATAGAAGAACATGCTAGGCAAGTGCTCTGTTACTCAACTATATCCCCAGCCACCTGGACATTCATAATAAGCTACTTTTTTTTTTAAATTTTATTTTATTTTATTTGAGAACATACTGTACAGAGGGGTTACAATTACATGGGCAGGATAATGCATACATTTCTTACCAAGCATTGCAGCCTCCTCCTTTGTTTACCCTTCACCTCCCTTCCCAGCCTCCCCCCTCCCCCCCACCCAATCCTTCCTTCCCATCCCCCCCACTGACATTGTAAAGCTCCTTTTTGACATGACAATTTGTACTTCTCATTGTTGCAACAGGTCCACCTGAATCCTTAAATGACTTGTTTTTCCCCATCTCCTCCACAAGTTATACTGACATCAAATATAGTGAAAGCGGGGGTTACACTGTGGGGGAGGGACATACAAAGCAACAAAGAAATAATCTTATAAATGCGTTAGAAACACATGCATGAAAGAAAATAAGCTACTTTTGCCAAATACTGGACAATCAAATGTAAGCTGATCATGATCAAAGCTCAAATTTGTCCTGAGCCTTCACTGTGATCTGAAACACAGCCAGCAGCATGGAAATTATTATTACTTTTATGGAGGGACAGGGAGATAGGGATCAAAACATTACCTAAACCTACACCTGAGTAAACAGAAGATTTCAACTGGCCAAGTTAATTAGAATTCAGAATCTTCCTTGCTAAAAAGTCAGAACTTTCAGACGGATCAAACAAATCAGGATTCTGCTACTCAGATGTTCTGAATCTGGGAGAGCTGGTTTGGATAATTCTTTTCAGTTTTTATTTTGATCTCAGATACTTGTGCCTAAGACCACTTACCCAGAAGGGAAAAGCTTCATATAAACACAAGATATTTCAAGGTGCTATCTTCTACAATGCCATCCTGCCCAACCTATTCTATTCAGTTGTCTACTTTCTCCTCTTCATTTTGCTCATCTTCTTTCGGTCTTTCTTCATCTTCCTCACTGTCCTTATCCCTGCTCTTATCTGGCTCTTATGAATCTGTTTCTTTTGTGTGCGTGTGTGTCTTTGTACTCCTTTTGCTCTGAAGCGTCCTTCTTGCCTTTCAGCTCCTGCCTATAGGCTCCTAGGGTTTGTTTTAAGGGGGTAATGAACTGTTGGAACTCCATTTCTCCAATGGCAGAGAGTATATCACTGGCATTGAGTGTCTTGCGCTTCCCTTTCATTGCAAAGTTATTGGCACAGGACATGGCATACAGCACGAAGACTCTGGCAGTACGGGAGATGGCGCTCCAGGCCTCCTTGGATGTTGACTCCATCTTGAAGCACCTCCTTGAGAATTCTAGTGATGACAGCAGATTTAGGTCCTCAGGCCTCTGCCATTGCCACCATCAGGGCCTGAGCTTTCTTTGCCCCAGGCCTCCTTCTTCAGGAGCATTCGCTTCTGTTTTTTTTTCTTTTCTTTTCTTTTTTTTTTCTGTCTTGGGGCTTGAACTCTGGGATTGGGTGCTGTCCCTGAACTCTTCAGCTCAAGGCGAGTGCTCTACCGCTAGAGCCATAGCACCACTTCCTGTTTCCTAGTGGTTTATTGGAGAGTCTCACGGACTTACTGCCGAAGCTGGCTTTGAACCATGATCTTCAAATCTCAGCCTCCTGAATAGCTAGGATTACAGGCGTGAGCCACCGGCGATTGGCTTTTGTTTTCTTTTCCTATCCCAATTATGATATTAATTAGCACTTGGATGTATGTGTTCTCAGGAATCAATTTTGGAGTATTTGGAATATAAGAATCTAGCTTATATCTTTTTCTCTTTATTCATTGTTCTTTTTTTTTTTTTTTTGTCATGAGGCTTGAACTCTGAGCCTGGGTGCTGTCCCTCAGCTCTTCAGCTCATGGCTAGTGCTCTATTACTTGAGCTCAGAGCCACTTCTGCTTCTCTGGTCGTTTATTGGAGATAAGAGCCTCGTGAACTTTCCTACCCGGGCTGGCTTTGAACCATGATCCTCAAATCTCAGGCTTCTGAGTAGCTAGGATTACAGGCGTGAGCCACCGGTGCCCGGCCAATGTTCCCATTTTTATTAGCATCAAATAGTTGTAAAGTTGGTTCTATTTTGACATGTCCATATGTGCAAATAGCATTATTTTGATCACACTCACTACTGTATAACTGTCCTTGCTCCTTCGTCTCCCATCCCAAACCAATCTCCATGGGCCTCAGTATTCCATTTTCACATGTGTACATAAGGCATTCCAATCATATTCACCACCATTTGCCCTCTCCATTTGCTTCCCAAAGTAGTGCCCATACCCCATATCCTGGATAGGACTTTTCTATACTATCCTTAGTCTCCTGCTCTGGTTGTTCAAGAACAATTTATTTTAAAAAATTCTGATCCTTATTGAATTGTTAGTTTACTTTCTTGCCTTTACTTTTCGTGTGTGTGTGTGTGCTTTCATAGTTTTTTTCTGTTGTTTAAGAAAACTTGTGTTTTCTGATGGCTGTATCTATGATGATAATATTATATGAAATATTTAGCTTCCTATTTACTTAGTCTGCACTTAATGAAAACAATTGCTGAAAACTATTTATGTCTAATTGAAAACTTGTTTCTTTCCTTTCATTCAATATTAAAAATAATATTTTTATATTTATTGTTTTGTTAGTTTATGGTTGTGATGATTTATAATATTAACTTCCAAATATTTTAGATAATTCAATCAATAGAGCAAGGCTGATTCCCATGTTGTTTCTGCCTGATTATGTGAGATCATTTTTTTCCAAAATTTTATTCCTTATTAGTATAGAGATGGAATTCATTACCATAAATTTTACCCATTTAAAATGTACAATTTTCTGGGTGCTGATGGCTCATGCCTGTAATCCTAGCTACTCAGGAGGCTGAGAGCTCAGGATCGCGATTCAAAGCCAGCCGGGGGAGGAAAGTCCATGAGACTCTTATCTCCAATAAACCACTAGAAAACCTGAAGTGGTGCTGTGGCTCAAGCGGTAAAGCGCTAGCCTTGAGCTGAAGAGTGCAGGGACAGTACCCAAGCCCAGAGTTCAAACCCCACGACCGACCAAAAAAAAAAAAAAAGGGTAAAATGTACAATTTGGGCTAAAGGTAGAGTTCAGTGTTTGAGTATTGCCTATTATTTCTCAAGAAAGACACTGTGTTTAATCTTCATCACCCAAAAAAGAAATTTCAACTTTCGTTAATATTATTATATTCACAGTTATACACATGTCATTAAAATTGAAGTTTACAATATTCTCAATACCCCAAAAGATATTTCATTCTTATTTTCTTCTTATCTCCTTCCATATCACCTTCTAGAAACTTCTAATTTCTATCTCTGTGAATTTTTATATTCTAGACACTTTCTGCCTAGGCTAGCCTGAAACTGTTATCCTTCTGATCTTATCCTCCAAGAAGCTGGCAGATAGTTGTGCACCACCATACCCAAAAACTTGCTGAGAAGTAGTTTCATGTGTAGGACTGAGCTGGACTTCTATGTAGCCAAGAATACACATGTGAGTCACTAGCATCAAGGTCATTGTGAATAATCATAATATGATTCTCCATACATAGGCTTTTACATGAACCTATGGTTTCAATTCTTTAGATACCCTAGTGACATTTGCATTTTAAAGAACAATCTGTAGTTTGAATAAAACTAAGCAAATTTCTTTTCATAAATCTTATCATATCTTGTAATATGAACATCAAACAGATAAATTATGTAGTATTTCTAAAACTTTAATTATCATGGATCCTTCCTAAAATAGATAATCTATTATGCTTCTCTTCTATACAGTTCTAGAAATTCCTTACAATAAAAAGGCATCGTCACTGCAGAATACTGGGGAAAGGATGCTTAAAAGGATCCCCAAATAATAAAGGTTTGACCATTCAGAAGTTACAAAAGAGAGATTGAGATCTTTATAATCAGGTCATATAGCACTATCTGGCCCAGCTTCGGTTTGCAAAATTGTCCTGGAGGGGATGGCTGGGGGACAAGGTAGGCACATTATAATATATTACTTAGACTCCATAGAACTATTTTTCATAATATTTGTCAATATGTATAGATAAGGAAATCCTTGGATTTTTGTCAATCCTCTATTACTTACCAACTTTAAATTCATATAGAAATATTCCTGTTGCAGGCAGTTACAGTCACCAAATATGTTTTTCCTAATTGGCTAAAGTGACATGGAAAGACTCATAGGGAATAAAAATTCTATTTTTAAATCAATGAAACCATCATTCTTCCAGTTACTCAGCCTTAAGAGCTGGAATGGGCTATGGCATTGATGTCTTTCTTACCTCCATATTAAATTCATCATTGAGACCTGCTTTGTTTTTTTTTTTTTTTTTTTTGCATTCTTTCCACAATTCTAACTCAAAACCTTCATTCCTCTATTCAAATTCATTCTTCTTGTTGCAGTCACCTTTGTCTTCATGAAAAATTTTTGTTTCATTTGTAAGTATACTTTGCTCTGGCACCTTCAGGAATACAATATGCAAATACTTTTGGATAGAATTCAAGGATTTCCATTTCCAATCACTCCATACATTTCTAATACTGCTGGAAATGTTCTGCTGTCTCCTAATAGTATACTATTTGAAGCAGACCTGCTGCCAAATAGTTAAATTTAGTCTTTATATTCATTTTTTCTTTTCCTGTACCTCTTTATCTATCTAAAAATCAGTCAACAATCCAACACTAAGAATATGTCTGTTGTTAGGAAACATGACATAAAAACACATCACATAGTGGTAACTATTTTGGAATAATTATTTACTGTTTTTCTGACTTGGGACTAAGTCTTATGTGTGCTTATGTTTGAAGAATTCTAGTAAAATAAATGCATTCAAAGAATGAAGTTATGTCAAGTGACCATATCTTTTTTGGAGAGAGTTTTGTGAGGCAATTCTCTCTGTGTAGCCCAGGATATTCTCAAACTCATGATCTTCTTGAATGCTGGGATTGAAGGTATAGACTCCCACTCCCAGAAATTGACCATCTTTAAAAACAAATTTGAGCTCTACTCTTTAATATTCAAAAATATATCAAAGTTACATATATATATATATATATATATATATATATACATAGTCTAGTTTTACAATATTACTCAAATTATACTGGTGTATCTTTTTGAAATAATATTTATCTATATAATATTGTATCTATGCAAAAGTCACTGATTTGTAATTTAAAAATTATTATCATCACAGTTTTGTTATAAAGATGCTAGTGACATTTTTACGTTTTGAACGACGTAGTGTAATGTTTTATGCAATACTACCTTCAAAACTTAGCACTTTTCTATCTCAGAGAATTTCATATTTTTAGCTGCCAAATGAATAATTCATGTTTGTGATAAGCTGAGATGTTATTCTTTTTTGGAAGAGAGGGGAACTCATTTTTGATGATCCTAAGTTGTTTATCAGAACCACCTTGAAAGTGTTGCCTTGATTTCTTTATTGACTAATTATAATTTGAACATATTTTGGCATAGTCTTACGGTACAGGACTGATTGCAGATGTCTAGTGTAGCAAATTTCTTCTTACTTTATAGTTTTCTTTAATGTACAATCTTTTGAAAATACTAGCATTTGGAATCTTTATGTGAGATTGATATCTAACCAACTTCTAAGGAAAATTAACAGGCTCTGTGTGTGTGTGTGTGTGTGTGTGTGTGTGTGTGCACGCACACATGTGCACGCTGCCAGGATGGGAGGGTGATTATAGGGTAATGGGCAAGGTTATAGTGCAATAGAGTTTTCTTTAAAAGGCACAAAAATAACTCATCATTAATATGTATATGAGACAACAGCATGATAGTTGCCTGGAAACAACCAAGTGGGAGTCAAATAAGGAAGGACTCTCATGCCTTTGTGAACTAAACTGAACTTTGAAAGTGCTATGAAAAGGAATGAGCTTATATAATTCAGTGTTTAAAATTCTACCTGTATTTAATTTTTCTGTATTTAATTTTAATGTATTTTTTCAATGTAACACATAGAAGCAATATTAATTGCTCACTCCAAAGTGTTTAGGAAAATATACTAAGGGCTGAAATAAATATTATATAGGGCCATTTGAAATCATGTAAATGGTATCTCCTAGGACAACCCTTTTCTTTACACACTCAAAGCATTACCCTGAAATAGTCTATCCGATTGACAAAGATGCCTGTTAACTTGACAGTTTAAGGCAATGCTTAAAAATTCCCTATAATGAAATCATGAAACAGAAATGACTTCAGAAAGTTTGGAGTGTGTGATAGAATTCTACTCTGTGGTTTTCAATGAAAGATACAAGAATATTATATAGAGGGATGAGAGAGTCCCTCTGGCTAAATTCCCTTCCTGGTAATAATATGTATTAGACTTGACATGAGTAAAAAGACAAATGCATATGCTTTTATAAAAGCAATATATTATTAGTGTCAGCATAACCTAGGAAAATAAGATGGTCTAGAAATTCTAACATTTTATTGTACAAAAACAGAACTCATAAATGGGTTTTTAATACTCTGTGTGTGTGTGTGTGTGTGTGTGTGAGACTAGGCCTTTAATTCAGGGACTGAGTACTGTACAAAAGGTAAGTTTTTAAGGCTGGTACTGTACCATCTGAGCCGTACCTCAACTTCTGGCTTAATTTATGCTGGTTAACTGTAGATAAAGCATAAACTTTCTTGTCCAGGCTTGCTTTGAACTATAGTCCTCAGACCTCAGTGTCCTAAGTATTTAGGATTACAGATGTGAGCTACTGGCACACTGCTGAGTTTTTAAATGCTATTACTAAATATCAATTTTAAATACTTCATTAGTACTAAAGCATTTGTTGGTTACTATCATATGATAAGATAGAATATAAATTCATTTATTTGAACAATATTTATCAAAAATAGATAGAATGTATTATTTGTTGTGTCCATGAGTGAAAATGATAAAATAATATTGCATAGAAGATGGAGCTCAGAGCCTGATGTCTGAGGAGAAATGCTGTGAGAAATGTGAGTAAATAACTGCAATAGTGCAATTAGATACTGTAAGAGAAAGTTGTGCAATGTTTTCCTGAAATGTAGAGTAAATAATAAATTATGAGAAAATTCAGCAAAACATATTTGCATTGAATTTTTGTGTATCTTTTTATTACAAAGGTGATAGAGGGGTTACAGTTATATAAGCTAGGTTATGAGTATATTTCTTCTTGAAGAGTGTCACTTCTTCCCTTGTTTTCTCCCTACTTTCCCTCCTGAACTCCCTTACCCTAAAAGCCACATAGTTCATTTTCAATATAGTGTCTAGTATGAATACACTAAAACTACTAGCATAACCATGTTCATTTCAGCATTGCTTACCATAGCCAAGATATGTAATCAATCCATATGCCTCTCAGTAAAGGAATGGATCAAGAAAATGTGGTATATATACACAATTGAATTCTATGCACCCATCAGAATGATTTTCTACCATTCATAAGGAAATGGAAAGACTTGGAAACAATTTTCTTATGCATTGTCTTTTATATGATAAGTCAGACAGTTTACCTGCAAAGAAAGGGACAAAAGGTATTCCAAGGCAAAATAAACTCCATGTAAAATGGCAAAGAAACTTGCAAAAATCATTAGATTTTTGTAACTGAACTGTAACTGAAATGCTGGATATCTATTGCTGCAACTATTAAAGAGTTTCAGTACCTAGTTGCCCCCAAATCTGCTGATGACCAAAACGTGACAAGAGCTTTGTAAAAATGTCAGTTATTTGATCCAACTCCTGGGAATTTGGATGCAGTCGTTTTGAGACAGAAATTACCTGTGTAAAAATGGTTCCCAGTTTGTTATAGAGATTAACTAGATTTGGGAAACTACAGTTCTACTTAAATTTTAATGAGTATAGGAATCATTAAAAACTGTAAAATGTTGATTTATTAGTATAGCACATGGTCTGATATTTGGCATTTGTAACAAGTTCCCAGGATGATGACATTGTTGCTGATGCATGCACTGAATAGTGATGTTCTAAAGCCTCACTAAGCAGAAAAGGGAAATGCTGAATCATAGAATGTTTATTAACCAGGGAAGTAACATGACTAGATTGTATTTTGAAACACTGACTATTTTGGCAAATGGATTTGTGTGTTGAACAAGAGTAGAGACTAGAAAAAGTATTAGTGTGTAATTGCCATAGTTTGGAGGAATACTATGAATACAGTTTGAGAGTCAACAACACATGGGTGTCATGTGAAACCATAGAAGCAATAAGATCTATGTGGAAGAATATGCCTGGAAATAAAAGAACCATACTAAGAATCCTAGGAATAGTAATATTTAAGAAGCAAGATGAGAAAGAACTGCTTATAGAAGATAATGGAAACAATTGATTAGAAGTTTAACAGAGGTATAATGAAAGAAACCTTTTAAATTATTAATTTATTTTCATTAAAGGGATAATGTACAGGGGGATTACAAGTACATGAGATAGGTAATTACATGAGATACAGTGTTGCTGTTCCCTCATTTTCTCCCAGTCCCTCCCTCCCATCTCCACCCACAAATTGTATAGTTCACTTTCATCAGTGTCCAGTGAGCTCCACTGCTGCACTTTTCACCCTATTTCCATCAAGTTCTGTGTCTTCCTTCCCACCTTGCTGAAGATATACATGTGAATATACCACAAATAAGGTAAAGAAGACAGAATCATCACAAACTAAAAACCTTTTTTAAAAAGTCTTTTGATTCCATATCTTGGAGTTGGTTTCAGTATGTAAAATATTTTATATAAATATGAAGAGGCACTAAGGCATTGTTACTTTGAGTTTCTCTCCTAAGAGTATCTTCTTTTGGTATCACTGTGCGAGAGTCTCTAGACTCCTATATAGTTTATCACACCCACATATATTTTAGATCTAATTTCTGCATGTCAGAGAGAAAATATGCCATTTGTCTCTGAGCTTGGCTTACCTCACTTAACATGATTTCTTCTAGTTCCATCCATTTCTCTGCAAATGGCATTATTTTATTCTTGAAAGAAATTCCTTAATTCCTTCTCTTTTCTTTGATACCACCTTCGTCCTTATACTTTAATACTTTTAGTTTAATGTTTTCATCTCTTTCACCTTTCAACTAGTCTCCATCCAATAAGAAGCTGCTTTAAACTCACCTGTGTTTGATTTATATGAGTAGCAGGTGATGGTTGTGATTTTTGACTTGATTATATTTATGTGAATTTTTGGACTTAGATGATACTGAAATGTGTTGAGACTTTAGACGATGTTATGATGAGGTCGAAGCTGGTTTGAACATGGGAAAATTATGAACCCAGTTGAATAAGTGACCAGAAAGCAGTCTGCTATAAATTGAATTGTGTCTGACTAATGATACATTGATGTTCTAAACTCCAGTACCTGTGAATGTGACTTTATTTATTTTTTTTTAATTTTATTTTATTTGTGAACATACTGTACAGAGGGGTTACAATTACATGGGCAAGATAATGCATACATTTCTTACCAAGCATTGCAGCCTCCTCCTTTGTTTACCCTTCACCTCCCTTCCCAGCCTCCCCCCTCCCCCCCCCACCCAATCCTTCCCCCCCATCCCCCCCCCCCACCGACATTGTAAAGCTCCTTTTTGACATGACAATTTGTACTTCTCATTGTTGCAACAGGTCCACCTGAATCCTTAAATGACTTGTTTTTCCCCATCTCCTCCATAAGTTATACTGACATCAAATATATTGAAAGCGGGGGTTATACTGTGGGGGAGGGACATACAAAGCAACAAAGATATAAAGTTAAGACTTTATTTTGAATTAGGTTCTCTGTAGATAAAATTGAGTTCAGATAAAGTTATACTGGATTACAGTAGGCTCTATGCCAGTGACTGATGTTAAGAAGAAGAGAAGAATTTCAATAGACGTGTGAAGACCAAGGCAGTAATTGGGGCTGTATTGGCTACAAGCCGAGGCACATCATGAATTAGTGAAATCCATTGAAATCTAGGAAGAGGCAAGTACATATCCTCTATTAGAGCCTTCTGGGGGAAACAGCTAGACCAACACCTTACTTTTGCACTTCTAAGGTGATGGAATTAAGTTCGGCTTTGTGAGGTCATCTAGATTTTGGACTTTGCCATGATAAACCCAGGAAATTGTTACAGTTCAAATCCTGCCATCTTGTGGAAAATGTTTCAGTGACTTTTCATTGTCATTAATATAAAAGCAAAACCTTTGACAGTGTCATAATCTGCACTCTGAGCTTCACCTTCCTGATCTCCAATTTCATTACACACAGTTGTCTCCTTGCTTTCCCACTCTCTAGCTACATGAGCCTTCTTTCATATATATATTATCTCCAGATGAATCATGACTTTCCTAATGACTGTTAGAACTCCCCAACTTCTGTTCTCACTACACTTTGTATAGACACTTTGCGTTTTTATGTGATTATAATTAGCACATCTTTTTCACTAGACAGTAAGCCCATTGAGGCTAGGAATCATGTCTGGTTTTGTTCAGTGCTTGCAAACTTTTTTTTCTGAGAATCCTACTATATAAACCAGGCTGGCCTCAAATTCTCAGTCATCCTACTTTAGCCTATCTAGCAACACCTAACCTGAGTTTTCAAGAGTCTATCAGTTTTAGAAAAGGAAAAAACTGTCACTTCTTTCAATTAAGCTATCATTGGTGACTTTAGCAGTTTACATTGCATTTACACCTTGGATTGGCAATTAATAGTATGCATATATAATTCTTTGAATTTGGAGACTCCATTTGAAAAGAAGGTAGCAGCTATAAGAATGGAAGGTTTGGTTGCTAGAATAAGCAGAAAAGACAACGAAGAGGGAAATATAAATGATACCAGAAAGGAAGAATTCAGTAGCAATAAGTGTGTAAAGAACAATTTCAAACATATTGATTTATCTTAAGATTTGAAGAATTATTGTTTCCAAAGCCCACCTCTCTCTATATTTTAAGAAAATAGGAATATTTAATGCCATGTACAGATTTTCAAAACAGAAAAAATGTATGATGTATCATAGCATGTGCTATCTGTGTGACTTTGGTCAGGTACTTAATCCCCTTTGCTCCTTATTCTCATTATTTAAAAAGGATAATATTATAGTATTATTTTGAAGATAAAACAATCAAAATAGTCTCTTCAACTCAGTAAGTATTCTGTGATAGAAAAGATATTCACAGGAAAGAAAGAAATATATCATATTCTTTTTTTTATTGTGAAAATGCTGTACAGAAGAGTTAGAATTACATGGGCAAGATAATGAGTACATTTCTTATCAAGCATTGTAGCCTCCTCCTTTGTTACCCCTTCCCATCCCTCCCCATCCTCCCCGCGCCCCCCCACCCAATCTTCCACACACACACACACACAAAAGTTGTATTCTTACAGTGATTAATCAAATTATGAGATTACAATGAATTATTGTTGTCCACTGTCATAGCTCAATGTGCGTTTTTTTACAGTAGATACATACTATTTTTAATCAACGAGGACATAGACACTGCTGAGAAGAATAAGACACTTCCATGAACAAGTACTGCTATTTATATTGCATACTGACATTGACTAGATTTCTATGGCTTTAGTTCCCATCAATATAACCTAGAGTTTATGGAAGGTATTTCTTTGTATTGGAAGCTTAGAAATGCCAGAGTCCCTTGTGATTGAAATAAGCAAAAAAGACCTATCTATTACAGTTGATTACCAGGTCTTTGCAGTTGTGCTCCAGAATTTGTTGGGACTCTTTCCTTAAGTCTATACTCATAGATTTACCTTCATGGCATTCATATTTCTAGCTGGAAATATTGCGGCAGCATTGTTTCAGTTGGCTGAGTTGAAAGAATTTCATTATTCTTTTTGAAATAAGTTACAGAGTTATGGAAAAAACTAAGTACCTGTAGTCCAATAATGTCCATTATTTACTTCATTTTTAGTCCTCTTAATTCCCACTTTTTCTTTACTATCCATATAGTAAGCTTAGCTGCTGGCAGAAACAAAATATTTCATATTTATTCCACATGTACATTTACCACAGAATATCAAGCACAGAATAGGTAAACAAGAATAGAAACTACTATAATTTAGAAAATTAACAAATATTACCACAGTAATGTCCCATAATATAATCTATTGACTACATATTCTATATGTATTTGTAAAGAATTTTTATTCCAGTATTATTGACTGGAATGTTCTGTAAATAGCAATTAGATTAAATTGATTAATAGTATTTTATAAATCTTTTATACCCTTAATTATTATCTGACCATCTAGCCTATCAAAGAGTAATATTTAAGTCTGACTACATTTTGTATATGTCCATTTCCACTGTACTTATATCAGTTTCTGTTTCCTGCAGTATGAATATTTGTTATAAGGTATATAAACAATCAAGATTGTTCTGTCCTGTTGATATGGTACTTACAATCTCTTGATTCCCATCTCACTATAAAAAATAACCTTCTTTAATCTTACAATATTCTTTGCCCCAATTCACTTAGTTAATTATAGATTTATCTACCCCAACTTTCTTTTGACTAGGATTAGCCCATAGTACCTTTGTCATCATCTTCATTTTGATCTTATATATGTTTCTGCATGATTCTTTCAGGCATTATATGGTTGAATATATATATATATATATATATATATTCTATATATAATAGATTAAATATATACACTATAAAATAACTAATTATATATATCATATTATGTGATATAATACATCATATATAAGTAGCTATATTATGTACATGAGCCACCAGTGCCTGTCTTCAATATTATTTTTCATCCAAAAAATTATATTGAGTGAAGTAAGCCAGGCCCAAAGAAACATAGGTCCCATGGTTTCCCTTATTTGCAATAACTAGTACATGTGTAGGACAAGCAGAAAAGGGGAAAAGCTATGTATATATATGACCATATAAGATGATGTTAAGCGAATGAACCCCAAGATAGGGACACAAATATCTTTTTACTTTCTTCCTATTGTTTGAAATGTATTTATAATGTACCATCTGATTTTTTTTTGTATGTTCCTCTCCCACAGTATAACCCGTTTTCACTGTATTTCATGTCGGTGCCCTGCATCTCTCTAATTCAGGGAGGGGAAGGGAAAAAACAAAATGCTTAAATAGGGATACAGGTTGACCCGTTGTAACATGAGATATACAAAACATTATGTTGAAAATGAACTTTACAACTTCGGTGGGGTAGGGGTGGGGTAGTTGTGGAGGTGGGAGGGAAGGGATGGTAGGGGAAAAACAAAGGAGGAAATGTACTCATTACCTTGCTCCTGTAACTGTAACCCCTCTGTGCATCATTTTTACAATAAAAAACGTACAAAAAATATTATTTTTCATCCAATGTGACAATTTTTAATTAAGTAGTTGTATAAAGGTTGTTATCTGATGAATTTTGACATTTAACTTAGTGTGATTACTGCTATTGTATTTTAATGACTATGTTTGGTGTGATTATTAATATCAGATTTGTCTAACATCTTGGTAAAAAATTTACTATTTGAACTCTCTGTTCTTTAGGTCTTTTCTCTTGTCTTTTGCCATTTAATAGATCATCTTTTTGTATGTATTTTTTGAGTGATTCCTGTGGTCCCTCTTACTGACTTATTAGAAATAGCTTTTGTTTTTTTTCTATTCCAGTGTTTGCTTAGGTTTTAGAATATACACAGTTAACATGGTGATCTCACTTCAAGCTATACTTTTTCACATATGGTATACTTTGGTTTTATCTTTTCTGCTTTTATGTGATTCTAGTTACATATTATAAATTCTATAATAAATTCTTATTTTGTTAACCTGATTCCTTTTAAGTGAATTAAGTTTAAAATTTTTACATTTCCATACATAGTTCATATGTATAGTTACATCTACCATTATGGAAGATAATAATTCCTGTAGTTTCAATGTACTGGCGTTTGATTCTTGCAGCTATTGTATCTGTGAAGATATGTTCACCTGTATTCTTTAAAAGTTATCTTCACTACATGGAATTTTAGGTTGACATGTTTCTTTGCTTTCATTATTCTAGATATTTTTCTCCGCTTTCTCTCCAATTATCACTAGCAAGTCCACTGTGGTATTATCCTTTCCCACCACTATACATATATCTCTTTTCTCTAAGTGATGGAGAACTTTTTTTTCTTTGTCATTAGTTTTGAACCATTTGATTATGGTGTGCTTTGTGTACTAGTCAATATTTTTATGCCTGGGGTTCATTGATTTTTGGATCTATAGGTTTGTACTTCTAAAGGAATTTTATGAAATTTGGCCATTATTTTCTCAAATAATTTTTCTCCTTACTACCTCTTCTTAAATGAATAAATGATAATAATAAATAAATAAATCCAATTACATGTATAAGACAATGCTTGAGGTGGTCCTGTACATGCCTAATATTCTTCATTGTGATTTATATGAATATATATACAGATATATTAAGGTGTTAGGTCTTCCAGTTGACTTCTCTTCTGTATTTTATAATTAGATGCTAATAAAATATATTATATTTTTGTCTCATGCATTATAATTTTCATCCCTACAGGGTGTATAAATTATAAAAATATATTTTCAAATTTGTAATTTTTTTCAACTTAGGAAATAAAGCTATAAAAACTCTTTTAAAGGCCTCCTAAATTAATTATAATATTGATGCTAATTTTTGATCAGTTTCAATTTATTACTCTTACTTCCTATTGTAAATTGCTTTTGATTTAGATTATTTTTATAATTTTTCATTAGATGCCAGACATTATGGATTTTCATCTTCTTGGGTACTGGATATTTTTCTATTCCTATAAGTATTTTTTAACTTAGTTCTATGTTGCAATTAATTGGTAGCAATATGGTACTTTCAGATTTTGCCACCAAATTTGTGTCTACCTAAAATTTCAGAATGAATTATTTTTTACAAATAAGATCTTGGCAACTGAATTAGTTGAATTTGTTTAGAGTGGGCTCTAAATACAATGAATTTGGTCTTTTTAAGGAGGCCATAAGAAAACAAACAGCAAAGAAGTCAGTGTGACAGTTGGAATGATACAGGTAACACGCCAATGAATGCCAAGGATTGTTATCAACCACCAGAAGCATGTTCTCTAGGAGCCTCCAGAAGAGATTAGTCTTGTTTACATCCTAGTTTCAGATTTCTGACTTCCTGAACTGTTAGAAAATATAAACTATATACGAAAGAAATTTGCAGATATTTTTTTGGTGCAGGGGAATTGGTTGAAGAAAATATACTATAATTCATACACACATAATTTTACTTGAGCCAAATTCATCCTATTATTCTTTTTTAACTCTCTCTCACAATTTTGCTATTTTTTTTTCTTTTTACTGGTCCTAGGGCTTGAACTCAGGAGCTGGGCACTAACACTGAGCTTTTGTGCTCAAGGTTAGCACTCTAACACTTGAGCCCCAGCACCACTTTGGGATTTTTTGGTGTTTAATTAGAGAAAAGAGTCTCACAGACTTGCCTTTTTAGCCTGGCTTTGAACCACCATCCTCAGATCTCAGCCTCCTGAGTAGCTGGAATTACAGGCATGAGTCCCAGCTGACAGTTGGCTTTTTAATACTTGTTGATGTGTTGCATTATGCCATTTTATGCATATATAATGTACTTATGCTATATTCCCAAAACAATGTACTTTGACCTTATACTCCATCATCCTGTTCTTTCCCCTTTTCTCCTCCCACTGATTTTCTCCCTCAACAATATTTTTTGTAATCATGCAATTATTATGATGATTGCTAGTATATCTTGATGTTAAGATTTGTTAGGTGGAACCATCTCAGAATCTAGTATAGAACTAATTATTTTCTAGTGAGTCAAGACCCTTGTAACTACTCCAGAACACAAGAATTATGATGTCTTACATTCTGATTGATGAGAATAGATACTATTTGTGACTCTATAGGAAAGTTTGAGGGGATTTTTTTGTTTGTTTGTTTTGTTTTCGGTCATAGGGCTTGAACTCTGGGCCTGGGCACTGTCCCTGAGCTCTTCATCTCAAGGCTAGCACTCTACCACTTGAGCCTCAGTGCCACTTCCGGTTTTCTGGTGATTAATTGGAGATAAGACTTTTACAGACTTTCTTGACAGTACTGGCTTTGGATCTTGATCCTCAGATCTCAACCTCCGGAGTAGCTAGGATTACAGGCATGAGCCACCGGTGCCCTGCCTGAGGGTTGTTGTTGTTGTTGTTGTTTTAACACATCTTCAAAAAGTTTTATCAGTAATCTGCTGAAAACTCAAGAAGACCTTCTCCAGATTTGGGGTGGAGGGTGTTCTCCTCTTGAGCAAATACTCAACACCTCAGTATTCTGTATTGAGAAATTCTGCTTCTTTTTTTCTCCCTGTATTTTCAGCTGTGGGTCTTCAAGTGCTGGAATCTTTAAGGCTCCACCGTTGTTTCTACTGCGTAGGTCATGTGTTGAATCAAGATTTAAATATTAAATGCCTTGTATATGCTCATCTCTTGAATGTTTGGTCCTCAGTTGGTGGTGCAGTTTTTGAATACTTCAGAAGTTAAGGCTTAGCTAGATAAAGTCACTGAAGACATGCCTTTGAAGGTTATACCTGGGTCCTCTCTCTCTCTCTCTCTCTCTCTCTCTCTCTCTCTCTCTCTCTCTCTCTCTCATGGTCTCTCTCTTTCTCTCCTTCCTGTGTGTCATATTCTTCTGGTGCCATGATTTCTGCCTTGCCTTGGGCTCAAAATCAATATAACCAAGCGTTATGAGCTGAAACCAGGAGCCAAAACAAATAATTCTTCCTTTTTTATTGTTTGCTCAGGTATTTGTTACACAGAAAGAAAAAACTGAAAATATGGAAATCTTTCACAGGCATTAAACTAAGACAATTGTGGGGTTCACCTTATTTGCTTTCTATTTTCACCAATTGCTATCCTTTGTTGCCTGTTGTTCAATATTTCAATATTTAAAAAATTACTTGATAGATTGTGCATCTAATTATTTCCAATTCCTGTTACTGTATCATGCCAAATTATGACAAGGCTGTAAAAACATTTTAAGCATTTCCCAGTAACTGAAAGGAAGAAGAGCAAATTGTCTAGTTGTGGCCAAACAATTAGGTAGTGATGGATTCTCTGGCATCTGGATGTTTGCAAGGTACAATTTCTCATGAAAGGCATGGAGGCAACATCACCACCTGATCAGAAGTGTGTCTTTTCTGCTGATCACCATTGATCCTAGTGTTGAGTCAGTGCTAACATTATGTCAGGTGTTCATAGGCTTAGTGTGAGAATTAAATTAGTGAAAACATGTTAAGTGCTTTAAGAAGCCTTTGCTTTGATTGTTCAAATTGTATTTTTCTATGTGAAACAGATGTTGTGAATTGCAGCTTTCTCATTTTCTCTCACTAGTATACAGGTAAAAACCTTTCATTATTTTTCTGTCACAGAGTTTTTCCCCATTACTTGTTTTCCTTCTTCGATATTTGGATAAAGTTAATTCTAAGGACAATACTAAGTGCAAATACCCCGAAGATTGAGAATATGTTTTAGCAGTGTCAAGATTAATGTGGATGATGTAAGTTTAAAGAACTGTGGAAGAAAATTTACCCACTATGGTAATTTTTAGCAAGATAGGTATCATGATTCACTCATAAATCATGGTAAAATCTTATTAAGAATTTTAGTTTTTTACTCTGAGATAGTTTTTTACTCTGACTACTATGGGCAGGGGGAAAAGGCATAAGGAAGTTAGAATGAAATCACAAAACCTATAATGAGGCCACTACAGAAATTGAGGTGTTAGATGTTACTTGTCTGGTCCATGGTGTTGGCATTGTAAATAATGAGAAGTGGTCAGATTCAAATACATTTTGGAGATAGAACTAATTGTATATGATGAAAGAGAGTAACACAAATGAATATGATCTTTTAATCTCAGATGTTGGGAAATAGAATATAACACAGTAATAGAGAAGAAAAATAGAGTCAGTTTGGAAATGGAGTGTTATATTAAGTTTCATATCAAAAGATATCAAAATTTGGACATTAGAAAAACAAAGGAAAATTCTACAAATTAAAAAAAGGGAAAAATGTAGAGTGCCAAGTTATACTGCCAGGCCAACAGTTTAAGTATAATAAGAACCAGAAAGTAATCTATGTATTTGTAAAGATATAGCTCATTGACCACCCTAAAAATACTGAATCTGGTGAAAAAGCCTTTTTGAAATAAGGTTAAAAGAAAATGATATGTCATACTTGGCTGCAAAAATCCAAAAGTATCCAACATCCTCACAAAACACTACAGATCAACAGAAGAGCAAATTAAACCACACATAATACATTTTTATCCAAATGAGAAGATAGAAAATACTACCAAAATCAAATTTGAAAGGGAAAATTTGTGAAATACATGAATCAGAAACATGTAAGACATCACCTTTACCAATACTAGTTGTCTTGCCCAAAATGCATTTGCTGGATTTATTAATAATGAATGACTAGGAAGTCCAAAACAAAGCAAGTTCTCAAAAATGACTATCCTTCAAATATTTAAAGAGAAGAAACAATTGAGAGTGAAAAGTCCTCCTAGGATAAAAGCCAAGTGAAAGTATGAGGTGTGGAGTCCAAGCTCTGATACAAATACAAAAAAAAAAAGAGGGAATCACTTCATCTAAGAGGGATTGTCTATTGTATGGATGGATGAGATATGATGGTACATGATAATGATGATCAAGATGGTAATGATGAAGAAAATTATGCATAGTTCGACTCCTTGTCCATTCGGCTACTGACCATTTATTTTAAATTGTTCCAAAATGTTCAATTCTGAATAAAATATATGCATGTAGGAAATATGATAGTTACAATTAATATACACTGAAAGAAAATAAATGACAGGAGAGTAAAACAGACTCTGTCAGGGGTTGAATACCAGCCAGAGAGGAGACAATGAATGGAAAGCATGAAAGATGATGAATATGGTTGAAATACTTTATATTTGTGAATGGAAATTGAATATTGACAGACTTTATGAAGAAGAGGGTAAAAGGGGGGAGGATGATATGGTACATTCTTTGCATGTATGGAAATGTTATAATGAAATCCTTCTTGCACAACTAATATATAATTAAAAAAATAAAAGAAAATGGGCCGGGCACTGGTGGCTCACGCCTGTAATCCTAGCTACTCAGGAGGCTGAGATCTGAGGATCGCGGTTCAAAGCCAGCCCGGGCAGGAAAGACCGTGAGACTCCTATCTCCAATAAAGCACCAGAAAACTGGAAGTGGCGCTGTAGCTCAAGTGGTAGAGCGCTCATCTTGAGCTGAAGAGCTGAGGGACAGCGCCCAGGCCCAGAGTTCAAGCCCCACGACCGACAAAAAAAAAAAAAAAAAAAGAAAATGGAACCTAAGTACAAAAATGTTTAATTTTTAAAAATTAAGGTAGAAAGTTTAAAAACCAAGTTTTTTGGTAGTTACGTTACCATGTACAACATTGTCAAAAGTATTACTTATGTTTCAGTGTTCAAAGTCAAATCAATGTAAATTAAATTTCTCCTGTAAAAAGTAGGTGGCATCAAGAAAAATTCAATAAAATTAGAAATATGAAATATTTTTTTAAAAAAAGCTTGCTAAGACAGAAGGATAATAACCTAGGTAATCTTTGCTATATTGACAAAAAGTACCAGGGGAATTGGGTAGTTCTTAGACTATTTTGAAGGAAATAAAACATTTTAAGCCTGAAATTATAGAGCAATTGAAATGTCAATACTTACTATCATTCTTAAAAAAATTCTAATTTGGAAGCAGAAATATCATTTTTGTTAAGAAGTACTGGGGTTTAGGTGGGGAGGAGGCTTTGCTTGTATTAAGGAGGGACAATTTTGAGTAAAGAGACTAACTATCCCAGAAAATAAAGAATGGAATGAAAAAGGAAAAAGAACCCTAGAAGTAAAGGCATTGATTTGTCATTAGGAGAAAAAATGACTGTTTTAGGCTATTGGGTACAGAAACTGTTAGAACATTGAGCTATAGAATTTGCAAAGAAGAGTTTATGGTTCTGAAAGAAGGGGCTTTGAACTGAAATGTAAAAAGACAAAAAGAAGAAACGTGCATTTTTTCCATATTTTGCATTTCATTTCTTTGTTTCATCTTTTTCTTCTTCTTCTTTTTTTTTTTTTTTTGGTCAGTCATGTGGCTTGAACTCTGAGCCTAAATACTATTCCTGAGCTCTTCAGCTCAAGGAAAACACTCTACCACTTAAGCCACAGTGCCCCTTCCAATTTTCTTGTGGTTAACTGGAGTCTCTTGGACTTTCCTGCCCGGGCTGGCTTTGAAATACAATCCTCAGATCTTGGCATCCTGAGTAGCTTGGATTACAGGTGTGAGCCACTGGCTGCTGTCTTGATTCTTTTTTTTTTCTGTCATCCTTGGATAATGTATATCCTTAGTAACATCTGTGATTAATATCATGGTGATATTTTATTTTTTTTAATTTTTTTGTTAGCCTACATGAATAGGACAAGGAGAATTTCATTTTGACAATACATACCTGCATATAATGTATCCTGATGGTGCTCTCTATTACCCATCCCTCCTTGTAAAACAATTTCAATTGATTTATTTTTTTCTATTATTATATATGTAAATGAAATCCTTGACCATATTCATCCTCATTCACTCTCTCTATTGCCCTTCCACCCCACTGCTGGTACTCACCTTGAAAAGTGAACTTATTGTAATTATTTAATAACTTAATTACATGCCATTCATTTTTTTCTGCCTGAATGGTTCCAAGGGTTCTTACTGGATTATTTTAGATACGTATGCACTGTAATTTAATCTGAATGACCGTCTTTATTGTGTTCTCTTTCCCCACTCCAGGGGAAAGAGCTTTCATTGAGATTCATTGATCAACAGCTTTCATTGAGATTCCTTATGATATCTTCGTACAAAGTTGGAATTGTTTTGATTCTCCATCTTTTATCTTTTCCCCACTCCTCTTCCCCTCTTCTATAGTCACATAGTTATGGTCTTGTTATAGCTGTATATATATATATATATATACATATATATTTACACACATATGTGTGCATATGTATATATGTGTGTAAATATGTACAGATATGAATATGTATGTCTTTTAGGTCTAGTTTCCAGAATTAATAAGAACATTTGAAGAACCAATGTGGTTCATAAAAGTACATATACTGAGTATATTTTTAAATTATGGAAGTTAAAATAAGATCTCTGTCTTCCAAAGACATTATAATTTAAAGTACAGTGATTGTCTGTAGAGGTATCAATGGACATGAAATATGTACTTACAAAGATAAGATACCAGGTAATGCTATCTACAAATAACTACCAATCAAATCTTATTGTCATGAATAGCTGATGTAGTAATATATAGTTATTCATATAGTAATACTTCAGATTGTGCTATTCAATTGTTTATTAAAAAGTGCCAATTAAAAGTTATATTCATTGTTTTACTTTTTAAAAATTTTATTGTGCAGAGGGTGCACCAGATGGAGATGTGTGGAGGTGGGGGTGGGGGAAAACTAATGATGGAGATTGATTATATAGGGAGAGGGTGGGAAGGTGGTGTGGCCACAGCAAATGTGGATGTGACCACAGATGAAGAGGAAGTGACCTCAGAGTGTGGGGGCCTCCCACTGTCCCCAAGTATGCCAGTTACCTGGGGTACAGATGTTGGGTAGGGACTTCTAGGGAAGGGGCCACGTGTGTGCATGGAGGGAGAACAAGGGTAAGAGGACATTTTTTCCTGGGCAGACTAACAACTTTAAAAAGTCATTTTGTATATTTCAAAAGTTATCATTAAGAAAGTCAATCTAAAATCTCATGTATACTTTTCATTTAATATTATCTAACAAATTATTGAGGAAAAATGAAGAGGAGAATTTTGACTATGAGGGTGGGTATAATTGAGGAATGAATTAACTGGAGTTTAGGAGACCTAGAATCAGCTGTTTTAGTTATATATTGGATAACTTGAAAAGGAAAAGTACCTATATCAGACGTAGGCCAGTGGGCCTCAGGAAGTGTAAATTTACTAGTTGTACTACATACAAGCCCAGGACCCATTTCAGAAGCCCTGCTTGAGCAAGAGATAACCAGCTATTTCTGCTTCTGTAAACACGCTTTCTGCCTCAAGTTTCCTGCTCCTCCCTAACTGCTATATCGGCTTCAGCAACCCCAAATTTAAACCCACCTATTAACAGCTAGCACAGCCCCTGTCATCTGACCCCTTGCATATAACCTCTCTACTGGAGTTCACAGAATTTCTAGTGTGAGCTCTTCTTTGTCTCCCACCCTCCAAGCATAAAATAAATTCGAGTCGTTATTCTCATTGTTACTTAGTTTCCAACAGCAAACTAAGGAAGCCACCTATTGTGTTCATTCTTATTTTGCACACTGGTAAAATGAAATTATTTAATTAACCAGTCTCTAATGAACTTTGCAATGGTTTCTACTTCCTGAGTAATCTGTAGTAACTCTGTGTTGTAATCCTTTGTATATACTATTTGAAGGACATATCCATACTAGTTATCCATTTTATAGGAAAAAGAAATAGAATTAGGTGTGAGAAATAAAGCTTAAGGGCAACCATAATAGTAAAAATGCAATGGAAATTAAATATTAATGCATTCATAAATGAAAGTGTAGATCAAAATTTACTGATTTGAAAAGATTCATTTTGGGGCTGTCTTTTTATCTTCGTTCATGGAGTGATTTGCTAGATTCTGACATACTGAATGATATATTCTCCATTTCCTACTCAAATAAATTTCATTAAATTATTTTTGACAAGCACACGCTAATGAAAGAAAACATGGGGAACTATAATCTTCCCAATCTTTATGGGAAAATAATGACAACCCATGTATTGCTAGTTAATTACTTAATTGCCAGACATCACCCAAGCTCAAACAGAATAAAAAGAAAACAAATCCCTGGTGTCTTGTGCTGTTTTCACAGCGGGATCTGGGAACACAATATCTGGTATAAGCAGGAAGGGACTACACCATGTGGGTATAGACAAAGTTTATTGTAACATCACATGCTTATATTCAACACACAAGCAGGAGAAGTAAATCTTCAGTCAGGGGGCAGAGAGTTAATGTTAAACAGTATTACAGGAGCACAGACAATTAGAGTTTAACTTTATGACAGAACCTTTGTCTGCATGGAGGAAGGGGTGTCCTTTCTTCCCCCAGAGGAGTGTATGCCTGCATGCACCCTCATGGTACACAGGAACTCAGATTGAGTTACTCAGGTCAATGGGTCCCAACTGGGTCTGACCAAATCCCATCTCTTTCTCAAGCCTGAGTGTCTCAGTTAAGATACTGAAAAAGGAATATGGTTAATCCATTGAAAATAGCTATGGAATGTAAAAAAAATAAAACAGATGCAATCCATCTTCTTGATATGAACATGAAATGTCCAGGGTGCATACACAGTCTGTTTTGCAACACTGTGTAATGCCTTCTCATATGCTGCTTTCTTTAGTTTTTGCTACTACTTGTTTTTTTTATTTCCCATATTAATATTTACATAAGAGGGAAATATTTTCTGGTCTTTGGAAAACTGACAGAGGAGATAATATGTTAAATGCTAAATATTAATTTTAAGGGTTTTAGTGTTCATATAATTGAGCCCAACAACTATATGCATTGGCTCAACTTTGAAGTACTTTCAAAAGTTCTTGCTCTAAAGGCCTTAACATGCTTTCCTGTTTACAGGAGATATGTAAATCACTCTCCCTGTGAAGACTCCTTTCCAAGATCCATTATGTCCTTAAAAATAAGCATGGTGTGCATTGGTTTTAATCTGATTATATGCTGCTTGATTGCATGTCTTTTTTGCTTCCTGTCCTTTCTTCCTTCCTTCCTTCCATCCTTCCTTCCTTCCTTCCTTCCTTCCTTCCTTCCTTCCTTCCTTCCTTCTGTCTGCTTCTCTTTCTTCTTTCTTTCACACTCTTTCTTCTGAATCTACTGTTTCAGTAATACGTTGGGTGACATTAGTAAAATTATATTATCATTTCTTTTCTGACTATCTTTCTTTCTATAATACAGTGTCTTTAGTTGGTGGATGTTAAAAGAATCATTTTTCTTTCTTCATTGCTCTTACTTCTTATACTCTCTCCTCAAGCCAAGATAACTGTTGGTTTCAATTAGTATTTCCCTGACACAATTCCTTCCTTCATCATTAGTTAAGACATTTATTTATGTGAATCATTTGCTTCTAAAGTTACTTTGTTCTAACTTGAAATTGTGGAAATATAGTGATGAACTATCCATAAGGGAACCTGGCATGGGATGAGAGGGTATCTCCATGCTCTTCTATGGACAAAGTTAACTATAATCCTGGAGATAGCAATCCAAAGTTAGGTATAACCTTGTCAAATTTTAAAGTATAACTCCCATTGAAAATCATCTGCCATTGTATCCACCAGGTTCTTAAGAGAGCCAGATGTGCACATACATATGAAATGAGAAAGAAAGAGAGATATAGAGAGATTCAGAGAGAAAGAGGCAATTATAAGATGGATCTTGCAGTATTGGAGACTGAGAACTTGTAAAACACAAGATCTTCAGGGGGAGTTGGCATCTGGAGATAAAGCTTAGTTCTAGTAAGAGTTCAATAGTCTGAAAATCAAGAATGCTGATTAGCTGGGCACGAGTGGCTCATTTCTGTAATCCTAGCTACTCAGGAGACCAAGATCTGAGAATTGCAGTTCAAAGCCAGCCTGGGCAGGAAACTCCATGAGAATCAATCTCCAATTAGCCACCAGAAAACCAGAAATGGCACTGTGGCTCAAGTGCCAATTAGCCACCAGAAAACCAGAAGTGGCACTGAGGCTCAAGTGGTAGAGTGCTAGACTAGAGCTACAGAGCTCAAGGACAGTATTCAGGTCCAGAGTTCAAGCCCCATGACCAACAAAAAAAAAAAAAGAAAGAAAACACAAGAAGAATGTTGATTACATAGTTTCAGTCCAGTTACCAACAGACTCAAGACTCAGGAAGAGCCAGTGTTAGTATTTCCACTTGAATCCAAAGACAGGAAAAAAATAGCATTGCCAAGTTTTAAGGAAGTCACACAGAAAAAAAATGCTTTTTTGCTCAGGGAAGAGTAAGCTTTTTGTTTTACTCATTCCTTCAACTGACTGGATGAAAGAGTACCTACATTAGGGAGAACAATCCTTTAGTTTACTGATTTAAATGCCAATGTCATTCAAAAATACTCCTACAATCATATGTAGAATACTGTTTGACCAAATATCTGGGCATCCTAATGTCTTAGTCAAGTTCACACACTACATCAAGATTTATAGCTATAATCGACTTTATTCCATCAATTTTTGCATAGTAACTCTGGAAGACTTATTTCTATGGCATTTTAAACATGAGAACAGTGACGAACACTGTTGTTAAGTATTTTATAGATGGTAACTTATTGAATCCTTATACCAACATGAGACATAGATCTTAATTATCCTATTTGTAAATTAAAAGAAGAGAACTGAGTAATTCTGTTAAGGTCACATAACTAGGAAGTATCAGATTTCAGGCTTCAACCAAAGCAGAATAGGTGTATCATCCAGGCTCCCAACCGGTGACCGAAAAAACAAATGAGTTTTAGATGTGGACTAATTTGTCCAAAGCTATAATTCACATTGAATTGAACTAAATTCCACATTAAAACTTAAGTTATTTTTAAACAGGGTGCTGATGGCTTACACCTGTAATCCTAGTGACTCAGGAGGCTGAGATCTGAGGATCATGGTTTAAAGCCAGGCCAGGCAAGAAAGTCTGTGACACTCTTATCTCAAACAAACTACATAAAAATCTGGAAGTGGAGCTGTGACCTGGATGGTAGAGCACTGAACTTAAGCACAAAAGCTCTGGAAAATCATCCAAGCTCTGAGTCCAAGTGCCAGGACCAGAGAGAGAGAAAGAAAGAGAAAAGAAAGAAAGAACTTCAGCTATTTTTATAACATTTATTTTCTCTTCTTATTCTTGTACAGTTTATGATGGTTTAGATATGATAAAAATTTGCTTGAGTATATTTTACTGATCTTGCCAAATTAATTATTTTTATTTTATTGTAAAGATGTTGTATGGAGGGGTTACAGTTACATGAGTAAGGCAATGAGTACATTACTTGTCTAGTACTGTTACCCCTTTCCTTGTTGTTGTCCCACTGTCCCTTCCCTCCCCCACCTCTCGCACTCCTCTCGCACTCCTCTCCACCCCACTCCTCGGCCCAAAGTTATAAAGTTCATTTCTAATATACTGTCTTGTGGGTATCATTGTTTCAGCGAACCATCCTGTGTCCTTCTTTTAGCATTTTGTTATCCTCCTTCCCCTTCCCAGATTAGGCAAATGTATATACAAGATGCAGGGTATGAAAATCTAGTACAGTGACAACAGGGGATATGCCATAGGGGGAAGAGCATAAAGGAAACAAAAAATCACATAGTACATTTAAAACAACAACAACAAAAACAAAGTTCTGGTGTTGACATCTTGTGGTTCATTTCACTTAGCATCATCTTATATGGTCATATGTACATAGCTTTTTGAGCTCATCTGATAACATTATTCTATATGTATACTAATTATTGCAAATAAGGGAAATCATGGGACCTAAATTTCATTGGGACTGGCTTACCCCACTTAATATAATTTTTTTCAAGTCTTTCCATTTCATAACAAATGGGGCGGTGTCATTCTTTCTGATGGAAGTATAAAATTCCATTTATATATACATATATCACATTTTCTTTTTTATTGTAAAGATACTGTACAGAGGGGTTACAGTTACACGAGTAAGGTAATGAGTATATTTCCTATCCAGCATTGTTACCTCATCCTTTGATTTTCCCCTACAATCCCTTCCTCCCCCACTTCCCCAACTCCTGAAGTTGTAAAGTTCATTTTCAATATAGTGTCTTGTACACCTCATTATTACAATGATACCACATTTTCTTGACCCACTGATCTACTGTGGGGTATCTGGGTTGGTTCCATATCTTAGCTATGGTGAATAATGCTGTGATAAGCATAGCTCTGTTTGTAGCTTTAATATAGCCTTGTTTGTTTTGATTTGGTTTGAAGTGGGATTGCTGGGTTACAGGCGAGCTCTATGTGTAATCTTTTGAGGAACCTCCATACTGCTTCCAGAGCTATTGAACAAGTTTACACTCGCACCAACAATGCATTATGGTTCCCTTCTGGCCACACTCCCTCCAGTATCTTTTGTTATTATATTTTTTGATTCTAACTGGGGTGAGGTGGAATCTCAACGTTGTTTTGATTTGCATTTCTTTTATGGCCAGAAAAGTTGAGCATTTCTTCTTCATGTGACTATTGGCCATTCTTATTTCCTCTTCAGAGTGTTTTTTTTTTATTGCAAAGAAGTGTACAGAGGGGTTACAGTTATATAAGTAAGGAAATTAGTATAATTTTTGGCAAACATTGTTGTTCTCTTTCTCTTGCTATCCTTCCCCTTGACTCCCCTCTCCCCGAAGTGGTAAAGTCTATTTCCATCACTGTTACATTGTTTTACCCTTTGTCCTTTGTCTCACCATTTCTGTCACAATATCAAAAAATCATTTATCTATTTGTTCTATTACTCTTTAGAGTTTGTTTTGATATGCGGCATGTCTGAATTTGTATCTACACATTTTTCATTGTATACTCATGTATCAGAGTCAAATAAAATACATAAAAGACAATTAGGAAAACTCTAGATAGAATATTTGCCAAAGGTTTTCATTCTTCTATTGAAATATTAAAAGCAACAATAACAACTACTAGAAACTGACTATATTAATATTACAGGAACTATGGAAATAATCAAACACCTAGATCAATTTAAGTGAAGCACAAAAAAGAAGCCACATCAAGAAGTGATAGGAAATTCCTAACATTTTTACTACTATTTGTTCTATTTTTCTGAAGTATGGCCTTAGTATAGCAAGCAGCCATTCTGTTCCCAGTTCCCTACTTGAAATGGAAAACAAAACATAAACTAATGTTCCAATCTATCTAACCCAAATGATTAATTTCTCTTTTACTAATTCAGAGCTCAGATATGGAAAAGAATCATCAGATTTAGGTGGGAATATAACAGAAAGAACCAGGTAATATTTATAGAAACTACATAGGAGCTACATACCTAGTGTTATATGAGAATTTGATCAGGTAGATAGAGAGAAGCTACACTTTAAGAGCTCAAATTAGGAGTCTGTATTAAAATGCTGGCAATGCCAAATGGACTCCTGTCCTAAAGATTGCAGCCTCCAATGCATGCAGTGAGAAGAAAGCTTATATAGGCCAAAAGCACATATGGTATGAGGAATTAAACATTCCAAAAGGGTTTGTAAAGGGATGGTAGGGTAAAAACAAAGGAGGAGGCAAAAATGCTTGATAACAAATGTAGTCATTACCTTGCTCCTGTAACTGTAAACCTTCTGTACAGTATTTTCACAATAAAAAACTTACTTAAAACAATAAAAGATAAAATAACAATATCAAAATGGAAAAAAGATTTATATAAGTAAAGTGAATCAGATGAGGACACTTAAACCTAACAAGTGCTATACATAGGCAAAGCAAACCATCTACGGGAACAATCAGGGGCAGTCAAGGGCTAGTTATCCAGGTGGAACAATCATGGACAACCTAGGACAAATATGTCTGGAGCAAGACTTCCAGGGAGCTTAACAACTCATGACACCTATATTCCAAAGAATGTCCTATATCATTTCTAGAGTTATCAGAAAGTCTCCATTATCCACTAACATGTCAAGATGGCACCAGTTAGACCCAGTATCCATATTTCAGTAGCTACAGAAACACAGGAATAGAGAGTGCATCAAGGCATACAACACACTATGTAAGACCAGCAAGCACAATCTTATATGGGTGATTTGAGGAAATGATGGAACTCAAACATAGCCATATATTCAGCAAAATGAGGAAGCATATACAGATGTAAGTAGGCTACATATTCAGAACAAAGTACTGAGAAAGTCTTAAGCATTTGCTGTTAAGCTATTCAGGATGAAAGTGTCTCAGAGTATTTGTTCAAAACTACCCCAGCAGAGAACTACTTTTCTTTTGTTATATATAGTCATTGTATTCAATGTAGCCTATATAAAACTTGACTGCAATAACTCGATGGTATGGAGAAGTTGGGGAAGGTTAGGGAAGAATGATGGAAGAAGTGACACTAATAAAAATGCCATTTTTTATAACCTGACTTCTGGGACTGAAACCTCCTTGTATGACTACTTAAAAGTTATATATATATATACGTATATATTCTATACATAATTACATATGTATAGAATATATGATATATAATAAATGAATATTTAGTCCTTGTACTTATTACTCAATCTTATCCTTCATTTTGCCCCCTCTACTTACACATCTCAAATAGATTCCCTTTCCCTTCCATGTCCTTACACACACATGCACACACAAACACACACATACACATATACACACACACAAACCTATAAATTCTACAAGTGAGAGAAAACATTCAATATTTCACAATCTTATTTCACTTAACACAATATTAGTTTCATCCATTTTTTGTAAACAATATAATTTCATTCTTTATGTCTGAGGAAAACACTGTATACATATACCACATTTTCTTTGTCTAGTCATCTATTGATGGGCACTTAGGGTGATTCCATAAACTGTGAATAGTGCTGCAGTAAACAAGAAGACACAGGTTGCTCCATAGTAAATAGATTTTTATTCTCTTTTCTATATAACCAGAAGAGATATGTTCTGGATCATGAAGAAATTTTATTTTTAATTTTTTGAGGAACCTCTGTATTTATTTCCATAATGGATAGACTAACATTCATTCCCACCTGAAAGGGAGAAGGATTTCTTTCTTCTAAACATTATCTCCAGATTTTGTTGTTTGTTTTCATGACAATAGCCATTTTGACTGAGATAAAATGGGATTTCAATGTACTTTTAATTGCATTTCACTAATGGCTAAAAATATTGAACATTTTTTATGTGCTTATTGTCTAATCATACTTCCTCAGTTGAAAAGTGTTGACTTTGATCACTCATTCATTGGATTATTTCCTCTTTAGTTTTTAAATTTTTAAATCCTTTTATATATCATTAATATTAATCTACTGTTTGATGAACAGAAAGATTTTTCTCCAAATCTTATAGGCTGTCTCTTCCTCCATGTTTCTTTTGCTGTTCTGAAGTTTTTACATTTAATACTAACTTATTTATCAACTATTTCTCTTACTTCAGAAATTTCACATGTATTCCTGTAAAGCTAGAAGTGTTACCCCTACGTGTGATGGCCTTTGGCGCATTTTTGAGGGACTTTTTGTTCAAGGTGATATAAAGAATCTAGTTTGAACTTGTAATGTGTGGATATCTAGTTTTTCCCAGCACCATTTGTTTAAACCATCTTTGCTTTCCTTCAACAACTCCAACTTGATTATGTTGTATGTTCTTTTAATATGTTACTGAATTTCCTTTGCAAATATTTTTCACGTGTTTCTGTGCTGGTTCTGAGGCTTGAGTTCAGGGCCTAGGTGCTGTTTCTGAGCTTTTTTGCTCAAGACTAGTGCTTTACCACTTGAGCCACAGCTCTACTTCTGGCATTTAAATTTTTTTATTGAGTGGTTAATTGATGATAAGAGTCTCACAGACTTTTTGCTGGGATTGGCTTTAAACTGCGATCCTCAGATCTCAGCTTCTTGAGTAGCTAGGATTCCAGTTGTAAGCCACCATTATTCTGCTACTTTGTAAATATTTTATTAAGAATTTTATGTTTACATCATCAGGAAATGTCTATATTTTTCTCTTTTGTGTTGTGTTTTCATCTGGTTTTGGTATCCGTGTAACAGTAGCTTTGAGAAATTATTTTGAAAGTGCTCATTCTGTTCCTATGGAATTGTTAGAGGAACATCACTATTAGTTTTTTAAAAGGCTGGTAGAAATCAACAATTAATTCACCTAATCTTTGTCTTTACTTTGTTAAGAGATATTTTTCTTTACTGTTTCAATCTCATTAGTTTTTATTGGCACATGTAAGGCTTTATTTGTTTCTGATAGTACTTGGGCTTGAACTTAGGACTTTTTGCTTTCTAGGCAGGTATTTTAACTTCTGGTCCATTCCTCCAGATATCTTTTAATGTAGTGAATTATAGCTACAAATGTTCCTCATAACAATTTTTATTGTATCCCACAGAATTCATGTGTGCTTTGATTTTATTTGATGTATGAATTTTTAACCCACTCACACAATATATTTGGTCATCTACTAATCATTCAAAAGAATATTCTATCATCTCCATATGTTTTTATGTTTTCTATACTTTATATGCTTACCAATTCCTACTTTATTCCATAGACATCTACTAAAATTCCTACTTTATTCCACAGACATCTGCTAAAATACGGTGTCATTTCAGTTTTCTTGTATTTATGAAGACTTGTTTTGTGTCCTAAAATAATATGTGCATATATGATATACATATAAAATTGAGAAGTAGTGTGATAGTTTCACTAAAAGGTGAATGTTTATTTTATTAAGATTTGTGAATAATTTGGAATTTTTTCTTTTCATTTTAGTTTTTTTTTGTTTTCTTAAACTATGATTTCACTATATAGCCTAGATGGGCCTCAAAATCATGATTTTTCATATATGTGCCACCATGTCCATCCAGAACCCATTATCTTAAGAATTTTTTAAATGATTTTAAAATCTTGGAATTGTGCTCCATCAAATATAATTTAGAATATGTGAGACTGAATGGAATTTGATTATTCTTTTCAAAAGACATCTTTGTCTTTTCAGTTGTGTTAAAATTACTGAAAGTATTCCAGGTTCTATTAAACTCCCATACAGAACAGATTTGATAAGAATTTGATTCTTTAGTAGGAAACAGTTTTGTCAAATGATCCCTACCCACAGTAGATATAACACAATCCATGACAGTTTATATTCAAGGTGGGCACAATGAGAGTGCAGGAGGTCAGTTACCTTTATCAGTGCCTTGGAATTGGTCCCAATCAATTTAACTACATTGTAGGGCATAATAATTAAACATAATAATTCTTTAAGGGTTTCAGTGTGGTGTTAAGAATCTAATAGTGATTAGAAGTTCAAATCATTCCCTTAGTGTACCATGTAAAATTGTGAGGTAAGGAGATTAAATAAACTAAGGATAAAATTATTGAATATATTAGTGACTCCCAGAAGAATGTATTTGTCTTTGAGAAATAGAGAAAATTGTTTTTAAAAGATTTTAGGAATAGCAAAATCAGTTATGAAAGTAATACATTTTTAGTATTTGATTATTTTGCTGCTATAATACCACCATTCAACCAACATGTGAGCAAGAAATATGCTGGAAATCTATCATCAAATAGCCTGATTCGAACTCTATATTGAATAAGTATCATTCTTTTTTGTCCAGGAATGGGACCCAAACTAGTATCTGATGCTTTTACTCTGGCTGGTGCTCTACCACTTAAGACTCACCTTGAGCCCCTGAATAAATACCTTGTTCAGAGTCAGGACATTGTGAACAACGATAGCAACAATAAAATAGTTAACTATATCTGAAATTAGTGCTATACAATCCTTACTCAGATGATTCGAAACCTTTAACATGTAAGAGAATCAATTGTATGGTGTGCTTTTCCAAAAGAGCATTTCTTATATGCAGGTATTCTGATTTATATTCCTAATTCATTCATATTTAAAATATTTTCTAATAAATAAAGAACAAAACTATAAAGTTTCATATTTTTCATTTATAGTCACTGATGGCTCTTTAGCTTTTGCTATTATTTCAGAATATGTAATCAATCTTTATATTTATTACCAGTAAGTAACTGTGTATTTGTAATGTGGAGAAATTAAAAAATTTCTTTAATCTCATATTGCATGACATTAGTCTGAAGAAACTTTGAATAAATCCTGATTTAGTCACTTAATAAGTTGATACTTCTTGACTCTTGGGAACTCGTCATCACTGCCTCTGACTCACCAAAATATTCAATTAAATAATCTTTTCACAAATGTATACGGTCAGTTATTTTGTATATATTCTCTATCTCTGGGGATTCTCCTCAGAAATCTTTCCTATAAAGTATGTATGCATTTGTATATTTGGCAATCACTTCCTATCCCTTCCTTATAAGTCATCCTTGCTATCAGTTCTTACTCTAGAAGCTCGTTGAAAGGCACTTCCTTCTCAGGCCTGTTTTTGACAGTCAGGTGTTCACTACTGTTATATCCAGTTTGTCACTATTGTAGTAGCTTCAGCTCACACTCACAAACTCTATAATGTTAGAGATTGGACAAATATATAAAATTTTTCAGAAAATATGTAACATTTTTCATCATGGAAATTAAATTGATACTTCTTAAAAATTTAGACTCTGGATTCTCATCTTCAGTTTTACCCAATCTGACTCTGTAGGAATACAATCTAGAAATCCAACTTTAACAAGCTCTCAAGTGATTTTACCATATCCTAAAATTTAAGAGCCAATGATTAAGAGTGATTCCGAGTTAAAAATGTATAATTTGTGGGGGGGGGGGGAGGGAAAAAACAAATTGTTTAAATAGGTATACAGGTGGACCCATTGCAACAATGAGATGTACAAGACAAAAAATAAACTTTACAACTTTGGCTGGGGGGGTGGTTGGGAGAGGGAGTGGGAGATGGTAAGGGATGGGAAGGGGAAACAAAGGAGGAGGCAACAATGTTTGATAAGAAATGTACTCATTAACTTGCCCATGTAATTGCAACCCCTCTATACAGTATTTTCACAATTAAAAAAAATCCAGAATCTAGGCCTGGCATGGGAAATACATATAAGAAAGAAGTCAAAAAATAATAGAGATGTGTTAAAAGAACAGTTTATCCAACTGACAGAGAATAGCCAGAGTGACCTGAGTGACAGAAAATGATACAATTTTATAGCTGGATGCCAATGATTCATACTTGTAATCTTAGCTACTCAAGAGGTTAAGAATAGAGGATCACGGTTTGTGAGATTCTTGTCTCCAATTAACCACCAAAAAGCTGGAAGTGGAATTGTGGCTCAAATGGTAGAATGTTAGTCTTGAGTTAAAAAGCTCAGGGACAATATCCAAGGCCCTGAGTTCTAGTCCCAGGTTTGTATATATACATATATATTAATCTAAAGTATAAAATTAATATGCATGAGGCCATAGTTTTATGAAAAATAAATAAAAAAAGGAGACAAATCTACCTTGAAGTTTTAGTTCCAATAATTTATGCAGATACACCATCTTCAAGGAAGGAGAAAATCACTTCTGTTTTCCTCAAGTGCATGTTCCACATAGTGACTGCTCTCCAAAGAAGTAGTATGCTAATATGGAAATAGGTTTAAAAAACATCAGAGTAGGCAATCCTCATACACACAGTTCACCACATATTCATTAGTAAAATCGTCAGCAAAATGTCATGCTTGCACAGACTAGCTCTGGAGTTTTTATATAAAAGACTGCTTAATTCATTATTTTTGACATAATTCTTCAGATTCTTCTAGGAAAACATCTCTATGACACTTCATTGTGCAGGACTCTTGGATTTAGAGATCAAATGGTTTTTCTTGTTTATTTTTTTGTGAGAAGTGTTGGTCCTACTCTCCTATATTACTACAGCCTGCTTCTGGAATAAGATGTATTCCACATTTTCTTGATCCATTCATCTACTGAAGGGAATCTGGGTTAGTTCAATATTTTAGCTATGGTAAATAATGCTGCAATAAACATAGTTGTGCTGGTAGAATGTGGTGTACATATGCAATGGAATTCTATGTCTCCATCATAAAGAATGGCATCACCCCATTTGTTAGGAAATGGAAAGAGTTCGAAAAAATTATATTAAGTGAAGTAAGCCAGGCCCAAAGAAACATAGGTCCTATGGTTTCCCTTATTTGCAATAACTAGTATATGTTTGGGACAAGCAGAAAAGTTCAAAAGCTATATACATATGAACAGATGAGATGAAGTTAAGTGAAAAGAACCCCAAGATAGGGACACAAGTGGTCTTTTCTTTCTTGCTATTGTTTCTAATGCATTTATAAGGTACCATGTAGTTTTTTTGTTGCTTTGTATGTTCCTCCCCCAAAGTATAACCCCTGTTTTCATTGTATTTGATGTCTGTCTAATTTGGGGAGGGGAAGGGAAAAAACAAAATGTTTAAATAGGGATACAGGTTGACCCGCTGTAACAATAAGATGTACAAGACACTAGGTTGAAAAACAAACTTTGCAATTTAGGTGTGGGGGAGTGTAGTTGTGGAAGTGGAAGGGAAAGTATGGTAGGGGAAAAACAAAGGAGGAGGCAACAATGCTTGATAGGAAATGTATTCATGACCTTGCTCATGTAACTGTAACCCCTCTGTACAGTATTTTCACAATAAAAAAACTTACTAAAAAAAACTTGCATGGGCTCCCTACTACAAACAGAATATTTTTTTAATAACTTCAAGATTCTTTATTAAAAAAAAAAAGGTGTAGTCCACAACACAGACCAGAAGGCCAGTAATTTCTTTGGTTTTCAGAACAAAGAAATAATCAATCAACAAATTACGTCTATGTAATTGTTACCAACTTTAAACAAATTGGTTGGCTGTAGACCCTTGCTTTGATAAGATGGGAATGGCATCTCCAATTTGTGACCTTCTTTCTTCATCCCCATAATCCTAGTCTAATCATAAGGAAAACAGAAAAAATAATTGAGGACATTGGGATATCATACAAAATACCACATCAGCTGTCCAGAAAAATATCCAGTTCATCCAAAATTAGGAATCACTCACTAAAAATCACAGCCAAGAAAAGTCTAAAGAGACATGACAACTAAATATTATGTTATCCTAGATGAGATCCTGGAACAGAAAAAGATATTAAGTGTGAAGAAAGAAAATAGGAATAAAGATTTTAGGTAACAATGTATCAGTATTTGTTCATTAATTGTAACAAATGTACCACCCTAAGATATTAAAAGGCAAACTGGCTGTCAGAAAATGGTAACTCTCTGCTATATATATATATACATATACATATATATATATATATATATGTATATATACATGTATATATGTATATATACGTGTATATATGTATATATACACATATGTCTATGTATATATAAATACACACACACATATATATATGAATATATATATATACATATAATGTAAAGTTAAAGAATTTCCAAAATAAAAGGCCATTAAAAAGCTAATTTGCCATGAAAAAAAGTATTTGGAAGATGTGGTTAAGGTTATTCAGATTAGCTCAAATGAATGACAAAGTTTCTTTCACAATAAGAAGACTGGTTTGAGTACCTATTGAAAAATTGGAGAAATACACTCATATAATTCCCAACACTTGGTAACTCTTAAGTCAGGTTAAAAGTAATTTGTGGAAATTATATCACCCACCTTTTCTGATTGATTGTCATTTATCATCATTATTTGTAGTAAATTCCATCAAACCAGGTCTCCACATGGTACTTCCATTTACTGAATTTATGTATTAGAATAGGTTATGGTCTTAGAATAGTATTTGACATATCGTAAATCATTCATAAGTGCCATCACCACCTTGTGTGTAAACATGTATATGTGTGTATATGCACACACACAGAAACAATTGTCGTGAGATATGTACAGTTGTTCATATCAGAAATGTTTGTTGATGGTTATTCTATGCTCAGTGATCTTGATAGCCTAGATTAAGCAGAATAATGACAGGAATCTTGAGAATTTATTCCATGAAATGAATGCCAGGTGATCAATTATCATAATTAAAGATCTTTGATTAGTATTTTAAATATAGTTAGCCCTAAATTGCAGGAATATTAGTTTTCTTTTCAGCATAATTCTGAATACTCATCCTTCTTCTCAAGATACAGTTTACAAAACAGTGTCTTACACATTTGCTTATTTGATTATAACAACAAACTCATGCTGTAGGTAGGAAATTGCTCTCCTATCACCCATCAATCCCACTTTTGGGCATTTACCCAAATGATCAAAAACAACACCATACTTAACCTACCAGCACAAGTATGTTTGTTGCAGCATTATTTACCATAACTAAGTTATGAAACCAACGCAGATGCCCCTCAGTATATGAATGGATCAAGAAAATGTGAGATATATCTATATATATAGATATATATAAATGTATATAGATATACACATAATGGAATTCTTTGCCTCCATCAGAAAGAATGACATCGCCCATTTGTTAGGAAATGGAAAGCCTTGGGGGAAAAATATATATTAAGTGAAGTAAGCCAGGACAAAAGAAACATAGGTCCTATGGTTTCCCTTATTTGCAATAACTAGTATATATCTCAGACAAGCAGAAAAGGTGAAAAGCTATGTACATATGACCAGATAAGATGATGTTAAGTGAAATGAACCCCCAAGATAGGAACAGAGTGGGGTTTTTTTTTGCTATTGTTCCTAAAGTATTTATAATGAACCATGGGATTTTTTTGTTGCTTTGTATGTTCCTCCCCCATGCTATAACCCCTGTTTTCACTATACTTCATGTCGGTGCCCTGCATCTTGTATATACACTTCTCTAGCTTGGGGAGGGGAAGGGAAAATACAAAATGCTTAAATAGGGATACAGGGTGACCCATTGTAACAATGAGATGTACAAGACACTAGGTTGAAAACGAACTTTACAATTTAGGCGGGGAGGGGTGGAGGGGAGAGGGGGGAGTGTAGTTGTGAAGGTGGGAGAGAAGGGATGGTAAAGGATAAACAAAGGAGAAGGCAACAATGCTTGATAAAAAATGTACTCATTACCTTGCTCATGTAACTGTAACCCCTCTGTACAGTATTTTTGCAATAAAAAAACATTAAAAAAAGAAAATAGAACAAAATGCTGGTGCACCTATGAGGGATATATTACCTGTGATATGATTTCTACCTTCACAGTTTTTTAAAAAGTAAGGTTAGAATTGCATCTGCTCCTTATATTTTATGCTAGCATTTACAACAATTCATTATACGTACAGAATTCTCGAGCTCTAAAATTAAATATAACAAAAATTTGTGGAGTTTTGAAAATATTTCTGTATACTTACTAACAATGTATTATAGCTTCTCAGTATTATCTTCTATTACAGAGAGAAGTAACTACTCTATAGCAAAGATATTTTATTTTATAACAACCTACATCAAAAATAAAAGCCCAGGCCTTCAAAGGCCTATCAAAGCAGAATATTTATCAGATAATTCAGTATCTTTTATTCTTCTCAGACTCATACTGTTCTGCTGCACTGGTATGGATGTTAGCTTAAATTTTTTATACTTTGCTATGGAGATATGTTCCAAAATATCTTTGTTTGCTCCAAATATGTAGTACCCAGACTCTAGCTATATCTAAATAACAAGTATCTTCCAAGTGTGTTCAAAAGGCATTAGTCCTTGAAAACGTTAAGTAAAAAATACAGAGTTCTATTGTTATTGTTACTTTCTTTTATTACAGTCCTTCAAGTTGGCTTTACTGTTGTGATCCTTCAGCCTCATCCTCCTAAGAAATGGGATTATACACATTTGCTACTGGCCCAGCTGTTATTGCTATGAATCATACAGAAGGAAACCAGCATTATTTTGGTTACATCTTCCAAAGGTAAACAAACTGATGTTTGTTTAAGTATTTCAAATCTATACCAAGTTACTACTTTATCAGAGAAATTTCTCTTACCAATCTTTTTTATTCTGGTCCTGGGACTTGAATTCTGTGTCTGGGTGCTGTCCCTGAGCTTTCTTTGCTCAAGGCTAGTACTCTACCACTTGAGCCACAGTAACACCTCTGACTTTTTAAGTGATTAATTGAAAAGAAGAGTTTCATGGACTTTCCTGCCCAGGCTGGCTTCAAACAGCCATCTTCAGGATCTGTGTCTTGAGTAGCAGGAGTTAGCCACCTTCCCCCAGCAACTGTCAACCTCTTATAGAACAATAAGTGTCTTTGCTTTTACTATTGTCCCACATTATTGCTTGTTTTGTTTGTTTTTTGCTGGTCCTGGGGCTTGAACTCAGGGTTTGGGTGCTGTTCTTGACCTTCTTTATTTAAGGCTAACGCTCTACTACTTGTGCCACAGCAACACCTGCTGGCTTTTTGGAGCGGGGAAGTAGTTTATTGGAGATAAAAGTCCCACAGACTTTCCTGTCTGGGCTGGCTTCTAACTGTGATCCTCAGATCTCAGCCTCCTGAGTATCTAGGATTACAAGCATGAACCACTGGCACCTGACCCACATTATTTTTTAATACAATATATATTTTCAGTTCTCCAGCTCTTCAAATGACTCTTTGAATTATAACATGTGAACCATAAGAATCAAGAGTTTTCATTGTTTACCTTTAACTGCACAACCTAAAATGATGTCTTTTGTTAAAATAGCATACAATCAATATTTGTTGAATAAATGAATGCTACAAAGGTAAGTGAGAATTTTGGAGGGAATTAATTTTTTTTCAGTGTTGGAGATTAAACTCTGAGTCTCACAAATATTATGTGAGTGCTCCACCACTGGGTTACTTCTCCACCTCTAAAGCTAACTTTTGAAATAGCAAGTGAGTATAATCATGAAATAAAATCATGAAATAACCAGTAAAGTAGTATATCTATCAAAAGAAATATCATAAAAAAGAATTACACGTTTTAAAATGTGCATTGAATTGTTTAAAGCAACAGCAGCTTTTTCTGTGGCTATAGAATTTGGTGATATGGCTGGCTCACCAGGGGAGCTATTTTTAGCTCTAAGCTAAAAATTGCTTCTAAAATTAAAGGAATATGGCTTTCATACAAATTCTTACACAGACTTAGGGAGCATCAGAAAAAATGCAGGACAGAATAGACAACCATACAGAGAATATTTGACACAAAGAGAATGCTAACTTGAAGAAGTTCATTACTGCCTTCATAATGATGTGATTTCTGGTGTGAAAAGTACCTGCAGAAAGAATTTTTTCCAAGCATATTGAAGGAGAGTAAAAAATTCACAATAGATATAGATGGTAGCTATAACTAAAACATATTATGTGAAAGTATACTAAAAATCTAAATTTGAAACATTTCAGATGAGGAGAGGAAACAAAAAACACAAACATATAATTTTAATAGAAATATAGGCAGATTCCTGATAACAATTATACAATTTCCTGAGAAAAGATTGTTAATAGAAAGCACAAGTTGAGACATAGTCTGATTTTAATTTTGTCAGTTTTCACATCATATGTTTTGGAACTCTCACATAAACTTTGAGATTAATTTATACTCATTTTAAATGAATCCCTTTATTATGAAATCAATTTGTTAATCATTGTGAATATTCTTTATTTTTAAATTTACATACAATATAGAATTCCATTTTCTTTTTATTATCATTAGTATGGCATGTGTCCTCTCATTTTTTTATGGTTAACTTATCTTTATGTTAAATTTATATTTTATAGTATGTGAAAATAAAGATGGATGTTTGGTTTTGTTTTTGGTGTTTGATACAGGATAGTTTAGGATGAAAGCAATTTTTTTTGTATTTTTATTTTATTTTTTTCATTTTATTTTATTTTGTGAACATACTGTACAGAGGGGTTACAATTACATGGGCAGGATACTGCGTACATTTCTTATCAAGCATTGCAGCATCCTCCTTTGTTTACCCTGGATGAAAGCAATTTTGAGATCTTCCTGTCTCAGTACCCAGAGTGTTGTGCTTACAAATGTGCACTACCAGTTCTACCTGGGTCTTATATTTTATCCAATCTGAGAGTTTGCTGACCATTAATTGAGGTGTATAAATAATTTTTATTAAATATAATAATTAACATGCAGCTTGAATTAGCATCTCTCTATTATTTTCCTTTTCTTATTTGCTTAATCTCTTTCTGCTTTCTTGATATCTTTGATGATTTATTTTATCTTCTTGTTGGTTTCTTCTAGGCTCCATATTGGCTAAAAAATCTGTTCTTTTAGTGATAACTTTCGATTTACATTGTATAAAGTTTTAACTTATAATAGTCAAGACAAAAGTGATATTGCATTTATTTTGTACTATAAAAACCTTAGTTTTTCAAATGATATATATCATAATAAATTCTAATTATTTACATTTACAATCAGTTAACTTTAAAAGCTAGTAAGGATGAGAAATACCCTTATTATCTAACATAACAGTTACTATTCTATGGGGGTTTTTCTTTCCGTTGTGTAGACCTAGATTGCTATCTATTATAAAATTTCCTTCTGCTTGAAGGACTACTTTTGAAGATCTGCTGCTGCAGATCTTTTTTTACGTCTGAAATCACCTACATTTTTCCTTCATTACTTCAGGGTATATATCTATTAGTGTATACATGTAGCATGATTTTGTCCCTTTAGTATGTTAAAAGATATTTCTCCAATTTCTCTTTTAGTAATTTTAATGTTTTATCTTTTTAAGTAGTCATATGAAGAGGTTTCAATTTCCTATCTCTTACACTGTTTCTGAAAAAATTGGCTGTCATACTTACCTTGTTTTCTGTATGCAAAATTTTTTGACTGCTTTTCAGACATTCTCTTTATCACTACTTTTGGTAAATAGTTTATGGTATGTTCTGATGCGATTGTCTGTGGTTTCTTTTAGTTTGATTTATGATAGTTTATATTCATTTCTATGTAGCCCAGGCTGGCCTTTATCTCATAATCCTATCTCTATTCATAAGTGCTGGGATGATAGTCATGAACCTTATACCCATCTTCTTCATATATCAATGCTTCTGGTCCATTGAGCTTTTTGGCTCTGTGGGATCATAATTTTCATTAAATATAGTAAATATATAATTGTCATTTTTCTACTTCCTTTTATTTTTCTGTGTGTGTGTGTGTGTGTTGAACTCAGGGCCCAGACACTGTCCTTAAGTTTTTTTGCTCAAGGCTACTGATCTATCATTTGGTTTATAACTCCACTTGGGCCTTTTAAGTGGCTAATTGGAGATAAGAATTTCACATACTTTCCTGTCTGGACTGGCTTTGAACCTTGATTCTTAGATCTCAGCCCCCTGATTCCTAAGATTGAACCATCAGTGTCCAGTACTGCTTTCTTGCACAACTCTAAATACACATACTTCAGAATACATTAGCTTGTCTCACAGTTCATTGATGGTTATTTGTTGCTATTTTTAAGTTTTCTTTCTCCCCTACATTCATTTTGGATAGTTTTTATTTCTGTACCTTCTAGCTTACTAATATTTTGTTTTCATAATACTTTATGAATTGTGAACTGATCAAATTTATTTTTTCATCTTAAATATGATAATTTTAAAGTCTATAAATGTATTTTGAATTCTTTAGAGTATCTTCTGTATTTCATCTTTCGGTTATATGTGGATATTTTACTGTACATCTATGTTAATTATTATCATCAATGTTAATTCTTGTTTATATGGCTTAAACTGATTTTTTGTCATTATTTACTGTTTCTTTGTTCGAATAGTAATATTTTTACTACTTTATTTTTTGATTGATCAAATCAGGATAATTAACATATACACCCCTTTAAACTTTCATCACTTCCTGATGTTGAGTACCTTTAAAATGATCTCTTCTATTTTGTTATTAACAATGAATTATTTTAAATTATATTTACCTGCTGTGCCACAAGTACAACAGAATCTGTTCCTACTAACTATAAACCATGCTTGCATCCCTGCAAGATTTTATGCCTTGTCAGATACTCTGTATTTTACCACTCGCATCCTTATATTTGCATTCCTATAAATATTCTTCAGCTTTCTTTCTGTATTGTCACATAACTTGGAAATAATTTGATCTTTGGAGCACTTATTTTAGAAAAATGTATTAATCAAGAACAATGTTCAATCTGGAGATGATTATACAATAGTATGAAGAAAGAGCATTTTGATCACATTCCCCACATTTTTCTGTCTGGTTACAGGGTAAAGTTATTATTTCCAACCTTGTGTGAGCACCACTATTTTGAATATATTACCTTTAATCCTTTATGGCAGTTCTTTCCATAGTCCTGTATAGTTTTTAAACACACATGTGGTGATCAATATCTGTTGAATACTTGAAGAAGACCTTCTGTGAATCTTAGGAATTTTCTCTTTGCATCTTTTTCAGCTCCTGTACTCTATTCTAAACTCTCGAGCTACTCAAGTCTCTCTAGAATCTTGGCTGTGTTTCCTAAATTTATTGACTTGGCAAGAATACACAAGTGTTTCCTCTGTGCAGTGCTGCATTTCAAAATTATTTCAACTGTGTAAGCTAAAGAAATGACAAGTTTCAACCTATTTTATCTTCATGTGTCATCGACCACTTTTTAATTGCCTGCTGCACAGTTTCTTAATAAACATTATTTAATGTGTTTTGTACATGCTTATCATAGTTGTTTCAAACAGGAAGACAAATGGACTGTTTAGTATTCTTTTTTTTATAAAATTTTATTGCGAAAATACTGTACAGAGGGGTTACACCTACATAAGTAAAGACATGAGTACATTTCTTATCTTTTGTTTTTCTTTTTTTTGTTTTTTCCCTACCATCCCTTCCCGCCCACCTTCACAATTACACCCCACCCCACCACCAAAATTCTAAAGTTCGCTGTTCAACAATGTCTTGTACATCTGATTGTTACAATGGGTAAAACTGTAGCCCTATTTAAGCATTTTGTTTTTTCCTTTCATCTCCCCAAATTATACCAACATCAAACACAGTGAAAACAGGGAATATACCGTGAGGGAGGAACATACAAAGCACCAACAAAAAATTACATGATATATTATAAATACATTCAGAACAATAGCAAGAAAGAAAAAAAGAATTGTGTCCATATCTTGGGGGTTCATTTCAATTAGCATCATCTTATCTTGTCATAGGTACATAGTTTTTGCACATTTCTACTTGTCCCAGACATATAGTAGCTATTGAAAATAAGGGGAACCATGGGACCTATGTTTCTTTGGGCCTGACTTGATTCACTTAATATAATTTTTTCTAAGTCTTTCCATTTCCTAACAAATGGGGCAATGTCATTCTTTCTGATGGAGGCATAGAATTCCTTTGTATATAAATACCACATTTTCTTGCTCCATTCTTCTACTGAGGGGCATTTGGGTTGGTTCCATATCTTAGCTATGGTAAATAAAGCTGCAATAAATATACTTGTGCTGGTAGCTTTAGTATGGTCTTGTTTGTGATCATTTTGGTAAATGCCCAAAAGTAGAATTGCTGGTCATAGGGGAGTTCTATGTGGAGTCTTTTGAGGAAACTTCATACTACTTTCCAAAGTGGTTGAACAAATTTCCATTCCCACCCAACAATACAGTAAGATTCCCTACTGGCCACATCCCCTTCTGCATCTGTTATCATTAGAGTTCTTGATTATAGCCATTCTACTTGGGATGAGGTGGAATCTCAATTTGGTTTTGATTTGCAGATTTTTTATGGCTAGAGAGGTTGAGCTTTTTTTCATGTGTCTATTGGCTATTGTTATTTCCTCTTCAGAGAAGTTTTTCTTTAAGACTTTAGCCCAATTATTTATTGGCCAGTTGTGTCATTGAGGATTTGTTGTTGGGAAATTTCATTTTTTTTAATTTCCAAACTGTATTTTATTTTATTTTTAATTTTTTTTTTATTGTGAAAAAACTGTACAGAGGGGTTACAATTACATGGGCAAGATAATGTGTAAATTTCTTATCAAGCATTATAGCCTCCTCCTTTGTTTCCCCTTCCCATCCCTTCCCAGCATTCCCCCCACCTCCCTAACCTATCCCATCCCTCCCCCCCCCCCCCCCCCCCCCCCCCCCCCCCCCCCCCCCCCCCCCCCCCCGCCAAGGTTGTACAGTTCGTTTTCGACATGACAACTTGTACTTCTCATTGTTGCAACGGGTCCCACCTGTATCCTTATTTTATTAAGCGAAGTAAGCCAGGCCCAAAGAAACATAGGTCCCATGGTTTCCCTTATTTGCAATAGTTAGTATATGTATGAGTCAAGCAGAAAAGGTCAGATAAGGTGATGTTAGGAAAATGAACCCTAAGATATGTATTTAAATTTTTTTTTCTTTCATGCATTTGTTTCTAACGTATTTATAAGATTATTTCTTTGTTGCTTTGTATGTCCCTCCCCCACAGTATAACCCCTGCTTTCACTGTATTTGATGTCAGTATAATTTGTGGAGGGGAAGGGGGAAAAAACAAGTCGTTTACATAAGGATCCAACTGTATTTTAGATATGAGACCCTTATACGTTTTATGACTAGTGAAGATCTTCTCCCAATCCGTGGGCTTTCTATTGATCTTGCTAGCTGTGTCCTTTGGCATGAGCTCTGCAGGTTCATGCAATCCCATTTGTCCAACCTCTCTTTGATTTGTCATGTTTCTGGGTCTCTATTAAGAAATTTTTGACCTGTGACAAGGAGACCTAGTGTTTATTCTTTTCCTTCTTGTAATGATTTCAGGGTGCTTTGACTCCAAGGTCTTTGATCCATTTAGAGTTGATTCTGGTGCAGGGTGATATATAAGGATCTAGCTTTCTAGTTTTCTACAGTTAATTAATCAATTTTGGCAGTACCACTTACTGAAGAGTCAGTCTTTCTTCTGTTCTATTTTTTTTAGCTCCATTTTTGAAGATTAGATGGCTATAGGACAGTGGGTTCATTTCTAGGTTTTCAATTCTATTCCAATGGTCCTCAGGTCAGTTCTTGTGCCAGTACCAAGCTGTGTTGATTACTATGCCTTTGTAGTAGAGTTTGAAATTTGGTATTGATATTTGTCCAACACTGTTCATTCGGTTAAGGATCGTTTTTGCTATTTGGGTCTTTTATTGTTCCATATGAATTTTTGGATTGCCTCTTCTATTTCCTTTAAGAATGAGATTGGAATATTGATAGGTATTGCAGTGAATTTGTACATAGCCTTGGGAAGTATTGCCATCTTCACGATGTTGATCCTTTCGATCCAGGAGCATGGAAAGTTTGTCCACTTTCTAAGTTCTGTTTTGATTTCCTTTTCCAGGTTTTAAAATTTTTCATCATAGAGTTCCTTCACTTCTTTGGTTAAGTTAATTCCTAGGTATTTTATCTGTTGTGAGGCTATTACAAAAGGAGTTGCTTTCCTGATTTCCGCTGCACTCTTCTCATTGTTGGCATACAGAAAAGCCATTGATTTTTGAGAGTTAATTTTTACCCTGCTACTTTGCCAAAGTTTAGAATCAGCTAGAGTAATTGGAAGTAGAATCTGAGGGATTCTTTAAATACAAGATCACGTTATCTGCAAAGAGGGAGAGTTTTAATTCATTTTTCCCTATTCAGGTCTCATTTATATTTGCATCTTGTCTTATCACTGTAGGTATGCATTCTAATAGTAAAATGAAAAAAAGTGGAGTGAGCGGACATCCTTGTCTCATTCCTGTGTTTAGAAGAAATAGCTTTAGTTTTTCACTATTAAGTATAAAGCTGGCTGTAGGTTTGTCATATACAGCCTTTATTGTATTAAGGAATGTTTCATGGATTCCTGATTTTTCTAGAGTCTTCATCACAAAGGGGTGTTGTATCTTTTTTTTTTTTTTGCCTGTCATGGGGCCTGAACTCTGGGTCTGGGTGCTGTCCCTCAGCTCTTCAGCTCAAGGCTAACACTCTACCACTGGAGCCACAGCGCCACTTCCAGCTTTTTCTGCTTATGTGCTGCTGAGTAATTGAACCCAGAGCCTCATGCATGGAAGGCAAGCACTCTACTGCTGAGCCACCTTCCCAGCCCAGGGGTGTTGTATCTTGTCAAATGCTTTTTCTGAATCTTGAGATAATCATGTGGTTCTTGTCCTTGTTCTTGTCCATGTGATGAATTATATTAATTGATTTGCATACATTGAACCAGCTTTGCATCCTTGAAATGAATCCTGTTTGATTGTGGTGTATGATTTTTTGGATGAATTGTTGAAGTCGATTGGCCAAAATTTTGTTAAGAAGTTTTGCATCGATGTTCATCAAAGAAATGGGTCTATAGTTCTCTTTCTTTGATGAGTCCTTGCCTGGTTTTGGGATGAGGGTTATGATGGCTTCATAGAAAAAGTTGGGTAGTGAACTTTCTCTTTTAATTTCATTGAAGAGTTGGAGTAGTATTGGTGTGAGTTCTGCTTTGAAGGCCTTGGAGAATTTCACTGTAAATCCATCTGGTCCTGAGCTTTTCTTAGATGGGAGATCTCTTATTGCTGTTTCTATTTCGATGCTTGATATGGCCTTGTTTAGTTGGTTTAACTGTTCTTAGTTTAGTTTCAGCATGTTGATAATTTTCTAGGAAATCGTCCATATTTTCCAGATTCTCAAACTCATTAATATAAAGGATTGAGAAGTATTCCTTTATAATGTTCTGAATCTTGGTTGTTTCTGTGGTGATGTTTCCATTCTCATCTCTGAGTTTATTTGGAAAGGTCTGTTCATTTTGTTAATTTTTTCGAAGAACCAATTCTTTGTTTTGTTGATTCTTTCTATAGTTTTTTGAGATTCTAATTCATTTAATTCTGTTTTAATTTTAAATATATCTTTCCATTTACTAGATTGGGGTTTAGCTTGCTGATCTTTTTCAAGGAGGTTCAGATGTCTCATTAAATTGTTGGTTTCAGATCTCTCCAATTTGTTGATGTAGGAACTCAGAGCTATAAACTTGCCTCTGAGTACTGCCTTTGCTGTGTCCCAGAAGAGCTGATAATTTGTGTGTTCATTTTTGTTGAATATCATGAACATTTGAGTTTCCTTTCTAATCTCTTCCATGACCCACTGGTGATTCAACAGTGTGTTGTTCAGCTTCCATGTGTCACAGGACTTTCTTTGGTAACTTTTGGTTTTGAGTTCTCATTTTGTTCCATTGTGGTTTAAGAGAATGTAGGGCCTAACTTAATGTTTCTTAATTTGGACAAGTTTGCTTTGTGACCTAAAATGTGGTCTATTTTGAAAAAAATTTCATGAGTTGCTGTGAAAAACGTGTATTCTGATGCTGCTGAATGAAATATTCAGTAGATGTCTGTTAAATCTAGTTGATCTATGCAGTTGTTTCTTTCTGTGGCGTCTCTCTTGAGTTTTGCTGAGTTGATCTGTTTGATTTAAAGTCCCCAACAATTAATTTCTTTAGATCTCTGTGAGATTTGAGGGAAAGTAGTATTTCTCGGATAAATTTGAATGCTCCATTGTTTGGAGAATAGATATTTAGAATTGTAATATAGCCTCCTGAAGGAAAGATTCCTTAATTAGTTTGTAATGACCTTCTTTCTCTCTTCTCACAAATTTTAATTTGTAGTCTATTTTATCTGATATTAGGTTTGCAACTCCTGCCTGTTTATGGGAACCATTTGCTTGGTAGATTTTATTCTGGCCTTTCACTTTCAAAATATGTTTGTTTTTATGGCCAAGGTGTGACTCTTGAAGTCAGCAGATAGAAGGATCTTGCTTTTTAATCCAACTAGACAGTGTATGTTGCTGAGAGTTAAGACTGATAGGTGTTTGTTAGGTCCTGCCATGTTATCCACTTTCTTGGGGGCTCTGACAAGTAGGTTCTTCCTATGGTTCTTGGGTTCTCAGGTTGGGTGCAGTTTCATGGCCTTTATTGTGGTCTTGTTGTTTTTCTATGTGTAGAGCATCTTTAAGTATCTTTTGTAGGGCTGGTTAGGTGGAGATATATTGTTACTGTTTTTCTTTGCTGTGGAAGCTTTTTATTTGGCCTTCCGTTATGAACGAAAGTTTCACTGGGTACAGACGGTATTCTTGGTTGTTAGTTGTTTTTCTTTAGGGCCTGGCATGCGTCATTCCAGTCTCTTTTTGCTTTAATTGTCTCTGCTGAGAAATCTGAGGTTATTCTATTTGGTTTCCCTTTATAGGTGATTGATCTTTTCTCCTTGAAAACTTTAAGCATCCTTTCCTTGGTCTGATTAATCCTGTGCATTTTATAATGTGACAGTAGGATTTCCTTCTCTGGTCTGCTCTATTTGGGGTTCTAAAAGCTTCTGGTATCTGAATAGGCCTATCTTTTTGCATGTTTGGAAAGTTCTCTGCTAGGATCCTGTTAAATACATTTTATAGACCATTAAGTTCTGGCTCTTGTGCTCCTCTACACCCATTATCCTCAGATTAGGCCTTCTGATGGTGTCTTCCAGATGTTGAATAGATCTATCATATTCTTGGATTTGTTTTGGATTGTTGTGTGTTCTTTCTCTATAATATCTAGGCTGTCTTTAATCCCTGAGATTCGATCTTCTGCATCATGGTCTAACCTATTGTCAAGTCTTTCTACTTTGTTTTTTATTTCCTTTTATTCAAATTGGTCGGCTTTGATAGCTTCAAATTATTTGTTGGAGCTTTGTTTTAGATCTTGTATGCACTTCTTTACTTCCTTAATTTGGTCTTTGCTGTTTATTCTAAAATCTCTTAGTTGATTGGTTATGGTTTCATTTGACTCTTTCCTTCTGTCTGGCTCCATTCAGCATTCCTTTTGTGGTCTCCCTGGATTCCTTCAGCTGTGTGTTTATAGGTTCTATGAATGCCTCTATTGATCTTTGTATATTCTCTTCCATCTCACACAATTCCTGTATTACTCTTTGATTAGCTTCATCAAGCTCACACAATTCCTGTATTTCTCTTTGACTGTTCTCAGCCTGCTCACACAATTGTTGTATTTCTCTTTGACTTTTCTCAACCTGTTCATGCCATTTTTGTATTTCTCTTTGATTGTTCTCAACCTGCTCACACAATTCCTGTATTAATCTCTGAATAGCTTCCTCCAGCTCATGCGATAGCTGTAGTAATTTTTGGTTAGCTTCTACATGCTCGTGAAGTTCCCATATTAATTTTTGGTTTGCCTTGTCTTGCTCTCTATCATGCTCACACTGATCCTTTGCAGGTTTTCAATCTTTTCATTCACCATATTTACCAGTAGTGTTTGTAGCGCATTCTGGATTATTCATTAACTGTTCTGTTACCTGATTTTCTTGAATGGGAGTTGAGATACCCGGACTTGTCATTTTTCTTGTGTTTCTCCAGCTTGTTCTGCCCATTTGGTATGAAAGTAATACCAATTTTGTGCTAGAACACTATATTAAGGCAAGCATCAACCAGAGTCCTCTAGTTGCACAGTCAAAATGGCTGCAGATACAAATTCAACTCAATTCAACATCAAACAGCCATGGATTAATGGGCTAAGAACATCAAAGAGGGATTTAGCAGACTAGAAATTATTAGATTTAGTTAGAATTGTGGGGAAAAATAGGATTAGGGGAATGTGGAGAGGTAAAATGGACAGAGTGAATTTAACCAAGTCCTAATCTCAGAGAGGAAATGTATAGGACAGAGTGAGTGGAGACAGATAAAGAAACAAGAAAAAGTGAAAAAAACAAAAATTTAAATTTAAAAAATGAAGCACTTAAAATTATGTATGCATAAAGAAATTATATTGAGAGAATAAAAGGCTAGGATGAGAGAGATAAAAAGGAAAATTGAAAAAATAAAAAATTTTAAAAACGGAATACTTAAAAATTATATAGTTATAAAGAGATGATTCTACTATTAAAGAGGTTAAGCCTAAGAGGTTGTGAATTAAGTAATACATTTCTGAATTAAGTGTGTACACAATGAGATACAATATCTAATGATTGATGATTGGTATGAGCAGAACAGCAATTTATTCACACAAAAAATAAAGCCAAAAAACAGAAACAAAAATGGACCAAAAACTTAAGAGATTTAGAGAACAAGACACACATAGACAGACAGACAGACAGACACACACACACACACACACACACACACCCTTAAAATAAAAATCATGAAAAAAAAACCAGGAAAAATTTTAAAAATTAAAAAAAATGATAGAAAAAAAGAGTTCTTTCATTTTTGGGTGGCTGGGGTAAGATCTTGTGTCCATAACCAATCTCTTGGTGGAGTCTCTGGTCTGCTTGTTGTGTTTGGTTTTCCTGTGGCTTGATTGATTTCTTAAGTCAGTTTGTTTGAGCAGGCAGAAAGAAGCTTTGCCTTCCCGGGACTTTGTAATACTCCTCCCAGGCTAGTTTAGTGGAAGAGAGATCTACTTTGAGTATCACAAAAGAGGGAAATGGCTGTTTCCTCTATCTTGGAGTTGCTGTGATGAGGCTAGGTTCTGGGTAAGGTTGAGGCCTATCAGCAATCAGTAGGTTTTCCCTGAGCTGCTAGCTCCTGATACAATCACAGAGTCCAGCCTGGAGCCATTCTCAGCGTTTATGTTTACTAAGTTTCAATTGTTTGTCTAGGTTGCAGTGGGGAGGGGCAACCTCTGGCTCTGTTTACCCAGTGAAGAAAGTTACTCCTCTGGGGGTAGAGTTCCTCTGCCAGGGAAGGGCAACATTCCCATGAGTGGAGCTGAGCCCATCAGGTCAGCTTAGGTTCCTGTAACCTGTGGAATGGCTCCTATTGTTTTCTTCAAGGCCTAAGTTGGAGCTAGCTGCCCTGGCCAGACCTATCTCAGTATCAAAGATGGATATCTTCTCTGGTGGTGGGGGAAGGACTACGTTCCCACTGCTACTTCGTGAGAAGGAGTGAGGATGTCTTGAGGGTACTCAGGCAAGCCTCTTGGTTTCTGGGCTGTCCCTGGTCTGTGATCAGCAAGATGGAGATTCTGCTTCTTGTCAGTTCTTGCTTGTGGTGAGTAAATTCTCTTGCACACCGTGTCTGGTGCCTTTGTCCTGGGCTCTCTCTGTTGATGTGGCAGTAGCGGCAGCTGCCACTGCATTGGACACCGGCATGTGCTCAGATCTCTGTCCCTGACCAAAATGCCTGGATTTTCCCTTTCTGGCCTAAACTCTCTGTACTATGATGGCACACTTGGTGTGATTCTCTAGCCTAGGAATGTTCACTGGAACACTAAAACTGCTTTCTATGTGAGAGTTTCGTTAGCATCCAGCTTCTCCTCCACCATCTTCCTCTGGACTCCCCTGTTTGGTTTTCTATATTTGTTGAAAGCAGAAATCTGATTCTGTACATTTTACTTTTTAATGATGTTGAATTAAATGCTAAGTTCATTTACAATTCTTCTAGTAAAGTTTTTTAAGACTATGCATTTCTCTCTGCATAAAACCTTTGCTAAACCTCATATATTTTACTTTTGCATCGTATTTGTTACTTAAATTAAGAAAATAATTTTCTGATATTAACGATAATAATTTATAGTCTAATTTCATTGGACTCATGAAATCACGTCATTTGAAATTTCATACTTTGGGGCTTTTTAGAGATGTCCCTTCTTGAATAATTTAATAAGGCAAACATTTACTAGCACTTTTACACATATTAACATTAGCTTTTTAACATATTTAATCCAAGTTAAATGAAGTATTGTGTATATTTATTATTCACTAGTTCATCTTCAGACCTCCTCACTTATCTGAGCTTCACGTTGGAAAAAATATTTGGTAGCTGTCCATTCTTCATATTAATATTATTTCCATCTCTGATAAAACAAGTTATTTATTTGTGGTTACCATTCTCAAAGCTTTGATTGACTGAAGCTAGTCAGCATATGCAATCATCCAAGCAATAGTGGTTAGTTCAAGTAAGGATGATTCAGACAAATTTGAATTAGTACAATTTCTTCCACAAAGGATTCTTCTTTCTTTGATAACATGGATCAAGGTAATGAATGAAGCTGTTGCAGCAATTTTGTAGCTATAAGGCCAGTGTTTAAATCTGATAGATGCAAAGTTTTTGTTTAAGTCTAAAACACTATGGAATGTATTATAAAATGAAGAAAAATGGCTATAAGTAATATAATTTTATCTATCCGATAAGTGTTTCCTGAAGCTAGACCTCTTCCAAGTTTGTCAGTGATTAGAGGCAATAGACATTTTCCTTTCTTTCCTTTTTTTCTCTTGTGTCCTCAAGTACACTTAAATTGGACAGTTTATAACTTGCAAGTACAGTATTGGGATATAGACTCTGACTGATGATTTTTATCATGATTGTCATGTTTGGTGTGGGGAAAATAGGTCTGTAGTATCCATTACAGAAAGATTCTATCTGTCTGGAGTTTACAGTATGTTACATGTGCTCTAATACTCATGCATTGTAGAAGTAGGATTTCTTCAGATTCTTGTTTAGAAGCTTTTGTCTTTTTAAAATGGCAAAAAGGATTTACCATTTGTTTCCTAAAACAGCAGAATAGAAGCTTTAAGTGAGGAAAGGAAGAGATACCATTATAATCAAGCTCTCCAATGGCAGACATTATCATGAATTTTCTTATAAGGAAGTAATATAGAAATGACTCATATAAAAGAATATTCTAGTAGTATTCTTGTTTTGTTAAATACACTTAGAACTTATTAGGATCACCCTGAATTATCAGTAATGGCAAAATTATATTAACACAATAACCTGTAATACATACTTAATAATAACAAGATTTAAGAGAAACATGGGTTCCAGATAACATTTTACTAATGATGGATTATTTAAAAATATTATGTTTCCTCAGATTGTTAGTAAGGTAAGGATAACAAAAAATCCTTAATTGTGTGGCTTATAAATAGATAAATTTCTTTTTCAATTCTTTTGGAATTGAAAAAGTTCATTAATATCATAAATTATAAATCTATGTTATTCATTGTAGGAGTAAAAAATCTTTCCTTACACTGCCCTTGTATTTGATAATAACTTTATCCTTGTTTTAATTTTTGTTTAGATTTTCAAGGAATATTATGAACTTCCTTTCCATAATGAAAAGAAGAAGATCCAAAACATAAAATGGTTTGGATTAATGTGGTCACCGGTAGCTCATGCTTGTACCCCTAGCTACTCAGGAGGCTGAGAACTCAGAATCACAGCTAGACAAGATAGTCCATGAGACACATCTCCAACAAACTTCCAAAAAAAAAGAGCCCGAGGTAGAGCTGTGGTAGATCAGTAGTCTTGAGCAAAAGAATCTCAGGGACAGCCCCCAGACCTTGATTTCAAACACTAGGACTGACATACATACACACACACACACACACACACACACACACACACACACACACACACACACACACACAAATAGCCCTGATTAAAACATTTACAAAAGGAAAAAATGTGCGGTATATTTTGCCTTGAAAAATTCTTAAGAATAGTTTCGTAGATGAATTTGCATGACACTTCTTAAACTGGTACTGTGATAGAAGGTTTCATGTTTTGAGAAAAATACTATATTTTATTTTGGGGTCAGTCTAAGAACACTAAAACAGCAGAAAATCATGTTGAATATTCATTACTTCTCAAGTAGCCTGGCTCTTGCTAAAGTCTAGGAGAAAATTATGTAGGATAAAACCATTTCTATTTTTTCAATCCTCCTAGTTGTATTATATTTGTTTCCGTCCCCCATTGAAATGCTTGCATTCTTTCCCGGTGAGTGATCTGAGGTCTTCAAAAAATCTCTAAAAGAAGAGATGCTATAGATCCATCTACATTTCAAGTGTCATTCAGGTACATGCATATCTAAGTAGGCAGAGAAAAGGAGACATGATGGGCAGTTTAAATGAAAGATATATAAAACATGTGCATATTTTGGAAGAACAAATGGAAATATACATTTTAGTGATAAAATGGCCCATCTACTGTTTTAAGCAAGTGGAAAATATTCAAATTGAGTTTCCATTGAATCTTTCTCCTCCCTCTTTCTCTCTCTCTCTTCTCTTTTCTTTCTTCTCTCCTTCTCTCTCCTCTTCCCTCTCTCTGCATACTCCTAGGGATTGAACCCAAGATGACTTGAAAGCTCTTCTACTTGATCCCCAATCGCTACTCTCCAGTGGACCTCTTAAGGGCAGAATTGATCATTTTGTTCAATTATCTATATAATCAAACAACTAACTTAACTGCTTAAAATGGAATACTATTAAATATGGCAGCTTCTTATTCTATTATATACTCTTAATTTATATAACTGTGCTTGAAAATATGATCAAATTTCCCAGGAAGTTAAACAGTTTTGCTTTGCTTTTGAATGATGCTAAACTGAGATAATGAAATTTTGAATATTTTTTCATTGTAGTTTATGGATACTGAGCAGATTTGAAAGAACCTGTTCTACAATTACTTGGATGATCTAGTAATATGAAGTCACTACAAAATTGTTTATTTTTAAGTTTTTTTTTCTCTCTCTCTCTCTGTCTCTCGCTTTCTCTCTTTTTTTTTTCTGAGATAGTATATCCCTATGTAATCCATGTACTCTAATGACAGGTGTTTGCCACCATGGTCAAAAGTTTAGTCTATTTGTTTAGATGTACTTGAAAAAACTGAAGCCACTTTTCAGAACAAAGCTTTTTAATTTATAATTCCAATTTGTTTTAAATCATGTTCATATTGAAATGTGACCTCATCTGTGTTTGACCTTTATATACTGACCCATATTGTGATATATAAGACATCACTTGAAACTGTAGGTAATATGTCATCTCAATTAGCAGACAATTTAGAAAACAATCTTTGACATTTACATTTGGAAAAAAATGCTTCTAGTTTCTGTGTATGTACCAAGGTTCTCCAGACAAAGAAAAATAATCAATAGTATATACCTTTATTTGTATCAAGATAGCTAGAGATCTGCTTCTGTAAATGGAGAGAGAGGGAGAAAGAAAGAGAAAAGGAAAGAGAGAGAGAGAGAGAGGGAGAGACAGACAGACAGAGACACAGACAGACAGACAGACAGAGACAGACAGAAACAGAGACAAATTAAGGTTGATTGGTTCACATAATTGTCAGGACTGATAAGTCTGAAATTTGCATGTCAAAAGGAGTTGGTACTGCAGTTGTGAAGCAGGATTTCCTTTTGCCAGCAAACCATAATGTTTGCTCCTAAGAACTTTCAGCTGATTGTTTGAGACCCAGGCACATTATGAAGGGTTATATTCTCTACTTAAAATCAACTGATTGTAGATTTGAGCTGTATCTACAAAGCACTTTCACCTAACACCTTGATTAGTGCTTGAATAAATAACTAGGAATTATATTCTAGCCAAGTTGACACATGAAAGTAAGCATCAAATATTTTACAAGGACATACAATTTTTCACTTCAAGTTCCTGAAATTGACCAGTTTCTTAAGCAATTATGCATTAGGCCAATTGTCCTTCATTTTTTCTTTAAATCATTAAGTGAATATTCATAGAGATTTATTTTCTTGAACCTTTTTCTTCTTTAGGAATAAACTACCATTAGTGTTAATGTTAACTGACAAGATTTTTTTTTCTTTCTAACTTATATATTGTTTTTGTGTTTATTTTTTCTGAAGATTTTAATAATTGTCTTATAGCACTTAAAGTATATTTTGTGTCCAATTTGATGAAAGAATAGTTTATCTTGCCTAATGGGCTAGGGTATTTTGAAATAGTCTATTTTCTTTATATGAAACATATAATTAACACCCAGAAATATATTACATGTTTAAGCAAGTTTATTCTCTTTTCCTCTTATTGCAGTTCTAATACTATGGTCCTACAATAATCCAAGATGTGATTTTTTAACAAAATGACAAATTTCATTGTGAGAAATCTTCTTTTTCATTTTTCCATAAAAATGAGGATGGATCCCAGGGTCTTGCACAGGTTAAATATGCACACTGAGCTACATCAACGGCTCTCTTGCTGTTCTTTTGATAATGATAGTAGCAAGAATGACTTCATCATTTTAGACTTTTTTGTTTATTAAAAATGATATTTAAATCATTCTTTAGAGTGTTATAAATTATCCAGTAGATTTTATCAATAAATAAGTCTAAAGACAAAGTTAACTAAAAACCAGTAGACTTGAACCGTTTTGAGCTATTGATTATTTATAATGATATGAGGAAATAATATTTTTGTTTTATGATTTCACTGAATAGTTAGGAATTCAAATCACTAAAAACTTTGAGTGATATTTAATAAGTACATTCCCTTAATTTTCCTTAGCCAAATGACTCTGGCTTTCAAGATGGGTCAGAATATATTTTCTAAAAAGGCTGATGAGATATAAACAAAAATAATCATGAAAGTTGTTGAGTGCAAACAGGTTGCTCAGAAAGAATGGCACCAAATTGTCCCAAACATGTACAGATTTAGTCATAATCTTTAACATTTTAATATCTAGTCAATTTTCATGTTGAAAAGCCCTAATTATGCAAATGTATTATGGATACCTTTTGTAGTCTGATGGTATTTTGCCAAGAGGTAATTGCTTTCATAAAGCAGCAACAAATCTAGAAATTTGTCTTTGAAACTGTTAAGCTATGCCCACTTGTAGAGCTAGTATTTCAGAAGATTATGAGAGAAGATTATCCTGAAATTGCAAATCTAATGTCGTGATTGTTATGCTTCATAGAACATGCTCAATCAATAGTGACTTTTACTATAATTTCATACAGTGAAAGTAAGGGAACAGCTTTTATATGACAAGTGTGTAGAAAGCAGGTAATTGATTGTATTGATGTATTTGTCTTTTACATAGTATACCCATTAATGACAGACATAACACTGATGTCTTTATAATATGACATATTTTTATGACATGATTTAATCTTAAATTTTGGTTTTTAGAAAAATGATTAGCCAACCAAAGTTACAGCTTTATCTTTAACATCTCAATTCATGTGTAATTTCATTTCCTACAGGCAACCTATAAATACAAGGTTAAAGTTTCAGAAATGTGGATCTTAATAGCTTGTGATAAATACAGATCTGGAAATGTCATTAGAATAATTAAACCAAGAAACTGTACAACTGTGCTCAGAAAAAGAAAGTAAGACAGTCAACACAGAGATTCAGCCTTATGTTTTTGATTCTTGTTCCTCTATAAAACCTCGTCCTGTGCTATCTAGATGATTAATGCATCAAATATAGCTTTGCTTTTTGACACAGTAGGAATAATTTGCTTAAGTTTTAATGCATGATGCATACAAAATAATCAACAAAACAAAAGGAAAAGTAATTAATTTTCAAATCAGTTGGAAAACGTGTATAGATAATAAAGGAGAAAAAAAAGTATTGCCAGGTAATGACTTGATATACTATCATTTGGAATAGGGCCTAACATTTCTTAAACTACAAATTCATTCAGAATGACAAACTGTGACTTTGTGTATTATGATAATAAACCTTATAGTAAGGTACCTTCTGTACTTAATATAAATGAATGGGAAATAAAATAACTCCAAATCTCATAAATGCTCTGGAGATTTATTTTTGAATTCTCAGGCATTTGGAAGACTCCATATAAGTTGTTGTCATTCTTTGATATGGATTGTGTTGACTGTTGTGTTGATTGCATTTTTTATTTTTTTATTATTATTTTTTTTTGCGGGGGGGAGTCTGGTATTGGGGCCTGAATTCTGGGCCTAGGTGCTGTCCCTCAGCTCTTCAGCTCAAGGCTAGCGCTCTACCAATTGAGCCACAGCACCACTTCCGGCTTTTTTCTTTTTGCTTATGTGGTGCTGAGGAATCGAACCCAGGGCCTCATGCATGCAAGGGAAACGCTCTACCAATGAGCCACTTTCACAGCACCTACATTTTTATTTTTACAGTAGAAAAATATACTGCAGAGCCGGGTGCCGGTGGCTCATGCCTGTAATCCTAGCTACTCAGGAGGCTGAGATTTGAGGATCATGGTTCCAAGCCAGTCTGGGCAGGAAAGTCTGTGAGACTCTTATCTCTAATAAACCACTAGAAAACCAGAAGTGGTGCTGTGGCTCAAGTGGTAGAGCACTCTCCTTGAGCTGAAGAACGCAGGGACAGCGCCCAGGCCCAGAGTTCAAGCCCCATAACAGACAAAAAAGAAAAAAAAGAAAAATATATTGCATACAGTAAACAATAAAATTTCAGAAGTGGTTTATTGAACAGCTACAATTCATAAAATTCCCATACCTCTTAACAGTTCATTCTAGTATTCAGCAAACTGAGCTTTCCCTGACTGCTTTTGCAAAGGAGGCAATGTCAACCTTTTATTGTGACCTGATAGAACAATTTGATTTTCAAGGTCACCAAACTTTAATTCACTCACTCAAATTTTATAAACCGATATCTGTGCTGTGTGCCACAGAATTGCAATGCAGCAAAATTCTAAAGTTGGAGAGGTTAATCTCCAGTGGCCTACCATGTACTCATTTAGGACCCCACTCTCCTGCTCCAGTAACATTCTAAGACTTAAAGGATAGTATAATAGTGGGGGAGAGATTTTTGTGCTTCCTAGATTGCCAAGTACCACTTGTATTTTGCCAAGGAAACCTCACTATTCTAACGTGACTATTCCCCAGAAAAATTATTAAGGCTAGTTTTTCTATAAAGTAGAAATTATTATTATTTGTATAAAAATTTAAAAATATATACAATTATTACTTCTTTTATTATATATTATGTACTATTAAAAATAAAGCTTATATAAGAAACTTACATGATGGAATATGGGTTAATAAATGGTTAAACACTTAAAAACAAGAGGAAGTCTTAAAAACTCACTACAGTTAGGTAAGTAAAAGCATATATACTACACTGACTTCATTTCTTAAAACTTTAGAAAAGCTGTTTTATAAAATGTTGAACTTTTCATCAGAACCATGATAACTCATACTGCATTTGGTAGTGCTTTTGCTACTATCCTGAGAAGTCCTGTTCATTTTTGGTTCTTACAGGCATTTCCCATTCAGAGAGGCTTTCTCCATATGAATATTCATGCCTTCACTGGCTTTCCCTGTTCTTTCAACTGATGTCTTACTAGTTGACATAATGAAAAGAGCAAATTGCCAAATCAAGCTTTTAATAGTCCTAAGAAGTGGTGAAAGATTTTTGAAATTATATGCATATAATGCATGTCATCAAAATCAGTGGCATTGTTAATGAGAATGTGCTCACAGCACAGTCACTTGAAGAGAGGAAGTATTCCCCCTACCAGCATGATCTTCATGCAGAATTGAGAAACAAAGATGTGCAGACTATCAACATCTGTAAAGTGAAACTTATAAATTTATAATGGAATTAATTCCATCAAAGTTATAAATACTGAAATGCCACACTGAATCTGCTAACTCAGTTTTGTTGTTGTTGATGTTGTTGTTGTTGCTCATGACAAGCTGTGCTGAATGACAGCCCATTGATATGTCAGGCAAGCAAAGAATGAGGAGGTTGTAATTTACTTATTAGTTTCTAATGCATATCCATTAGCCATATTGTCAGCATCTTTGTGGAAACTAATTGTCCACCAGTTCCTTCTAATAGGAGGATGAAGAAGCAAGGATATTTCAAATCTGTACAACAACCTCAAAAATTTCTCTGTATAAATTACATGAAGACATGTAAAATTCACCTATTTCATCTATTGTCTATGCACATATTCCAAAGTTGGCAACATATACTATCACAATTAGAATATTACAGATATAATATGCTATCTTCTCTATGAATGAGACCTTTCATGTTAAATTAAGGAGAATGAATAATACATTTCTTTTACCAGAGCCAAAAAAAACAGCTTAGGAAAATAATCAAACTTGTTATAATTATTTCTCTACAATATTGTAAATAAAACATGTATGCTTTTCTTCAACAAAAGATTTTATTTTTATATTTGTTTTCTTTTCAATTTATAAATGTATTGTTAGTATCACCAATTTGCAGAATTACCCTAGAAGGCAAAATTGTAATAAGATTTCATTTTAAAAATCCTTTCTGATTCAATAACTAAGTATAGAATATCATAATGGAAGTCAATAAGAAAAGTTAAAGCAAACGAAGTTCCAAAGCAATAGATATTTCATATGTGATTAAGAAGTATATATGAGGATTTGTTGTTGGCTGATTTAATTTTTTGAGTTGCAAGTATATTTTAGATATGAGACCCTTGTCTGTTGTATGGCTAGTGAAGATCTTCTCCCAATCTGTAGGCTTTCTACTGATCTTTCTAGCTATGTCCTTTTCCATGCAGAAGATCTGCAACTTCATGCAATCCCATTTGTCCAACCTTTCTTTGATTTGTTGTGTTTCCAAATCCTCAAAGAAACAACTGTCCAATAAATAAGTGGGCAAAAGACTTAAAGAGAAATTTCTCTGAAGAGAAAAGAAGGATGGCCAATAGACACATGAAGAAATGCTCAACCTCCCTAGCCACAAAAGAAATGCAAATCAAAACAACTTTGAGATACCACCTCACCCCAGTTAGAATGGCAAAAATCAAGAACTCTAATAACAACAGATTCTGGAGGGGATGTGGACAGAAGGGAACCCTACTGCATTGTTGGTGGGAGTGTAAACTTGTTCAACCACTTTGGAAAGTAGTATGGAGGTTCCTCAAAAGACTCCACATAGAGCTCCCCTATGACCCAGCAATCCCACTTTTGAGCATTTACCCAAATGCTTACAAACAAGACCACACTAAAGCTACCAGCACAACTATGTTTACTGCAGCATTATTTACTATAGCTAAGATATGGAACCAACCCAGATGCCCCTCAGTAGATGAATGGACCAAGAAAATGTGGTATATATACACAATGGAATTCTATGCCTCCATCAGAAAGAATGACATTGCCTCATTTGTTAGGAAATGGAAATGCTTGGAAAAAATTATATTAAGAAGTAAGCCAAGCCCAAAGAAACATAGGTCCCCTGGTTTCCCTTATTTGCAATATCTAGTATATGTCTGAGTCAAGCAGAAAAGGTCAGATAAGGTGATGTTAGAGAAATGAACCCTAAGATATGTATTGAAATGGTTTTTTTTCTTTCATGCAATTGTTTCTAACGCATTTATAAGATAATTCCTTTGTTGCTTTGTATGTCCCTCCCCCACAGTATAACCCCTGCTTTCACTGTATTTGATGTCAGTACAATTTTTGGAGGGGAAGGGGAAAAACAAGTCGTTTAAGTAGGGATACAGGTGGACCCATTGCAACAATGAGAAGTACAAGTGGTTATGTCGAAAATGAACTTTACATCTTTGTTGGGGGAGGTGGATAGGATTGGGTGGGGGGGCAGGGGGAGGATGGGAAGGGATGGAAAGGGGAAACAAAGGAGAAGGCTACAATGCTTGATAAGAAATGTACTCATTATCTTGCCCATGTAATTGTAAACCCTCTGTATTTTCACAATAAAAAAATAAAAATTAAAAAAAGAACACACACACACACAAACAAATTATGAAGCTCTTTCTAATAAAACAAAAGGTCTACAATTTATTAAAAAAGAAAAGAAGTATATATGATAGAGATTGAGTGCTTTAGTGAGAAATATATCTTCAATATTTAGAGAGAATAGTGATCTACAGTTCATATGTGCTCAGCTTTTAGTTAGAGCTAAATGAGGTTGTACACAAAATTATTTCCATTACTTGTGTTTCATGACCTATGGTACACAATTGAAAGCCAGTCAACTAATTAGGGAACTTTCTATTAATTAGGACATGAAATGAAACTGACTGGCCTATGGTCCAAATGGGAATTTCCCCATGATGTACATCTTTAATCTATGTTCTAAAGAACACAGCAAGTAAGTTCTAACTCAGCATTGAAACAGAATGTTTAAATTGACCACCATTTGTCTCTATTGCTCTGATTGCAAATCTGAAATACTAGGTTTAAGGACTGAAAATAAGGCTTAAACATTATGACAGAGGCAAAAGAGTTTTTCCTTAAAGTAAAATGAATAGTAAAACAAAAAGGAAATATATTTTCATTTTATGGTATTCAATGAATTATTTGAAATGGGGATTATTAAATGGACTGAAAAATGGACCTTACTTAATTATCTATGAATATGAAGTGTTGGGATAGTTACCTTGCCTTGCCTTGAATAGCTTTAAATCAAAAATATCTTCAAGCACTTACATTGCTGCAGGAATTCTTTGGCCTTATACGTATCATTGCCATTCCTTCTGAAATACTACCCACAGGTAGTAATAGAAAATGTTCCATAGTACAAGGAGATATGGATTTTTCCATTTTGAGTTGATCTTAAAAGAATTTGAATGGTAATTTCAACTAGTAAGTTGTTATAACACATTTTGTATCACCAGTTACATTCCTGTGCCATTTATATTTGTGTTGAAAAAAATCTGAATTTTGGGTGAAAGCTTGAACTTAATAACTCAATCTCACAAAAACAATATCTTATGAGATTTTCAAGTTATACAGCTGTACTTTTAGCTGTGTATCCTACAAGAACAGCCTGCATTGTATAGTTCATCTTGGTTTTTCCTTGCAGAAATATGCTATGTCTGGAACTATAGCTTTCTTAACAACTTTGGTATGCACACAGCTTTTAACATGTTGCTGATGATTAATTACTTGATATGTTAAATCAAGTTGGTTGTACACGTACGTGTGGTGTGTGTGTGTGTGTGTGTGTGTGTGTGTGTGTGTGTGTGTGTGTGTGTAATAAAACCCACCAAACACTGAAAAATGTGGTTAAGGGGATAAGGGTATAAGAATAAAATGCAGAAGATAAAGTACTTCAAAATGTACTGTATGCATCTATGACATTATAACAATGAACAAATTAGTATTAGTAACTGTTATTTAATTTTTTTTTTGTCAGTGGTGGAGTTTGAACTTAGGGCCTGGGTGCTTTTTCTGAGCATTTTTGCTCAAGGCTAGTGCTATACCACTTTGAGCCCACAGCTCTACTTTCAGTTTTAGGCTGGTTAATTGGAGCTAAGAGTCTGATGGGCTTTCTTGCGGGACTAGCTTTGAATCCTGATCCTCAGAATTCAGCCTTCTGACTAGTTAGGATAACAGGCATAAGCCACCAGCACCTGACTAAAAAATGTTTCTTTTTTTTTTTTTTGCTTGTTATTATTATTTTTTATTACTGTGAAAATACTATACAGAGGAATTATAATTACATGAGGAAGGTAATGAGTACATTTCTTATCAAGCATTGTTGCCTCCTCCTTTGTTTCCTTTTAACGTCCCTTCCCATCACCTCCCCCAACCTCCTCCCCCCCCACCAAAGTTGTAAAGTTCGTTTTTTTTGTTGTTGTTGTTTTGGGGTTTTTTTTGTTGGTCGTGGGACTTGAACTCTGGGCCTGGGTGCTGTCCCTGCGCTCTTCAACTCAAGGCAAGCGTTCTACCACTTGAGCCAGAGCGCCACTTCTGGTTTTCTAGTGGTTTATTGGAGATTAGAGTTTCTCAGACTTACCTGCCCGGGCTTTGAACTGTGATCCTCAGATCTCAGCCTCTTGAGTAGCTAGGATTACAGGTGTGAGTCATCGGCGCCCGGCGAAAAGTTCGTTTTTTGACATAACGTCTTGTACATGTCAATGTTGCAATGGGTCCATCTGTATCCCTATTTAAACAATTTGTTTTTTCCCTTCCCCTCCACAAATTATGCCAACATCAAATACAATGAAAACAGGGGTTATACCGTGGGGGAGGGACATACAAAGCAACAAAGAAATATCTTATAAATATGTTAGAAACAATCACAAGAAAGAAAAAAAATATTTGAGTCCTTATCTTTCGCCTAACATCAACGTTATTTAAATGTATCAGCTTACTTATTTTGCATTTTTTCCTTCTTGCTGGCAAGACAGAAGAGAATTAAGGTCTAACTATGGTTGTTTTAGGTTTTATTTCTTTATTTTTTTAACTTAGCATTGCACTAGGGCCTGATGCTGTAGCAGGTAATCTGCTACTTGACTTTGAGCCATGCCCTTAGTCCTTTTTTTTATCTTAGTTTGTTTTTCCGGTAAGGTCTTTTGCTTTTGCCTGTGCCTATCTCAATACTCAATCCCCCTTCCACTGTCTGCAGATCACCTGAGACCAAAATGTGTGCCACCACTCCAAACTTGTTTTTGAGACAAAGTTCAGTTTTGTCACTTTTTCCCTAAGTTGGCCCTGATCTACAGTCCTCCTATCTCTACTCTTATTCCAGTTCTTTTGATTACCGTTACTGATCCCTCCTTAATTCTTTTCTCAATACTTACAGTAGCTGCTTCTTGTTTTCTAGGAATATGTTATCTACCAGAACAAAACAGTATTTAAAACACAGACGTGGAGACTCAAAATTAAGGAATAAGACATAAGAACAGAACAGTTATAATTAATAAATATCTACATGAGAATTTCCTTGCTATTTCTATTTATTTTTTAATTCTGGAAATTAACATCAGGGACTCATACTAGCTAGGCAAGCATACTACAACTTGAAGTACTCCTTAGTCCTTTATACTTTGTTTTTACATACATCTCATTATTTTTCTCAGCTGGCCTCAGAGTGCAATCTTCTTACTTGTTTCCAGGTAGCTGGAATTATAAATATGTGCTACCATAGCTGCTCCCTTACTGAATCACACTACCACCCCCACATATATTATTATATTCACTACTTTTCCATTCATTGGTGTCTAACATAATGAATTTCACTTGTTCATTTTCCAAAAAAACCAAACCTCTGCTTATTTCTTTCCAACTCCTGTGATTTTTAATGAAGTATATAAATAATAAAAACAAATTCTGAAGTTTCCTTCTCATAATTCTAGGACTTACATCTATTCCCAGACTATAATTTCAAAGAATTGGACCCATGATTTCAGAGATTATCCTCTTTTTTGTTGACTAAAACAGTAGCCTGGCTACCACATGCATTGTGCACTAAATGTCCAACCAAAGGCCATCTATTGGAGTGTGAGCTGGGGTGGGGATAGAAGGCAAAGGAAGTTCTTGGCTATAAGGTCTGGTAATTAGAGATCCTCAGCATTTGAATTTGTCTAGCTTCTCTTTCATTCCTGACATGAGCCATTTCATCTGTACCTTTAGAGTAAAAAAAAAGTGAAGACTTGAATAATTCAATTACCCCAATAATCCAGACTCTGATTATTCCATTGTGTTTTGACCTCAGAAAGTAATTGCTGACAGCAAAACTAAAGACTAAATATATTTTTATTCTATAAACAACTATGTTGCTATCCTTTGTTGCACCAAGCTTTAAAATGTAAATTGGATCTATTTAATGGAAAAAAATCTGAGAAAAATACAAGCTGTTAAAATGGAATATTATTCTATTTTGTATACTGTTTGTGTTTGATAGAATATAATGTTTGGGGAGCTGTCTGATTTTATTTATAGCTCTCATGCTTTCACCAAAAAGAAGAGATATTACAGAGCCCTTATATTCTTTGTTGCTGTGTAGATGAAAGGAAATTCTAAGTCCTTCCATATTTGTCTCAGGATCTTCTTTTGACTGAGTTAGGCCATAAAGAGTTGTTGTTGAATGCTGATGAGACATTGGGTAAAGCCGCCAGCCAGTTTCTTTTACTCCTGTTTTTGTTTTTCTCTTTTAAAATTTCATTTGAGCTACTTTGTTTCAGAAAGTTATAAAGTTAAACACGTGTCTTGCTTTTAATCAAGAATCTCTAAGGTCAGTTAAAACCATTTTCCCTTGCTGTTTAAGATGTGTTTGTCACTGCTGGAAAAGGTGAATAGGAAAACATTTCAGTCATTTCTCATGAGAATAAATCATCTTGCTTAGATGAGAAACATGCATAGCAGAGTCCTAGCTGTAGCAGTCTCTAGGCTTGTCGGAATGCTTCCATCTTTTGTGATGCAAATAGTAATTTATTTCTTCCAAACAGCAGGTCAGTCACAAGGATTTAGTTTCCTTCCAATGTGGGGAAATGCTGTGATGCTTTCTATGAGATTCCTATTTACAACAGCTTCTTAATGAGTTATGTCAGAGTAGCTGCTGGTATGATCCTCTGGATATCAGGGCCTGTGAAGCAGAATGGTTAATGATGCACGCCTTGCCAGTTCCAGTGGAGAACATTAGAGATTGACTAAGAGCACCATGGATTAGATGTCAAATTTATAACAAATGGAACAGTGCCACCTTTTGGTCGTAAAGTAGGAACACAAATTAGAATGTTTTAGGATTTTGCAACTCAAAAGAGGCTATTTCGAACTGTTTGTATCTGATTTGTTCATGCAATCTATAAATAAAAATAAACTCATTCTTTCTCTCTTTTATTCATTTTTATCCCTATTGTGGAAGCACTATAATGTGACGGTATGCATTCCATTAAACAGTGATGCTTCAGGAGAGACTGAATTATGCTATATTCGAATTATGTTTTGCAAAGGAATGAATTACACATGCATTATGCAGATAATATGAAGGGTACCATGGTTACACATGGCAGCTTCTTTTATGAAGTAACACTTAATCTAGGAAATATTTACAAAGAATTTTGAAAGAAAAAACATAATGAAACATTGACATTATTTGACTTGGGTGCTGATTGTAATTTAAAAAATATTTGGGGTTTATTTTTTTCTTTCCTTACTTTTCCTTTCTTATTAAACAGTAAACAATATATAATTGTAATATAATTAATTGAAAACTTTCACTATTTGTAGAGCAGTCTTAAGTTCACAGCTAATTTGGGAGTAAGGTAGAGATTTGTTTTATTATAACCCATCTTCACACATGTACTACCTCCTCCCTGGACCAGCCGCAATCTTAACCAGAATTATTATTTTGTTAGAATTGATGGATTGACACTGGTGCATCATTTCTACTCCAAGTTCATAACTTATGTTACAGTTCATTCTTGCTGTTGTACATTTTATGAGTTTGGATAAATGCATGCCAATCCACCATAATAGTAACAATATTCAACTTGTAGAAGAAAGAAGAAATTTATAAAAAAGCAAGGTAGTATCAGACATTTAAAAAATGAAAATCCCATGGTATATCCTGATAGGTATCTACAAATAATCTAGTTTCTCATACCATCTAGAGGGACAGTCTATCATTAATGATATGCATAACTTGCATGATCTGAACTCTAGAATTCTAGAAGAAATATAAAAATATGTTCACTCAGTATTTACTGAGAGAGAAAAATGTATACAGTTTTTAAAAATTGGAATTTGGGTTCAACTCCCAATTCTAAAAGAGTATTGAAACATTAAATATTCCCAAGTATTCCACATCAGTTGTCATTATATAAAGGAAGTTTCCATGTATATTGCAATGTTTTAAATTTTTATTAGATGAGAAGTTTAATCCATATCTTTATGTTCATTATGAGTTATTGGAAATAGTTTTTCTCCATGTGAAATAGAATTTTAGTCTTTTTAGTAAAAGTGCTAAAAAAATAAAGATATTGAACTGTTAGATGTTTCCAGCAGCAAAGGTTGGCATCTATTCATCTGGACACAGGCTAACATTTTTCAGAGTAATGGAGCATGAAAACTGTGTCTAGAAGGTCATCAGAGGTTGAACTTAATGGCCACTATTGAAATGCTAAAGCCACTCTTATGGCCTATAAAGGGTATCAATATATTCTTTTATATTTTTCATGTACTCACTGTATTTTGGTATTATCCATTTGAAGGTTGAAAATGGAAAGAATTTTTCCCCCTCAAATTAACAATACTATATAGTCAAGTATGTTGTAAGTTAACTGCTAGAAAACAGGAAATTTCAGTCCCAACTATTAGTTAATTTGTTTTGGATATCAAATATATGCTGTCTCTCTAGGTTTCTTTAATGATCTTGATTCTGTTTTGAACCTTCATTATTGTGAATCACATTACACTTTTATCTTGACAGTGTCTTAATCAACTTAAGCTACTGTAACAAATGACCATAGACTGAATGTCTTAACTGAAATATATTTCTCATAATTCTAGAGCCTGAAATGTATGAGATCAAAGTATGAACAGGCAATTACATTCTGCAGCCTCTTTGTTGAAGCTCTACCTTTTAGCATGCTGTCTTACTCTGATTACATGTTGTGAGAAAGGGAGAGAGAAAAGGAGAGAGAAATAGAGAGACAGAGAGAGAATGAACATGAGTTCATGTTGCAGTCATCTCCCAAAGGCCTCATTTTTCAGTATTATTACATTGAAAACTGGAGTGTAAAGCCTTCAACATAGGCATTTTGGAGGTATACAAACCTTCTATCTGTACTAGGTGGCTTCTTCATATACTATAGGAAATAAACAGTGCTCAACAATAAAACTATATACTAGATGTCATATGTGTAGAACAATGCAATAGGTACCAGGGAGGTTAAGAATATATTTGAATAAAGGGTTTTACCTTCCAAATGCTTTTATTTGTTATTAAAGTACATGCAAATAGAGTTCAGTTGATTTGTGAATTAAACTTACTTTTCCAAATTGACATTCATAAATCAAATAAGAGCTATAATATTACAACCAATGAAACATATTTAAATGAAATTTTTGATATTCACATACATAAAGCTCAATTTAATATGTTTGGATATAAAATGTTCTTATTGTTGGAGGAAACTGAATATGCTTAATTTTCTCTCTTCCATCTTGATTGAAAATGCTACAGACTAGTTGGATTTATTATGTTAATGAAGTTGTAGCATATTGTTATATTTGATATACTTTCTGCATAGACATGATGTACTGTTCATCAAAAGTAATGGATTTTTAGTTCTAAGAAAATGTATCAAATGATGGAAATTAAAAAGATGAAATACGCACTTCTATTCAAGCCAACATATATTTTATTAAATATAATATGCTACTGAAGGAAACTGTCAGGTTGGAAATACTGCAAGATGTATGCAGCATTTTTAAATGTCTTGAAAATTTTTATATCTTTTCTGTGTGTATTGTTTTTCATTTCTAAGAAAGCTACATCAAACTCACCTGCTATGTAATGTATTATAAATAAGGATAATATCTGATTGTAGATATTCAGGGCTCTGAAGAGGTTTAACTGGAATTTCAAACAAAAATCAAGAGCTTGCTCTTTGATTAGCATTATCAAGCTCCATTCAGTAGCAAGGACATGTAGGCACAGCACATGGTAGGCCAAAATTTAGACTTATTTTTTCCCAAGTCACTCATTGCAGATATCCAGAGACAAAATGATACACCAGCAGAAATCAGATTTTTTTGTCTTGTTTTTATTTTATTTCTTTTTGAGCAGTGGATTTTGCCAGCACTGGGTAGAGATTTGCTGAGCCATAAAATTTCTGCCTGCTCCCATGTTTTACTGTGGAGATTTAGAGCATGGGCAGAGATCTACAAGAACTTCCAGTCTCAATAAAAAATCCTAACTGGAATGAACCAGTACTCTACTAAATGAAACAAAGTGAAATAAAATGAAAATGCTTTTTTTCAAATATACTTGCCTGACGAATGAAAAGTAAAAAAATGTATTAGCCTGTAGTAGCCATTAACACGCTGAGTTTTTCTGCATAGGTATATTTAAAATTCGCAAAGACCTTATAGAACAAAGAATTGCTATATTTATTTATTTATTTGTCAGTCGTGGGGGTTCAACTCTGGGCCTGAGCAATGTCCCTGAGCAGTTTACCTTAAGGCTATGGTTCTACCACTTGAGCCACAGTGCCACTTCTGGTTTTCTGTTGATTAATTATAGATAAGTCTCACAGACTTTCCTGACTGTGCTGGCTTTGAATCACTATCCTCAAATCTCAGACTTCTGAGCAGCTAGGATTACAGGCATGAGCCACCAGCACCCGGAGAGCAATGATTCTTTTGCACAAAACCTTCTGGGAAAAAATTACATAGGAGTTATTTTAAAAACCAAGCTACAGTTTGGAGGAAGATGGTGGAGGAGAAGTTGGAGGCTAAATAAGCTCTCGCATAGAAAGCAGTTTTAGTGTTCCAGTGAACAGTCCTAGGCTAGAAAATCACACTAAGAATGCCATCACAATACAGAGAGTTTGGCCAGAAAGGGAAAATCCAGGCAAGGAGACAGATCTGAGCACTTGCCAGTAGCACGGCTGCAGCGGCTGTGGCAGCAGAGCAGGCAGCAGTAGCTGCTATACCTACAGAGAGAGTCCAGGACAAAGACACCAGATGCAGCGGGTGAAAGGATTCTATTCAACACCAGCAAGAACTGACAAGGAGCAGTAATCTTCATCCTACAGATTGCAGACCAGAGACAGCCCAGGAACCAAGACTCTGGAATGAGTAGAACCCTGACATCCTCACTCCTTCTCAGGGAGCAGAAGAGGGAAGGCCACCTCTCCCCCACCACCGGAGATCTCCATCTTTGATACTGACAAAGGCCCAGCTGAGCAACTAGCTTCAAGTCAGACCTTGGAAGAAAACAAAAGAGTCATTTAGCAGGTCACAGGAACCTGACCTGACCTCTGCTCCTGGAGGAGTGACTTTCATCACTGGATAAATAGAGCCAGAGATTTCCCCTCCCTATAGCAGCCTAGACAGTCAATTGAAATTCAGTAAACATAAACCCCGAGAATGGCTCCAGGCTGGGCTCTGTGAGTGTCTCAGGAGCTAGCCCTTCAGGGAAAAGCTACTGTTTGCTGAAAGGCCTCAACTCTGCCCAGAACCTAGCCTCATTACAGCATCTCCAAACTAGAGGAAACAGCCATCTCACTCTTTTCTGATACTCAAAGCAAATGTTCCTCCCACCAAACTGACCAGAGAGGAGGATCACAAAATCCTGGGTAACACAGAGCACTTTTCTGCCTGCTCAAACAAACTGACTTAAGAAACCAATCAAGCTACAGGAAATCCAAACACCACAAGCTGACCAGAGACTCGACCAACAGACTGGTTACAGACACAGGGAGATACAGGATCTTCCCATTCTCCCCCCCCCCCTCCCCCCGCAAAAAAAAAAAAAAATCAAAGAACTCTTTTTTGTACATTTTTCAAACTTTTTATTTAAAAATTCTTTTCTATTAATGTTTTTTTCCTCTCATAATTGTTATTTTCGGTGTGTATGTGTGTATGTGCTTTTCTTTTCTTTTTTTTTAAATCTCTTCTGAACTTTTGGTCCTTTTTGTAATTCTTTACATTTTTTTCTCATTCTTTCTTGCATGACTTAATTGCTGTTCTGCTCATCCCCAGATATATACCCATCATCTATTATTAGACCTTATCCCCCATTGTGTTGTTCAATTCACAGCCTCTTAGACTTAACTTCTTGAATAGCAGTATTATGTCTTTATACCTATATAATATTCAAGTAACCAATTTTAAGAATTTGTATATTTTACTTTTTCATGTCTCCTTTGTATCCCTCTCCTCCTCTCATCCTATCCTTTCTTCTCTCAATATCATTTCTTTAAACTTACATAATTTTTAAGTGTTTCTCTTTTTAAATTTAAATTTTATTTTTTCCATTTTTCTTATTTTTTTTAATCTCTCTCCTATCACTCTTTCCAATCCATTTCCCTCTCTGAGATTAGGACTTGGCTAAATTCACTCTCCTTTTACCTCTCTACAAGCCTATAATCCTATTTTTCCCACATTTCTCCCTAAACCTAATAATTTCTGCTTTGCCAAATTCTTCTTTGCTGTTCTTAGCCCATTAATCCATAGTTGTTTGATGTTAGATAGATTGTATCTGTGGAACTAGATTGTATCTGCAGCCATTTTGACCGTGCAACTACAAGACTCAGGTTGATGCTTGCCTTAAAATAGTGTTCTGGCACAAAATTGGTGTTACTTTCATACCAAATGGGTAGAACAAGCAGGAAACACACAAGAAAAATGGCAAGTCCGGGTATCTCAACTCCCACTCATGAAAGTCAGGCGACAGAATAGTAAATGAATAATCCAGAGGAGAGATCCCAAAAAGCTCTACAAATATTACTGGTAAATATGGTGAATGAAAAGATTGAAAACCTGCAAAGGACTCAGTGTGAGCCTGATAGGGAGAAAGAGGAAGAAAACCAAAGATCAATACAGGAATCTCATGAGCATGAGGAAGCTTCTCAAAGATTAATTCAGGAATTGTGTGAGCAGGTTGAGAACAGTCGAAGAGAACTACAGGAATTGCATGAACATGAGGAAATTGCGAGAGTGGGATGAGAATAGACAAAGATCAATAGAGGCATTCATGGAATCCATAAACAGACAGCTGAAAGAATTCAGGGAGACCACAAAGGGAATGCTGAAAGGAGTCTGACAGAAGGAATATTAGTCCAAGGAAACTATAACCAATAAGCTAAGTGATTTGAGAATAAACACCGAACACCAAATTAAGGAAGTAAAGAAGTTCATACAAGATCTAAAACAAAGCTCCAACAAAGAATTTGAAGCCATTAAAGCCGACCAATTAGAAGGAAAACAAATAAAAAAAGTAGAAAGTCTTGACAGTAGGTTAGACCATGAAGAAGACTGAATGTCGGGGATTGAAGTCAGCCTAGATATTATAGAGGAAGAAAATACAACTATCCAAGACAAATCCAAAGAATATGATAGATCTATTCAACATTTGGAAGAGACCATCAGAAGGTCTAATCTGAGGATAATGGGTGTAGAAAAAGACAGAAGTTAATGGTCTAGGAAATTTGTTTAACAGGATCCTAATAGAGAACTTCCCAAACATGCAAAAAGATAGGCCTATCAGATACAAGAAGCTTTTAAAACTCCAAATAGACCAGACCAGAACAAGACATCCCACTGTCACATTATAATCTGCACAGGCGCAATTCAGACCAAGAAAAAGTTCCTTAAAACTGTCAAGGAGAAAAGATCGATCACCTATAAAGGGAAACCAATTAGAATCACCTCAGATTTCTCAGCGGAGACAAAGCAAGAAGAACCTGGAATGATGTATGCCATGCCCTAAAGATAACTATCAACGAAGAATACTGTACCCAGCTAAACTCTCCTTCAAAACAGAAGGTAAAATATAAACCTTCCATAGCAAAGAAAAACTGAAACAATATATCTCCACCTAACCAGTCCTACAAAAGATATTTCAAGATGTCTTACACATAGAAAACCAAAAAAACCAGAATAAAGAACAAGAAATTGCACCCAAACTGAGAATCCAAGAATCATAAGAAGAACCCAATTTTCACAGCCCCCAAGAAGGTGGATAACATGGCAGGCACTACCAAACAACTCTCAGTCCTAACTCTCAACATTAACGGACTTAATTCTCCAATTAAGCGACCTAGACTGTCTAGTTGGATTAAAAAGCAAGATCTTATTATCTGCTTTCTTTAGAAGTCACACCTTGCCCATAAAATCAAACACATTTTGAAAGTGAAAAGCTGGAATAAAATCTATCAAGCAAACAGCCCCCATAAACAGGTGGGGTTTGCAATCCTAATAACAGATATAATAGAGTTCATATTAAAATTAGTGAGAAGAGATAAAGAAGGTTACAACATACTAATTAAGGTATCTCTGCTTCAGGCGGATATGACAATTCTAAATATCAATTCACCAAACAACAGAGCACCCAAATTTATCCAAGAAATACTACTTTCCCTCAAACCTCACATAGATCCAAAGACTATAATTGTTAGGGACTTTAACCCACCACTATCCCCACTAGATAGATCAACTCAGCAAAAACTCAACAGAGAAACCACATATCTAAACAACTGCATAGATCAACTAGATTTAACAAACATCTACAGAATATTTTACCTAGAATTAGAATACACGTTTTCCTCAGCAGCACATAGAATATTTTCCAAAATAGACCACATTTTATGTCACAAAGCAAACTTGCTCAAATTAAGAAACATTAAGTTTTGCCCTGCATAATCTCAGACCACAAGGAAATAAAATTAGAGCTCAACACCAAAAGCCACCAAAGAAATTCCTGTAACACATGGAGGCTGCAAAACATACTATTGAATCACCAGTGGGTCATGGAAGATATTGGATAGGAAATTCAAATATTAATGATATTCAACAAAAATGAACACACAAATTACCAGCTCCTCTGGGACACAGCAAAGGCAATACACAGAGGCAAGTTTATAGCTCTGCGTTCCTACATCAACAAATTGAAGAGATCTGAAACCAACAATTTAATGAGACATCTGGACCTCCTTGAAAAAGAGCAGCAAGCTAAACCTCAATCCAGTAGACAGAAAGAAATAATTAAAATAAAATCAGAATTAAATGAATTAGAATCCAAAAATAACTATAGAAAGAATCAACAAAACAAAGAGTTGGTTCTTTGAAAAAATTAACAAAATTGACAGACCCTTAGCAAAACTTATCAGAAAGAGAACACACCCAAATAAATAAATTCAGAGATGAGAACAGAAACATCACCACAGAAACAACCAAGAATCAGAACATTATAAGGGAATACTTCTCAAATCTTTATGGTAATAAGTTTGAGAACTTGGCAGAAATGGACCTTTCCCTAGCAAATATCAACATGCCGAAACTAAACCAAGAAGATTAAATCAACTTATCAGGCCCATATCAAACATTGAAATAGAAACAGCAATAAGAGACCTCCCATCTAAGAAAAGCCCAGGACCAGATGGATTTACAGTGGAATTCTACCAGGCCTTCAAAGCAGATCTCACACCAATACTCCTGCAACTCTTCAATGAAATTGAAAGAGAAACTTCACTACCGAACTCATTCAATGAAGTCAACATAAGCCTCATCCCCAAACCAGGCAGGCACTCATCAAAGAAAGAGAACTATAGACCCATTTCTTTGATGAACATTGATACAAAACTTCTCAACAAAGTTTTGGCAATCGACTTCAACAATTCATCCACAAAAACATACACCATGATCAAACAATTCATTTCAGGGATGCAAAGCGGGTTCAATATATGCAAATCAATTAATATAATTCATCACATCAACAAGAGAAAGGATAAGAACCACCTAGTTATCTCAATAGATGTAGAAAAAGCATTTGACAAGATCCAAGACCCCTTTATGATGAAGGTCCTGGAAAAACTAGGAATCCAGGGAACATTCCTCAATATAATAAAGGGTGTAATTGAGAAACATACAGCCAGCATTATACTTAATGTTGAAAAACTAAAGCCATTTCCTCTTAACTCAGGAACAAGACAAGGATGTCCACTCTTTCCATTTCTTTTCAATTTAGTATTAGAATGCCTACTTACAGCAATAAGACAAGATGCAAACCAGTGTCAATTAAACAGTGAAACCTCTTTCCACCTATGAGAATATTCATTTTAGGGCGGACGCCGTCCACCAGGGGATGGTCCAATGGGCCTGGGCTTCCCTGCCACAAGGCTGCCTGGGCCTCGAAGCAGAGGGAGTTCCTCCTTGAATTAGCGGGGCTAGAGGATGCCCCTCCCCAAGTTTAAAGACTTCCCATCTAAATCAAACTTGTATCCCTCCATGCCCCTGGTGCAGGGTATAGGGGGCGGTTTGCCCACGGGCCAGTTGGCAGGGGATTGTTGTAAACAATCCCTCTTAAAGTGCCCCTCCTGCCCGCATTTAATACAAGTCCCTCTCCCTGATGGTCTTGGGGTTCCTTGGCCCTGGGCTGCCAGCGCCTGAGTAATGGCCTCAGTCATTGTAGATGCCTGAGCCTGTAAAGCTAAAGCTAGTGATTGGGACTGGTGCTGTTGCATTCCCACATCCTGTGAGGCCACCACCCATCTGCTCAGGGAACTCTCTCTCAATCCCACGCAGGCCATGCAGTGGTCTGCATTCATCCTTTCCAAGACCAGCAGCTTTACAAACTGATCTCGGAGGTTCCCTGCCGGCAGCTTGCGGTGAACACTCTGTTGGACTCGGTCTATGAAATCAGGTAGAGACTCACCCGGTTTTTGTCTCACTCCTGCTATGGGGGACTCAGTAGGCCCATCATCTAGTTTGTACCACACGGCAAGTCCTGCCTGCCTCACCTGGTCACGGTATGGGCCAGGTATTGTGGCCTGTTGGACGCCAGTGGAGTACCCTTCCCTGGTCCCTGCTAACATGGCATAAGTAATAGGTATCGCTGGTTGAGCCTGCTGGTTACTCTCCACTCGCACTCTGCATTCCTCCTTAAAGAAAGCACACCATTTAATAAACTGAGAACTAGTAAGAAAGGCTTTGGCCACATCCATCCACTCCTTAGGGACACACGGGTGATAGGCAATGTCTTGTAATAGGGTCTGGGCCCAGGGAGAGTTTGGGCCATCCTTCACCACCGCCTTGCGGAGCTCTTTAAGATCCTTAGCTTCCCATGGATACCATTCCAAGGGCCTGTTAGCTCCTGGTGCCAGATTGACCGGATACGCTTGGGGAAGCAAATCCTGTGGCCTAGAGTCTGGGCACTTGAGTGGCCCTTTCTTTCCAGAGGAGGTCTCCGAGTAGGTTACTTCCCCGGCCCTCGGCCCCTCCATGGAAGGTTGGTAAGGGTCTGGGTCTGGCAAGTCTTTCTTGCAGGTCTCGTAGGGCGCCGTACCTCCCTCCAATCGGGGGAATAGGGAGGGGGCCTAGGACTGTCAGTATCAGCTGGGTCAGAGGGGGTAATTTTTACCCTCGTTTTGACTTCCACTGTGCATGTCTCACTGCGTTCTCGATCAGATTTGACCCTTTCCTTTTCCTTCTCACTTCCTAAGTCCTCCTGTACTCCTTCTAGGCCTAATGTTGCCTCCTCCTCCTTCTTCTGTGATATAGCATTACCCATATTTAGGGTTTCACTTACCCCAAGAGACCGCTTAGACTCGGCTGGTATCTTTTCCTTTCGTGCCCCACATTGGGCACTAGATGTTGGGTCTTTGTCCGTCCCACAAAAGATGGACAGGGTCCGAGGAAAGGTAAGTGCGGCACTCGCCCGTTCCCCAGCCTCCCTCAGCCCAGGAGACAATCAGACACAGCGGGGAGCCAAATCCAGCAGGTAGAAAACTCATTTATTAACAGAGAGCAGCCCTTTTTAAAGACAAAAAGAGCAGGTGGCATGGCAAGGGAGGAAGAGGAACCAATCACTGTCAAGGTCACACCCTACCATGCACCTGAGCCTTCACGGGTGGTTAGGCACTGATTGGAAGATCAACTGGGCTCTGCCCACTCAACCCTCTCCCAGCGCCATCTTGGCTGCCCATGTGCTCTACAGTAAATTGGGCTCTGCCCACTCTACTCTCTCCCAGAGCCATCTTTGCTGCCCATGTGCTCCACAAGAAATGTACTCATTATCTTGCCCATGTAATTGTAACCCCTCTTTACAGTATTTTCACAATAAAAAAATAAAAATAATTTAAAAAAAAGAATCCCATGGACTCCACTCCCAAATTACTCAAGCTGATTCAAAACTTTGGCAAAGTAGCAGCGTATAAAATTAACCCTCAAAAATCAATGGTTTTACTCTATGCCAACAATGAGGAAAGTGTGGCTGAAAAGCAGCTGCATTTGTAATAGCCCCACAAAAAATAAAATACCTAGGAATTAACTTAACCCCAAAAGTGAAGAACCTCTATCATGAAAACTTTAAAAACCTGAAAAGTGAAATCAAAACAGAACTTAGAAAGTGCAAAATTCTCTCATTTTAATAGATTGGAAGGATCAACATCTTGAAAAGGGCTAAATTTCCCAAAGATATCTACAAATTCAGTGGGATACCTATCAATATTCCAATCTCATTCGTCAAGGAAATAGAAGAGGCAATCCAAAAATTCATATGGAACAATAAAAGACCCCGAATAGCAAAAACAATCCTTAACAGAAAGAATAGTGCTGGAGGAATATCAATACGAAATTTCAAACTCTACTACAAAGCCATAGTAATCAAAACAGCTTGGTACTGGCACAAGAACAGACCTCAGGACCAATGGAATAGAATTGAAAACCCAGAAGTGAACCCACAGACATATAGCCATCTAGTCTTCAGTAAGGGAGCTAAAAACATAGAATGGAGGAAAGATAGCCTCTTCAGTAAATGGTTCTGGCAAAATTGGCTAATCACTTGTAGACAACTAAAGCTAGATCCTCATGTATCACCCTGCACCAGAATCAACTCCAAATGGATCAAAGACTTTGGAGTCAAAGCAGACACTCTGAAAACATTACAGTATGGAATAGGAGAAACCATAGGTCTCCTTGGCACAGGCCAAATTTTCTTAAAAGAGACTCAGAATCACAACAAATCAAAGAAAGGTTGGACAAATGGGATTGTATGAAATTAGAGAGCTCCTGCATGGCAAATGACATAGGTAGCAATATCAATAGAAAGCGCACGGATTGGGAGAAGATTTTTACTAGCCATGCAACAGAAAAGGGTCCCATATCTAAAATATACCTGGAAATCAAAAAATTAAATCCCCCAACAACAAATCCTCTAAGAAACAATTGTCCAATAAATAAGTGGGCTAAAGACTTAGAGAGAAACTTCTCTGAAGAAGAAAGAAGGATGTCCAATAAACACGTGCAGATATGCTCACCCTCCCTAGCCATAAAAGAAATACAAATAAAAACAACATTGATATTACAACTCATCCCAATTAGAATGGCTATAATCAAGAACTCTAATAACAACAGATGCTGGATGGGAAGTGGACAGAAGGGAACCCTACTGCATTGTTGGTGGGAGTGTAAACTTGTCCAACCACTTTGGAAAATAGTATGGAGTTTCCTCAAGACTCCATATAGAGCTCCCCTATGACCCAGCAATCCCACTTTTGGGCATTTACCCAAATGATCACAAACAAGACCATCCTAAAGCTACCAGCACAACTAAGTTTATTGCAGCATTATTTACCATAGCTAACATATGGAAAAACCCAGATGCCTCTCAGTAGATGAATGGATCAAGAAAATGTGGTATATATACACAATGGAATTCTATGCCTCCATTAGAAAGAATGACATTGCCCCATTTGTTAGGAAATGGAAAGACTTGGAAAAAATTCTTAGGTGATGTAAGCCAGGATGAAAGAAACATAGGTCCCATAGTTTTCCCTTATTTGCAATAACTAGTATATGTCTGAGACAAGGTGAAATGGTCAGATAAGTTGATGTTAGGAGAAATGAACACCAAGACAAGGAGTCAAATAGGTTTTTTCTTGCTATTGTTTCTAACATATTGATAAGATATTTCTTTCTTGCTTTGTATGTCCCTCCCCCACGGTATAACCCCTGTTTTCACTGTATTTGATGTTAGTATACTTTGTGGAGGGGAAGGGAAAAAACAAATTGTTTAAATAGGATACAGGTGGACCCATGGCAACAATGAGATGTACAAGATATTAGGTTGAAAATGAATTTACAACTTTGGCACAGCTGGGGGGTGTGGGGGGGGAGAAAGGGGGCATGGTGGGGAGATGGGAAGGGATGGGAGGGGGAAACAAAGAAGGAAGCAACAATGCCTGATAATAAATGCACTCATTGCATTGCCCATGTAATTGTTACCCATCTGTACGTTAATTCAAAATAATAAAATAAAATAAAAACCAAGGTACACATGGAAGTGCAGGCCCTCGGTAAGGCCATTACCGCTGGGAAGAAAATAAAGAGAATATAGCTAAAGATCACGTAAACCTTCATATTTTTTGCTTAAGATCAGGACCACTACATATCTTTTTTTCCTCTTTGTTATCTAACTTTTATTTATTTGTTATTGTAAAGGTGTGTATAGATGGGTAACCATTACATAACCTAGGTAATATTTCTTTTTGAGGTGTCACCTTTTCCCTCACTTTCTTTCAGTTTTTCACTCCTGATCCTACCCCACAGGTTTATATTTACTTTCAACATAGTGTCTAGTGAGTATTACGGCTGCATCTATTTACCCTTTGTTTGCACCATTTCTGTGCTTCGTGCTTACCCTCCCCCAACAGATAAACTTACAAACAAAACAAAGGTACAGAAAACATAAACAGGGGCTGGGAAGGTGGCTCAGTGGTAGAGCGCTTGCCTTGCATGCATGAGGCCCTTGGTTCGATTCCTCAGCACCACATGAGCAAAAAGAAAAAAGCCGGAAGTGGCGCTGTGGCTCAAGTGGTAGAGCGCTAGCCTTGAGCTGAAGAGCTGAAGGACAGCGTCCAGGCCCAGAGTTCAGGCCCCACGACCACCAGGACCCCCCCCCCCCAAAAAAAAAAAGAAAACAAAAACAGTCACAAAGGAGAAAACAAAACTCCCAAACTTTAAAAAAAAAAAAAAAACTAAACTAAATAACAAAAACCCTCTCGCTTCCATTTCTTGGAATTCATTTCGATAAATAACATTTTAAGTGATCATATGAACATTGCTATTAAGTCTTTGTGATTCTATCCTAAGAATATCCTCGTTTGGTCTCACTGTGTGAATGTCTAGAGTCCTGTATAATTTATCAACTAGGTATCTTTTGTTATATCATTAGTTGTGGATTAGTTTTGAAAAATTGAACTAAGAAAAGAATTACAATGGATAGGTACTATGGGAATTCTATGCACATTTTCAAATAGTAAGAGACAATTTAAAAGATGCTTTTGCTTGGCCCGTAAATTACCCAAAGCTAGCATTAAAGCTGGAAATCTAGCCCTTCACTAGGCATCTGTGCTCTTTGATCTGAGCCTTCCTCTTTCAGTAACTTTACAATGATGTCCAGGTAAAACAGGATTTGCAGATAAGCGTTTTGGGACACAAGGCAAATTTCCACAGCAGACAGACAATGCTATCTTTTCAGTATCTGATGGCGAAAGGTAGAACTTCCCCCCCCCAAAAAAAAACAACAGTGGAATACTCAAGACAGACCACCTGCAAAAAATAGTAACTGACTTATTTGTGATTTCCCTCAAGTGGTGAAGTGCTAACTTCTTAGGAACTTCACTATGGTCAACCAGGCTATGCCTCTGAGTTGAAAATGGTTTAATTACATATACCTTTCTTTCCTCCTATCTCAATTCTCCCTATTTAATCTGAAGCCAATGTCCACCTTTGAAGGCAACTGAAGATGTATGAAGTGCTATCTTCCCATGGTTGCCATATAATAAATTCCCTTCCTCTGTTCTTCACTATATCTCTTTATTTAGTGTATGGGGGAGAATGCCACGATGGACCCAACATTGGGCTCCTGGAGTCTGGGTATAGGTCCTAAAACTTTTGTTTCATAATGACCTGAACATTGTCAGATTTATTCCCAACATATATTAAGAGTGTGCTGAAATAATTTGGTCATTTAGCTATTTTCTGTAGTGGACATTTTTATTTAGCAAAAAATATGTTAAATGATTAAGTTTTTCTGTAGGGTAATTAATGATTATAATACTAAAAAATATGCAGTGACAAATGACTATCTAAGTTTTAATGTTTATTCTTTTAATCCCTCATATCCCAGAAATAAGTTTAATAATCAACTTCTTGGGTTTTCTTCCAAAGATATTATATGAATATATGTGTGTATGCTATCTTCATTTGTTTAATAATGATAAGAATATTATGCATCCTGTTCTGCATCTTCTTTTGTAAACTAAATATGTATATTGAATATGATTCCATTGTAATGAATTCTTTTATCTTTACTAGCCATTTTTGATGTAACTAGTTTATTGTAACTTATCAATTATTGGAGGACACTTCCTTGTTTTCAATAATAGATATCTGGGGCATATATCTGTGTGCATTTGCAAGCATATCTCTGAATAAATTCTTTCAAATGGATTAAATGTTTTATTGTGTATATACATTTTAAATTTAATACATGCAAATCACCATTAACTCAGTGTACTATATAATATGGTGAACATCAGGCACTGAAAGACTACTATGCCAACCTGCTGACGTGAACCAATGTGGTCTTACATTTATTTAGAAAATACTTATTGAGTATCATCTATATGCCAGACCCTGATTCAGGCACTGAAAACATATCTAAGTTCTGTTCATTTGCCTTCTTCTAATAGGGAATTTACATGAGTGGGGACAGCATTTTCCAAGGTTGCCATTTTATTCTGGCTCAAAGCTCTTAAAGATAGATCTAGCTTCCTATATTGCTTGTATTTTACATTTCTTTTTTCTACCAGTACACCTATTACAAGACTCAGCCTTGGGTCAAGAGAAAACTACTAGAATGTCCTCAAGGGGCATCATCAAAACATCACACTCTTTGAAATATTGTTAACTACATCTTCTTGATGTAAGTCATCATTCTTAATCTGAACACTTTTTTTCCTAGTAGTTGTTCTCCTAGTATATTCAACATCTCCAAAATTGATATTTCCTTCAGTATCACAGATTCATCCCTTGTATAAGCTACTGGATTGTCCCCTTTGGGTTTTCAGCAAGCATAGCTGCTTCTAGTCGGAAGTAATAAACATGATTCTTCTATCCATTTATGGGACCACAAAAATTAGCACCAAGCCTGTACTCAATAAATTGTTGGTTGGTTGCTGGCTCCATTCAGAAGTCAAAAATGGTAATGATGGCAGCAGCATATTTCAGCCAGTGATACAACAGGCGTTTGTTTACAGCAGCTGGTTCTTTGGATGGACAAAAACCCAGATGGAATATTTCTGAGTGACTGAGCATTAGTAAGGTTATGTAGTGACCTGGCGCGCAGTCATATCTGCTTTGGGAAGATTACAGTTGGTTATTACCAGTGAAGAACTTGGAACAAGAAACCAGAATGTAAAGAAGATACTTTGACTATAAAAAGTGATTTAAAAAGTGAATGACTATTCCATTTTAACTCATAATGTCTTAAGGTTATTTTGACTTTTAGAAAGTATGGTAAAAGTGATTGTAAATCAGACTTACATCAAACATATATAAATCTATAAGTATAAGAAAATTTATGGAATTAAAATACACTACATTTTACCCTAGCTACAGAAATCTAAAAATGTGATCTTCATTGATAAAATGAAATATAGCTTTCTTCTTTAAAGGACTATATATTTTATAGAGACATTTTAAATTGTACCACAAGTATTATTTATTTAATATGAAATCTTTAGCTTACTTAAATATTGTTCTTTGTCTTAATATGTACGTACTTTTTCCATATCTCTTGCCTAGTACCAATATTAAAGACAGTTTTACTAACAATTAGCATATTTTTTCAGTTAAGTAAATTTTATATTTTTAAGTGCCTGTAAAATGCACATGGATAAAACCTTATTTGGTGTTTTTTCTACTCTTTTAAAATAAGTTTTTTATTGTGAAAATACTGTACAGAGGGGTTACAGTTACATGAGCAAGGTAATGAGAACATTTCTTATCAAGCATTGTTGCCTCCTCCTTTTTCCCCTACCATCCCTTCCCTCCAATCTCCACAACTACAGTGCCACCCCTCCCCCCCTAAATTGTAAAGTTCGTTTTTCAACATAGCGTCTTGTACATCTCATTGTTGCAGTGGGTCAACCTGTATCCCTATTTAAACAATCTACTTTTTGGAGGAAAGTTCTGCTTGAATTCCCTAGTCTTCCTTTCCATTTCCATAGAGTGCACTTAGCAGGGCATTGCTCCTGTTCTGCTGGTTTATCTTGGCAGTAGTTGTAATTCATGGGTAGTTTTTTCTAAAATGTCCTGCATGAGAGCTTAGAATGTGGACAGATTGAATGGTGTGTGGGAGTGGGTTGAGGTGGATGGATATCTGTGTACTTTTAATACTCCATGCAGAGAACCAAGGGACAGGTAGCATTTTAACAATTCTCTATACATCTTATTTACAAGGGACTGCTGATTCTGATCACCATGAAATGTGCCACTGGAATCTAGGCTATAAGCTGCCTTGACTTCTCAGATACTCTGTGAGAGCAGTGTACTCATATAATCCCAAACTTAAAAATCTTTAGAATAAAATGTATTTGAATAACTATATTTGAATAACTATAGCAGATGGCATTATTTCTATGTTGCTTACAATATTATGTATATATTTTATTTAACTCATGAAAATAGTTTATTTTTATTTTTTGTGCCAGTGCTGGGACTTGAACCTATGACCTGGGTGTGTTGTCTCTGATCGTTTTTTTTTCTGATCCTGGGATTTGAACTCAGGGCCTGGGTACTGCTCACTGATCCTGAGCCTCTTTGTGCTCAGGGCTAGTGTTCTACCACTTTGAGCCACAGCAACACTTCCACCTTTTCTGAGTAGCTTATTGGAGAGTCCCATAGACTTTCCTGCCTGGGCTGGCTTCAAACCACAATCCTCAGATCTCAGCTTCCTGAGCAGCTAGGATTATAGGTATCAGCTACTTGTGCCAGGCTGCCTGAGCTATTTTGCTCAAGGCTAGTGATCTACCACTTGAGCCACAACTCCACTTCCAGCTTTTCTGCCTGCCTGTCTGCCTGCCTGCCTGCCTTCCTTCCTTCTTTCCTTCTTTCCTTCCTTCCTTCTTTCCTTCCTTCCTTCCTTCCTTCCTTCCTTCCTTCCTTCCTTCCTTCCTTCCTTCCTTCCTTCCTTCCTTCCTTCCTTCCTTCCTTCCTTCCCTCCTTCCTTCTTTCCTTCCTTCCTTCTTTCTTCTTCCTTTTTCTTTCTCTCTCTTTCTCTTGTTCCCTCTCTTTCTCTCTCCCTGTTTCCTTTTCCTCCTTCCTTCCTTTTCCTCCTTCCTTTCCTTTCCTCCTTCCTTCTTCTCTTTCACTCTGTCTTTCTTTTTTCTGGTTATTAATTGGAGATAAGATTCTCATAGACTTTCTTACCTGGGTAAGACTTACACTATGATCCCAAAATCTCAGCCTCCTGAGTAGCTAGGATTACAGATGTGAGCCACCAGCTCCCAGCATTACTAGTTGATTTTTAAAAGTACATTAATAAGCCCAATAACTAATATCCTTTTCCACATATCCTTATCAAACATTTTGCCTGAAAACCAGTTTCATTTATAAGCAATGATTGATAAAGTTCCATTTTAAGTTTTTCATTGGCCCCTTTATTTCTTTTAAGATTTATCATTATATATATATATATATATATATATATATAAAACATAGATACAAATTAGGTATATCAATTAGAGTAAATTTAAGATACCTCTATATCCAAACACTGAATACTAATTTGTAGATATTGGGAGAGTGACAATAAATCCCCAGCCTGTTTGTTTGTGCTCCAGATTTTGTTTGCCTAGAAAGAGCTGTACAATTTGAGCTCTAGCTCAAACCTTTTTGCTTTAATTTATTTTTAGGTACAGTCTCCAGATTTTTTTCCTAAGACAGCCTTGGAGATCGATTCTTCTACCTACTGCTTCCACAGAGCTGAGATTACATGTGTACACCACAAAGCTAAGCCCAAATCTCTACCTTTCAACTGTGTTCAAACACAATATTTCCTTTGCTGAAAAAATAAAAAAGAATTCAAGATCAGTTTTGATTTTTGTATATTTATGAAAATATTTGATGAATTTTAAAATACCATCTTTGTAAAATGTCTTTCATATGCTGAAGGGAAGAGAAACATTCAGATACACTGTTCATCTCCATAGAATCCTGATTATAGAAATAAATATTCTACAGAACTCATCACTGATTAAAACCTTGTACCTGAATTCCAATAAGTTTAATTTACTGAATAAGAACTTTATACTTTGCTCCCTTATGGAGGTATTGCTTTCACATTCAGGGCATTTGAAAATAATTTAGCAGATTCTGGTCAGTGAAATCTAATGGTTCTATGGTCAGACTGTCTGCTGCCTAATATGTTTTTAGTAGCTATCAACAGTAACTCATCTCTTAACTATGTAGAAAACCTAATTCGATGGGTTTTTAGTTTTGTGTCAAAATTATACTGCTTTTTTTAGGTTGACAGCCAGTTTTGGCATTTGGCTCTTCTCCAATTGTATTTTTGATAGACACTACTTCACATGAAAGAGAAAAGTAATCTTTAGACCATATCATTATGTGATGACAAACTGCCTCCAGAAATTTTGTTTCAGCTGCTGAGTTTGAGTTTGTTCTCATACTGTTTACTGAATCTATTAAAAATGAGAAATTCCATTATTTAAAAATTAGTAATTATAAAGCATATACAAAAGAATATTTGTAAACTACAAGGCCAGCATAATGGATTGTAAGAAACATTTCCCTCATCCGGCCAATTTAAGATAAAAATAATTATCATTGCTGGGCGCTGGTGGCTCATGCCTGTAATCCTAGCTACTCAGGAGGCTGAGATCTGAGGATCACGGTTCAAAGCCAGCCCGGGCAGGAAAGACCGTGAGACTCCTATCTCCAATAAACCACCAGAAAACCAGAAGTGGCGCTGTAGCTCAAGTGGTAGAGCGCTCGCCTTGAGCTGAAGAGCTGAGGGACAGCGCCCAGGCCCAGAGTTCAAGCCCCATGACCGACAAAAAAAAAAAATAATAATAATTATCATTACCTTTTAAGTCCTCTGTGTGGTCTACCCATTTCTTCATCTGCTTGAGGCAGTCTTGTCCTGAATTTCATGTTTGTAACTCTTTTTCTTTTCTTTGTACTTTCATCACATGTATTTATATCCCTTGAAAATTATCTTTTCAGTTTAAAATATGTACATAAATCCTACTATGGGTATTTTCCTATGGACTTATTTTTTGTGCTTTGTTTTTAAGATAAATAATATTTGAATTTGTTCATGTTGTCTCAAAGTTATAATTCTTCATTATTTGTGTCTGGGCAGAAAATTTCAGTATGTGGCAACTCAAAAATGCAGTTATTAACTAGGCATGGTGGCACATACTTTTATTCTCAATGCATGGAAAACTGAGACAGAAGGATTTGAAGTTCAAGGCCAACCTGGGTTAAATAGCAAGATTCCTCTGAAAAACTGACTCACTAGTTCTACTATTGGTGAGCATTTGAGTTATTTCTTATTACAAATAGTGCTGCTATGAACATCCATAGAACTACTGAGCGAGGCACATGTTAAAGAATTTATCTAGTATATTCAATTCTTGCAGATCACAGGGTAAACACAGCTTCAATTTCAGTAGATAATGCCTTTGTTATCATCAATGGTTACAGATAAGTGCTACAATTGCTCTGCATGTATTACAACACTTAGTAACAATGTATTAAATCCTTTGTCACCTTTGATTATTGCAATTATAAGCAGGTAATTTCCCATTTGCTTTAGGAATGAAATTGAGCTTCTTCCATTTAGTTATCAACAACTGAGCTTTCTCTCCTCCCAAGTGAAAGTTTTTGACTATTAGAGTTTTATATTTTTCTGATTGGTTTAAAAAGCATATTGCAGCTGGTCACCAGTGGCTCATCCTTGTAATCTCAGCTACTCATGGGTCTGGGGACTGTGATTTGAAAGCAGCCCAAGCAGAAAAGTCTACAAGACTCTATGTCTAAATAACAAGCAAAGAGTAGGGCTGGAAGTGAGGCCCGAATGGTAGAATGCTAGCTGAATGCTAACCCTTTCCTTGTGTGTCACAAATATTTTTACTCACTATGGGATCTGTCTTTTCATTATGATGTTTCAGTCAATAGAAAATTTAAACTTAATGATTATCAAATTTGATCTTTTCCTTTATGAATTTTTTGATTTGTGTGATTTTCAAATATATTCTTCTCTATCTTAAGTTCATAAAAAAATTTTCTACATTACTCTGTATTTACATTTTAACTTTTTATATTTGCTTTCTAATCTATGTGATTTTTTTTGCTTTGTTTTATGATAGACATTTAGTCCCCATATAGAGTTACTTGCAGATCTATTGAAATATTCATCATTTTCCAGTAATATAAAGTGTTACTTTTGGCATAAATCATATGTGTTAGTCATTTCTCATTGTTCAATTCTATTTTGTGAATTAATTTGCCCATTCCTGTATCAATATTAAATTGCCTACATAATTCTAATTTTGTAAAACTTGAAAAATTGTGTTTTTACTTCTTGATTATTCTGATTATTCTCAGTCCTTGGTCACTTTATATAAAATTTAGGATTATGCTGTTAACTTACCAGCACCCATATATGTGGGTGTTTTGTTTGTTTGTTATTGCATTGTATTTGAATTTGAAGTAGATTGACATAACTACAGCATTGAGTCTTGTAATGCCTGGTCACAGTCTATTTTATGTATGTAAGTTATTTTCTAAAATTTCAGAATGTATATATATATATAATTATTCATAAGTTTTACAATTAAGTTGATGTTTTTGATAATGCTTAAGTTATACTTGCATTTTATAAAATTGTTTTTCTTGGGATGTAAATGTGTAATTGATTTTAGCATTTGTTTTTGAAAGTATCCTGTTACATGATATTACAAAAATTACAATTTTTATGTGTAGATTATATTGAGGTTTTTTCTAAAGATGATTTTATCATGTTTCAGTAATAGCAATTTTATTTTTTTCTTTTACAATCGCACTTTTCCTCTTCTACTTTTTTCTTGACATAAACTGTCTAGAAGTTTTTGTAAAACAGCTTTTTTTAAATAACATTTTTTTGTTGTTAGTTGTGGGGTTTGAACTCTGGGCCTGGGTGGTGTTCCTCAGCGCTTCACTTCAAGGCAAGCACTCTACACTTGAGGTACAGTGCCACTTCTGGTTTTCTGGTGGTTTATTGGAGATTAGAGTCTCATGGACTTTCCTTCTCAGTCTGGCTTTGAACCGTGCTCCTCAGATCTCACTCTCCTGAGTAGGATTACAGGTGTGAGCCACCAGCACCTGGCTTCATTTTAATATTTTATCATTGACTACAAAGTTTATTGAAGGAGTTCTTTTAAATATACTATATGAAATTAAATAAGTTAAAGAAGTTTCCTCCTATTTTGGTTTACTGAGTTTTATTTTGAATGCATAGAGTTTTATCAAGCAATTTTTGTCTGCATACCTTGATAGGATTTTACCCACAGAATTTGTTAATGAATCATTATATTGGATACCTTTCAGCTTTTTCATTTCCTTCAATTGTTTAGGTGGCAGGCCAGGCAATTAGCTTTCTGCAGATGAACCTAACAGGTCTCACTTCTAATATACTTCTTATAGCTCAATTTTTGCTTCCAAGACTTCTCTGCTGCTATAGTGTACATTGCCCTGAGTACCTGTTTTAAAGTTCTGCACACACTGAAAGTGAAAAGGTTAATGCCCAAAGGAACAGCCATATTTGGGATGAGTAAATGTGGGTGAGATTCTTTCTTTCTGGCTTTAGAGGGTACTGTGGAATGGTCAAAGCCAAATTGTTTGCAGTTGAGAATGCTCCATTTTATTGACCTGCCCGTATTCCAGGTTTCACTGTTTCCAAATAATTTCTTTCATGTAAATCTGGTATATGAGCAGCGGATGGAGTATGGGGTACTCAGATTGTTTATAGAATCCTAAGCCAACTTAAACATCCAATAAGCACAATGTGCTAGGGTAAACACAATGCTTTTGGGCTAAGTAATGTTTTCTTTGCAGTAGAATTAAGTATAATTTACTTATTTTGCATTAATTTCATGATATATATTGGTTTGAAATTTTTCTTTTCTTTGTAAAATTCTCATATCTTCATTTCGAGAAAATGAACCTGGGAGTACTTCCTGTTTTTCATCCAGGACTAATTTTTAAAAATAGACTGAAATAATTTTATTTATTGATTTTTTGTCAGCATTTTCTAATAAAATCATTTCTTTTTAAATTTTGTTTCATTAGTGCTGATATGGAGACTTGCATTCAGGGTCTCTCTCTCACTTAGCTTTTGTTCTAGAATAGCATTCTACCACAGCAGTCACATTTTCACTTCTGGCTTTCTGGTGGTTAATTGGGTTAATTGGAGAAACGAGATTCATGTACCCTGGGATCTGAGCCTCCTTAATGTCTAGAATTACAGACATGAGTCATTGGTGCCTGGTTGGCCTTGAAGTTTTTATTTTGAAGATATTTTTAGCTACAGAGTCCGTTTAATATTTTAATATTTTATTATTGAGGCATTTTATGGATTTCATTTACCTACATTCTTAATTCTTGAGAATAAAATTATTCTTATCTTTTTCCTTTTTCATGCTTAAAATTAATTTGTGACTTTCTTACATCCTTTCCCCCCTTTTTTCCTTTTTAGAATTTTATTTTTGGTTATTTTCATTAGTCTCTGGAAACACACTTTTGCCTTACCTTTTTTATAAATTTGCTTTCTAGTTCTTTTGTCCTCATATTTTTCTCTCATAGTTTGTTTAGATTCGTTTTACTGTAGTGTCTCTGGTTTCTTAAACTAGATGTTCACGCCATTAATATTCAGACTTTATTCTTTTATATCATAACCACTACAGAGAATAGATTTACATTTGAGTACTGTATCAGGTTGTTGGGGTTATGTCTTAGGCATCAGCTCTGTGTCTCCCCATTTTGCTTTCACTCCTCTATTCTATTAGGACTTCTTTACAATATGGTAGGATTTCATTAGTTGGACTTCTTATGTGTCAACTAAGAATTCATTGAACTGGAACATAAGCTGCCAATACCACTGAAGGCCAAGCTTGGAATCTACTGCCAAAGCAATACCAGATTGTCCTAACTTGAGAAGCTTGAAGAGAAATAAACTGCTTATCTCAATGCAAGGAGTGTTAAAGTATTTTAACTATACTTAGACACAAGATGAATCTCTAGAAATTTAATATAAACTATTTTTATAATCATTCAATATAATAACTATTCTAATTTTAATGACAATTTCTTCTTTAGCCTGAGTTATTTGATGATATGTCTTGTAATTTCCGTTTTCTGACAGGAATCAGTATTGAATCCATGGCTTCATACATGCTAAGCAAATTGTTTATCACTAATGCCACACCTCCAGAGTTACTAAACATACTGATTTAACTGCATTACTGAGATAAATTACTACGTAAAATTCTATAGGTTTTTGTTTATTGAAACTTAAGTTTTTACTCATAATGAATAAAATTTTTTTTCGACTGAAATAATAGGTACTCTCCAGTATTTACATCTATCCGTTAGATTTGTAAGTTATGTTGTTTAAATATATTTAGTGAATTCTTTGACTTTCCAATAAATAATGGAAAGGAGATAAGCTAAAATTCTTCCACTATATTGCGAGATAAAATATTTTTCTTCTATGACCATTTTTTCTTTGTATAATTTGAGGCTGTTATTGGCACATATGCATTTAGAATTGTTATATCTCTTTTGTAAAACTGGTCTTCTGTCATTATATAGTTACCATAAAGCATAATTTATTTGCTACTGGTATGGACTTCATAGTTTTACTCAAAATGGTATTTTAATACTTTTTCGTGATATAATTTATATTACTTTTCCCCTTAGTTTTTTTTTTTTTTTTCAGGTAAGGGGTAGGTTTATTCATCGTTCCGGCTGCACCAGGCCATCTTAGTCCTCCACACGGTGGGGAAAGGCCTGGGAAAGAGAGCTGGGAAAGAGAGAGAGCTGGGAAAGAGAGAGAGAAGAGCTAGAAAAGAACAGAGAGAGAGCAGAGAGAGCTAGGAAAGAGCAGAGAGAGCGCATCTGGGCCTGGGCTAGGCTTTATCTAGGGTATGGGTAGAGAAAGGTGTGCCCACATCAAATTCAGATGTGACCTCAGCGGATGCAGATGTGACCTCTTCTAGGTGTCCCAGCTGCCTAGGTAATGCAGGTACTGGGTGGAGACTTTGCTGCCAGGAGGGTGGAGTCTGTTAGCCATCCAGGAGCAGACCTTACTTTCCAGCCTTTTAATAATCATGAAATAGGGCACGGATGCTCTCTGGCTACTTCCTGCTGACAAGGGGCATCAATAATAGGGGTAAAAGGCTGGAATTTGGTCCCCTCCCAGAGAAGGCAGTAAGCAGCAGCTGTCCCTTGGTGGCATGAGTCCTTAGATGAAGTCTGGAGTAGTCTCATTAGCATTGAGGGGCTGGAAAAAAAATACTAGAGAGCAAATAAATGTCAAGAGGAAGGACTTGGGGCTGAAAATGTTGGTAGAAATATCCCCAGCTACTTCTGACATCTGGTGACTAGATAGAGAATCAGGTGACAAAGGCAAGAATATAAATTCCTGTTCAGTTAATAGGTAGACAGGTAAAGACATTGGATGGGCAGGCTTCTTCCACTGACCACCCGGCTCTGGTTAATTTTGAAAGGGCAGGCACAAAGTAGCTGATGTGACATCATCTCCTTACTCCTGTCCATGTTCCCTTGTTCCCCAGACTGGCTGAGTCTAGGTGCTCGTTGCTGGGATGGCTTGTCCCAGTTGGTATTCAAGGAGGATTGAACTCAAGGCCTGGGCACGGTCCCTGAGCACTTCTGCTGAAGGCTAGTACTCTACCACATTGAGTTACAGTAGCACTTCTAGTGTTTGGCTGATTAGAGATAAGAGTCTTAAGCCGTGCTTCCAGCCTGGCTCTTTGCAGGTTAGTTGGGAGATGGAGTCTTAGGGATTTTTCAGCCTGGGCTGGCTTTGAATTGGAATTTTTGCCACAAAAGCCCTTTATTATTTCCAATTAAAGCAACAAGGAGATCAAGTATAATAAGTAGATCAAGTAGAATAAGTCAGTTCTTAACAAGAACTGACCGACAAATATTCTGGAATGACAAAACTTCTTAGATGTGAGAATCTTAGCATAGATAAGCCCAATATTTTAGAGTCATGTAGTCAGTACCAGAATACATAACACAAAACAAAAAAGGCAAAATTCAAAACCTAAAATTTTGACAACAATGTTTAGACGTCTTTGCTAACACAGCACATCAGATAGTTGGGCCTCAGTTACCAGGGCCTGTGGAAAGAGCAACTTGTTAGCAGGGCACCTTAGAATGGGTGGATGGAGTAGTAAGCTTGGTCGAAGGTTAAGGGCCAGATGGGGCCAAACACTTAACCCACCATGTGGCCAAGATGGCGAACTCAAGATGGCGAATTTCTGAAAAAAAATGCAAAGAAACCCTGAACAAATAGATCAAGCCTACATTGGCTAGCCTTTGAGAGGGAACCTGTGGGGGGAGGGGTACCCAGGACCCAGCCTGCGTCACACTCTTCAGGGCACAAGCCAAAATGTAGAAAAGAGAAAGGGAAAGTAGGGAAAGTTGGACATGACTGGCAGAGAAAGAGCAAAGAGAACCTGAAAGTAAACAGGCTTCTGACCATTTATCATTGCGGTGGCAAAAACTGTCTACATTTGAGAATGGCATAAAAATGAGGAGCTCTGGCTTTCCAGGGAGTGCAAGAGGCATTTCAAAGGGGTTTCACGGCTCAGGCGTGATTCGCAGCACCCCATTAAATGAGTAGGAGAGTCAGTCTGGTGAGTGAAGGAGAGCTGACCAGGCAGAAGCGGTGTCCTGACTTCCCCCAGAGCCCTCTAGAGAGAAGTGGCCAAGTCCCCAAAACCAAGTGTCCTGGGCTTCAGAGCTAAAGGCTGTAGGAGCTCTCTGGCATGGCGCCAAGTCTGGACAGAGACTGAGCAACAGAGAGCCTTAGAGAGTAGTTTCACTCACCAGAGTAGAGAAGTGGTGTGGATGTGGATGTGAAGGCAGCAATGGTATCGATGCGCTGTGTCCACAGCAGACAGATGGGTTCACAAAAGGCCGTCAGAACTGTGGGTATTCCTCAGAGCAAAAAGGGAAAAACAAACAGAAAAAGAAAAAAGAGGGAAAAAAACCCAGAAAGGAATACCACCTATCTTGACTTTAAGCCCTTTATCTGAGTCGCTGCACCATTTATGTTAGGTTTTTAAAAAGAGGTGGCCGAGTAAGAACAGCACCACACACGTGGTATTCAGGTAAGGGGTAGGTTTATTCATCGTTCCAGCTGTCACCAGGCCATCTTGGTCCTCCACGCGGTGGGGAAAGGCCTAGGAAAGAGAGCTGGGAGAGCTGGGAAAGAGAGAGAGCTGGGAAAGAGAGAGAGAAGAGCTAGAAAAGAGCAGAGAGAGCAGAGAGCAGAGAGAGCTAGAAAAGAGCAGAGAGAGAGTCCCCTTAGGTTTTAATGGCATTTCTTATGAACGGCCTATAGCTACATGGCAGCCAATATCTGAAGATATTTGTCTTCTATGAGGAACATTAATCCATGTAAATGTATTAGTATATTTGGACTTACGTATCTTGTTTCATGAATTTTGGCTCACCTTGTCCATATTGGTTTGTTTCCTTTTATCACTTATTTTGCTCTTTTTCCCATTTATCTTTTTCTCTATTACTTTCAAATTTATATAGTCTTCACCTGTACTTTAAATGATAACATGCCTAGTTAATTATGAGTACCTAATTCAATCTGTTTAAATTCCACATATCAACAAAAGTCAGAGCAAATCAATATATTTTAATTATATATCATAACTCAGTAAAATATTCTTTCCTTCCTCCCTCTCTCCTTCCCTCCCTCTCTCTCTCCCTTCTTTCCCTTCCTTCCCTTCCTTCCCTCCCTCCCTCCCTCCCTCTTTCTCTCTCTCCTTTTCTCTTTCTCTCTCTCTTTCTCTCTCTCTCTCTTTCTTTCTTTCTTTTCTTTTTTTTCTTTCTTTTCTTTCCTTTCTTACTGGTTCCTGGGCTTAAACTGAGGCCCTCTCATTCTGTTTTTTCACTCATGACTGATAGTATGCCACATGAATCACACCCCATTTAGACTTTTTTTCTGGTTAATTGGAAGTACATATTTCCTTGGGCTGCCTTTATTTTTTAAAAATCTATCTCAGTATTGTGATTAGCTAGGATTATGGGCATGAGCTACTGGTGGCCAATAAGATACTTTATTTTTATATAGGCACACTAACACTTTCTTTGTTATTTTCTTTTTCTGGTTATGGGGTTTGATCTCTGGGCCTGGCCACTGTCAAGGCTAGCACTCTACCACTTGAGTCACAGTGCATCTTCCAGTTTTTGAGTGGTTAATTGGAGACAAGAGTCTCACGGGGACTTTCCTGCCTGGGCTGTCTTTGAACAGAGAGACCAAAACTAAGTTTAGCAGTAATTTCAGACAAAACCAAAACATTTGTCATCTGTTACTAGAAAGTAAGTGTTAGACCCTGCACCAAGGCAAGATAACAGTAAGAATTATTAAGGGATCAGTCTGCCCTCACCAGTCCAGGAATTTGGGCAGTGTCTCCCCCCAACTCTGTTGAAAAAGCATTTAGGACAAGACATAATTCAGCATTCCTGTTGTTAGCCCCACTTATCCAACCAGTGATGTATGATTTAACCTATCCTGTAACTGCTAAGCTAGAAAGTTCCTGCCCTTACTGGAAATGATCATACTCCTAGCCAATGAGCTTGAGACATCCTTTCCCCTGCTACATACTCAATAAAACCCTGCTGGACAAGGGGTTGGGGCTCACAACTCTGACCCGTTGCATTGGTGATGATTGTGAGTACAAGCTCGAGCTTGCAAATAAACGACTCTTTTGCTGTTTGCATTGGTCATGGTCTCTGGGGGTCTCGAGTTCGATTCTAACAGATGGGGGCTCATCCAGGATTCCCCTCATAAGCCCACCCAGATGCCTGATCAGAGAGTTGCAAAGAACGGCCAGTAAGTTAAGGCATTGCCACTTTGTAATTGTCTAGTATGTGTGTAGCCTGCAGGTTTGGTATTGGGGTTGGCTAGAAATCTTGGTGGACCTGCTATAAGACAGCCAACAGGACCAGTGGAAGACATCCTCCAGATCCCCAGTGGAAGTAAACTCTCAAGAGAGGGGTTCGAGTCCCTTGGTGAGTGATATTTTTGGAATGGGTTCCAGTCCCCAGTTTGGCACTTACTACTTGATAGTTTACTGGGTAGGCTGTTTTAGAAGGGGTTCGAGTCCCTGGCATGTCTGAAGGGGTTCGAGTCCCCTGGTGTGTCCAGCATTGTCTATCTGACAGTCTACAATGCGCATGCTATCAATTTGCTTTGTCTTAATGTTTGTGTAAGTGTTTTGAAATTCTTAGAACATTTCTCCTCCCAGATTCATCTTGATGTGAGAGCCCGGAGGAGACTGGCTAATGCCCCCTTAATATCTGTTTCTCTCTAGCTCCTTTTTTACTTGCACTTTTAACTGACCTCCCTCCCTCCCTTTCACTGCCACCTTCTCCACTGTCGCTGGATCCAGAAGAAGGGGGACGGTGGGGGCCAGGAACCTGGAGGATCTAGTAATAACTTGGAATGGTCGGCAGGGAGAACTCGCAACTGGATGGAACTGCCACTGGCCAACTGCAAGTGGCACCAGTAAGATCTTAGCCTAGGGCCTTGGCCCAGGGTGTCTGAGTATGGGGGAGAACCTATCAGTCTGAGGGGACAGCTGCTAGGGACTTCTTTCCCTTGCCCCAAGATGACTAGGAATTCTCCTCTACCTTGGAAGGCCCCTGGGTCAACGTTTGCAGGAATCTAAAAGAAATATCCTCCAGAGGTGAGTAGAGGGGGTTCGAGTACCCTGGTAAGTGAATGGTGGTGAGATGTCCCCCCATTCATTGAGACCTGTCTTTGTTGTGGCCACTTGTCTGTCTTGTTCAGTGTGTTTTCTGTTCTACTTTCATTTTTGACTGTCACTCCCTCGATAGGTGGTCTGTCACTTTGGTGTGTTTTCTGTTCTGTGTTTTCTGAGATAGGGAAGTACTGGGTGAGAGTATCAGGCTCACTCAGCAAACTCTGGATTCAGCTTGAGAATGGAACAGAATTCTGGTAGGGATAAACTGGGGGTCTATTAGTCCCCAACTCAGCCTTTGGTTATTGTCTTGTCTAGTTCTGTTTTAGAATTGATACCAGTTTTAAATGTGAATCCTTGGTTTTTGTATTTATTTGTGTTTTTGTTATTTATTTGAACATCTCTGGGGGAATAAAAGTCCCAGCCTCCAGCTGGGCTTGGTCACAGACCTGCTAAGTCCACCACCCTTGTGTTACAGCAGCCAAGAGGCAGGGCATGAACAAGACTCAGGCTGCACGTTCTCCCCATGGAGGCTGTTAGAGGAGAGGTGAGGGTGTAGAGAGCAGTGAGCCAGGTCTGGACTTTCAGCTGCTCCAGGAAGCTTAACAATTTGTAAAGTGGTCTTGTCAAAATTGGGTAAAAATCAGACAAGTTTAGCTTCAGATGACCCCTCCATCCTCCCACCTCAGCCTTCCTCCAACAGAAGGGATTCAAAAGACCAATTGTTAAAATGCCTTGCTAAACAAGCAAGCCCTGGGAAAATGAAGCTCAACAAAGGTACTTCATTTAAAAGAAATATTGTCTTAATTTTTTGTTTGAAAACTTTAGAAAATGTATGTACAACTGATTTTAATTTTTGTGCTCTGTAAGATCTGTTTGTTTTGTATGTGTTTGTGAATATGTTCAAGATAAGAATTGTCAGCATGCTGTAACAATTGGGTGAGTTTAAGTTTAAAATTCAAAAGGTTATGAGATTTGGACATTACCACAAATTTTAAAGAATCTTCACATTGTTTTAAAAGGCTTTTTAAGGATTCTTTAACTTGAAAATTAGAAAATCTGGTATTTTAAAATATAATTTTAAAATGCATAAGGTTGTTTACATTGTAATCAAGTTATCTGGCTTAAAAATGCATTGGCTGTTGGGATTTAGTTCCCTTGGCTAAAATTTGGGGATAAATATTAAAAATTTAAATGTAAAGGTTATTTTAACATTGTCAAAGACCTTACCTGTTCTATCTGTCTAAAACCGTATTTCATTCAAGAGCCAAGAGAAAAGAAAAAGGGGGAAAAACTTAGAAGCCAACAGAAGACCTATCTTTAGAGGGGAGGGGTGAACAGGCATAAGTGCAATTCAGCTGGTCATGCATGGTGGGACAGGCCCTGGGGGGAGTCCACAGATGGTGAGATGGGCTCTGAGAAAAGTCCACACATGGTGAAAGAGGGCAAGCTGGTACAAACACAGTTCATCTAACCCTAAAGGAGGGGCCGAATGGCCTATCTTTGTTCTGTCCCTTTTCCCTGAAGATAGACACTGGAAACATGATGGTTAAAATGAGTGATGTGATGATCTGATTAGTACTGCTAAATCTGCCCCTTGGATGTGTTAAAATTAAAATTAAAAAAGGCCTTAAAAAGAGTTTTAAAAAGTTAAAAGTTTATTTGTATAATGTGACTTGCTTTCAATGATGTTCTAAAATTAGGATATGTTTTTAAAGGTATAAAGGTGTTAAGTCTAGCTTCTTGGTACAGTGATGGTAATTGTAATTCTTGCATTAAGGAAAAATTGTCATTTGAGTTTAAAAGTTTTAATGTGCATATATTTTAAAACAAGCAGCCAAGAGACAATGAGTGACACTTGGCTTCAAGATTTCAAGGAATCTTTTCAAAACGCAAATGAAAATTAAAGTATAAAGTATTAAAAGATTAATAAGAGGCTTAAAAAATTAGAATTACCAAAATAATTGCTATTCCAGTTTGCTCTTATAGGTTTTTTTAAACTGTTTCCAGCAAGCCCAGAACAAAGCACAGAGGATTCTTACATGTTTGTCAGATGTAACTTTGGCTCTTAATAAGTTTCAAGTAAGAGCATGCTTAAAAGCTACTTTTACGTTGACCACCTTGTTGCTTTTAATGGGAGTAAAGTGGCCTTTTATAAGACTCATTGATCTGCAAACTGGTTCAAAGCCAGCCCGGGCAGAAAAAGGTCCCTGTGAGACTGTCACCTCTAATCTACCAGCAGAGTGCTGAAAGAGCAAGCAGAGTTGCTTTGGGACTCAAAGTGGCAGAGTACTAGCCTTGAGATGGAGAGCTTGAAGGACAGCACTCAGGCCCCTAGTTCAAGTCCAGCGACCAGCTAAGGGAAATGCCAATGAGACATTTATCCGAGTGTGGAGAAGACACTCCTGGGACAAAAGCAATGGTGGAACATCCAGAGGCAGTAAGCCACTGCTTGGATGGCAGAAATAATGTTAGATTCTAGAGTCACTTGTACGTGGCCCTTCAAAAATTGGTCAGAGCCAGGAGGTCATGGGAAGATAGTTTGCAAGCATGCCTAATGTCCATGACTATCTACCTTGTAAGGGATAGGAATTTGCCATCCTCTGTAATAGTAGTAAAAAGCTAAAGTTATAAAATGTGGGGGATAGTTTAAATCCCAGCCCCTGTACGTGCCAAAAGCCGTAATTGGCAGTAACTTTTGAGCTGACACCAGATACATGAAATTCATCTGCTCAAAAAAAAGTTTGTAAACTGAGGGTGTGTTTCTATTGATATCTGTCTGAAGGCTTGCATAGGTAACTTAGGCATTGTTAAGATTGCCTAAGCCATCCAGAAAGATGATTTTGCAAACCAGAAGGCTAAATAAGCTACACAGCTGTAGCCAGAGAAAAGGTCTGTGCATTTGTCAAAAGTTAAAATATTGTTCTTAATGACATCTAACCCTGGTAACGTCTTTGTAAAATAGGCTAAAGTTATAGGTTCCTGGCTAGGTAGGATCAACACCCTGGGTCAACTTGAAGAAATTACAGAAGATGTACCTTTGCCCATCATCCCCTTTTAAGAACAAGGGACCAGAGTCACTAAAAAAAATGTGGCAAGATAGACAGAAGGAAAAGGCATGGGAAATAGTGGTACAGGCCTGAGCTCTCTATATCTGCTTAGAAAATCCTAGCCTTATTAAAAGAACTATCTAGTTTAAAAAGTTGTCATCTTGGTAAACTGTCTCTGGGGGTTGCTCAGGGGTCTTGAGTTCAAGTCTAACAGAACCATGATCCTCAGATCTCAGCCTCCTGAGTATGATTGCAGACATGAGCCACTGGTGCCCAGTCTTTTTTACAAATCTTTACTTTCATATTAAGTTTTCTGTATGGAATAATATTACTTCCAATTGAAGGATTTCCTTTGGAATTTTAGTGATAAGTCTGTTATACTGATGCAAATGTTGCAAAGGTCAATACATTTTGGTTATCTTTAAATTGTTTTTATTATACCTAAATGTCAAAATATATTGCTCCTCGACATGTATTTCTAGGTTGACGTAGGAAAAACCACGGATTCTGCTCATCCCCTAATGCATGTAGGCAGTTGCAAGATTATTAGTAATATAGTGTGGCTAGATCAGAAACAATCTATGGCTTCTCTTCTAAGAAAATTAAGAAGAAGCATGTCATGCATACAGATGAGTAATTTTTATCCTCTATAGAAAGTAGCCTCCAATTAACCAAATATTGTCAATTTTTATTCACTTTTAGAATTAGATCTTTAGAAACCTCAGACTGCTGATTATATCATCAACTTACTGTCCTTGCTGCATAATGCAAGCTCTTGGAAAACGAGCCCACTTCTAACATTTCCTCACCATCCTTGTAAAACAGAGTATCTTAAGTCCTTTTCTGTAGTTACTCCAGTCCTGGCATTAAAGGGCTGACAAAACTTTTTGCTCTTTCACTATTGTTCCTTCTTCCTGTACCAACAGATAGTTGAACGTCTTTCTCACTGCTTCACCTTGTTTTTCTCACCAACACTTTTCTCCTGAGATGTGGTAACTGCTCATCTTTCTTATTTGTCAGGTGGAAAACTCAGGCAGATTGTTTTCTTTTTTCTTTCTATTTTCCAATAGCCTGTGGAATAGTATGTTAATTATAAGAATAAGAGTGTTTTTTTAAATTCTCATTATCAAGAGCCCTTTGGTCTGATCACCTTTGTCCCCATCCAACTCTACCACAGACATCTGGCAAGAAATCTGTTTTGTCCTAGACTATGATGGGAGCCTTTGCTGACATTAGTTTTGCCTTTGTAATACAATAAACGTACTGCTCTACCTCCTGGTGGGTAAAGACCTCATTAACTTTATTCTAATTGCACTAGTTTATTTCATATACCCTGAAATAAATGGAAACAAGAGCAGATCCAGCTGGACTGCAATGCTCGTTTAAATCCCATTTTTTTAAAATAAGTTTTTTATTGTGAAAATACTGTACAGAAGGGTTACATTTCTTATCAAGCATTGTTGCCTCCTCCTTTGTTTTTCCCCCTACCATCTCTTTCCTCCCATCTCCACAATGACATTCCCCTCTCCTCTCGCCCCCCCCTAAATTGTAAAGTACATTTTTCTACATAGCGTCTTGTAAATCTCATTGTTGCAATGGGTCAGCCTGTATCCCTATTTAAACAATTTGTTTTTTCCCTTCTGCTTCCCAAATTATACCAACACCAAATACAATGAAAACAGGGGTTATACTGTGTGTGTGTGTGTGTGTGTGTGTGTGTGTGTGTGTGAGAGAGAGAGAGAGAGAGAGAGAGAGTGACAAAGCAACAAAAAAATCACATGATACCTTATAAATACTTTAGAAACAATAGCAAAAAGTAAAAACCACTTGTGTCCCTATCTTGGGGTTCATTTTGCTTAATGTCATCTTATCTGATCTTTTCTGCTTGTCCATACTAGTTATTGCAAATAAGGGAAACCTTGGGACCTATGTTTCTTTGGGCTTGGCTTGCTTCACTTAACATAATTTTTGCCATTTCCTAACAAATGGGGCAATGCCATTCTTTCTGATGGAAGCATAGAATTCCATTGTGTATATATACCACATTTTTTTGATCCATTCATCTACTAAGGGGCATCAGGGTTGGTTCCATATCTCAGCTAACACAACTTTTATTATTTAAGTTCTAATAGGAATTATTTAAACTTTTCTGGGTGTGAAGGTAAAAAAATTATGTCAACATAGTATGAAAGAGAAAAAAAGAGAAACTTTGTGTGTGGTATACCAGAAGTATTTAAGTCATTAGCAAAAAACCTAAATTGTGAGCTTAATCTCATTGCTTAAATTCATGTACAACAATTGGCTTCTTTTTTCTTTTTGTTTCTAATAAACAAAGTTTTATTCTGGACTATAAGTCTAATCTATAATACTCTGCACTTCTAAGCTCATACTAATATCATATTGTTTTGATTATATTGTTTTCTTCTTTCTTTCCTTTTTCTTTGGTTAATTTCCTTCTGTTGCTGTTTTTTTATTTTATTGTATATAAGTATATCTTATTTGTGTAGGATTAGAAGAAGCACAGAAATGGTGAGACAAATGAACCAATTCAACAGTGAAACCCACTAGACACTATGCTGGAAATGAACTACACAACTTGCGGGGAGGGAATTCAGAAGGGGAAAAGCTGGGAGAAAATGAGGGAAAAGAAATGGACTCATTGCCTGATTTTGTGACTGTAACTCCTCTGTAATCACCTTTACAATAAAAAAAAAACAAGAAGTAGTTTTTTAATTAGGTAACTTAATCATAATCATTTCTTTGATTATATTACTTGTTTTAAAGCATGCAAATATTAATTTCATCAGTTTGCAAAGTTCAAAGCATCTGAAAATAATTTAAATCTTGCTATATGGATCAAATATATAAATTGTCATCTTTAATAGTCTTTTCTCCTGATCAATTACAACACTAAATGAGGGGTTTATCTTAGATATTCCACTAACTAGCCTATTTGATTCTTATCATGCTTACTTTTCTATTTATACTGGCTTAAGGCAAAATTTTCTAAATATTTACTTTTTTTTTTGTCAGTTGTAGGGGCTGAACTCTGGGCCTGCATGCTGTCCCTCTACTCTACTAGTGTCCCTCTACTAGTGCCCTACCACTTGAACCACAGTGCTACTTGTGGCTTTTCTCTGCTTATGTGGTGCTGAGGAATCAAACCCAGGGCCTCATGCATGCTAGGCAAGCACTCTACCACTGAGCCAACTTCCCTGCCCTTACTTAAATTTTTTTTGTTATTGTAAAGATAATGTGCACAGGGGTTACTGTTACATAGGTAAAGAGTATGTTTCTTCTCAAACAATATCACCCCTTCACTCATTCTCTCCCAGTTTTGTCCTCTTGTCTGAAACCACAAGTTGTATAGTTTTCTTTTTTTATTGTAAAGGTGATGTACAGAGAGGTTACAGTTATATACATAAGAAACAAGTGCAATCCTTGTCAAACATTGTTACCCACTTCCTTGATTTCTCCAGCTGTCCCTCTCCAAAGATGTAAAGTTCATTTCCAATATAATGTCTTGTGTATCACTGTTGCATTGGTTCACCCTTTGTCCTTTGTCTCACTATTTTTGTGATTCCCCTTCCTATCTCCAAATCAGATAACCTTATATACAATATAAAAGGTACCAAAAAAACCCAGTGACAACAGGGGGTAAACAAAAGGAAAAAATGAAAGAAAAAAGAAATAACTGCATACTCTTGTTTCCATATATTGCAGTTCATTTCGATTAGCATCATTTTACAAGGTCATATTGAGCTATTGTGATTTTCTGCTAGAACTATCCTAGACATATACTAATTATTACTTGCAGTCTATGCTTCTTTTGGTCTGGTTTACTTCACTTAATATGTTTTTTCCAAGTATTTCCACTTCCTTACCAATGGGGCAATGTCATTATTTCTGATGGAAGCATACAATTCCATTGTGTATATATACCACATTTTCTTGATCCATTCATCTACTAAGGGACATCTGGGTTGATTACATATCTTGGTGTCTAGTGATTATTACTGCTGTATTTGTTCATGTTTTGTTCCTCCATTTCTGTGCTTCTCCCCTTATCGTCTCAAAGATCTAAATGTTTTCTGTACAAAAGTGTTTGCTTAATATGCAGTGTATTACATGAAGGAGGAAATAAAATCCAATATTTTTTCTGAGTGCCTGTGGCTTATCCCTGTAATCCTGGCTACTCAGGAGGCTGAGATCTGAGGATTGTAGCTTGAAGTCAGGCCAGGCAGGAAAGGCTATAAGACTCTTATGTCCAATTAACAACCTGAAAATAGGAAGCAGAAATGGAGCTGTGGCTCAAAGTGGTAAAGTGCTAGCCTTGAGTAAAAAAACTCAGGTACATCAATCAGGTGCTGAGTTCAAGTCCCATGAATGACAAAAAATATCAACTAATTTTGGAAAGTACTTGCTCAAGCAAATATGAACGAGATGTGTTATTGATATGCTCATTCATTCATTTGAAGATCACTTATGTTCAGGTACTGTTTCATACATATTCAACAATATAGAACAAAACCTTGATATTATGTCCCTTGAGAATTTTGTACATAGGTAAATAATAAAAGTTGAATTATGAGCATTGACTTTAGATAGAGAAAACTGCTTTGAAGCATATTAAAGCAGAAGTGACACAAAATAAGATTAGAAATTTCTTTTAGATATGATGTAAAAGAAGGCCTCTCAGAGAAAGTGTTACTAGAGCATATACTTGAATAAGACAAAGAAGCTATATTTGCCATAATATGGAAGAGCAAAAAGTCTTGCAAGTTTAAAGGATTTGATAAGGGAATTTGCTTGATATATTTGATGAGCAAAATGAAATAAACTATGTCCAGAGTGCAATGGTGAGATAGGTCTGAAGGAAGAGCTCGAAGACACAAAGAGATCCAGATCATGTCGATTTTCTTAAACCATATAATGTATTTTTGGTTATATTATTATTAAAAGGCTTTCCAGTGATTTAGACATTTCATTATGCTAATGTACAATGTGAAGAAATATGACATAGGTATTTGTATAAACTTTCTTAAAGTTATATAACCATGGTTTCCCTCTATTTTTTTTCTCTCTCAGTTTATATATTAAGTGTGAACCTCAACACCTCTTTTGAGAAGCATTGGTATTGGACCTGATGCTTTTGCATCACTAGTTTTAGGTGGAATATGTGAATTAGTATGATTTACTAACATGTAAAGTACCAAGAACTCCACTCATAGTTGTATTTACATTCCTACATTCTGGTATTAAGTATGAGTTCCATTTCAGTCTTTTTTTCAAACCTAATTCACTTTAAATTTCTTTTGAAACAAATGTGCCAATTCATCTTAATGAGAGTTTTTAAGGGGAAAGAAACTTAAGAAGACACTCTATGTAAATATTGAAACACTTGCTATGTTTATTGAAATGTTCTTTTCTTCCTCTTTCCACAAGCATTTTAGATTTGAGTCATATAATGTTGTGTTATTTTTGTATTACAAATTAAAAATTCTCGTAGTGCTCGCTAGAAAGATTTCTTCTTTTCCTTCTTTTTCTCTTTCTTCTTGGTTCTTGTGAAACATTTTTAATCAATGCATGAATGAAAATTGCATATTAAAACAATGCTATCTATTATTCTTCCAAATTTCTTATGCATCTGCAGCTAAAGGCTCTTGGAAGTGTCAAGTTACGAAAAAGAGAATTTCAAAGTAAATGGATTTTACTATATATTAGCTTATAGTTGTTGGTTTTGATGTTAACCTCTCAAGCTGTGGAAAAATAGTGAAATAACTCTAACTAGAGGTTGTGAACACTATTAGGAAGGAGAGGGAGTCAATTAATACTGGAGCAGAAACTTGAATAATACCAAAACTCCAACTATGCCATGATGTGGATGAGTGTTTTTTTTTAAGTAGAAACAATTGCAAGTTTGCACGAATCCATGTTCCCAGGACCCCCTAAAAGCAGGAATTGGAGGCTAAAGTTTATTTACAGAGCATCTAAAGAAGCCACAAGTCTGGTGGCATAATTTCAGACATGTAAATTCTTATTACTGAGACAAAGCTGACATGATCTTAACAACTCTTCACTGTATGTTTTCTGGCCCTACCTAGGAATTCATGATTTCATGTTATGATGAGAACTGGTTTTCCTGCTAGAAAAGGAGGTGAAAAAAATGCATCCAGGATGGCAAACTTAGCTTTTCCTTTGAGTTCAACATGCATATATGAAAACATTTCTTGGAATTATATTGCCACTTGGATGGGTGAAAGCCACAGCCTCCCATTAAAAGGTCTATAATAGAATACACAAGGTCTATCTTGTTTCCAATTTGTCTTCTTCATATCTTCTTAATTTTCTGCACTATACCACTATGCTTGTTGTTACATAAGTAAAAACATGGGGTTACCCATGATTCCACCTGTTATTTCTAGAACCAATCCATAATAATCCAACACATTTATGTTATCTCTTCTTAAATATCTCTTAAAACTATCCATTTGCTTTCATTGCCAATTAACTAAACTATTCAAGCTCATATTCATTTTCCTTGGAATAAAGCAATAATCGTTTTTAAAGGTTCAATTTTAATCAAGTTATAGTGTATTCATCATCCATTCATACTAGTCTAATCAAAAGGAGAATGGACAAACTAGTAGGGCAACAACATATATGAGTAACAAATGTCAAAGGAGCTAATTTGAAGGTTACTAACATATCACACTATTTGAAAGTTATAAACACATGGTTCTATATTTTAAAGAAATATAATAGGTAAACTAACCTAGGGTAATAGAATTTAGATAAGTGGTTGCTTTTAGAAGTTAGGAATCTACTGATAAAACATATAAAGAAATTTTCTGTTTTTATGGAAGTGTTTTGCAACCTAATATGAATTAATCAGCTCTGACGGAATGGGATACCTAAAATATCAACCTTTTGTTTTATGTAAATTGGGATTCAACAAAAATAATATATATCAGATCATTTACCAGTTTACCCTCCTGCAAATTAAATGGCTTCTTTTTATTAAGATTAACTCCAATTTTTACAAAATACAATTTAGATAATGTCTCATTAATCTACAACTCAATCTGCCTCCCCCCTACATTCTGCATTCTACCCATTCCAGTATTGTTTTTTGTTTTTCTAAGTGTATTGAACCCTCTGCTTCCAATATACGTATATGTTTTTATTTCAGCCTGGCATTCCCTCATATCACCAACATATTTGCCTAATTACTTAATATTCATTCTATAAATTTTAGGTCATATATCACTTTTTGAAAGAACCCTTCATTGAACTCCCTCAGTCAGATAACCCTTGTTACTAATCTCATTCAAATACATTTCTTTTTCTGCATTTAAAATTCTTAGATCCTATGGTTTTTTTTTTTTTTTTTTGGTTTGGCTTACTTCACTTAATATGATTTTTTTCCAAGTCTTTCTATTTCTTTGTGAATGGGGCAATGCCATTCTTTCTGATAGAAGCATAGAATTCCAATGTGTGTATATGTCTAGAGTAGTTCCAGCAGAGGATCACAATAGCTCAATAGCTATGTACATATGACCATATAAAATGATGCTAATTTGTGGAGGGGAAGGGGAAAAACAAATCATTTAAATAGGGATACAAGTAGACCTATTGCAACAATGAGATGTACAAGTCATTATGTCGAAAACGATCTTTACAACTTTGGTGCAGAGGGTGGGGGGGAGCGGGAGGATTGGGTAGGGGGCAGGGGGAGGATGGGAAGGGATGGTAAGGGGAAACAAAGGAGGAGGCTACAATGCTTGATAAGAAATGTACTCATTATCTTGCCCATGTAATTGTAACCCCACTGTACAGTATTTTCACAAAAAAAAGAAAAAGTAAAAAAAGTGATGTTAATTGAAATAAACTCCAAGATATGGAAACAATAGGTCTTTTTTGGTTGTTGAACTTGTTGTCATCAATGCACTGTATCAAGTTATTTCTTTTTATTTTATTTCATTTTTCTTTTTCTTTTGGTTTATCCCTGGCAATCACTGTCTTTGATTCTTTTTTTTTTTAATTTAATTTAATTTTATTTGTGAACATACTGTACAGAGGAGTTACAGTTACATGGGCAGGATAATGCGTACATTTCTTACCAAGCATTGCAGCCTCCTCCTTTGTTTACCCTTCACATCCCTTCCCAGCCTCCCCCCTCCCCCCTAATCCCAATCCTTCTCCTTCCACCCCCCTCCCCCCCCCTCCCCCCCCACCAACGTTGTAAAGCTCGTTTTGGATATGACAACTTGTACTTCTCATTGTTGCAACAGGTCCACCTGTATCCTTAAACAACTGGTTTTTCCCCATCTCCTCCACAAGTTATACTGACATCAAATATAGTGAAAGCAGGGGTTATACTGTGGGGGAGGGACATACAAAGCAACAAAGAGATAATCTTATAAATGTGTTAGAAACACATGCATGAAAGAAAAAAACCTTAAAATACATATCTAAGGGTTCATTTTCCTGACATCACATTATCTGACCTTTTCCGCTTGACTCATACATATACTAGATATTACAAATAAGGGAAACCATGGGACCTACGTTTCTTTGGGCCTGGCTTACTTCACTTAATATAATTTTTTCCAAGTTTTTCCATTTCCTAGTACCCTGTGTCATGCGTATATATTTACCTGAATTGGGTAAAGGAAAGGGAATAGAAAAATAGTGAAACAAGGACAAAGGATGACTCAATGCAACAATGACACACACAAGACACTTTGGGGCCTGGGGAGGGGGGTTGGGGGAGGGAAAGGAATAATATGAGAAAAATGGAGTGGATAACAATGTTTTACAAGAAATGTACTCATTACCTGACTTATGTCACTGTAACTCCTCTATACTGCACCTTTACAATAAAATAGAAAAGGTTTGCTATAACAACGAACTTTATAATTTAGGTGGGGGTGGGGGTTGGGAGAGTGTAGTTGTGGAAGTGGGAGGGAAGAGATGGTAGGGGAAAAACAAAGGAGGAGGCAACAATGCTTGATAAGAAGCAGAAAAAGTCAAATAGGATGATGTTAAGTGAAATGAACCCCAAGATAGTGACACAAGTGTTTTTTTTTCTTCCTTGCTATTGTTTCTAACATATCTATAAGGTACCATGTGATTTTTTTTGTTGCTTTGTATGTTCCTCCCCCACGGTATAACCCCTGTTTTCACTGTATAAGTTGTTGGTATAATTTGGGGAACAGAAGGGAAAAACAAATTGTTTAAATAGGGGTACAGGTTTACCCATTGCAACGAGGTGTACAAGACACTATGCTGAAAAACGAACTTTACAATTTAGGTGTGTGGGGGGGTGTAGCTGAGGAGGTGGGAGGGAAGAGATGGTAGGGGAAAAACAAAGGAGGAGGCAACAATGCTGGATAAGAAATGTACTCATTACCTTGCTCATGTAACTATAACCCCTCTGTAGAGTATAAATACAATATAAATGTAAAAAAATATTTATTTTTCTTAAATATCATTAGTTAATAAATTCTTTCTTGATCACTAGACTATTATTTTGATTCTGACAGAGTATATGTCTATGTTTGTTCATAATTTTGTTCCCAGAATTCGACACAATATTGGACCTGCTACAGAGTCCATATTTGCAGGATGAATAAGCAACATGAGGAATGAATTACTGATTTCTGGTATTTTCCATAGGATAGAGGACTCTTATATTACATGAAATAATAATGGTAAAAAATAAACAACATAAATTATTTGGAAAAGGTTGGGAGTTGAAATTGATACTAACATGTGGTAGTTTGGAGTCAAAACAAAAGAGAAAGTATAGCAAAATCTCAACACCTCTGAAGTTATGTCCCTCACCTATTTTTCTTACATTTTATGAAAAAGTATAGGAGGAACAATTACTGAAGTTTAAGAAACATAGGTAACACAAGCAATTTAAAAAGTAAGAATGCATATAAGTCCTAGAGAAACTTGTTTTTTTCTTACCAGTTGTAGGAACCATACAGCCATTGGCTAGGCTATCTCAGAAAGCAGAGAGTTTTCTTGCAGAAACTATTTAGGCATCATCTGGTTTATCATCAATGAGTGATAATACAAACTACTTCCTATTTTGAGTAGGAAATACTATGACTTTTCTTCTGTATCCAAATTTTCATGATTTTAACAAATGTTTTATCTTTTAGACAATATCTAGCAGAGAAGAAAAAGCAAAAATATAAAAAAGTATAGAATGCATGACCTACAGATATACAAATGAAATACTTCTTAAATTGATAGGAGCAAGATAATTGATTGCTATGGAAAAAATAGAGTTTTTATTGGAAGAGGTAGCATTTGAGCCAAGACCTAAGAGTGGATAAATGTTGGGGCTTCGTCTGCCCCACGAAAGACTGACGGGATCTGAGGAAAGGTAAGCGCGCCGCTAGCCGGTTCCCCAGCCTCCCTTGGCCCGGGAGACAATCAGATACAGAGAGGAGTTAAGTCAAGCAAGAACTCCCTTATTATCACACAGCAAGCCTTTTTAAAGCAAAAGACCGCAGAGCATGGAGGGGGAGGAAAAGGAAACAACCAATCAAGCCTTTTCACCTGGGGCCCAAGGTTTAATTGGCCCCAGTGCTTCTGAACTTTCCCTGCCATTCATCAACTTTCCCTGCCATTCACCAACTGATGTCACTTTGCCTGATCCAATCAGATTTTAAAATAAACAAACTCAGTATTTATCTGTGCCCCACAGATAAATACTTCAATAGCAGCAAAGGACAGAGAAAAGAGATTCATGGTAATGTACGCAGTCACTACAAAGTAATAGTAGTCAGATATAAATTAAAGAAATATAGTTTAGAATGGTCAAAACGTAGTATGCAAAATTTAACCATGACAATACAAATTTAAAATTTGAGATGGTCCTTAAAAATAATGTAGTAAAATTTCATTCATTTTATAGAAATAAGTTGAAGTCCTCAAACATTAATTGACCTGGCCATTTCTGCCTTGATATTATATCATTAAGCATAACTTAGAACTTAGGTTTATTTAATTCTAAAACCAAAGATTTTTATAGTGTATTATTATGCCACATCTATTCTCCATCATATTGCCACTGCCAGACTTGTAATACCTATGGGTTCCAGATTAATGGATTGTGTTTTTACCTGACACTTATGAAGATTTTGAAGAAAAAAAAAAGTAAATGAGAAGGTTACAACTGTTTCACAAATAATCCTCTCATGGAGGAATAAGCAAACAGGCATTCCAAATGAGAAATGCATTTGGGATTAAAGTTGAGTTAAGCATGACTGTCCAGTATATCTTATTAGAATTATACACTATACAGACATGAAATATAAGGAATGAAGATCAGGAGAGTTGTTAGGTCTGGAGAAAGAGATCTGGAATTCATCCAAACAAAAGAAGGTATAAGACAAGGTGAAAATACCTTTTAAAAAGAAAAGTGGAATAAAAGTGGAAAGGCAAAAGATAGACACTTCAGGAATATTCAGTTACGTGTAGTAGGAAGCAAGGCTATATATAAAGTGTGTTTAAAAATGAGGACAGAGGAAGTGTATTTACTTACCACACAAACCCAAGTTTTAAGAAAGATGGTCTTGTAGGACATTACTATACAATAGAGAATACAGGCCAGGTGCTGGTGGCTCATGCCTATAATCCTAGCTACTCAGGAGACTGAGATCTGAGGATAGAGGTTCGAAGCCAGACTGGGCAGGAAAGGCAGTAAGACTATTGTCTCTAATAAAGCACCAGAAAATTGGAAGTGATGCTGTGGCTTAAATGGTAGAGAGCTAGCCTTGAGCTGAACAGCTGAGGGATAGCACTCAGGTCAAGAGTTCAAGCCCCACACCTAACAAAAAAAAATAGAAAAGGAGGAAGATGTACAATAAGTGATGAGGCATCCACAAAATATTTGGAAGAGTTTTATAGACTCTCAGTAATATTTTGAATCAGGCACAGGAAGAAAATCTTGGCTAAGACTGCTTGGCCCCCATCAGGGGCCACCAACTAACACAGAGTCCTAAGTATATCCTAAAGCTGTTTAGGGAAATGTCATATCTGTAGCATAACAACAGCTGCTGCATGTTATACAAGAGAATGTAGATGTTTCATTTTATTGCATTGACTATGCCAGTCCCCATGTAGAGGGCAATTGAATGATATTCTGCTGTGAGATATGCTGACAATCCTACTCTTCACTCAATAGTTTCAATTGCCAGGATATAGGGTTCATAATCTTCCAAAGGCCTCCCAGTGCTTATTTCCCTCTTCTTCATTCTACCATTTCTTTCTTTTCTTTTTTATTAGATATAGTTTAAGCTGTAGTGATATTTGAAGCTTTGTTATTATGACTAACCTTTTATTTTGTTTAATTTTAATTAATTTTGATGGCATTAAGTGTTCCCTACCCTCCTGCTTCAAATTCTTAAGTATGTCATTGGAAATGATGTTAAATATACATAATTGTCATAACACAAAGAAGTACCTTCCTTTCACAGTACAATAAACTAAGTCCTGGAGCAATCCCTTAACTATCTATCACATCTGGGTGAATTTAAAAATGCGTCATAATATTCAATGCATGTGGTATAAAACTAGGAAAATTGAGGGGAGGGGTTGGGTCGGGAGGGATGGAGGAGAATTATGAAAGGAATGACAGTGATCAAGATGCATTGTAGTTACAAACTGACATGTTAAATGGTAAGTCTGTATAAGTACTTAAATACAATTTAAAAAAATAAAAATAAAAAAATGAAAGTTGGAAATTTTCAAATGTTGTGTGTATATATATCTGTATACAGGAGTGCATGAAATTCCACCAAATCATGTATAAAATGATTTTCATAAGACATCTATTTGGAATGAGACTATAGTCTCTCCTCAGAGAATAGACTATAGTTAGTTGGCTTAGAATTAGTATGTCTTTCTTTAAAAAAAAAAGCTGATAAAATTAATTTTATGTTTAAAAACTACTTTTGTACCTGCACTATTTCAAAAGGATTTCAGAATCATTATATCACCTGTAAACAGTGGTCTATTGTTTAGTCTAAATTTCAAGAAATCAGGATTTGTCCTCATAAGTTCAATTAGTTAATAAGAACTAAAGTGATGAATTCCCTGAACGTACATTAGCTTGAGCTAGTAGTTTAATCAAGAGTGCTTTTACCTGCAAACTATTGGCAATACCTGGAGAAAATTTGGGTTGTAATAATTGGGAAGCGAATGTATGCAACTAATAAGTATGCAACTAGCATACAATAGTGTATGCAACTAACAACTAATAAGTAGATGCCTGAGATGCTTCTAAACATCTCATAATGACTAGAATTCACACCTCTAGTTATGAATTATGCACGCCTAAACATGAATTGCCAAGGCTAACAAACATTGGATAAGCTTCACCAGGCATAATCTCATTCCTTTACTGCTACCAATCTCTGCAGAAATGTAACTCACAAATTACTAGGCAGCCTGAAGAAATTAAGTGCAAATTTTTCCTTGTAAATCTCTCCCACTAGAGGAAGGAGTGAGGTTAAGATGCAGCATTGTAAAATATGGCACATATATTGAGCCTCACTATATATTGTCCTCTCTACTCGGTGCCTTGCATATATTATTCCATCTAATACTTACAAAGAAACCCTTATGAAGTAGGCCATTCACATAGATGTGGAAAGCCAGGACTAGAGAAATATGAATATCTTTTTAAGGTCATAGTGTTCTTCAATGGAATTGCATTTTGTGTGCTACAGTTCATATCCTTTCCATTAAACTTGAAAACCATGCAAAATACTCCCTATAGAGATTGCAGTGATATTAGTGATAAATAGATAGCTATTCCTACATAGAGAGTTTCTCATTATTATTCAGAAAAAGCACTGAAACCCTGAGAAAATTTTGCTTGCAAAAACTGATTCAAGAACATATCAAATTCCATCCTATCTTTGACAAAAATAGAGACTGACAATCTTACCTTTATAATAGAAAATTCATTGTTCAGTGAAAGTGAAGGTCTTTTCAAAGGACAATTTTGTTCATTTTACTAGATTGGAACAAATTACATAATCTCTGGAGCTCTTTTAGAGTCTTAAAAGTACATGGTCACCTAAACTTGCTTTTATTCTCCCAGTTTCTGTTACTTAAACCCTAAGATTTTATTTTATAAATAATCAGATAGACAAGGGTAGGCATTAAAAAGAAAAAAGGAGAAACACAGAGATGAAAAGATTTCTATTTTAACATTCATTTTGTTAAATATTTATGTATGGTTATATGAGATATATTTGGATGAAAATTAATCAAATGTTTTAGAATAATTTCTAGAACCAGACTATGTGGGATGACCATTTAATTAGAATTGTTAGATGCTTTTACTCTAGAGACTTTCAATGAGAATATTAACATAGAGAAAATGGGTAAAATAGTATTTCTGGAATATATCATAATCTCCAGTGTTAATGATTATATGCATATTGCTAGATATACATCCTCATATTTAATACAAGTACTTTAGTTCCAAAGTATCGAATGTTCTAATAACAAACATTTAAATTTATTTCCCAACTTCTTGGGGGAGGGGAAGCTGTTCATCAACCTAACTTGATCTGGTATGGGGAAAATCCACCTTCCTTGCCTCTCTAAAGAACTCTACTCCAATTTCTAAGATTAGTGATTATGGACTGTTTTGGGACAACAGGGTTTTTCATCTAATTCATATGTTATGACTCACACTCTGATCTTAACTTTTAAACACAACTTACATCTTGTAGAGCACAAGTAGAAAACTTCAGTAAGAAGCCTCTCAGACTGAAAAGTGAATGTGAGTGGAGTGGTATGTAAACAGCAAACATTGTTTTCTCCCTTTATGGTTCTAGAAGATAAAAGATATGAGGTGGTGGTTTTTCTCCATTTCTTTTAAATGGAATATTTGCAAAAAAGAGTTTGGATGAGAATTTCAGGCAGAATATTCTTACATTAGGTATTTTAAGTCCACCAAGGATTCATAAATGAGAAATTTTAATTCCCAGACAGCTTTTAACCAAAACATCCTAGGAAAAAAAGCATACTCTGAAGCTCAATGCTAGCATGGCCAAAGACAGGAATGCTCACCTAATGCTGCCATCCTGGTTCCTGAAATACTTTTCACATCTACTTCTAAATTCATGCTATGATAAAGGAAATATATATATATATATATATATATTATATATGTGTGTGTGTGTGTGTGTGTGTGTGTGTGTGTGTGTGTGTGTATGTATAATGGCATTGAAATTGGAATGTCAGAGATTGCATGGCGTCTGTTGTTTGTATTTTAGAATTAATCTAGATTCAGAGAGATAGGAGAGGAAAAGCAACTCCTTATCGCTGAAATAACCTAAAGTTGAACAAAAAAAGAATCAAATATTTTAGTTCAATTTTAAACACAGGAAAAAATGTACAGATTCAATAAATGAGATCTTTCATTGTCTTGTGAAGTGCTGCACTGAACACTATAAGATTGGCCATTAATAAGGTGTAAAATTAGAACCCATTAGGATCTTGTTTAAATTCTTTATAGTCCTTTCCATTTGCATCTAGTTTTACAGTTTCAAATCTGCTGTAGATATTAGCAGGTTGAGTTTGAAATGCAATAGAACAACATTAAATTTCATTGGTATGGGACTTTGTTAAAAGTAGGCATTAGGATTTCTTTGCTCTTTGTATTGACCTCTAAAATTGAGGTTAGTGAGGTAAAGGTAGAAAAAATGACTCATCCAAAAAGTAAAAAGATGAGCATGAAATTTACTGATGCAGGATGCAGAATGTCTTTGCATTTCATATTAATCTCTTCCCCTACTTTCCAATGTGTTTCTATTGCTCTCAAGAGACTCATCTTTAAGTAGGGCTACCCTATGCCTGCAGAGTAACCTACAGCAGGATGACAGCCAATTGAGGAAATTCTGCAAAGTGACTATTTATGACATCTCTGATTATTTGAAAATATATTGACTTTTAGCTTTTATTATGATCTATGGAATGCAGGCCATTTACATGCTATGGGTGGTATGGATGTGTGTATATCCTTGTATATCATTTCACCTCACTTAGACTAAGATAGAAACTGAAAGTTCCATCTTTTTAGGATTATTGCGTAGAAGTTTATTTCTTGAATTTCATTGACAGTGCTTCTGTGGAATGGAAATTATCATCTGAATGACTAAAACTTCCACAGAGATTTTTGTAAGATATTTATTAATCATTTGACAGGTTAATTATAAAGATGAGAAGGATAATAGCAATTCTTGATTTGTCAATTTTAAATACAGGTATTAAACAAATATAGAGTATATAATTAAAACTTGAAAAAATAATTAATGATCACTAATGATAATCAAAATAGGTAGAAAGTTAAATGTTATACTCTAATAATAAATTAGATCTGTAGATTTATTTTTGAATACTCTTCCAAATACTATGTATTCAAGATGCTGCTCAAGTAGAAACAGTCACAAACAGAATTCATAAGGTTAAAATGAATAATATGCTTGGAGAATGCTTGACTAATAAAGAAAATGGAGTGTGCAAAAAACTTGAACAGGATTCAAATGAGACTTTGGAAAGTAGCCTAGCACATAATCATATGTGACCATGAGGAAAACTTGAGGTGCTCATGTTACACATGTTACAATAAAGATATTAGAATACTGGTTTTTGAAAGTGTTATTTTTTCCCTGTCAGATGAGACTATTCTTAAAAGTCTGATTTCCCACAGATCAAATTCACATCAAAGGAAATGAAGGTGTTTAAAGCAGTAAATCTGCAGTCCCTCTAGCAGCATAATACTGTGACAAAAAATGCAGCAATTCTGGCAGCATCTGGACAGCTGCACAGAGCCTCAATCTGCCTGATGGTCTGTCATCTCCCAGTGCTGCAGAGCTCTGACACATTTTGGCACACAGCTTTAGCAATACCCAGGCAGGCTGGCTGTATGACCACCAGCCACAGATCCTAGGCTTTGGGGGCTTAGAGAAATAGATTCCAAAACTGCTAAGAAGAATATGTGCTTTATTTTCAAAGAAGTATTTTAAAACAATTCTGTTTTTGACTAATTTGAGAACTTATCCCATGGTTACCCATGAAGCAGAGACTATTTTAGCATTCTTGTAAGGAGGTTGAATATGAGAATATTCAGTGCTTTTCTTTTTATGGCTGTAAGTGCACTGAGGCATAATTCTCCAAGGTTTGACAGAGATGTGTATTTTATAATGATAATGGTCAATCTTTACTAAGATAGAGTATGTTGTCTGAAATACTGATTAACCTCCTTAATTGATACTCTTGCAGATTGTTGAATAGATTATGGCATGCAAGTAAGGAAGAAAATAAGCTAAATAGTGTGAATCTAGATACTAATGTATTTATAAACATTTGCTTTGCTACTAATATATCAACCAACTATGTTGAATGTGGAAGACACTTTACTCAAATAAAAATACTTGATGGAAATATTTTATCAGCAGATTTTGGGGGTTAGTGGTTATTTTATCCACAGTACTCATGAAATGATCATAAGTATGCCAATTTTGATAATAATCAGTGTCATTTCTATGTTTAGTCAAGTGCTAGAACATGTATAGCTCAAGCCAATGCTATAAAAACTCCTCAAATGCTTGAATAAATTACTATAATAATTAGATTTGATCTATTTTTTGTCTTTTCTTTTTTGGTACTGGGGATCGAACCCAGGACGTTGCACTTGCTAGGCAAGCACTTTGCCACTGAGCTACATCCCAGTCAAGATTTGATCTATTTTTATCTAAATTATATAAAAATTACATTTTCTCTAAATTCTGGGAAGAAAAACAAATGATCATTAATTGATATATTTTACTACACTGATATTTTCAATTATATATGTAAGTGTATATATGCATATGAGTGTGTATATATGTATACATATGAATGTACATACATACATATGCATATACATACATGAATGCCTCCTTTAAGGAATAGTACTCATATATTTGATCCTTAGAATGTGTGGACATGTCTCTACTTTTAAATAAAATATATTAAAATTAGTGTATCCTGTAGAAGGGTTAGCAGCCTCTTATGATTATATCTACTGCTATCCATTTCCCTTTATTGTAAGATATCTTCCAGGCATAGGTATTGAATATGTTCTCAGCTAATTTATATCTATGCCTCATGATAGATAGTAACAGAGAATTAGTTTTGTGTGTCAGAACCAATGTTATGCACTTCTTTGAATAACTGTGCAAGTTTATTTGATGTGTTAATGGGTGCTTAATAAAAATTTGTAGATAGAATGATAAATATGTTTTAAATATTTCATGAGCCTCCATCGAGAACCAAGAATTCTTGCTAGGAACTGGGAATAGATTGATAAAATTTCTGAGTTTTAAGGAGTATTATATGACAGGGTCAGAGAAGAGCAGACAAAATTAGTAATACTTGTGGTACATGACATTAAGAAGTACTTCTATGTATAATCAGGCAGGTGTAGTAGCTTACTCTTATAATCCTAGTTGCTAAATAGGCAGAGATCAGGAATACTGTGGTTCAAGGGCAGCACAAACACAAACGTCTTCAGGACTTCATCTCAACCCAAAAGAGATGGGTATCATGTTGTTGCAATTGTTAAAGAAGTGTAAATAAAAGGATTGTCATCCAGATCCTCAAGCATAAAAATAAAATCTCGTTAAAACTAAAAAAAAAAAAAAGCAGAATGGGATGGGGATGTAGTTCAAGAAATATAACGCCTTACTATCAATTGCAAGGCTATGACTTTAAACCTTAGTACTGCAACAAACAAAGAAAGAAAGAAGTGGGGACAGCCGGATGGAGTGAAGAAGAGTAAACAAATATAGTCATTGTGTTCAATGTACATCATGTAAAAATTGAACCATGTAACTTGAGGGTAGGAATGAAAAATGGAGAAAAGTAGCAAAGAGCAATGGAAGGAATTATACTAATCAATATGCATTGTATTCATATCCTAATTTCTAGAATCGAAACCCTTTGTAAAACTAATTAATAAAAATCAATGAATAAAAACGAACTTTACAACTTTGGTGTGGGAGTGGGGGAGGGGATGGGAAGCGATGGGAAGGGGAAACAAAAGAGGAGGCAACAATGCTTGATAAGAAATATACTCATTACCTTGCCCATGTAATTGTAACCCCTCTGTACGATATTTTCACACACACAAAAAAAAAAACTGAAAAAAATCAATGAATATTCATAAGTAAAAAAAAAGAGAGAGAAAAGAAGTGGGAAGCCATTTTAGAAAGATTACTCCAAATACGCACGATTTAAACTGAGAGTATTTTATTTTAATGTATGGAATTCTTTTTTAAAGCGATTTTAAAATATATTTTATTATAAATATACTGTAAAGAGGGGTTGCAGTTACATGAGCAAGGTAATGGGTACATTTCCTATCCTGCATTGTTAGCCTCTCCTTAGATTTTCCCCTACCATCCCTTCCCTCCTCACCTCCCCAATTCCTTCCTCCCCCCACAAAGTTGTAAAGTTCGTTTTCAACATTGTGTCTTGTACATCTCATTGTTACCACAGGTCAACCTGTATCCTTATTTCAGCATTTTGTTATTTCCCTTACCCTCCCCAAATTAGAAAAAAAGTATATATATAAGAGGCAGGGCACAGGAATCAAGTACAGTGAAATAAAGGGGTATACCATGGGGGAAAACATACAAAAGAAACAAAAAAATCACATAGTACATTATAAGTACATTAAAAATAACAACAAGAAAAATAAAACCTCTTGTGTCCCTATCTTGGGGTTCATTTCGCTTAGCATCAGGTTATATGGTCATATGTACATAGCTTTTGACCTTTTCTGCTTGTCCTAGACATGTACTAGTTATTGCAGATACTAGAAACCGTAGGACCTATGTTTCTTTGGGCCTGGGTTACTTCACTTAATATAATTCTTTCCAAGTCTTCCCATTTCCTAACAAATGGGGTGGTGTCTTTCTTTGATGGAGGCATGGAATTCCATTGTTTATGTATACCACATTTTTTTTTGTCGGAAGTGTGGCTTGAACTCTGGGCTAGAGTGCTATCCCTCAGCTCTTCAGCTCAAGGCCAGCACGCTACCGCTTGAGCTACAGCGGCACTTCTGGTTTTCTACTGGTTTTTTGGAGATGAGTCTCACGGACTTTCCTGCCGGAGCTGGCTTTGAACCGTGATCCTCAGATCTCAGCCTCCTGAGTAGCTTGGATTACATTCGTGAGCCACCAGTGCCCGGCTTATACCACATTTCCTTGATCCATTCATCTATTGAGGGGCATCTGGGTTGGTTCCATATCTTAGCTATGGTAAATAATGCTGCAATAGACATAGTTGTGCTGGTAGCTTTAGTGTGGTCTTCTTTGTAAACATTTGGGTAAATGCCCAAAAGTGGGATTGCTGGGTCATAGGGGAGCTCTATGTGAAGTCTTTTGAGGAACCTCCATACTGCTTTCCAAAGTGGTTGAACAAGTTTACACTCCCACCAACAATACAGTAGGGCTCTCTTTTGGTCACATCCCCTCCAGCATCTGTTGTTATTGGATTTCTTGATTCTAGCCATTCTAACTGGGTGAAGTGGAATCTCAATGTTGTGACTTTCATCTGTTTTATGGCTAGAGAAGTTGAGCATTTCTTCATGTGTCTATTGGCCATTGTTATTTCCTGTTTGGAGAAGTTTCTTTTTAAGTCTTTAGCCCACTTATTTATTGGACAGTTGTTTCTTTGAGGATTTGTTGTTGGGGGATTTAATTTTTTGTGTTCCAGTTATATTTCAGATATGAGACCATTGTCCCTTGTATGGCTAGTGAAGATCTTCTCCCAATCCTTGGGCTTTCTATTGCTCTTGCTATCTATGTCTTTGGCCTTGCAGAAGCTCTGCAACTTCGTGCAATCCCATTTGTCCAACCTTTCTTTGATTTGTTGTGTTTCTGGATCTTTGTTAAGAAAATTTCGGTCTTTGCCAAGGAACCCTAGAGGTTCTCTTATTCCTTCCTGTAATGTTTTCATGGTGTCTGCTTTGGCTTTGAGGTCTTTGATTCATTTGCAGTTGATTTTGGTGCAGGGAGAAATCTAGCTTTAGTTTTCTACAGGTGATTAACCAATTTTTCCAGCACCATTTACGCAAGAGGCTGTCTGTCTTCCATTCTATTTTTGATTCTGCTCTTCTAATAAGAGTAGAGAATAAAACACATTTGTCTAATTCTAATCTTCAGCGTGTTCTATAATTTTTTAAATTAAATATAATAGAAATATATCTGATATTTCTGGTGATTTGTAGAAGTAGCAAACAAACAAAAATGTAAATGGACATGCTATGGTAGGAATGTTTTATGAATAATGTATTTTTTAAAAAATGCTTGGTTCTAGGCTTAGCCAATGGATCATGGCAGATCTTACCTTATTTGAACTAATTTGCTTCCTTTAATCACAGCCCTATACTACTTGGTGAATACTAATAAAACATATTTAGTGATTATTCTGAAGGCACCATAGAAAGACAATACTATAGAGCTCTTTCTGGTACTCTATAAACACTTTTTCATTTAGAATGTATAACAAGCTTGGATCTATTTAAATGAGATGCTAAAATTTAAATTTAAATTCATTTTACAATAAACTTGAGAACCTTGTTAAATTCTAAAATTATGTTACTTTGTTGATTAAAATGGCTCTTCACTGTCATTATCATTAAATCTTCAGCCTTTATAGTGGTTTACAAGATTATACAAATTGTGGCATATTCCTGTATCTCTGGCCTCACATTGTGTGTTATGCCCACTTACTTTGCTTAGAGTCCAGTCCTGCTTGCTGCTACAAGAACAAGCTAAATTTCCTGTCTCAGTATATCTGTGCATGGAACTTTCAGTTCTCAATGTAAATGTTATCTGTCATTCCTCTGAAAAATGGTGTAGTCATTGTCATTCTCTATTAAATTAGATTACTTCAATTTATCATTAATTGCAATCAATATATAATATTATATCCTGTATCTATCTGTATGTTTCCCTTCTCCTTTTATCTGTAATTACATTGTGGTTGGATTCTTTGTTAACTTATTCATATTATGTTCTTTTGTGTCCAGAAATGCATCAAGCATCAGTTAAGCACACAACAAATGTTTCTTGAATGAATACATGAACGAACAAGTTTGCTTCATACTTTGGATGCATGTGTTGCTACACCAGTAAATTTCATCTGTCTTAGTTTTCAAAATGATAAGACCTTTTTACTTTCAATTTCATGGCACACAGCCATGAGAAATCAACTCCAGGAAACCCACAGGTTTGTAAACTTTCTCTTTAATACCAGAATTATATTGTGAAATTCATTTTAAGAAAGATTGTTCATTGCCATGTAATCAAATTGACTTTATGAAAATAGCTACACTCATTTAGGTGGTATTTGTACTGGTTTCCTTATGAATATGACACTTGTAACATTCTATTTGCTTCTTGTTTGTTTGCTCCTGTATTATTAATCTAGAAAAATTTTGAATTAAGCATCTTCATGAGATTTGTGATTTCAAAGCTTAAAACGAAATGTTCTTTACTCTTGAACTCACAGTCTCATGAAACTGCAATTAGCGTCAAATAACCTTTCAAAAGATTGGTTATCTGACCTTTCCTCTGTAGAACCAATCTTTTAATAAAATGAATTATTTTAGTATCAGTGTGAAAGTGGGAGTATATTATACTCTCTTTAGAAAAGAAAAGACTGCCTAATATTTAATTGTTATCCCTATCACTTGCTAACTCTGACTTTGATCCAATGATTTAACTTCTATGTGTTTCATTTCCTTTATCTATAAAGTTGGGGACAATACTGGGACCTTACTCATGAGATTTTTTGTGAGTTAATCAAAATGGAATAATATAATGCACCAATCCATTACATGTTTTCAATTAGTGATTACTTTGTGCTATTATTATTACATTTAAAAGTGCTCTCAATCAGGCAGTCTATTTGATTTGAATGTGAATTTTTTTCAGAAGTCAAGATAAAAGATATCAATATATTAGGTTACTATTTAACACATGTCCCTAAAACTTCTAACCTTCACTAGAGGCATAGTTAAATATACTCCTGTAAAAATAAACAACTTGTGTACTTGTTGCAATGGATCCTACAGGACATTATATTGGAAATGAACTTTACAGGGGAGGAGTATGTGAGGTGGGTATGGAAGGGATAGTGGGACAACAAAGGAAGGGGTAACAATGATCTACAAATAATGTACTCATTGCTTTACTTATGTAACTGTAACCTCTCTGTACAGCAACTTTACAATTAAATAAAATTTTTAAAAAGACAAAAAATAAACAATTTGGAAACAAAATATAGGAACACAGGTTATGTAAAGCTAATAAACAAATATCATATCTATGTTCCTTCCTTCTTGATGAAACACAATATTAAAGATTGACAGAAAATAGATCTAGCAAAAACATGATTTTTGTGATCCCCTGCACATTCATATTGTGTGAAGTGATGGAAGCATAACTTTGATTTTGCCTGTAGTTGTCAGCCATATAATTTGCAATAGCCCCTTGAAGCATATGTCTGAATTGCTTCACAGTATTGGCTCTTTCTTTTGTTTGTTTGCTTTACAACAGTCCATTATATATAAAAATAGAAAACAATAATAGCAGAGTTTGACACAGAATTCTTCAACATGTATTTAGGTATTTATAAATCTAGTTATTTGTGAAGTCATTCCTTTTGATTCAGATTCAGAGGTCCAGAATGGAAATTCTAGAACTCAGAAATATAATTCAGAAGAAAGAGCTTTATTAATATATCCAACTAGAGAGATGTAAAATAAATTGATATATTTTGATATAAGGCCATTTGTGCCATTTACCTATAGTTATAAATGTTGAGTTCATTTGCTCAAATATCACAGCTTTTTAAAGATTATGAAAAGATGTCTTATAATGGTGATGAAAACTAATACAGCATCTAATCATTTATCATAGGAAAATATAACTCAATAATTGTTACCTAATATGAAAATATTATGATAAAGTTCTTTTTTGAAGGACTTTTCATAGAAATAAAGAATATAGAAAAATATAGAAAAATATGTATATATATAGAATTTATTATTCAATAATTAAATATATACCACATATAAGTTATCAAATGGGAAGATATAAAGCACTAAAAACCAATTTAAAAACTGATATACAAGTAATGGACAAATAGTATATATTCTAGTTTATGATAGAGGAGAAACTAAGAAATATATATTGACTAGTTTATATACTCATATAATTTAGGTCTTAGAATTTCATCAAGTGCAACTATATTCATATTACACATGATGAAATTAAGGCTGAGAGGAATGGCAATTCTTATCTAAAATTATGCATGTAGTAAGTGGTAGAATCAGAATTTCATCCCAGCTGTGCCTAAAACTAAAATCTATGTTTTTTCAGTTATATACAAATGCCTTAATGGGGTAGAAGAGTTAGTGGGATATAAAAAGAAAGGACATGTTTTGGTCACTTTATTAATACTCTATGCTTCAGTCAGAACTATGATAGGCAGAAAATTAAGTATTGATATACTATACATTAGATTTTAATATTAGATTATTCATTTTGAATTAATTTAAAATATATTGGTGAGGAAAAGCTTTTTATTTGAGTGTTAAGCATAATTAAAAGGAGAGAAATAATCTGGATGCTGGTAGATCATGCCTGTAATCCTGGGTACTCAGGAGGCTGAAATCTAAGAACTATAGTTCAAAGGCAGCCTGAACAAGAAAATCTGTGAGATTCTTGTATCCAATTCTCAGCAAAAAGATACCTGTGAGTCCTGGATCAAATGGTAGATGATCAACTTTGAGAGAAAAAGCTAAGGGAAATCACCAAGATCCTGAATTCAAGCTCCAGTACAGTCTCTCTCTCTTCTGCTCCCCCTTCCTCTCCCTCTCCCTCTCCCATTCCCTCCCTCTCTCCCTCTCCCTCTCTGTCTTCCTCTCTCTCTTTCTCTCTCTCTTGTTCTCTCTCTCTCTCTCTCTCACACACACACACATACCCACACAAAACCAAAGGAATATAGTCTAAAGAAGAGTAAGTTGTGTGCTTGTATTTATTTAAAAAAATATAACAAGAAAGTAAAATTTCTGATCTTGAAGACGATTTACTGTGATGAAAGATGTAAAACACTACAGCAGAATTAGCTGAAAATAATTTCGAGCTCTGCATTGAAAGTATGTATTTTTTCCAGAAATATGAATCTATGACAAGAAAAATGGTCATCTTTTCTAAGTAATGTAAAAACATAACACATCCCTACATTTACCATGAGCAAAGAAGACAATCAGGAGTATTACAGACACAGTGGAAATTAGTGATAGAGACTTCTGTATGACAAAGTCATGCACAAGTGCCTTATTATTAAAAAGAAAACTTCACCAGAATCAAGGATATTGATGGATAGTTTAACATTCATAAATGGTTGGCTAATCTCTGTGTACCACATACTTGGAACCTTAGCGCTGTAATTTCTGACGCATTGCTCAATCAACAAAATTTATAGGCTAAGATCAGCATCCAGCAGTGGGTGTAGTTAGAAATATGTTTTATCAGATGGAAATACTTAACTATAGTGATTTTTAGACTTTAATCTCAAGTTTGATTTAGGTTTATATTTTCAAATTTCATTTAGCAAAGTAAAAAATGATCAAGTATTTCCTTTAAGTGAAGAATATTTTGCATACCATGCCAAATCCTTCCTTAATAGCTCCTATATATGTTTCTTCCTTCCCTTTTTCTCATCTGCTGTTCCTGGAACTTGCGCTCTGGGTGTGGGCACTGTTCCAGTACTTTCCACTCAAAGCTGGTGCTTTACCATTTAGGCCATACTGCCACTTCCAAATTTTTGCTGGTTAATTGCAGATAAGTCTTATAGATTCATCTGCCCAAGTTGGCTTCAAATTGAGATTGTCACATATTTCAGCATCCTAGGTAGCTAGGATTATAAATTGCATTCTTTGTAATAAAAATCAGAGTCTTTCTTCATACCTTTGCATTTTAACTCCTTGTCAGCTCACAAATATACGTAAAGAAAATACTATTTTTTGTTTTTGTTTTTTGGGGTCCAGTCGTGGGGCCTGAACTCTGGGCCTGGGCGCTGTCCCTCAAGGCTAGTGCTCTACCTGAGCCACAGCGCCACTTCCGGCTTTTTGTTTTTTGCTTTATGTGGTGCTGAGGAATTGAACCCAGTACCTCAGGCATGCAAGGCAAGCACTCTACCACTGAGCCACCTTCCCAGCCCCAGAAAATACTATTTTTATAACAGATCCATTTCCCACAGCAATAGTTTCACTACCAGAGAGAACTCCGGTTTTTCTGATCACATTTTCCAACACATAATTATGTCAGGAAATATATAGATTTCCATAATTTCTTTAGAAAGACAATAATATATTTTGTTTTATAAGAAATATTTTGATATATAACATAGTAATAATTGATATAATTAGTAAAGTATTATGCTCATATCCTTATTAACAGAATATGTTGCACTGGATTATAATTTTTAGTGAGAATTATTAAGGACCCATTCTGTGGTACCTGGTTATTATATAAAAATTCATCATTTGTAAAATGGGTTAAATGATTCTGATTGAATGTTTTAAATTTGACAATATTAACTATTAGAATGAGTGTGTGTATGTGTGTGTGTGTGTGTGTGTGTGTGTGTGTGTGTGTGTGTGTGAGCGCACACACGTGCATTGGTCTTGGGGCTTGAACTCAGGGCCTGGGCACAATCCTTGGACATTTTCTTCTCAAAGCTGGTGCTCTGCCACTTGAATAACATCTCTACTCCCAACTCTTCTCTGATTACTTTGAAATAAGAATCTCATGGACATTACTGCTGAAGCTGGTTTCGAATTGTGATGTTCAGATCTCATCCTCCTAAGTAGCAAGGATTATAAGTATAAATCACTGGTGCACAGTAATTATTATTATTTTTACTGAAAAAGTTGCTTCATGACCTAATACATCAATAATTTGGAATACAGGTATAATACACGAAGATATTCTTCATTTATTGTACATTTTGTAATTATATACATTTTGTACTAGGTGCCATGATACTAAATTCATTATAGCATTTTCTTTTTAATATTTCCCTTGATATGTCATGAAAAGTATTCAATGTTTCCAGTTTCAAAAATCACTGTGAGCTGGGCACCAGTGATTCATGCTTGTAATCCTAGCTACTCAGGATGCTGAGATCTGAATATCATGGTTCAAAGCCAGCCTATGCAGGAAAGTCTGTGAGACTCTTATCTCCAATTAACCAACAGAAAACCAGAAGTGGCACTATGGCTCAAGTGGTAGAGCACTAGTCTTAAGCTAAAGATCACAAACATAGAGCCCAGGCCCAGAGTTCAAGCCCCACTACCAACAAAACAAAAACAAAAACAAAAACAAAAAAAACCTGTGATTTGAGTTCATGTTTAGTACTTAGTGGTGCTGATACAACATAATTTATTAAGATGTTTGTACAAATTTGGATTGCATCATAATTACTACAGATTTCAACAATATTAGGAGATTTAAATTCCTTCTTATGAAGAATGATTTGTAGCTGAGTGCCAATGGCTAACCCTTGTAATCCTAGCTACTCAGGAGGGTGAGATCTGAGGATCTGGTTTGAATGCATCTTGGGAAGGAAAATCCATGAGACTCTTATCTCTAATAAACCACTCAAAAACCGGAAATGACATTGTGGATCAAAATGGTAGAGGGCTAGCCTTGAGCACAAGAGCTCAGGGTCAGCACCCAGGTCCTGGGTTCAAACCCAATGACCAACAACAAAAGAAGAATCATTTCTTTGTAGAAAAAAAAGATGAAACTTTAGGAGCTTTTCATTTATAAGAAATAATGTTCATAGCAAAAATCAAGAACTCTAAAAACAACAGATGCTGGAGGGGATGTGGACAGAAAGGAACCTTACTTCATTGTTGGTGGGAATGTAAACTTGTTCAACCACTTTGGAAAGCAGTATGGAGGTTCCTCAAAAGACTTCACATAGAACTCCCCTATGACCCAGCAATCCCACTTTTGGGCATTTACCCTAATGTTTACAAAAAAAGACCACACTAAAGCTACCAGCACAACTATGTTTATTGCAGCATTATTTACCATAGCTAAGATATGGAACCAACCCAGATGCCCCTCAGTAGATGAATGGATCAAGAAAATGTGGTATATATACACAATGGAATTCTATGCCTCCATCAGAAAGAATGACATTGCCCCATTTGTTAGGAAATGGAAAGGCTTGGAAAAAATTATATGAAGTGAAGTAAGCCAGGCCCAAAGAAACATAGGTCCCATGGTTTCCCTTATTTGCAATATCTAGTATAGGTATGAGTCAAGCGGAAAAAGTCAGAGAATGTGATGTTAGGAAAACGAACCCTCAAATATGTATTTTAATGTTTTTGTTTCTTTCATGCATGTGTTTTTAACGCATTTATAAGATTATTTCTTTGTTGCTTTGTATGTCCCTCCCCCACAGTGTAACCCCCACTTTCACTATATTTGATGTCAGTATAACATGTGGAGGAGATGGGGACAAACAAGTCGTTTAAGGATTCAGGTGGACCTGTTGCAACAATGAGAAGTACAAAATGTCATGTCAAAACCAGCTTTACAATGTCGGTGTGTGGGGGGGAGGGGGGGTATGATTGGGTGGGGGGGAGGGGGGAGGCTGGGAAGGGAGGTGAAGGGTAAACAAAGGAGGAGGCTGCAATGCTTGGTAAGAAATGTATGCATTATCCTGCCCATGTAATTGTAACCCCTCTGACAGTATGTTCTCAAATAAAATAAAATAAAATTAAAAAAAAAAAGAAATAATGTTCACGTTTTTATATATATTTTTCAAATTCTTTATTGGGATTAAGTGATTATATAATTTCCCAAATTTCGCAGTATTGTGGGATAGTGATGCTTAAAGTTACAAACACATTCTAATTTTCATAGGGCAAATTGTCTATCGTGGACTATAACATTTATGAGTTCTATGAGTTTTGCAATACAGTTATTTCTTCCACATTGGGTGATATGTACATTTCTTTTGTTTTGCATAGCATCAGCTGTTCCCTCTTTCTCACTTGTTCCCTTCCCCTCATTGCTGCCATTGAGTTGCTTAGTTCATTTTGATCAATGTTCAGTGCAGCTGATGGGTCCTGCTGTTGTATGTTTTTCCCTGATTTCCTCTAGTTCTGTGTCATCTTCCTGGATTCTCTCCAGTGTGCACAAATATACCATATATGTGATCAGCAGCATGGGGTTATTTAGTAGTGATTCTACCAGATGAGTGGAAGTTCTTTGTTGCTTAAGTCTTGTTAATTTTGTTGTATCACCTTACATTTTGGATTTAACATCCACTTATCAGGGAGACCATGCGCTGTTTGTCTCTTTGCTCTTGGCTTACCTCGCTCAACATGCTCCATCCATTTCCCTGCAAATGACATTATTTTGTCCTTTCTAATGGCTGCATAATATTCCATTGTGTATAGATACCACAATTTTTGGATTCATTCATCTGTGGTGAGACATCTGGGTTGTTTCCATATATGGCTATTGTGAACCATGCTGTTTTTAATTTTTAGAGGTCACCCGTCACAATTATATTTATTTGCAAATCAAACAACTAAGTTTGTTCTGATTCAAAGGCAGTATCACTTGACAATGCTGATGGCAACCAGTACATCCCCAGCCTAAGGAAGCTTTTGAGTTAAGCATGAGATAAATATAAACATGTATTTTTCATTTTTACATGTCCCTTTTTTTGCATTTTTCTTATTGATATTGTAGTGGTGATGCCCAGAGGGGTTACAGTAACAAAAGTCAGATAAAGAGTACATTTTTTAACAATACACTGACATACAATGAAACATTAACTTGGCAAAATAGAATACAATATCACCCAAGAATTTAATTTTACAAAATATGAATGTGTCTCACTTTATGCTTTTTAATTTCTTTGAACATATCTGAATTCTTTTTATTTTTGTTTTTGTTATTATAAGGTGTATCTAGTTTTTATTTTTGAAACATTAAAAATCTATTTTTATTTTTCATGACAGAGTTTATATTGGAGTGAACATAGTTCATAAATGTCTTTGTTTATGCTCTTACTACAGTTGTTGATCTGTATCACTTTAAACATTCCTCTCACCTATAAAATCTTCATCAGAAAAGCTAATTCCTCCTAAGGTTACTTTTGTGATAACAAGTGAACTTGATCTTTTTTAGTTGCCGCCTCTCTTTGCTCCTCAACTTTCTTCTTTTAGTCAATATTCTTACTCAAGTGTGTGTTCCTCAAAAAATCCACTACAATAATCTAGATTTTGTCCACCCATTCTACCAAGCAGATAATTTTAATGGGAGATATCATTTTTGAAGTGCATTTCTTTCTTTCTTATTCTCACAAACTCATATACAGCTTTTATGAGTCTTGTTTCAGTTATGCTGGGTTCGAACTTTCTTCCTTTTTGTTCCCCTACTTGCTTGTGGAGTGACTCCTGATTATTGGTCCTACACAGGCTGGAAAACAAGGCAGATTCCAAGGCATCAGTCCACGATGGACTGCTCAGTTCCTGAACATTGCCTGTTTAATCAACTATCCTCAGTCTTTCTATCTTAGTATCCAAAACCAGCAATTACCAATCTGTTTCTCCAGACCTGCATTTTCTTAGTCTCAAGACCATTCCCTGTAGGGCTTCTGGGATATCAGAAGATGCTTCATACGTGAAATTTATCCCTATAAAATGGCCACTGTGTGTTCCTCTGTTCATAGAAAACTTCTCTTTTAATATTTACAGCATGCTGAGAAGTCTTGGAAAGCTTCAGGTTCAGATCATAGATCTCTTGGCCTATTTTGGAGGTGGACAGGAAATCTGCCAGTGCATTATAAAGGACACTACAGATACATGTAGATGCATGTGATTTTTCATCTTTCCACATTTTTTATGATTTCTGATTTTTATTATGGAATATTTTTATTGTTATTATAAAGATGATGCACAGAGAGGTTAAGTCAGGTAAAGAATTCATTTCTTTATGGACAATATCATCCCTTTCTCCTCTCTCTCTCCCAGTTTTCTCCCCTCTCCCTGTTCTCTTCCACTATTTTTAAAAGGCAATCTCCGTTAGTAACTAGAATGATTTGTAAGTTGAGTAAGATGAGATTGCAAGGAAGAATTGCCCTACTAATTTATTATTTTGTGGGGTATTTTTCTTGAGCAACTTCTTGTTGCCATAGGATACAGAAAAGCTTGTAGAGGACCTTTATTTGGCCCATAGAGGACCTATATCTATTTTGACATCTTCCCAGCAGTATCCAGAGCTCTGTGAGTCGGTTTCATGGTCTGTTGAAAGTCTCACATGACACTTTCTCACTACCATCTACTTGCCACCTGGACTAGGGCTCAGATGTTAAGGACATTGGTGAAACTATGGGGGCATAATGTGATTGAGTTGCACAAAGGATGTGAGGAATGTAAGACATAAGGTAAAGAATTATTTCTAGATTGGATTTCTAAGATTGGATTAAATCACTAAGCTTCAACACAATTTTGGCATTTGCTAAAAGGATTTTACTGATTGCATTAATCAGCACAAGTAAACTGATATGTCAACTTCATTTTCTTCTTGCCCAAACCTAAAATTGCTACTTTTGTACATTTTACTCCACTAGTTTTCAGTCAATATAAATTTATCAAGCTTATTTTATATGTCAGATACTATGCTAGTGGCTTGGGACAGAAATGTGAAGTAGACTGTGGAAAGGGGGAAGGTAAGGTAAATGGTGGAGATAGTGACTCTGATCATGATGCAATATGTATATAAGTGGACATTAAGATGAAACCTCCTTGTGCTACTAATAAATGCAAAAGAAAACAGAAAAAAATAATATTATTTCTATCCTGGAATGAATTATAGTATTCAAAAAGATGGTTATGGAATCAAAAAATCCTGTCATGAGAATATACAAAAACTATTATGTAGCCTCTAAATATAATATTAATCACACTTGTTGGGAGTAAAGAATTCATACTTAAAAATGATAGTTTGATTTGTGTCTTTAGGACAAAATGGTGTCAGCAAAGAAGCAGAAGTGTATCATCACCAGAAGAAAGACCAAACCTAAGTCATGTTTATAAGATCTTTTATACACAGATTACAGATTGCAATAAAAGAGAGAATCAGTCAATTTTTGACTCTACTGATTGGTTCAGAAGAGATTGTGGAAGTCAGTACTAAAGAAATTTACTGCATTCTGAGGGAAAAAGAACACCCAATTTTTAATCAGGAATATAAATTATCACATTATTTTATGTGAAAAAGTACAATGTCAAAGTGAACTAGAGTGAAACAAATTGGCATAAGAAAGACAATAAATGCAAACTGGGACAACACATTCAGGGATATTGCCTGTGTAGAATCAGAACGATTTTTTAATTAATTAGAGGAGCAAAAGCAGATATTATTTGTCTCTGATTTGGGAGTCTGAGTGAATGCAAATGTCATAATCTGCAACCAATAATATAGTAGGTAGAGAATTATTCCAACTTTAATGAAGTAGATTAAACCATATTAATATCCCTCCTACAGATAACCAGAAAACTGGCTGTAATATAAGATTATATTTTTAGTTTTTTTAATTGTATTTTTTGTCTTTCTTGTTTGGTACTGGGGATGGAATCCAGGACTTTGTCTTCTGAGGCAAGTGCTTTAACAATGAGCTACATCCTAGTCCAGGATTGTGTTTAAAAAAGCATCTGAAAACTATAGAGGCAAAGTGGGAGGAGAAGGAAACTTTAGAGAGGTAAGTAAACATTTTATAAGTAACTTTTCCCTCAGTACATGCTTCAAATCTTGTCATAAAGAAGTTGAGAATCTTCTCAGAGGGTTATAGCTAAGAGACAAAGAAGCTAAACAAAATTTCAGTCAATCTCAAAGGGCCAGAAAGAGAAAAAATAGAGTCCAAGAATGTCAATTTAGCCAGAGCTTGAGAGCTTCAGAATTCAGAATGAAAGATAAGAACAAAAATGTGAGCCTGACATGCCAGAGATTCCTGTTCAGGCATTAATTAAATCAGTAAGCTATGGAAAGATACAAACTAAGAAAGTAAATAGAAATCTTTGGAAAAGCAGAATGGAATTTTGATCTTCCTAGAGAACAGAAATGACTAGAATTGTAGTTCAAGGATTGGGCCTAACAGAATCTAGGGTTTCACTAGAAACTCCTGGAGGGCCATTTCCTGTTAATGGAAAAAGAACCTTATACAAAATCAACTTCAAGCCATCTCTCTTTCTATTTTAAGTTTATCTGCTTCCACTTCATTTCCCCATCATTTTATAATGTGATTTTTTTATAGAAAAATATAGAATTCAGAGCCTCAATAACATTCCATTCACAGCATATGAAATTCAACCAAAAATTACTACATATCTCAAGAAACAGGATGGAGAGATAGAAATAAATTCTCAAATATTCTCATTTTGGAGTCAACAGATATGAACACACAAATAGTTTTGATTAATATCTTTAAGAATTTAGGAGACAGATGATTTTTTTAAGAGAGGAAGAATTCATAGAAATGAACAAAATGATCAAACTGAAACTGCAGTAATTAAAACAAATGACTAAATAGGTTTAATAACATGTTACATTCTATAGGATACACTAGTATTAAAATAGAAGATAAAATCATGAAATAAATGTGCAGCATGAAAATGAATGTAAGAGATAAATGAGTCATGATTAACAAATGTATAACATGGTTACAATTGGAGTCCCTCAGTAGTTCTTGGGAAAAAAATGAGAGAAATTTCCAAAATCATCTGTAAACATTAAGAAACTTATTTAAGATGATCTATGAATTCTTCACAAATAATTTAGAAAGAAATCCATACTTAGATGTGTTTGTTATAAGTAAAGTATTAGAAAAAAGCAAAGAAAATTAAACATAAAATGATCCAGGAAAAGTTCAACTATAATACTGACAATTGACTTCAAAGAAATAATGGAAGATAGAATGTAGTAGAATTACATCACTACCATGATGAAAAAAAAATAAAGACAGATGTCAAGTCATTGTCAAGTGATTCTCATTAAAATTAACAAAAAGTGAAAGGTGAAGAAAGGTGAAAAAATAAACAAGAGAAAAATATGGATATTTATAGCTAGGAGTGGTGTTGCACATCTGGAATTAAGATGTTGAAGCATTATGGCTTCCACTTTCAAACCTAAGTTTTCCACTTTCAAGCCAGCCTGGACTACATATTGATATCCTGTCTAAAAAAAATTAGGACTGGATAATTAGCTCACTATAGAGACAGTCCACTAGATCAAGATGGGCAAACCATTCTGGAAAGCAGTACAGAGGCTCCTCAAAAGACTAAACATAGGGCTTCCCTGTTATTCAGCAATCCCACTCTTGGGCATTTACCCAAATGACTACAAACAAGGCCATACTAAAGCTATCAGTATAACCATGTTCATTGTAGTTATTATTTACCATAGCTAAGATATGGAACCAACCCAGATGCCCCTCAGTACATGAATGGATCAAGAAAATGTGATATATATATATATATATATATATATATATATATATATATATATATATAATGGAATTCTATGCTTACATCAGAAAGAATTACATGGATCCATTTGTAAGGAAATGGAAAGACTTGGGAAAAATCACATTAAGTGAAGTAAGCCAGACTCAGAGAAACATATTCTCCATGAATATCCTCATTTGTAATAATTAATATATACTTAGGATAGTCCTAGCAGAAAACCACAGGAGCTCAATAGCTATGTACCTATGACCATATAAAATGATGCTAATCGAAATGAACTCCAAAATATGGAAACAAGAGAATTTTTTGTTTTTGTTTTTGGGTTCATTTTTAATGTACTAGGTGAAGTTATTCATTTTTCTTTCATTTTTCCCCTTTCTTTTATCCCCTGTTATCACTGTTTTTTTTAAAATTTTGGTACCCTGTATCTTGTATATTTGCTTATCTGATTTGGGAAAGGGGAACAGCAAAATGGTGAGATAAAGGACAAAGGGTAAACCAATGCAACAGTGGTACTCACAGGACACTATATTGGAAATGAACTTTATAACTTGGGGGGGTGTGGACTTAGGGAAGGGAAAATGGGAGAAAACAAGGGAGAGGGTAACAGTGTTGGACAAAAATGTACTCATTATCTTACATATGTAACTGTAACCCCTCTGTACATCACCATTACAATATAATAAAATTAAAATTAAAAAACAATAAAAGTGACTTAAGTAAATATAAATATTGATGATATGGGACAATAATAGTAATTAATAAAAATATCTTTGAAAAATATTTCTGCAGATTGGCATGGAAATAAACCCCACAATTCAGAGCCAAGAAAATAGTGTACCTGGCACATTTGATAAGGATGGTTACTTGAAAACCAGAAAGGCAACTTTGAACTGGGCTACTGAAAGCCCTACCAACTTCCCCAAGATGGAGTAAGTCCATATAATTCTGCTGTAAATTTAGGCTTTAAGCTAAAATTGAGCCATTGATGCTATCATACCAGTTTAAACTTTCATGACAGCTATCATTTTTAGGGAGTCAGCTAAGTGCATTCCTAGAAAGGTAGAGGAATACGTGAGCACAGCTCTGAATGCCCTGTAGTGAGGAGAATATAAACACTATGTAACTGTATGGTCAACAAAGGTAATTAGGGGACATGTATAGCATCGGTTTAGAAAGAGTTTGTCTTTAAAGGGTACTAATACAGATTAATTGATATAAATGGCAATAGTGATACCAATTGGGGGAAATACAATTGCCACTTTGTAAGTTAAAAGTAACATTCTAAGGAATTCACCATGTCCTCAATTAAACTGGCAAGTAGGCCTCCAGGGAACTTGGCAATTCCATTGAGTACCTTCTTCAGGAGTGCAGCATTATGTACTCTGAGAATAAGTGTCTTGTACACTATCAATAATGCCCAGAATTCAATAAGGAATAAGGGTATCCTGGCAATGTCTTGTATTATGGCCTTAATATTTGTAGAGCCATCTGTTACCTTGATTTATATTTTTGTACACCTATGAGGCAAGAAAACTTTAGAGTTTTTTAGTTCAAAGAGAATATATGTATTTCCCAAGGCTACTGTAACAAAGTACTATAAACTATATGGCTTAAAACAGAGAAAATTTATTCTTACAGACCTGGAGGCTAGTAGTCAGAAGTCAAGGTGGATTGAGTGAGTTGTGTTCTTGTTGAAGCTTCCAAAAGAAGAGCTTTTTGTCTTTCAGCCCCAGGTGACTAGACTTATAGCAGCAAAACTCCTATCTCCACCCTATCTTCATGTTCTACTTCTCTTATATCTCTTTCTTTTCATGTTTCCCTTTTCTTGAAAAATCATATTGGATTATGAGTCAACCTTGCTTCATTACACCCTTTCCGTACCTCATTATATCTATAATGATAATATTTGCAAACTAAAATCACTCTCACATTCTGAAATATTAAGGATTAGGACATCAATGTAACTTTTTTGGTGAGAATACAGTTCAACCCATGACAAATGCCAAGACTTAGGCTAAATGATTGACCCCTACACTATCGTGCCAGGCTCATACAGACTCCAGGCAAAATCCCAGGTATGTGTGAAATCCTTTGAAGTGTAGGCAGGGCAATCCTGCCATGCCCAGCTGTAAACATCCCATTGTGGGCCCAATTGAACCTAGTGGCTTTTCATTAACCTCTGCCTCCTTGCTTTGACCTTGTATAAAAAACCAGCTCCTGTCTCAACTTGCGGACACAACCTCCAAACCTGCAGGAAGGTCTGTGCCCCTAGCTGTTCCTCAATAAACAGCAAGACACTAAAAAGATACAATTTAATAATAGTTTATTAATGAAACATTCTGACAGCTTGGAGCATGAAGATACTACATACTAAAGTACATGTACATATATGTATATATGCACACATGTATACATACATATATGTATGAATATATACATATACACTTATATACTAAAGTACATGTATGTATATGTGTGTATACATGCATGTATATACACACATGTATATATACTTATACACACATATGCATCTATACATGTATACACATATACATATTTATACACATATATATTATATATGCATATATATGCACATATATGTATATGTGTGTATAGTAACATATGTGGGCACAGGTCACAAAAGGCTTGTCAATGGGGAACAAAGGAAACAACCAGGGGCAATGGGAAGCATTCTGTAGTGGAAAGGATGGGGTAGCCTCTTTTTCTCATGGAAATAAGATTGGCTTACTTGAATGGTTTTATGGGCTTGCAGAGGACTGCAAAATGCCACTCATGGATATAATCAAGATCTGCAGCTGATATATTTGATAAGGAGCATGATTTGGTTAGAGGGCTTTTTTTCATACCTAGTGGGAAGTCAGATCTTGCAGTTAGGCCACTTGAGACAATGATAGTTTTCCCCAGATGTCAAGGCAGGAAATCACATTGAGCTTTATCTTTATATCTTAGGCAACAGAGCCAGCATATTTAACAATCTTGACCTAGATGACATCAAATCAATAGAGACCTGCCTCCAGACTGGTATAGTCTAAAGCATATTGCTCTCTCCCACCAAGTTGCTGATTGGAGTTCCCAATAATTGCAGAACATGACCATTTCTTTCCTGCTTCCAGCTCTTTGTTAAGGCTACCATTTTTCAGGTGAGTGTAATGCAGAGACAGTTTGTATTCAGCATTTGTTTGTCAGAGGTTTTGCCCTGGGTGTGACACCACTGAGAAGACTGAGCCCTGATCCTTCTTGCTCTGGCTTATGAAACAGTAATGCCATGCCAGGAATAAGGAAGGATGAAAACTTTCAAGCTATTGTCTACTCCTAACCACCCAAACAGAGCTATTAAACTAAAGTGCTACTTTGGCAGTGACATGATGCTGTCCCCACACCAAGCATCAGAGCTATGGCTCAGAAATATTGCCAAGACAGGGAGGTTAGTGGAACAAAATATTTCTAATAACTTGCCAGAAAAAAATTACTTCATTTGAGGCTTTTCTGTATGCCAACAATGAGAAAAGTGTGGCTGAAATTAGGAAAGCAACTCCATTTGTAATAGCCCCACAAAAAATAAAATACCTAGGAATTAACTTAACTAAAGAAGTGAAGGACCTCTATGATGAAAACTTTAAAATCTTGAAAAAGGAAATCAAAACAGAACTTAGAAAATGACAAAACCTCCCATGCTTCTGGATTGGAAAGATAAACATCGTGAAAATGGCAATACTTCCCAAGGCTATCTACAAATTCAATGCGATACCTATAAAAATTCCAACTTCATTCTTCAAGGAAATAGAAGAGGCAATCCAAAAATTTATATGGAACAATAAAAAACCCCGAATAGCAAAAACGCTCCTCAAAGGAAAGAACACTGCTGGAGAAATATCAATACCAAATTTCAAACTCCACTATAAAGCCATAGTAATCAAAACAGCTTGGTACTGGCACAAGAACAGACTTCAGGACCAATGGAATAGAATTGAAAACCCAGAAATGAACCTACAGACCTTTAGCCATCTAATCTTCGATAAGGGAGCTAAAACAATAGAATGGAAGAAAGACAGCCTCTTCAGTAAATGGTGCTGGCAAAATTGGTTAATCACTTATAGAAAACTGAAGCTAGATCCTTATATATCACCCTGCACCAGAATCAACTCCAAATGGATCAAAGATCTCGAAGTCAAAGCAGACACTCTGAAAACATTACAGGATGGAATAGGAGAAACCCTAGGTCTCCTTGGCAGCAGGCCGAAATTTTCTGAATAGAGACCCGGAAACACAACAAATCAAAGAAAGGTTGGACAAATGGGATTGCATGAAGTTGCAGAGCTTCTGCATGGCAAAAGGCATAGCTAGCAAGATCAATAGAAAACCCACGGATTGAGAGAAGATCTTCACTAGCCATTCAACGGACAAGCGTCTCATATCTAAAACATACTTGGAACTCGAAAAATTAAATTCCCCAACAACAAATCCTCAAAGAATCAACTGCCCAATAAATAAGTGGGCGAAAGACTTAAAGAGAAACTTCTCTGAAGAAGAAAGAAGGATGGCCAATAGACACTTGAAGAAATGCGCAACCTCCCTAGCCATAAAAGAAATGCAAATCAAAACAACATTGAGATACCACCTCACCCCAGTTAGAATGGCAAAAATTAAGAACTCTAACAACAACAGATGCTGGAGGGGATGTGGACAGAAGGCAACCTTACTTCATTGTTGATGGGAGTGTAAACTTGTTCAACCACTTTGGAAAGCAGTATGGAGGTTCCTCAAAAGACTTCACATAGAGCTCCCCTACGACCCAGCAATCCCACTTTTGGGCATTTACCCAAATGTTTACAAATAAGACCACACTAAAGCTACCAGCACAACTATGTTTATTGCAGCATTATTTACCATAGCTGAGATCTGGAACCAACCCAGATGCCCCTCAGTAGATGAATGGATGAAGAAAATGTGGTATATATACACAATGGAATTCTATGCCTCCATCAGAAAGAATGACATTGCCCCATTTGTTAGGAAATGGAAAGGCTTGGAAAAAATTGTATTAAGTGAAGTAAGCCAAGCTCAAAGAAACATAGGTCCCATGGTTTCCCTTATTTGCAATATCTAGTATATGTATGAGTCAAGCAGAAATGGTCAGATAATGTGATGTTAGGAAAATGAACCCTTAGATATGTATTTAAATGTTTTTTATGCATTTGTTTCTAATGCATTTATAAGATTATTTCTTTGTTGCTTCGTATGTCCCTCCCCCTCATTATAACCCCTGCTTTCACTATATTTGATGTCGGTATAATTTGTGGAGGAGAAGGGGAAAAACAAGTTGTTTAAGGATACAGGTGGACCCGTTGCAACAATGAGAAGTACAAGATGTCATGTCGAAAACGAACTTTACAACTTTCGTGGGGGTGAGGAGGATTGTGGGGGGGGGCGCGGGGATGCTGGGAAGGGATGTGAAGGGTAAACAAAGGAGGAGGCTGCAATGCTTGATAAGAAACATACTCATTATCTTGCCCATGTAATTGTAACCCCTCTGTACAGTATGTTCACAATAAAAATTTACTTCATTTGAAACTTAACATAGTGAGAAAGATGCTTAAGAATCACAATGACATGTCTTAGAATCAACAGTGGAACTCCCCAAACAATGAATTGGTTTCTTCAAATTCTCACCAAAATACATTTGCAATCAAGCATGAGAATGAGACAAATCTTTTCAAAGACAAATTTCATGCATTTCATGCTTCAAACCAGAATACTCAGACCCCAGCCTTCTAAGTAGCTAGGATTATAAGCATTACCCATTGTCACCTGGCAAAAATAATGGTGTGGTGTGTGTGTGTGTGTGTGTGTGTGTGTGTGTGTGTGTGTGTGTGTGTGTGTGTGTGTGTTGGTGTGCTGGTGTGTTGGTTTTTGGACTTGAACTCAACCTGGACACTATCCCTGAACTTTATTTCTCAAAGGTTTGCATTCCAATACTTGAGCCACAGCTATAATTCCAGATTTCTTTAAAAAGTTAATTGGTGATAAAAGTCTTATGGACTTCCTTTCTTCCTGAGTAGCTAGGACTACAGGAATGAGTCACCAGCTCCTTGGCTTCAAATTGTACCTTCAAGGACCTACTTGGCCTACTCTACTTCAGTCATCCTCCATAATATATATGCTCAGAACCAAGTCTTTCACCTGAATTCTGGAAGTACACCTTTGAAATGACCACAGGACATCTTCACTTAGAAGTACTGCTGACATCTAAAACTTAAAGTTTAAGTGAGCATTTTTTCCCTTCACCAATCTGTTCCTTCCTTCATGCTTGAAAAACAGAAAGAGAAAAGAACTGTTAATATACTTCCCCTTCATGCTCTACTCCATAGATATACTACAGATTTTCTATACTATGCTGCTTTGTAAGAAGGTAAGTTCATGTGATTCACATAAATGGACCATTTTGCCTCATAGAAGTGTTATATTATCATTTTGAATTAGCAATATTGGCTGCTTCCTATTATATACATGACCCAATAATGTCACTGTACCCAATTTTTGAACCAGTCCCTGAGCTCTGAGTCTGTTACTGTAACAGCACTGCAGTAAGAATCTGGGATCCTGAGGCAAGAAATATGTTTTATTTTGTGAAATCATATTCTTTATTTTTTATTTCTGTCAATAAATTATTAGTTTTGTGACATATTATGTATGTTTACACAACAAAAGTGTTTTTACCTATTGTCTGTTTTGGGAGCATGTTGTTAGAAATGACCACGTGTATTGTTATATGTCTTCATAGGAAATTCAATACAAGTTCAATGGGATGGTAAATGTTTTAATTAGTATTTATGCCACTCTAAGTTTCTAGCCTGCAAAATATAGTTCTGGAGACAATAAACTGATTTTCTCTCTAAAATTGTTAAGGAAAGAAAATGTGAGGTTTTCAGGTGGAGTTAGTAAAATTCTGAGCAGATTCACCTTAATATTGTTACAGGTTAGCTGTATTTAATCTGTATTTACAGGTTATCTGTATAGTTACAGGTTATCTGAGTTTCCAAGGCAATTAGTTTATGGCCCACTTTTATGCCATTTCTCCTTCAAAAAATTGAAAAATGCTTGATCGTGTCAGCATACTTGATCACAGTGTGATTATTACTAGGGCATAACTTCCTAATTAAAAAATACTTCAGCATGTTTTTCAATTTTGCTCACAATAATTATGGCTTTTATTTGTTGATCAATCATTGTAGCATAAGGTGCTGTGAAACTAGGTATTACTATTTTACTGCTAAAGAATCTGGAACTTTACCCAAAGTCATAGAAACAATAAGCTTGGGTTCCTATTCATGCTTCTCTGAGGCTAAAAACATTGCTCATAAGTCTACAATTCAATGTCATGCAGCATTTCATTTTCACTGGCTATAGATGAGGTTCATCTCTGTGACTCATTTATTCCATTGATCTCCTTTGTATTGCCTTTATCTTAGAACTCAGAATTGATTATCATCTACAGTTTTTCCAGCTATCTCTGATTTGCCCTTAGTTGCCTTCTTTTATTTCCGAGTCATGATAAAATGTTAAGATCTCATTTCATGTCTTAACAGAACACAGAGAAGAAAGTACTAACGTACATTCCTATATCTGTGAACATGTATTGTGGTGGTTATCTTTTTAAAAATTTCTATATCTGCCATTCCCCTCTGTTTTGGATTGTGTTGTTATTTTTAACCCTTCCCTTTTTTGCAAATCACATATGTACTTTCTTTTACCTCTGAATCAATTTGACTCCTCTCTAAAAATTTGATTGAAAAATCATTCTCTAATTTTGTCTGCTAACATGATTCATATTGCATGCTAGTTTATCTTTCACTTTGTACTAACAGAATATTTATGCCAATATATTTTGATGTAAAGAGCCCAATGGAGAATTAAGAGTTCCAAGAGCTAAAGATAGTTCATGTACTTAAATCATTCAATATGAAACTACTGCAGTAAATTCTTGATAGCAGAACAATAAACAAAAGAAAAGGTTCTCTTCAAAGTTTGATGGTCCATATTATGTTACCTTAGCTTCAGGTTAATTAAATGTTAATACAGGACACACAACCAACTTAATATATATATATGTATATATATATATATATATACATATATATATATATATATATAATATCACAGCTCACAGATATATAACCACAATATATTTTGATAGCGATCCATTTCATATTGTTCAGAATTCATATAATGAATATATGATTCACATTCTCAGAGATGACTAGAAATTGAATTGACTGCCAAATGTCAGTAAGCTTGGCAAATCAAGCATAGTACTCATCAAGCCTAATATATTAATGGCTGATGCTACCTCTGCATTAAAGCTATTTGTGATTTCATTGTGAGAAAAACGTTCTCTTCTTGTACAGGTATACATAAGCTAGGCTTTAAATCAACCCTCAGCAAAAGAACTCATTCCTCCTTGTGAATATTTATTGTAAAATACTAAGATATTTTAAAATTAAAATTAATATTTCACTGATCAGAATTGAACAATTTAGATCTGAAAATATATTACTTGGGCTCTTCAGTTCCATATTGCCACATGTCAAATTGCTATAAGGAGTGCTGAATGCAAGTGAGATTTTCTAGTGTACTCTCCATCCCTTCCTCAGGGTCAGCAATGCAGATAGTGACATACTTAACTGTATATCACCTTATCAATTCCCTGACTTGATTAGAAGGGATAGTGGAGCTATCACCTGGGTAGTTGGCCATTTCACTGATAAACACTAAAGACTTATAATTACATGTGCTACTGACATTTTACAGCACTGTTAAAGGTTTAATTTAATGGTGCTTGAAGAATCAAATGAGTGTTGTGTTGATGCCTTAAGTGCTTGAAAAGAAATTATCATCAGTTTACAGTACCACATTAAGCAGATCAAAAAATCCCTTGGTCTAACTGAAAGCAAGTAAAAATGAACAGAATTTACAAATATTTTAGAGAAGGACAAATAGGAAGTTAAAAAATGTCTTCATTAATTTATTTTATAAAACTCATCAATTAAACAACAGATAATCTGTAGTACTGCATGGCAGGCAATATCACTATATTCAAAATCTTCTTCCTCTTTACTACTGAAGCATGAAAAAATTAAAATCTTTGACTGGAGATAGAGCATTTTATGTACCATTTTGAGTAGGCTCAAATCTTTTAGTCTGACATACATACTCTCACAAACTGGTCTATCAATCATTCCGGATTTCCTTTCCAGATTTTTCATTTGCACTTACATTTATCTAGATCCTTCTATTTTGTAAAAAAAAAAACAAAAACTTGACTTAGTACACTACAGGAATACTTTTTTGAATTTTATACCTGCATGTTTACTCACAATAATAACTACTACTTGAGACTGGGAAGGTGTCTTAGTGGTAGAGTGCTTGCCTTGCACGCATGAGGCCTTGGGTTCGATTCCTCAGTACCACGTAAGTAGAAAAAGCCAGACGTGGCACTATGGCTCAAGTGGTAGAGCGCTAGCCTTGAGCTGAAAAGCTGAGAGACAGTGCCCAGGTCCAGAGTTCAGGCTCCAAGACCTACAAAATACAAACAAACAAACAAAAAACTTCTACTTATGAAATATTTATATCAAGCATGCACACAATGCTTTTCATATTTAACACATTTATTCCTACAACAGTTCTGCAAAGATGTCTTTCATATCCCATTTTATGCCTAAGAATATTGTATCAAAAATGTTAAAAAACTTTCCCAATACCATTAGTGATAAAATCAGAATTCAAAATCCAATTCCATCTCATCTCTAAGTTCATGTCCTTAATCATGATATTATAGCTCATATCATTCATTCTACATAGAGAAGTACCTACTTACCTTCCTCCACTTTAAGTTCTAAGTTATGTGTAAATTTCAGTAAGAGGTCTTCTATTAGTCAATAAAAATCCTGCATCTTGTAGATACATTTTTCTAATTTGGAGAGGGGAAGGGAAATAACAAAATGATGAAATAAGGATACAGGATGACCCATTGTAACAACAAGATGTAAAAGACACTATGTTGAAAATGAACTTTACATCTTTGGGGAGGAGGGAGGAGTTGGGGAAGTAGGGAGGAAAGGGATGGTAGGAGAAAAACAAAGGAGGGGTAACAATGCTTGATAGGAAATAAACTCATTACCTTACTCATGTAACTGTAACCCCTCTGTACAGTATCTTTACAATAAACATATATATTAAAATTTTTCACTTGGATATTTTATTTTGTTCCATTCCTGGGGCTTGAACTCTGAGTTTGCTTGCTCTCCCTAAGCATTTTTGCTCAAGGCTAGCAGTCTACAAATTGAGCCACTTCTGGCTTTTTTGGTAATTAATTGGAGCTATGAGTCTCAAGGACTTTCCTGCTCAGTCTGGCTTTGAACCATGATTCTCAGAGCTCAAACATCTGAGTAGCTGGGATTACAGGCATGAGGCACTAACACTTAACTAAATTTTGACATTTTTAGAACTATTGCAATCCAAATTAACCTTAGCATAAAGAGACCAATGGTATATGCTTTTTTGAATTATAATTGCTTACAATGAAATAGGTGACATTGATTAACATGCATTATATTCATAAACTGAAATGTTGAATTTTAAGTGAAGACACCTTTGCATTTTTATCATCCATTGCATCTAGCATTTTATCACATATATGTTAGATGTCGATTAAATCTTATGAATAATAAGCAATGTACTAAGTAATCAAAAGAATACCTAGATTGTACTGTTAGAATACATAAGATAACTCCTGTCTTTGAGAGTTTGTAGACAGAAGGAACACTAGTGTCTTTAATAGAGGAATATAAAATTGTCAGAAAAGATAATTTGGAAAGACAGAATTTTCATTATTGAATATAAAATTTACTATCTATTCTGTAGTGTGCATTAAGTACCTCCAAAGCACTAAGCATATATACCATTTAAAAGTTTATATATGTTTCCCAACTCAGTGGTGTCAGAGGCATCAACCCCTGTAACCCCATCTGAGCATCTGTGTGCTGTGAGGGTTCATGCTGGCATGAATTCCTCTGGGGGTGAAGGGGGACAACCCATTCATCCATGTGGGGCAACGGTCCTGTGCCCGGCACCAGACTTACGTGACGGTTTGCAGAAAGTGTCATTTGAGCTTCTCCTAGTTAATTTCATAGAACAGTGACTCGAGACCTTCTTTGTGTACTCACCTGTGAATTATCTACTTTTACAACCTTGATTACTGGAACTACCCCATATTTGCTGACAAAGATTAGCTTTTCCTCCTTACTGACTTAAAGTTAAACTCTAATTGTCTGTGCTCCCGTAAATTGTTTAAGATTAACTCTCTGTGCCCTGACTGAAGATTTACTTCTCCTGCTTGTGTGCTGTCTATAAGTATGTGATGTTTCAATAATCTTTGTCTATACCCGCATGGTGTAGTCCCATCCTGGCTAAGCCAGACATCGTGTTCCCATATCCTGCTGTGGAAACAGCAACAAGTGGGATGCAATTATTTTCATTTTACACTGACTAAAACATTGAAACTCAAAGAGTTTAAATAATTCATTTTCAATGTTGAAGATTTGGGAGTTGGAGTGGTATTAGAACCTAATGCTATGTATTCATCAGTCCACACACATCTAATACTCCCACATTTTACTTCATGACTGTAAGAAATATCAGTGACAATTTTGTTGGTGGGAGAAAGAGTATTCGATTTTAAATTATTTCAAAATCTCTGTGTTACAGGAATATATCTAAGTTGTATCACGTGCTGCATGCTACAGATATGCTTCATTTAATAATCATCTATTCTGTAAAGCAGACATTCTTATTTCTGTGTACTTAACACATTTTGTTCATACTCTAATCATAGTATTTATAACACTCTATTATATCTACACTATTGAGACTACATGACAATCTTTTGAGAAGAAAGGACATTTTTTTTGGCTTTTAAATGCCTTTACCTACTACCTAAAAAGTAGCTAGGAAAGAGATAGAGATAAACAAATGGACAAATGATGACCATCATTTTTTAACATTAAGAGTCACTTGCTAAGCAAATGGGAGCAACGCTGCTTCAAAGCATGTATGCTATTATAGAGAGTGCATGACAAGTGCAAATGTAACTATAGTGCTAGATCAGAAGCACTAAATGCCTTCAGAGAATTCAAACTATTTGACAAGTTCAGAAAAAGGAGAGATTACTTCAGATTGGATGAAGTTGGGGAATTAAGTAAGTGAAAGAGTGCTTAAATTCTAATAGGCTTTTGGGATATTTGGTCGATTCAACAGTTAATAAGAACCTGTTATGTGTCAAACAGTGTACTAGACTCTCTACAGTTTGAAGATAAGGTCAAAGTCTTACTTTTCCTATAGTACAAAGTGCAATGTGGGAGAAACATATATGGACAGGCAATGTGGAACACAGAAAGATGCATGGAAGAGGACTTGTTAAAACTACATTGGTAGCAGACTTGATGGTGTTAAGGGAGGAGGGTTTCTAAATGACATAATTATTTGAGGTGAATGGAATTTAACTGCAGTTAACCATGGCATAACTATTTAATGGCTGTTTAGCTTCTAAAATAACTGGAAAACATGTGTAAGCAATAATTTAAATTCTGCTACAAAAATTAAACTAAGTTAAGCATGTCAAACTGTGCACTTAATAGATCCTAATGGCAATTATGAATGATCATCTCCCTGTTCCCTCTATGTTTCTTATTGCCACTAGTTTTCTTATGCAGACATTTTTATTTAGGTACGGCATGAATAATGATAATCTGGAATTTCAGGGAAGTTGGAAGTGTTTTTCAGGAAATGGAATGCCAGCTGAGTAGCAAAACAAAATAACACAAACTCAAGCTGAACGCCCTGAGTTCAAGCACACACATACAAACATAATAAAACTAACCAAAATGAAAAGAATTTAATAAAAATAAAGTAAGTAAGTCACACAATTAAAAAACCTGTCAGTGAAAGCTCAGGCAAATTTTTCTTTTAAATATCTTAACTTGAATATATTTAAAAAGAATATAAAAACTGATATAGAATCTTCTGGTAACTGTAGAATGACTGCATGGATAATTGTTCTGTATTAGATTATATCTTCTTTTAAATTTTCTGAGAGGGACCAGAGGAAGATAGCAGAGGAGAAGCTGGAGGCTAAACAAGCTCTCTCATAGAAAACAGTTTTAGTGTTCCAGTGAACAGTCCTAGGCTAGAGAATCACACCAAGTGTGCCATCACAGTATAGAACGTTTGGCCAGAGAGGGAAAATCCAGGCAGCTTGGTCAAGGAGACAGATCTGAGCATTTGCTGATATGAACAGAGAGTCTGGGACAAAGGCACCAGATGTGGCATATGAGCGGATTCTACTCACCGCCAGCAAGAACTGACAAGGAGCAGAAATATTTATCCTGCTGATCACAAACCATGGACGGCCAAGGAACCAAGAGTCTTGAGTGAGTAGAACCTTGACATCCTCACAACTTCTCACAGAGATGTGAGAAGGCAGCCCCTCCCCCACCAGGGGAGAAGATGTCTATCTGATTCTGACAAAGGCCTGGTCCAGCATCTACCTATAACTCAGGCCTTGGAAGAAAACTATTGGAGCCATTCAGCAGATCACAGGAACTTGGCCTGACCTGCCAGACTCAGCTCCACCCAGGGGAAAGTCACCTTTCCCAGGCAGAGAAAGCTCCACCCACAGAGGAGTAACTTTCTTCACTGGGTAAACAGAGCCAGAGAGTACCCCTCCCCACTGCAGCACAGACAAACAATTGAAACTCAATAAACATAAACCCTGAGAATGGCACCAGGCTGGACTCTGTGAGTGTCTCAGGAGCTAACCTCTCAAGCAAAAGCTACTGATTGCTGATAAGCCTCAACCCTACCAAGAACCTAGCCTCAACACAGCCACTCCAAGCTAGAGGAAATAACCATCTCCCACTTTTGTGATACTCAAAGCAGAACTCCCACCCACTGAACTAGCTTGGGAGGAGGATCTCAAAGACATGGGTAACACAGGGCATTTTTCTGCATGCTCAAAAAAAAAAAAAAACTGATAAAAAAAAATCAAGCCACAAGGAAACCAAACACCACAGCAGACCAGAGACTCCACCAAGAGTCTAGTTACTGACACAGGGGAGATACAATATCTTCCCCCACCCCCAGAAAAAAATCAAAGAACTCATGTTTCTATTTTTCATTATTTAAAAATTGTTTTTTATTTTTTTTCTTTCATAATTTTTATTTTAGGTAGGTGTGTGTGTGTGTGTGTGTGTGTGTGTGTGTGTGTGTGTGTGTGTGCTATTTATTTATTTATTTTTAAATCTCTTTTTGACTTTTTGGTCCTTTTTTCTTTCTTTTTCTTTTCTCTTTCTTCCTTTTCTGTGTGACTTAATTGCTGTTCTGCTCATCCCCAGATATATACCCATCATCGATTATTAACCCTTATCCATTAAAGTGTACATACTTAATCCAGAAATTTATTACTCAATTCACGATCCCTTAAGCTTAACTTCTGTAATAGTGAGAGATCAAAGCTAAGTTTAGCAGTAATTTCAGACAAAACTAAAACATTTGCCATCTGTTACTGGAAAGTAAGTGTTAGATCCTTCACCAAGGCAAGATGACAGTAAGAATTATTAAGGGATCAGTCTGCCCTGACCAGTCCAGGAATTTGGGCAGTCTTTCCCCCCAACTCTGTCAAGAAAACATTTAGGACAAGACATAATTCAGCATTCCTGTTGTTAGCCCCACTTATCCAACCAATGATGTATGATTTAACCTATCCTGTAACTGCTAAGCTAGAAAGTTCCTGCCCTTACTGGAAATGATCATATCCCTAACCAATGAGCTTGAGACATCCTTCCCCCTGCTACATACGCAATAAAAACCCTGTTGGACAAGGGGTCGGGGCTCACAACTCTGACCCGCTGCGTTGATGATTGTGAGTCCAAGCTCGAGCTTGCAAATAAACGACTCTTTTGCTGTTTGCGTTGGTCATGGTCCCTGGGGGTCACTCGGGGTTCTGGAGTTCCAGTCCAACAATAGTACTATTATTTCTTTATACTTATATAGTTTTCAAGTATTTCAATTTTAAGTATTTTTATTTTTTATTTTGTAAGTTTTCTTTTTTGTCTGTCCCCTCCTCTCATTCTATCCTTTCCTTCTCTCAATATCATTTCTTTAAACTTACATAATTTTAAGTGCTTCATTTTTTAAATTTAATTTTTGTTTTTCTGTTGATTTTTTTATCTCTCTCCTATCATTCTGTCCTATCCATTTCCCTTTCTGAGATTAAGACTTGGTTAAATTCACTCTCATTTTACCTCTCCACATCCCTCTAATCCTACTTTTCCCCACAATTCTTCCTAAACCAAATATTTCTGGTTTGCTGAATCCCTCTTTGATGTTCTTAGCCCACTAATCCATAGTTGTTTGATGTTGAATAGATTGAATCTGTTGAACGAAATTGTATCTGCAACCATTTTGATTGTGTAAGTACAGGACTCTGGTTGATACTTGCCTTAAAAGTGTTCTAGTACAAAATTGGTGTTGCTTTCATACCAAATGGGCTGAACAAGCTGGAAAAACACAAGAAAAATAGCAAGACCGGGTATCTGAACTACCACTCATGATAATCAGGCGACAGAACAGTCTATGAATAATCCAGAGGAGAGTTCCCAAAAAGCTCTGCAAACACTTTTGGTAAATACAGTGAATGAAAAGATTGAAAACCTGCAAAGGATCAGTGTTAGTGTGATAGGGAGCATGACGAGGCAAACCATAGATTAAGACAGGAACTTCACGAGCATGATGAGGCTAACCAAAAATTACTACAAAAATCTCATGAGAATGCAGAAGCTATTCAAAGATTAATACAGGAATTCCGTGGGCAGAATGAGAACAGTCAAAGAGAAAGACAGGAATGGCATGAGCAGGCTGAAAACAGTCAAAGAGAAATACAGGCATTGCATGAGCAGGCAGAGAACAGTCAATGACAAATATAGAAATAGCATGAGCATGAGGAAGCTAATCAAAGAGTAATACAGGAATTGTGTGACATGGATGAGAATAGGAAAAGATCAATAGAGACCCAGAAACACAACAAATCAAAGAAAGGTTGGACAAATGAGACTGCATGAAGCTTAAGAGTTTCTGCATGGCAAAGGACATAGCTACTAAGATCAATAGAAAGCCCATGTTTTGGGAGAAGATCTTCACTAGCCACATAACGGACAAAGGTTTCATATCTAAAATATATGGAAACTCCAAAAATTAAATTCCCCAACAACAAATCCTCAAAGAAACAACTGCCCAATAAATAAGATGGCTAAAGGCATAGAGAAACTTCTCTGAAGAGGAAATAAGAATGGCCAATTGACACATGAAGAAAAGCTCAACCTCTCTAGCCATAAAAGAAATGCAAATCAAAACAGCATTAAGATTCCACCTTACCCCAGTTAGAATGGCTATAATCAAGGACTTTAATAACAACAGATGCTGGAGGGGATATGACCGGAAGAGAACCCTACTGCACTGTTGGTGGGAATGTAAACTTGTTCAACCACTTTGGAAAGTAGTATGGACGTTCCTCAAAAGATTCCACATAGAGCTCCCCTATGACCCAGCAATCCCACTTTTGGGCATTTACCCATATGATCACATACAAGACCATACTAAAGCTATCAGTACAACTATGTTTACTGCAGCATTATTTACCATAGCTAAGATATGGAACCAACCCAGATGCCCCTCAGTAAATGAATGGATCAAGAAAATGTGATATATATTGACAATGGAATTCTATGCCTCCATCAGAAAGAATGATATTGTCCCATTTGTTAGAAACTGGAAAGACTTGGAAAAATTATATTAAGTGAAGTAAGCCAAGCCCAAAGAAACATAGGTCCTCATAGTTTCCCTTATTTGCAATAACTAGTGTATGTCTGGGACAAGCAGAAAAGGTCAGATAAAATGATCTTAAGCCAAATGAACCCCAAGATAGGGACACAAGTGGTTTTGTTTTCTTTTTGTGATTGTTTCTGAGGTATTTATAATGTACCCTGTGATTTTTTTGTTGCTTTGTATGTCCTTCACCCCCCTCCCCGTATAACCTCTGTTTCCATTGTATTTGATGTTGATATAATTTGTGAAGTGGAAGAGAATAAACAAATTGTTTAAATTGGGATACAGATTGACCCATTGCAACAATGAGATGTACAAGGTACTATGTCGAAAAATTAACTTTACAATTTAGCTGGGGGGCACAAGGGGTGTAGTTGAGGAGGTGGGATGGTTGGAATGGTAGGGGAAATCAAAGGAGGAGGCAACAATTATGGATAAGAAATGTACTCATTACCTTGCTCATGTACTGTAAACCCTCTTTACGATATTTTCACAATAAAAACTTATTTTAAAAATTTTCTGAGAAGACTCGACTTATTTGAATCATTATTAATATACATGAGTGACTGAATAAAAATTTGTGTGAAGCTGGAAGATGATTAATTAATGCCACTTGTGCACCATTTTCATGTAAATTCAAATTTTATATTCAGTTGTACAGTAGTATAACAGGATTTCTGTGGTGTTAAGGTGAGTTGGTGTTAAAAGGAAGGAATCTGTTTTACTGTGGAGGCACTGCAAAAGAAAGGAAATAATTCCTGGTCAAGTACTTCATCTCAAGTACTTCATCCAGTCAATTAGTGTGGAGGCAGAGAAGTTATCCTCTTGTTCTCTAACTGCTAAGTAGTAGACTGAAAATACTCATGAGTGCTGTTCTTGGGATATTCTGCAAATAATCATTCTCATCTTGGATACAAGTAATAAAGTCTGAAGCTTCAAACAGTACAGTGTTCATTGTGAGGTGAGTGAAAGTTTGGTCACTGGGGCATAAAGACTTAGTTTCCTGGCAAATTAATTTGCAAGTCATTAACCTCTACAAATCAATCACAAAGGATCGTTCAAATTAAAATAATATGAGGCAGGAGAAAGCTCAGTTTTTATTTTGGTTATTTATCATAAATGGCTTTGTTTTAAAATTTGGTTTGAAACTGAGCTATATATTGATTAGTTTTCATCAACTCATGAATCATAGTTCAAAAAAATTACCTTAAATTGAGGCAATCAGGAAATTCAGCAAAACTATTTCAGCCTAGCTGCATACTTTACAAGAAATGATGTTAAGAAAATTCTCTGCTTCATCAAGATGCTTCTGATTTTTCCAAAGAAAAATGGCATGTCCCTTACAATATGCAACGATGAAAACAGAGATGCAAGTTAAATAGTATATTTTGGTGGCCAGAGAGGAAGCTTGGCCAAAAGAGCATGGTAATGAGTTTACAACTAAACTTAGAATAAACAGAAGTATTTTCTAGACTGAGTGGAAAACTACAATTTTCATTATGACAAAGGAAATATACACTTGGATTTTCTGTTATTAAGTATAGTACAAGAACTAATCCAATGGATTCGGACGAAGATGGTAGAGGAGAAGCAGGAGACTAAACAAGCTCTCACATAGAAAGCAGTTTTAGTGTTCCAGTGAATATTGCTAGGGTAGAGAATCACACCAAGTATGCCATCACAGTACAGAGAGTTTGGCCAGAGTGGGAAAATCCAGGCAAGGAGACAGATCTGAGCAATTGCAGATATCAGCGGCTATGGCAGCAGTGGTAGCGGCCTCAATCGCCATACCTACAGAAAGAGTTTGGGACAAAGGTGCCAGACTTTACAGGTGAGTGGATTCTACTCAACAACAGCAAGAACTGACAAGGATCAGATACTTCATCCTGCAGATTGCAGACAAAAGACGGCCCAGGAACCAAGACTCTGGCGTGAGTAGAACCCTGACATCCTCACTACTTCCCCACCACTGGAGCTCTCCATCTTTGATACTGACAAAGACCTAACTGAGCAGCTAACTCCAACTCAGGCCTTGGAAGAAAAAAAAGAGACATTTTGCAGGTCACAGGAACCTGACATGACTGCCAGGCTCAGCTCCAACCAGGGGAAAGTCACTCCTCCCATGCAGGAGAAGCTCCACTACCTGAGGAGTGACTTTCATCACTGGGTAAACAGAGCCAGAGGCTGCCTCTCCCTACAGCAGCCTAGACTAACAATTGAACCTCAGTAAACATAAACCCTGAGAATAGCTCCAGGCTGGGCTCTGTGAGTATTTCAGGAGCTAACCCCTCAGGGAAAAGCTACTGTTTGCTGAAAAGCCTCAACCCCACCCAGAACCTAACCTCATCACAGCATCTCCAAACTAGAGGAAACAGCCATCTCCCTCTTTTGTGATACTCAAAGCAGATCTCCCTCCCACTGAACTAGCATGGGAGGAGGATCACAATCCTGGGTAATGCAGAACATTTTTCTGCCTGTTCAAACAAATTGACTTAAGAAACCAATCAAGTCAAAGGAAAACCAAACACCACAAGCAGATCAGAGACTCCACCAAGAGACTGGTTACAGACACAGAGGAGACACAGGATCTTCCCCTCCTCCCCCCAAAAAATAAAATCAAAGAACTCTTTTGTGTACCTTTTAAAAAAATTTTGTTCATTTTTTGTTTTCTATTAATCTTTTTTCTCACAATTTTTATTTTAGGTGTGTGTGTGTGTGTGTGTGTGTGTGTGTGTGTGTGTGTGTGTGCTTTGTTTTTAAATCTCTTTTGACCTTTTGGTCCCTTTTTTATTCTTTTTATTTTTTTCTTTCTTTCTTTTTTGTGTGACTTAATTGTTGTCCTGCTCATCCCCAGATATATACCTGTCATTAATTATTAGACCTTATCTTATTAGACCTTATCTCACATTGTGTACATACTTAATCCAGAAATTTATTACTCAATTCACAACATTTTAGGATTAACTTCTTTGATAGCAGCATTATCTCTTTTTACCTATATCATTTTCAAGTAAGTAATTTTAAGAATATTGAATTTTTAGTCTTTCTATGCCTCCCCTCCTCTCATCCTGTTTTCTTCTTTCAATATCATTTCTAATTTAAACTTACCTAATTTTTAAGTGTTTCACATTTTAAATTTAAATTTTTGCTTTTCATTTTTTCATGTTTATTTTTCGCTCTCCTATCATTCTGTCCAATTCATTTCCCTCTCTGAGATTAAGACATGGCTAAATTCACTCTCCTTTTACCTGTCTACATTCCTCTAATACTATTTTTGCCCACATTCTCCCTAAACTGAATAATTTCTGGTTTCCCAAATCCTTCTTCCCATTAATCCATACTTGTTTGATGATGAATAGATTATATCTGTTGAACTTGATTGAATCTACAGCCATTTCGACTGTGCAACTATAAGACCCTGGTTAATGCTTTCTTTAAAATAGTGTTCTAGCACAAAATTGGTGTTATTTTCATTCCAAATGGGCAGAACAAACAGGAAACACAAGAAAAATGGCAAGACCATGTATCTCAACTCCCACTCATGATAATCAGGTGACAGAGTAATTAATGAATAATCCAGAAGAGAAAACCTGTAAAGGACTCAGAGTGATCATGAGAGGGAGCGAGTAGAGGCAAACCAAAGATTAATACAGGAATCTCATAAGCATGAGGAAGCTACTCAAATATTAATACAGGAATTGTGTGAGCAGGTTGAGAACAGTCAAAGAGAAATAAAGAAATTGCAGAAGACTGAAACTTAGGGATTGAAGACATCCTAGTTATTATAGAGAAAGAACCTGCAACTATCCAAGACAAATCCAAGAAATATGATAGATCTATTCAACAGTTGGAAGATACCATCAAAAGGCATAATCTTAGGATAATGGGTATAGAGGAGCACCTAGAGACAGAAGTTAATGGTCTAGGAAATTTGTTTAATAGGATCCTAGCAGAGAACTTCCCAAACATGCAAAAAGATAGGCCTGTTCAGATACAAGAAGCTTTTAGAACCCCAAATAGTCCAGACCAGCACATGACATCCAACCATCACATTATAATCTGCACAGGATCAATTCAGACCAAGGAAAGGATCCTTAAAGCCATCAAAGAGAAAAGATTAATCACCTATAAAGAGAAACCAATTAGAATCACCTCAGATTTCTCACCAGAGACAATTAAATAAAAAAAAAGCCTGGAATGATGTATGCCATGCCCTAAAGACAAACAACTATCAACCAATAATACTGTACCCAGCTAAACTCTCCTTCATAACCAAAAGTCAAATAAAAACAGAAAACAATATATCTCCACCAAACCAGCCTGATAAAAGATACATAAAAATGTCCTGAACATAGAAAACCAACAAGAGCACAATAAAGGCCAAGAAACCACATCCAAACTGAGAATCCGAGAACCACAGGAAAAACTCAGTTATTGCAGCCCCCAAGAAGGTGGATAACATGGCAGGAACTATCAAACAACTCTCAGTCCTAAGTCTCAACATTAAAGGTCTGAACTCTCCAATTAAGCGACATAGACTGTCTAGTTGGATTAAAATACAAGATCCTTCTATCTGCTGCCTTCTGGAGTCACATCTTGCCCATAAAAACAAACACTTTTTGAAAGTGAAAGGCTGGAATAAAATCAACCAAGCAAACGGCCCTCATAAACAGGCTGGAGTTGCAACCCTAATATCAGATAAAATAGACTACAAATTAAAATTAGTGAGAAGAGATAAAGAAGGAATCTCTCCTTCAGGAGGAGATTACAATTCTAAATCTCTATTCTCCAAACAATGGAATACCCAAATTTATCCAAGAAACACTACCTTCCCTCAAAGCTCACATAGATCCAAAGACATTAATTCTTCAACTTAACACACCACTCTCCCCACTAGATAGATGAACTTGGCCAAAACTCAACAGAGAAACCACAGATAAAAACAACTGCATAGATCAACTAGATTTAACAGACATCTATCAAATATTTCACCCAACAGCATAAGAATACAAGTTTTTCTCAGCAGTTCCAGGAACATTTTCCAAAATAGACCACATTTTAGGTCACAAAACAAACTTGTCCTAATTCAGAAACATTGAAGTTATACCTTGCATTTTCTCAGACCACAAGGGAATGAAATTAAAACTCAACACTAAAATCCACCAAAGAAAGTCCTTTAACACAGAGAGGCTGAACAACACACTGTTGAATCACCAGTGGGTCAAGGAAGAGATTAGAAATGAAATTCAAATGTCCTCTAGGACACAGCAAAGGCAGTACTCAGAGGCAAGTTTATAGCTCTGAGTTCCTACATCACCAAATTGGAGAGATCTGAAACCAACAATTTAATGAGACATCTGTACCTCCTTGAAAAAGAGCAGCAAGATAAAGCTCAATCAACTAGGTGGAAAGAAATCATTAAAGTTAAATCAGAATTGAAAGAGTTAGAATTCAAAACAACCATAGAAAGAATCAACAAAAGAAAGAGTTGATTCTTCGAAAAAATTAACAAAATTGACAGATCCTTAGCAAATCTTATCAGAAAAAGAAGAGAACACACAATTAATAATCTCAGAGAAAAGAATGGAAACATCACCACAGAAACAACAAAGATTAAGAACATAATAAGGGAATACTTCTCAAAGCTTTACACTAATAATTTTGAGAATCTGGCAGAAAAGGACCTTTCACTAGCACATACTGACATGCTGAAACTAAACCAAGATGAGTTAAATCATCTTAACAGGCCCATATCAAGTATTGAAATAGAAACAGCAATAAGAGACCTCCCATCTAAGAAAAGCCCAGGGCCAGATGGGTTTAAAGTGGAATTCCACAGGGCCTTCAAAGCAGAACTCACACCAACACTCCTCCAACTCTTCAATGAAATTGAAAGAGAAAAGTTCACTACCGAACTCATTCTATGAAGCCATTATAGCCCTCATCCCCAAACCAGGCAGGGACTCATCAAAGAAAGAGAACTGTAGACTCATTTTTTTGATGAATATTGACGCAAAACTTTTCAACAAAATTTTTGCCAATCGACTTCAACAATTCATCCAAAAATCATAAAACATGATTAAACAACATTCATTTCAGGGATGCAAATCTGGTTCAATATACACAAATCAATTAAAATAATTCATCACATCAACAAGAGCAAGGATAAGAACCACATGGTCATCTCAATACATTCAGAAAAAACATTTGACAAGACCCAAAACCCCTTTATAATGAAGGCTCTTGAAAAACTAGGAATCAAGGGAACCATCCTCAATACAATAAAAGATGTACATGACAAACCTACAGCCACTATCATACTTAATGGCAAAAAATTAAGCCATTTCCTCTTAACTTAGGAACGAGACAAGGATGTCCACTCTCTCTACTTCTCTTCAATTTAGTATTAGAATGCCTAGCTACAGCAATAAGAGATGCTAACATAAAAGGAATCCAAATAAGGAAGGATGAAGTAAAACTCCCTCTTTGCCAATGACATGATCTTGTATATAAAGAATCCCATGGACTCCACCCCCAAATTACTCCAGGTGATTCAAAACTTTGGCACAGTACCAGGGTGTAAAATTAGCCGTCAAAAATCAAAGGCTTTTCTGTCTGCCAACAATGAGAAGAGCATGGCTGAAATCAGGAAACCAAGTCCATTTGTAATAGCCCCACAAAAAATAAAATACCTAGGAACTAACTTAACCTAAGAAGTGAAGGACCTCTATAATGAAAACTTGAAAAACTTGAAAAAGGAAATCAAAACAGAAGGTAGAAAGTGGAAATACCTCCCATGGTCCTGGATTGGAAGGATCAACATCGTGAAAATGGCAATACATCCCAAGGCTATCTACAAATTCAATGCGATACCTTTCAATATTCCAACCTCATTTTTCAAAGAATTAGAAGAGGCGATCCAAAAATTCATATGGAACAATAAAAGACCTCCAATAGCAATAACGATCCTTAACAGAAAGAACAGTGCTGGAGGAATATTATTAATAAATGCCATACTCTACTATAAATCCATAGTAATCAAAACAGCTTTTTACTGGTACAAGAACAGACCTCCGGACCAATGGAATAGAATTGAAACCCAGAAAAGAACGCACAGGCATACAGCCATCTTATCTTTGATAAGGGAGCTAAAAAAAAATAAAATGGAAAAAGCCTCTTCAGTAAATGGTGCTGGCAAAATTGGCTAATCACTTGTAGAAAACTAAAGCTAGATCCTTATATATCACCCTGCACCAGAATCAACTGCAAATGGACCAAAGACCTCGAAGTCAAAGCAGACACCCTGAAAACATTACAGGATGGAATAGGAGAAATCCTAGGTTTCCTTGGCACAGGCCAAAATTTTCTTCATAGAGACCCAGAAACAAAACAAAGCAAAGAAAGGTTGGACAAATGGAATTGCATGAAATTGCAGAGCTTCTGCATGGCAAAGGACATAGCTAGCAAGATCAAAAGAAAGCCCACCGATTGGGAGAAGACCTTCACTAGCTATACAACAAACAAGGATCTCATATCTAATATATACCTGGAACTCAAAATTTAAATTCCCCAACAACAAATCCTCAATCTTCTCTGAATAGGAAAGAAGGATGGCCAATAAACACATGAAGAAATGCTCAATCTGCTTAGCCATAAAAGAAATGCAAATCAAAACAACATTGAGATACCGCCTCACCCCAGTTAGAATGGCTATAATCAAGAACACTAATAACAGCATATGCGGGAGGGGATGTGGACAGAAGGGAACCCAAACTGAATTCTTGGTGGGAGTGTAAACTTGTTCAACCACTTTGGAAAGCCGTATGGAGGTTCCTCAAAAGGCTCCACATAGAGTTCCTTTATGACCCAGCAATCCCACTTTTGGGCATTTACCTGAATTATCACAAACAATACCATACTAAAGCTACCAGCACAACTATGTTTATTGCATCATTATTTACCATAGCTAAGATATGGAGCCAACCCAGATGCCCCTCAGTAGATGAATGTGTGTGCGTGTGCACACACACACACACACACACACACACACACACACAATGGAATTCTATGCCTCCAATAGAAACAATGTCATTTCCTCATTTTTAGGAAATGGAAAGACTTGGAAAAAATTGTATTAAGTGAAGTAAGTCAGGCCCAAAGAAATACGTCCCATGTGTTCCCTTATTTGCAATAACTAGTATATGTCTGAGAGAAGCAGAAATGGTCAGATAAGTTGATGTTATGCATAATGAACCCCAACATAAGTACTCAAATGATTTTTTGTTCCTGCTATTGTTTCTAACATATGTATAAGTTGATTTCTTTGTTGCTTTGTATTTCCCCCCCCCCCCATGGTATAACCCCTGTTTTCACTGTATTTGATGTTGATATAATTTGTGGTGGGGAAGGGAAATAGGATTAAATAGGATTACAAGTAGTCCCATTGCAACAATGAGATGTACAAGACCTTGTATCGAAAAACGAACTTCACAACTACGCGTTGTAGGGGTTGGGGGGGGAGGAGATGGGATGGTAAGGGGAAACAAAGGAGGAGGCAACAATGCTTGATAAGAAATATATTCATTATAACCACTCTGTGTGGTTTTTTCACAATAAATAAGACATCCAAAAAAACCCTAATCCAAGAGCATAATTAGAAGTGAATTCTAGTTCCTTTTTATAATGACATTGTCCAACTGAATATTCAGTTAGGTCACATCTTACCCAAAGTAAGTGTATACTCATAGAATTAGTGTGTGTGTGTGTGTGTGTGTGTGTGTGTGTGTGTGTGTGTGTGTGTTTTCTTTGAAGAAACTTACCTTGGTTTATCTAAATCCTTTTAACCCAAACCACAAAGTCCAAAAAGACTGCTTTGAGAAGCAAGAATTGGTGGCTGTGCTCCCATTTCAAAAATCTGCTACATCCAGTCTTTTTTCTTTATCTATATTTGTATCTTCTGCTGATTTTAGGAAGCTTTCTTACTTCAATTTATGGAAGAGTTTTCTCCAACTTCTTGTGAATATAATACAGTTGTTATTGAGAATGTGAGACACTCTGTTTTAGGATGAGAATATGCTGTCTATTCAACATGTATTTATTATTTGTTTTTAACATCAGCAAAGCTCCTTCTTTCTCATTGTAGTTTCCAAAACTCCCTACTTCCGCGATAAATGATCACTTGTTGCAAGAATCTGTTTATCTTTACAGAATCGAAGGCTCTGGATATCATAACTTTTCTTTCTGACTTTAGCAGTAGAAGTTGGATACTGATAGTGAATTCTTATTAAATTCCATAGTTTTTGTTAATTTTTTAAAAAATGATTACATTACAGTTCTTCTTTACCAGATCATAAATTATTATAGGATGGTATTGTCAAAATATGACCTCTTTTTACCCTTTTCAAGTTAGTTTCCTAAACTATGTATACTAATTTCAATTAGGATCAGAATCATGAAGAAATTATTTAGCAATTAAGACTCTTGGCACCTCCTCTAATCCTACTGAACTAAAACAAGTATTTTAGAGCTCATTCATAAATATGTTAAAACTCAAAAAATGAAAGGAGGTGGCTTGTCATCTTGCATAAGATAGATGTTAAATAGGTATTTAGTGTAATGACTGAATAGAATAGTAATTACAAATGGCATTAGAAGCTTTATACTATTTGTTGGAAACAAAGACAGCCCAAGGATTTGGAGAAATGTTTTGCACTTTCAAACAAACTTCAAGCAATTCAAATATAGAAATAAATGTAAATATATAAGTAAAACAGAAGAAAAAGAAACTACAGGTGTGCAATTCCAGGTCCTGATTTCAAGGTTCAATACTAGCATATACAGACACACAAAAAAAAAAAGAAAAAGAGAGAGTGGTGGAGGGTGGAGGAAGAAAGAGGGAAAGAGGGAGTAGAGAGAAGAAAGAACAAAAGAAAGAAAGAAAGAGAGACAGAAGGAAGGAAGGAAGGAAAGAAGGAAGGAAGGAAGGAAGGAAAGCAAAGAAAGAGAAAAAAGGTTACTTCAACAGGCAAGAGATATTTTTTAATGAGCCATAATTGTAGCAATGGATTTTGGATATGAAATTATGTGTTCAAATGCACTTTATAATTTGTGTTACAAGAAATATAGTTTTGTTAATATAATTTCAATGACACAACCATGGAATAAATAATTACAGTAAAAGTTTCTCTTTAAATGACATTGAAATTGCAATGATATTCAATTTTCCTCACTCTGGTAGATAAACCAAGTGTTGTTTGTGCCATATACCTATTTTCTGATGCTGGTTGTGCTTTTACTCCACAATGATCAAAATTTACAGCATACCACTCTGACACTGAAGGGGAAGAGGACAAGCCTTTTATAAATAAATATTGATTTAGAAAATTAAGTAGGTGATAAAATGGCATAATAAATAGGGGAAAATTGATTGAGACATCGGTAAAGTGATTCATTGTTAGTTCAAAAAACACACTGAAAAATCTGATCAACCTGAATCCCTTAATGATTATGTATGAACATCTGTTCTATGTAAATAAATAAGCAAAGAAAAGTAGTTTGTCAAATTCATGTAAATTAGTTCTTATTAGCTAAGAATATTTAAAATAAACATAGTTAAAAATTTGAAATGTCACATTCCTCTTCAATATAGTTTTAAGGAACATTTATTTAAAATAGAATAACTTGAATAGGTAAGTAAAAAAGGATTACTTGTTTGTTTGGTGGTGCTATGATTCCAACCTAGGGCTTTGGACTTTCAATGAGAAGTACAAGGTCATGTCGAAAAAGAGCTTTACAACGTTGGGGGGGGGGGGGAAGGGGAAGGAGGGGGGAGGTAGGGAAGGGATGTGAAGGGTAAACAAAGGAGGAGGTTGCAATGCTTGATAAGAAATGTACGCATTATCCTGCCCATGTAATTGTAACCCTTCTGTACAGTATGTTCACAAAAAAAATAAAATTAAATTAAAAAAAAAAGAACTCTACTGTTGGGTTGTATCTCCAGTTACAAATATTGTGTTTTCTACCTATAGAAAAAAGTTATCAAAATCATTTAATGACTCAGACATTCTTGACATTTTCTTAATAATATCTTGGATGTCTTCAATAAGTTACATGATGCTTTTCCTGAATTAATTTTTTTAATGTAAGAATTCTCCAACAGTGGATTACTGTAAGATCTACTTAATTGTTAAGGAAAAAATCAGAAGCACAATTAAGCGTTTTAAGTCTGGCCTTATATGCTCTGATTTTTAAATGACTAAGCAATGAGAATTTTATGTCTTCTTAAAGACTGTTTAACACAAAGACACATATAATGCTTTGAAAATGTCCTTGTACAGTTTCACCTCATTACTCCTCTTGGACTCATTTCTCCTTGCTCTTTAACTTTTGAAATAAACACAGCCTTCTTCCCCTTAATTGGTCAACACTTACATTGACAGTTAATGGTGTTTCCTAAAAGTTATAAAGCTGAGATTACCTGGAATGTACATGACTGGACTTCCTGTTTAGTTAGAATTCCTGAAAAACTAGGGGTTAAATAAAAATAAAACATTTTAAATCTTTGTAAAATGTATTCCTCTGCTATCTAGTCCTTGTGAGCTCCATATTCTGGATAGAGTATGTATATCTTTCTTTTGAACATTGTGATCCTTGTGTCACATTCTATTTTAAAAAGATTTATTGGATAGATCTAAATCTGTACTGACTCTATTACTCCAGAGATTTGAAAAAATGTTTATTCCTGATTAACTCCAAATTTTGAGTAATTGAATTTCAGCCCATCAGTATTTTCTTTTTTTCTTTTTCTGCCAATCCTGGAGCCTGAACTCATGGCTTGGACACTGTCCCTGAGCTTGCTTTGCTCAAGGCTAGCATTCTACCACTTGAGCTACAGCAGCACTTGTGGGTTTTTCTGTTTATGTGGTACTGAGGAATCGAACCCAGGGCTGCATGCATGCCAGGTAAACTCTCTACCTCTAAGCCATATTCCCAGGCCCCCCCATCAGTAGTGTGTGTGTGTGTGTGTGTGTGTGTGTGTGTGTGTGTGTGTTTGTGAGAGAGAGAGACAGAGACAGAGACAGAGACAGAGAGAGATAGAGACAGAGACAGAGAGGAGAGAGGGAGAGAGGGATAGAGGGAGACAGAGAGATAGAGAGACAGAGAGACAGAGACAGAGAGAGTTCTATTTCTGCAGGAGGCTCTTTTGTTTGCTTATCTGTGGATAAAAATTATGTAAAAAGAGAAAGTACAACCTATAAGGAGTTTTGCCAAAGCTAGCAATGACGGCAGAATTCATTCCTTTGTACTTAAACCTTCTAATTTTCTTTTGATATAAATTTTCATATTTTTTCTTAAAATGTTACATTTAGAAAGGCTTTTTTTTTCTTTTTGTTGTTTGTGGGCCTGTGTGCTGTCTCTGAGTGTTTCACCTCAAGGTGAGCACTCTACCATTTGAGCCACAGATCCACATCCAGTTTTCTGGTGCTTAATTAGATGAGATTCACAGAATTTCCTGCCCAGACTGGCTTTCAATCACAATTCTCAGATCTCCTCCTCCCGAGTAGCTAGGATTATAGGCGTGAACCATTGAAGCTCACCTAGAAAGGCTTTCTTATTCATTGCAAACGTGCTAACTCTGCTTAACATTATTGAATATTCAAATAGGCTATGAACTGAATATTATTGAGTGATTTCTTACTCAAAATGATAAACATTTTGATGTTGATGACTTAATATGGCATTCTTTTTATTGTTTTATTTCCTCATTTAGAGTTGATCTAGTTCTGTTTTGTTTTTCATTGCTTTCTTAAAGTTGCTTGTTACTTTTCATTTAACTTTGTTACTTAACTTTCTCTGTTTTCCCTTGGTATTGCTGTTTTCATAGAAGATGCTTTTGTTTATTTAATATTGCAGTTTTCATATGTATATAATAATCATATCTAAACAATGGATATTGATATTTAATGTATAAGAACATAAATGTATAAAAGCATAGTCTGATCTAAGCAATTTATGAAATGCAGTTTAGTTTATATTTTTATGTTTAAATATTCTTTGGCTACTTTTTCTTTAGGATTTATGATATATTTACAAAGTCTCTTTACAGTCCCTTTAAAATCTACATGACTTGGATGAACTCATTCTCTTCTTTCTTACCTTCATATCTTACTAAGCAGGCCTAGGAATTGTGTATTTCTCTTTTGGTTTATTCACAGATTTCCTTTTCAATATTACACTGCTATAATATGGACAGGGATAATATTTATGTTCATCTTTATTCCATCCATTCACAAACTTCAAGATAATGTCTCATAAAGCTTTCTGTCTCTCCTATATCCTATATATTCTCATATATACACATACATATATATATATGTATGTATACATATATATATATATGTATAATTTATTTATTGGCCAGTACTGGGACTTGAACTCAGGTCCTTGAGCTCTTGCTTGGCTTTTTCAGTGAAGACTGGCATTCTACCACTTGAACCACAGCTCCATTTCTGGCTTTTTGATGATTAATTAGAGAGTCTTCTATTTGTTTACCATGGCTGGCTTTTAACTGCAGTCCTGAGATCTCCCAGCTTTTGCTGATTAATTCTGGACAGGAAACTATTGGATTTATCTGCCATGGCTGGCTTCAGCTTGCAATCTTCAGATCTCAGACTTCAGTACCTAATATTATAGGAAGAATCCACTAGCACTTGGCTACTGATTGAATAAGGAATTCACAGAAACAATCCCATAAAGAACTATTGTTAAATTGAGACATCTTGGAGGATTAAAAGAATGAGTCACCTTTTTAGGTAGGTATGTGGGATTCAAATATTAGGTGAAGCAGGAGATGTGCACTCTTACCAGATAAATTTTGTCTTCTAGAAAAATCAACTTTCTTAATAAGTTGGGCTAAGATCTGTAATTCTTTCAAGTATCTCATTTAGATATTCTTAACTTCATAATGTTTCTGATTGCTACTTCACAGATGTTATCATTCGCCCTGAGGATAGATATATTTTAGTGTTAAATGAGCTGATCCCTTTAAAATGATGAACTTATGGGATTCGTAGTTCTGTTAGACCTGCTACTGTGATTATGTTTTATTCACCAAATTTATTTGGTTAATTTGTGTGACTGTCTCATGACATTTGAAAAAGGATATGGTTACATATTATTAAAATTTTGTTCAAATATGCTGCTATATAAATTTTTAATTGAAAATGGATATTTAATTTATTAAAAGTAGTGGGATATAATTAAATATGTAACTATAACCTCTCTATACATCACCTTAAAAATAAATTTAAATATTAAAAAAACATAAGCCACTATACTGCTATATTTAGTATATCTCAAAGGGGAGGGGAAAGGATTAGAAGTAAAATACACATTGATGAACTTTCTGATCCTTTCTACAAATGACATTGTTTTCTTCCCCCTGCTCCAACTAGCTTATCAATATGTGCAGAGAAACTTAAATGACAGTTTAGTTTCATCAATAAATATTTTCAGAGTCCATTTAGAACCGTTCCTAGAATATTGTTAGGTTTTCACAGGACTATTCAAGTGAATTGCTGAATTGAGAGCTCCACTCTATTATGACATGGTGTCATCTACTAGGTCATTGAAGCACTCAGTAGTGTAATATGAATTTCAAAAACATGTTATGATTCTTACTAATTGAGTATCAAAAACTTACCCTTACACGGTAGCTCTTTGTCTAACAAAATAAATTTCATATAAAACAGGGTTGGTTCTGTTGTATTTAACATATCCAAAATTGAAGAAATATTTGGCAGTATTTTAACTATGATGAACGTGTGGCTTCCTATGAAAGCCTTTCAAAGAGGCAGGCAAAATGTAAAGTGACTTGATGACATGAATAGAATTAAGACACAAATCTATAAAGCAAAGTTAAAGGGAGACACAAGAGAAGTATAGGATGAAGTCATATTGCATAAGAAGAACAGTAACTGCAAAAAAGGAAATCAAGGTATGTTTCTTATAGCATTATGCATATATTGGGAAGAAATGTTAAAATAGACTAGCAATCAGGTCTGATAGCAGTGAGAAGTTTGGAATGAGTACACGAACAATATAAGGCTTATATCAATTCCAGGAAAACCAAGTGAGATACACAACAATTTAAAAATAAGATCTAGAATTAAGGAAAGCTGTTTTCTGATTACAAGCTTTTGAATTATGAAGTTTAATTACAATGAAATGTTAGACAACCGGATATTCCGATTATAATTAAAATATTGAAATATCTGTGGTGATTTTTTCCAATTAATTTTTTCTTTTTTTACATATGTTTTTTATTGTAAAAATACTGTACAGAGGGGTTACAGTTTCATGAGTGAGGTAATGAGTACATTTCCTATGGAGCATTGTTACCACCTAGTTTGTTTGTCCCCTACCATCCCTTCCCTCACCACTTTCCCAAATCCTCTGCCCCCCCACCTCACCCACCCCCACCCCAGGAAGTTGTAAAGTTCATTTTCAACATAGTTTCTTGTACATCTCATTGTTACAATGGGTCAATCTGTATTCTTTTTCTGTTTTGTTTTCTTTTTTTGTTTTTTTTTTTAATTGCAAAAATACTATACAGAGGGGCTACATTTACATGAGTAAGGTAAAGAGTACATTTCCTATTGTACATTGTTACCTCCTCCATTGTTTGTCCCCCACCATCCCTTCCCTCACCACCTCCCCAAATCCTCACCCCCTTCCCAAGTTGTAAAGTTCCTTTTTGGCATAGTGTCTTGTACATCTCATTGTTACAATGGGTCAACCTGTATCCCTATTTCAACATTTTGTTGTTTCCCTTCCCCTCCCCAAATTAGAAAAATGTATATACAAGATGCAGGGCACCAGAATCAAATACAGTGAAAACAGGGGTTATACCAAGGGGGAAGAACATACAAAAGAAACAAAGAAAAAATCGCATAGTGCATTATAAATACGTTAAAAACAATAGCAAGAAAGAAACACCATTGTGTCCCTCTCGGGATTCATTTCACTTAACATCATCTATATGGTCATATGTACAGAGCATTTGACCTTTTCTGCTTGTCCTAGACATATACTAGTTATTACAAATAGGGGAGACTGTGGGACATATGTTTCTTTGGGCCTGGCTTACTTCACTTAATATAATTTTTTACAAGTCTCTCCTTTTCCTAACAAATGGGGTGGTGTCATTCTTTTTGAAGGTAAGAATATATACATATATATATATATATATATATAATATTGTATATACCATTGTATCTATATCTATATCTATATCACATTTCCTTGATCTGTTCATCAGGGTTTGTTCCATACCTTAGCTATGGTAAATAATGCTGCAATAAACATTGTTGTGCTGGTAGCTTTGGTATGACCTGGTTTGTGATTGTTCAGGTAAATGTCCAAAAGTGGGATTGCTGGGTCATAGGGGAGATCTATGTGGAGTCTTTTGATGAACCTCCATACTGCTTTCCAAAGTGGTTGAACAAGTTTACACTCTCACCGAAAATGCAGAAGGGTTCCCTTTTGCCCACATCCCCTCTAGCATTGGTTGTTATTAGATTTCTTGGTTCTAGCCATTCTAACTGGGGTGAGGTGGAATCTCAATGTTGTTTTGATTTGCAGTTCTTTATGGGTAGAGAAGTTGAACATTTCTTCATGTGTCTATTGGCTATCCTAATTCCTCTTCAGAGAAGTCTCTAAGTCTTTACCACACTTATTAATCAGACGGTTGTTTCTTTGAGGATTTGTTGTTGGGGGATTTAATTTTTTGAGTTCTAAGTATATATTAGATATGAGACCCTTGTCTGTTGTATTGTTAGTGAAGATCTTATCCCAATCTGTGGGCTTTCTTTTGGTCTTGCTTGTTATGTCCATTGCCATGCAGAAGCTTTGTAGTTTCATGCAATCTCATTTGTCCAACCTTTATTTGATTTGTTGTATTTCTATGTCTCTATTAAAAAAATTATGGCCTGTGCCAAAGAGTCCTAGAGTTTCTCCCATTCCTTCCTATAATGTTTTCAGGGTGTCTGCTTTAACTTCAAGGTCTTTGATCCATTTGGAGTTGATTCTGGTGCAGTGTGACATATAGGGTTCTAGCTTTAGTTTTCTGTAGGTGTTAAACCAATTTTGCCAGCATCATTTACTGAAGAGGCTGTCTTTCTTCCATTCTTTTTTTTTAGCTCCTTTATCAAAGATTAGGTGGCTATAGTTCTGTGGGTTCATTTCTGGGTCTTCAGTTCTATTCCATTGGTCCTCAGGTTGGTTCTTGTGCCAGTACCAAGCTGTTTTGGTTATTATGTCTTTGTAGTAGAGTTTGAATTCTGGTATTGATATTCCTCCAGCATTGATCTTTCTGCTAAGGATTGTTTTGGCTATTTGGGGTCATTTATTGTTCCATATGAATTTTTGTGTTGCTATTTCTATTCCATTGAAGAATGAGGTTGGAATATTGATAGATATCTCATTGACTTTGTATATAGCCTTTGGAAGTATTGACGTTTTCATGATGTTAATCCTTCCAATCCATGAGCATGGGAGGTTTTTCTACTTCCTAAGTTCTGTTTTAATTTCCTTTTCATGTTTTAAAGTTTTCGTCATAGAGGTCATTCACCTGCTTAGTTAAATTAACTCCTAGGTATTTCATTTTTTGTGGGGCTATTGCAAAATGAGTTGCTTTCCTAATTTCAGCTGTGCTCTTCTCATTGTTTGCATGAAGAATAGCCTGGCTTACTTCACTAAATGTAATAAGCCACGCTCAAAGAAACATAGGTACCATGGTTTCCCTTATTTGCAATAACTATTGCATGTGTAGGACAAGCAGAAAATGCCAAAAGCTATGTGCATATGACCATATAAGATGATGTTAAGCGAAATGAACCCTATGATAGGTAAAGTAGTATCTTTTTTTCTTTCTTGCTACTGTTTCTAACGTATTTATAACGTACCATGTGATTTTGTTGTTGCTTTGTATATTCCTACCCCATGGTATCACCCCTGTTTTCATTGTATTTGATGTTGGTGCCCTGCACCTTGTATATACACTTCTCTAATTCGGGGAGGGGAGGGAAAAATCAAATTGCTTTAATAAGGATACAGGTTGATCCATTGTAACAATGAGATGTACACAATACTATGTTGAAAATGAACTTTATTACCTCGGTGGGGAGTGTGGTGGTGGTGTAGGGGGGGTAGGTGGGATAGTTGTGGAGGTAGGAGGGAAGGGTTGGTAAAGGGAAAACAAAGGGAGAGGCAACATTCAATAGGCAATGTACGCATTACCTTGCTCATGTAACTAACCCCTCGGTACACATTTTTACAATAAACAACGTACACACACACACACACACACACACACACACACACACACACACACATTAAAAAAAAAGCCATTGATTTTTTGAGGGTAAATTTTATACCCTGCTACTTTGTCAAAGTTTCGAATCATCTTGAGTAATTTGCGAGTGGATTCCATCTGATTCTTTAAATACAAGATGATGTGATGTGCAAAGAGGGAGAGTGATGATTTCTTTATATATTGCCTGATCTGGCTTACTCCAGAAGTTTACAAATCTTTGAGACAGGGTGCTTATAACAAAATTTATATGTTGTATTTAATTGAAGATTTGTTATTTCTGCTGATGTGTAAGTTTAGATGATTGTTTGACTAAATGGTCAAACTCTAGCCTTTAATAAAATATCCAACTGTCATTACTCTTTAGGCCTTAATGGATGGAACAATATTTCATTTTCTCCAAACTTTCTCAGATGAGATTATAAAGTGTGCCTATAATATGTAAGTATTTGGGTTGTCTGTCTCTTCTTTAGCCTAAAACAAAGTTGGATTCTCAAGGTATTCTGTGCAGTTCAACAAAGGATAACCGTCTTTTAACTCTTGCAGATATTATACAATAGTGCATTGACAAGGTCTGATGCTTCTAGGAGTGTGTACATGATGGCAAAGTGGTAGCATCCTATTATCACTACTTCTCAATTCTCAAGATTTATAGAACTATCAGTGGCTTATTCATGATTATTTAATTGAATATATCTTTGCAATAATATGAAAATAACTAAAAACATATCAACCTGACCTATTTATTGTGTTTAATTTGGTGGGAGGCAGCAAAATGAAGAAAATGACAATTCTCAGACACTACTTAGATTTATTTTATACCACAATTTGATCTAGCTGTACTTTCAGTGCTATTACTTTGCTCTGTTATCTGTTCTTTTCAGTTGCTCTCTTTAAAGGGAATTTTTTTATTCTATTCTACAAACACGTTAACATCATATCAGGTCTCAAACAAAAAGAAAATCCTAACAGCATATGAATCGAAAGTAAACAGCAATCATTGGATACTTGTGTGAATGGAACCACAGATTAAATTCATATTCGAGTTTTAATAATAAGGATTGAATAAAGCACAAATGGAAATGTTGTTTGAACTAATAGAAACTTGATGGATTTGCTTAGAGAATCTCATCTATGAAGAAGCTTGGATGAAATTCAGTGTTTTCAAATGCTATAGAAATGGTTGCAATCCAAAAAAGAAACAAGATTTCATTATAGTAAATTAGAATGAAGTCTAGAAATATACCTAGCAAATAATTTACAGGTCCTTTAGTGAGATTACTCATAGCTTTATTTTATTATTATGCACAATCAGCATTTTCCTTATTTCAACTCCTTGAAGTTTACCCCTTTTATTAGTATGATGCAGTTGAATGCTACTCTTCTATATTTGATTAATTGCACCCAGTTTAGTTTTGATATAATTTTTTATCATAATTCACTTGAAAAATTCCAGTTTAAACTAATTTGTTATTTTGCATCTTACAGGTTTTAAACAAAGGAAAATATAGAGTAAAAATGCTACATCATTTCTATTTTGAATTTTAGTAAGAGAAATGCATCTATTCAAATAGTAATTGATTCTTAGTATTTTGTGGGACTTTTTTGTTTTTTAGAGTGAAAATCCAAAATAGTTTAAGAATCAAATGTTGCTGATACTAAGAAATAATCACATTTTACTTAAAACAAAGACCATATAAGGAAACATGGTATCTGAAATTTAACAGAAGTGTATTATACGTGTTGCTTAAATATTTTGAAGTAAATAAAATGCTAGGTTTGGGCAGTGAAAAGCAGATGGATGTTATGAATTTCTATTTTCTTTTGCAAAAATTAATATGATGTTTTTAACAGAATGGTGGACCTAGATATGAAGTATTAACTACTTGTACTGATTATAAAGGTTTTATTATAGAGTTCTTAAGAAGATGGATTAATCTTTACTTCTCAAGTAAATGTTCCTACTGTAGGGCATTTGTTTAGTCAAATGAAGCAAGAAAGAAATGCAATAATAGGACCATTTGTCATTCAACGCTCAAACTGAATTGAAATTGTGAATTTTATGCTACTATAGATGAATTTTATTAACAAAACGTTAAGTTTGCAGAGAATATCCAAGAAGAAAGCTACGGCTTTAGCAAATGCCAAGTCTATTTGACTTTTAAATGAATCTACATGGAAGAAAATGTAGCAAATTACCAGATTTAGAGGATTGAAAAGTGATCCAAGAGCAAAGGAGACTAACTATATCTACTTTTTTGACACAAAAATAAAATTTTAGTTTAAGAAAATTGGTGGTATTAAGTAGCATAAGACATTCTTATGGAAATAAATATTACATAAGCAGAACTGGAATATTTTTTCTGATTTTTAATAGGTTTTTCATATTCCCAAGCCTTAATACTACTTTAAAAATTGAAGAATGTACCTTCATGAAGTTTGTGATTGATTGCAATAATTTAACACATGCTGCATTAAAATTCCAGAATGATGCCATAAGAGGCTTGAGAATTTTTATCTCTGTAGCATGAGAATATCTACAGCACAACTTAGCTTCCATATAGGCATTTCTTGGATATTTTCTTAAATAACAGCTTTTAAAATCGATCTTTCAGTAGTTGTATAAAGGAGTTTCTATTTATCCAAGAGTTTTATTAAAACAATATATCTTGATCAATGTCATCCCCTCTCACATTGTCACCCATCCCTTCCAATTGATCACCTCCTTTATTTCTGAATATTTTTATTATCTTTAAAGAGTCGTACAAAGGAATTGTCATTCACCAAAGCAGTTTATGAATACAGTGCATCTTGATCAATGTCACCCTTTTCAACATTCTCACTCATGCCTCCTAACCCACCATTTCCTTTATTTATCTTAATTATAGGTTATATATTTAATTATTTTGTTTTTGAAAAAGTAGTTTATGTGTACAATGCACCTTGATCTGTGTCATCACTTCAACATCTTCACCCCCTTTGACCCATGCTTCTGTTACATTTCTCAATTCTGTAGGTGATGTATGAGGGGTTACAGTTACATAAGTAAGGTAGTGATTACATTTCTTGTCTAACTTGTTACTCCATCCCTCATTTTTCTCATTCTTTTCTTCCCTTTCAATCCCCGGCAATTTGTACATTTCCAACATATTGTTTTGTGAGTATCACTGTTGCATAGGTTCCCCTTTTGTCCTTTGTCTCAGCGTTTTGTTGTTGCCCTTCTCTTCCTTAATTCAGCTATACATATGTACAATACACAGGGTACCAAAATCAAATACAGTGACAACAGTGGATAAAACATAGGCGGAAAAACACAAAACAAAAAAGAAATCATGTAGTACGTTGAGAACAACAAAACACAATAAAATTTCTGTGTCCATGTCTTGGAGTTCATTTTGCTTAGCTTCATCTTATATGGTCATATGTACATACTTATTGAACTATTCCCTTTCATTATTGTACCCTCTCCCCTTGGTTACCAGCACCTATTTGCCATTTCCCATTTCTTGGTACTTATTTTGTTGGGCTTTGATTTAGTGGTTTTAAAGAATCATGCTATTTCCACACTCCATAGAGTCTATTACACAATTAATTCATTTTTAACCCACCCAGTGTGGGTTACCAACCAGTGTGTATACTTGTAGATTTATAGGCACATTCTGATACCACAAATGAAGGAAAACATGCAACCTGTTTCTCTGGATCTGGTTTCCTTCACTTCATTTTTTCTCCAAGTCTTTCCATTTCCTTATAAATGGTACAATATCATTCATTCTGACAGATGAATAGAATTCCATTGTGTATATATACATTTTCTTGATCCATTCCTCCATCGAGGAGCATCTGGGCTGCAAAAGGAAACTAGCACCAATACTCAACATACTCTTTAATTTAATTGAAAAGGAAAGATCACTACCAAACTCATACTGTGAAGCCAAGTTTACATAAAACCCAAAACCACATAGGGACACATCAAAGAAAGAGAACTATAGACCCATCTCTTTGAAGAATGTCAATACAAAACTTCTCAATAAAATTCGGGCCAATTGCGGGGCACCAGTGGATCACGTCTGTAATCCTAGCTACTCAAGAGGCTGAGATCTGAGGATTACAGTTTAAAGCCAGCTCGGGCAGAAAAGTCCGTGAAACTCATCTCCAATAAACCACCAGTGATAATGTTATCCTAATATTCGGTCAGTTGAGAGCTTTGCAGTATTCAGAAGTAGAATAAGCCAGCCATCATGGAAATATACTTTGTTGAACACAGTCATGAAGTTTCTTTTTTCTTTTTTTCTTTTTTGGTCGGTCATGGGGCCTGAACTCTGGGTCTGGGCGCTGTCCCTCAACTCTTCCGCTCAAGGCTAGCACCCTACCACTTGAGCCACAGTGACATTTTGGCTTTTTTTCTGCTTATGTGGTGCTGAGGAATCGAACGCAGGACCTAATGCATGCGAGGCAAGCACTCTACCACTGAACCAACTTCCCAGCCCAGTTTCTTTTAAGATTAAACAAAAATGTCAATGTTTGTATCATACTGGTTTTATGCTTACCATGAGTATGAACCTTATATAATTCCAAAGATTTTTTTAACATTTATTTTTATTTTGAAGTAGTTGTATAAAGGATTTGCCATTCAACAGAGCAGATTGTGAATAAAATTAATATTGATCAATGTCAACCCTTTATTTTCCCTCTCTATCCTAACTGCAACTCTTCCCTCAATTTTTTTTATTTTTTCAGAATATGCATTGAATTTTTTTTTTTTTTTTTGGTTCGGTCATGGGGCCTGAACTCTTGGCCTGGGTGCTGTCCCTCAGCATTTCAGCTCAAGGCTAGTGCTCTACCACTTGAGCCACAGTGCCACTTCCAGCTTTTTTTGTTTATGGGGTGCTGAGGAATCAAACCCAGGGCCTCATGCATGCAAGCAAGCACTCTAACACTGAACCACCTTCCCAGCCCTATGCATTGAATTTTATGATTGTATTTACCCATTTCGGCTCTTCATTAGCCTATCCCCACCCCATTAGTTCCTCTTTTTGAGTTTTGTTTCATGGTGCTTAATTTTTTGGACTGTGAGCTAGCCTTTCTAAGGAACTGTATTACTTTAGTTATCCCCTGAATTTATAATATTTTGTGTAATACATGTGTGTACAATTGGATACCACCCCTAAGTATATATTTATGTAATTATAAATGAATTCTAGCTTCCATGCATTAATCAAAAATACATCCTTTATCTCTCTGTCATTGATTTATTTCCCTTACATTGTTTGCTCTGGTCCTTTTCTTTTTTTTCTTTTTTTCTTTTTTTTGGTTAGTCATGGGGCCTGAGCTCTGGGCTTAGGCGCTGTTCCTTAGCTCTTCAGCTCAAGGCTAGCACTCTACCAATTGAGCCACAGCACCATTTCCGGCTTTTTCTGCTTATGTGGTGCTGAGGAATTGAACCGAGGGCCTCATATATTGTTATGTGTTATATTAATAAACATATTAATGTACAATATGTTTATTATACTAATACATATTATATATTTATTGTTTATATTATTTTACTTTGGCTTGTGGTGTTTTGAATACATGTCCAAGAGGGAAATTGTTCAATTCTAGAGTAGTTGTATACAGCCTTTTCAACAAATTGTGGTAGGAAATTTGGACATCCACACATACAAAACTGAAATGGGCTCCTCATTATATTAATTCAAAGTTAAAGTCCTCAATGTAAAACCTGAAACCATGTAACTATTACAGGAAGTAGGATACACATTAGAACTCCTTGGTACAGGTAGAAACTTTCTGAATAAAGACTCAAAAGCATAGCAATATACATTTTTAGTTATCTTCTTGGTATCATAAAATACTATGTCTTTAGTTGAGCACTGGTCGCTCATGACTATAACCCTACCTACTCAGGATGCTGAAATCTAAGGATTGCAGTTCAAAGCCAGCCTGGGCAGGAAAGTCTGTGAGACTTTTATCTCCAATAAATTATTCAGAAAAAAGCCAGAAGTGGTGCTGTGGCTCAAATAGTAGTGTGCTAACCTTGAGAGTAAAGATGTTCAGGGTCAGTGCCCAGCTGTGAATTTAAACCCCAGGACCAGCAAAACAAAAATTAAAAATCTTTCAATCTTGTAGGACAGTTTGATGTTGTGGTTAAAAAAAATTAACAATTACCATTTGTGACTACGCAGAAAAATTATCTTTCAGAATAATGTGGAAGGCAATAGGAAATTGTAGGATGGAAGGGGAATATCTTTTTGGGAAGTCATATCTACGTTGAGATCTTTAAAGTCAAAACTGGTTGCTGGAGTTCCATAAAATAGAATCCATGCTTAGAAATCACTGATAACCTGTCTAAAGACAGTGAGTCATAAAGATCTTCACCCATTCTTGAAGGAGTCTAATGATAGAATTAACCAGGTACATTTCATCATGCATCAAATAATGTGTTTGGTGAAGTGCACAGTGGTTTGATATAGCCAATTCTTACAGTGAGTATGTTTGTTTTGCACATTAATGCTTTGGAATCTGTCAGAGCAAGTATTCAAAGATAAACTCTTTTTTTTCTCCTGTTAAGACACTTTTCCAGTCATAGGTGACCTGAGATCGTACCTATCCTTATTTCACCAGTTTACTCTCTGTAGCCTTCAAAACTTCTTTCTTCACTTGTAGGCAAATTCTTGAATTTCAAAGTAAGTAAATCAGTACATGTTATAAACATCTATGTATTAGTTCATCCAGGAAAGTGATACTATAGTCCTTTTTCCTTATTGCCAAAATGTGTAAATTGTGTTTCAGACATTACCAGATGAAAGACAGCATTGTTTAACTATCTTCTCATATTAGAACTCTGAACTATCAGTAGACTATATACTTATTCCTTATGTCTAAATATCATACCACTCTGACAAATACAGTACCTTCCAGTAAATAAGCTCTCAGGTATTAGAAATTTTATTCAGATAACTCAGGATGTTCAGTTATAATTTTAGCTACTTGCTTCTTTAACATCCTGGGTTTGGTTAGCAGTAATCAGAAAAATAATGGAAAATATGTCCTCTTAGTAGTTTGATTACTTTGATTTTATTCTATTATTATTGTATGTTCTCCCCACCAGAATATAAGCTGTACAGAGGGCAGGTGTCATGTTTATCTTGTTCACCACAGCTGCTTTCTCGACTTCCATGAAATTATTTGACTAGTTACCAGAGATGGCATTTAGTTTTAAACTGGGTAGTCATTGATTGGCATAACTTTTCTTTTTTATTATTATTGTTTTTTTGTGAACATACTGTACAGAGGGGTTACAATTACATGGGCAAGATAATGAGTACATTTCTTATCGAGCATTGTAGCCTCCTCCTTTGTTTACCCTTCCCATCCCTTCCCATCCTCCCCGCGCCCCCCCCCACCCAATCCTTCCCCCCCCCCCATCAAAGTTGTAAAGTTGGTTTTCGACATGACAACTTGTACTTCTCATTGTTGCAACGGGTCCAGTTGTATCCTTATTTAAACGACTTGTTTTTCCCTTTCCCCTCCACAAATTATACTGACATCAAATACAATGAAAGCAGGGGTTATACTGTGGGGGAGGGACATACAAAGTAACAAAGAAATAATCTTATAAATGCATTAGAATCAAATACATGAAAGAAAAAAACATTTAAATACATATCTAAGGGTTCAGAGCTCCCCTATGACCCAGCAATCTCACTTTTGGGCATTTACCCAAATGTTTACAAACAAGACCACACCAAAGCTACCAGCACAACTATGTTTATTGCAGCATTATTTACTATAGCTAAGATATGGAACCAACCCAGATCCCCTCAGTAATGAATGGATCAAAAAAAGTGGTATATATACACAATGGAATTATATGCCTCCATCAGAAAGAATGACATTGCCCCATTTGTTAGGAAATGGAAAGACTTGGAAAAAATTATATTAAGTGAAGTAAGACAAGCCCAAAGAAACATAGGTCCCATGGTTTCCCTTATTTGCAAAATCTAGTAAATGTATGAGTCAAGCAGAAAAGGTCAGATAAGGTGATGGCATAACTTTTCTAACTGAGGCTTTGGGGCTATATTACAAGAAAGTGACATGAGATTTACATACTTGAGAAAAGATCCTATCTATAATTTTTGCTACTTGCAGGACTAAGATCAGAAAGATAGGCTTTAAAGTCAGACTCTGCAGCTGTGGTGTTTCACATCTGTAGTTCCAGCTACACTAGAAGCATAGATGGTAGAAGGATCATAGTCCAGACTAAAACTACAAGATCTTACTGAAAACAAAACCCTATAAACAAAAATAGACATTTACATCAGAATCACTTGAAAGAAATCATGGTGCAGGAAGACTTGAATTAAATCAGGAAATGGGGCAGAGAAATCTAGAGTGAATGTGTCAGATACTTCTCGGCAGAATGTAGTGATGTTGACAAAAGTCTCAAAGTAGAAAATGGACAGTCATTATTTTTTTTAAGAATACTGATATTTGCTTTAGAAGTTTATGTTTTTTGTGTTGAAGATGTGGGAACCACTTAATTTTTCAAAGAATATTTTTAAGAAATTAACAGCAATTACTAATGTAACATAAATTGTAGATGATCCATGAAACATTTGCTTTCCCAAATAGAACAAGGAGGATAATTTGGGGAAAAAAAAGTCAAGAAAGGTTTCTCCTAATACAAGGGTTTGAAATTATTTCACTTCACTTTCTGTACAAGATTTTTTTTCCCAACATACTGTGGTCATGGTTCTCTGTTTCTGAGGTTTTTTATGGTGCTTTTCTACACTGACTTTGTCTTGGCCAACATGCTTTAATTGTCCAAGTGGGGCACTGGCTAGACAAATTTGAAATTGGAAAAAATTTTATGCATTTTGCTTCCTATCTTTGCCTTCTGCCAACATCAGGACAACAGGTTGCCTAGCTTGCCGGAGAGATGTGAGAGATGCATAGTCTCAGTTAGTAGAAAAGCTAGCCTCTTATTTCACCTATTATCTAAAAATGAGTGATCTTAGTGGATATATAAAGCCTACTTACAACACTACTATAGAATGATAAGTGATTCTACTGTTATTTATTCTAGAATGTAGTCAATAATAGCTGAATGCTATACCTACTATGTTTTGAGTTGATTCCTGATTTTGTATTCAAGACATATGCTCAAATCTTGCATGATTTCTTACAACTGGTATATTGGTCTGACCTAAGAACTTCACATGTCTCTGTTATCTCAACTTCTGATTTTTTTCCCTGGTTTGCTGTCTATAGCTATGTTTAATTTCTCAGGCTGTCTTAATGTGCCTGAAAATTCCATTTGTCTTCCATTTTTACATTTTAGATAGTTAGCTTGTAGAGACAGAATGGGATGCCTTCAGAAGTGGAAAGAGCTAAAACGTTTTGATATGGCAGACCATAAAGTTCCTAGGTGGGAAAGTGACACAATAAAAAAGATATTTAAGGAAAATTAGTCTGAAAACTAAGTATTATGAATGAGACATCTAGGAACATTAAGTATAGCGGATTTTTTTTTCAGGTTGAAGACAGTTGTATCTACATCTGTGAACTAAAGAAGAAGCTGGGAAAGTGAAACAGAAAAAATGAACAGAAAAAAGATCTGTGCTGGGGAAACAGATCATTCTTTTGATCTTATTTTAATATAAAGGCTTGTTTAAGGACTGTTGGCTGTTTTATTTCACCTGAACTCTCCAATGTTACATGTGTTGCTAATGGTTTTCTAAGTAGGTCCTAGCCCCATGGTTCCCATGAAAAACTTTTAAATAGACTAGAATGAAATCATACAAGATTAAAACAGCAACATTCACATGTATAACAAATGCCAAGCAAAAGCCTTCAAACTAGAATTATTGTGATAATTTAAAACCAGTCCAACTAGTATCTTAGGATATAGATATCATACTGACTTCTTCCATTACAGGAATTTGCTTCCATTACCACATTTCTGTTGAGAACTTTCACACAGTTTCTAATTGGTGCAACCTAAATGTATTATAAACCCAATAGTATTTTTTTTGGGTCCGGTCAGGGGCCTGAACTCTGGGCCTGGGCGCTGTCCCTCAGCTCTTCAGCTCAAGGCTAGCTCTCTACCACTTGAGCCACAGCACCACTTCCAGCTTTTTTCTTTTTGCTTATGTGGTGCTGAGGAATTGAACCCAGGACCTCATGCCACTTCCGGCTTTTTTCTTTTTGCTTATGTGGTTCTGAGGAATGGAACCCAGGGCCTCATGCATGCAAGGCAAGGGCTCTACCACTGAGCCACCTTCTCAGCCCATAAACACAATAGTTTTAATGGCAAGTTCTAAACATCTTCTTCTTTAGCTAACTGGATCTATCAGGCATAATGAAGAAAAGGAATTTATAGGGCAAGATAGCTAGTCTTTTTTTATTCACTATTAAAGAAATAACTGCTTCCTCCCCTGTTCTACAACTAAAACTTTATTCATTTTTTTTGTTAATTCTTCCAACCTAATAAGTTGCCTCTGGGACATATAGTCCAATATTTACACCCAGATTTCTCTCTGGCAACTAATATTTTAAAATAAATTCAAACCTGTGGATTTTTGTTTGTTTGCTTGATTTGATGGGATGATTTCAATTTGGAGCTTCTTTTTTAAATTTTTTTAAATCATCTTTAAGTAGTAGTACAAGGAAGTTTCCATTCTACAAAACAGTATAGAAATACAAAGTGTCTGACAACATTGTGGTGCTTCTTTCTAAGGAGAGTAAAATCCCAGGTTGGCAAGTACATAAACAAACATTGTTGAAATTTTCTAAACATAAAATCCAGAAAGTAATGCAAATAATAAATGCGTGTGTCATTTCTGCTATTAAAACACCTTTGAATAAGTTTTCTAAATGGTTATGTTCTATTAGACAAGTAGACAAGTAGTAGAAGTATTAGAAGATTTTAGATATTTCTTTTTGTGCTTGAGTATATCAGAGTAAAGTATTCAGTACTTAGTGGGCATAGAATGGCCATTGTAAAGATGATGATAACTAGAAAATGGAAAAGTCACATAATAGACAAGTAACAAAATAAACTAGGCTGCTTTTTACAATCCTCAAATCTTCCAGGGTTGATTTGGTGTATTTAGCTATATTCCTTATGTCCTTAAAATTATCACACAAGATTTGAGAATGTGCTTTCTTACCACTCATGTCCAAGAGATGAAGACCACTCATGTCCAAGAGATGAAGACAGCAACATGGAGGTCTTTTTTTTTTGGGGGGGGGGGAGTTCCGGTCGTGGAGCCTGAACTCTGGGCCTGGGCGCTGTCCTTCAGCTGTTCAGGTCAAGGCTATCGCTCTACCACTTGAGCCACAGTGCCACTTCCAGCTTTTTTTTTCTTTTTGCTTATGTGATGCTGAGGAATCGAACTCAGGGACTCATGCATGCATGGCAAGCGCTCTACCACTGAGCCACCTAGGTTTTTTTAATGCAGATATGTTGGTTAACATGCATTATTTTTAAACTGTTGTATAACTCATCTTTTTTCTGGTTGGCTAAAATTTGAATATTTTGAAAATTTGCAATAGAATATGACATAGATGACAGAGAATGAGAAAAGGGTTTGTACAAATATAGTTTCTAAGGGTAGCTATAGTAGTTTAGTATTTTTGTATATCTTAATGATGGGAATATATTACTTTCATAAAGAAACTCATAGCCCAGTGCTAATGTTAGCTGCTCAGGAGGCTGAGATTTGAAGATGGTGGTTCAAAACCAGTCTGGGCAAGAAAGTCTGCGAGACTTTTACTTCCAGTTAACCATCAAAAAGTTGCAAATGGAGTCATGGATCAAGTGGTAGACTAGTGTTAAACAAAAGAAGTTCAGGGACAGTGAATAACCCTCATCCTCCCAAAATAAATCAAAGAGGCTCACAAATAATCTTAATGCAGTTTTATGATCATTAAAGTTACTAATACCAACATAATTTTATAGTTTTTTTTTAAAAGTTATTTAGCTATATTTATTTATTTATTTGAAAATTCAATTGAATGCTTGCTATGGTCAAAATTAATTTTTTTACAACACCAGAAATAACTAGTTACTAATACATAAATGACACTTTTTGCTGTTTTCATAGTCATGTACTTCATGATATTCAAGTTGAACTCAAATATGTGAATTGCACCAGGCACCTGCCATATGTTTGTCAGTGGCTGAGCATGACATTACTGAAGACAATGAATGATAAGGATGAAGATAACCAATAGTGAATGTCATCAAATGTGATGTGAATCATTTATGAGAAAACTTTTATTGTTATAGTTAATATCTCTCCTTAACTACCTTAATTCATTAAGTTAACCAAAATTCACAGTCTGAGGTATAAGGTAAATCATCTGTAAAGCTTACTAGCTAGGATACATATTTTCTTGCATGTAGTTAAACTGAATACCTTTAAACAGATCATAATTGATCAAAAGTCTATTCCAATTTCCAAGGTATTTGCAATTTTTGGTTTGACTTTAACTATTGGAAGAATAAATCACCTGCCTAGTTGTTGTACAATTAATCCTAAAGAGATGGCAAAATATGAAAGCTACAACTTAAGCACATTAACACAATTAGATGACATTGCTCTTTTTACTGCTCTGTTTCTATAAACTTGAAAAGAAATACCTGATACCTAAACAGTGTGCTGACGGTTTCATTAATGTTGAGACAAAATAACTTTCCTGGTGAATCTTTTACGATAAGTTAGATTAGAAGTACAGGATAGAATGCAAAATCCATAGCAGTTATACTTTCAATGATGAGTAAATTTCCAGCATATTTATGGATATCATTCATTAAGGATATTATATCAATTATTAGGACTAGAAAATATATAGGATAGGTACAATAAAAATGTTTTCATGTCTAGATTTACCTCAGTCCCTACCCAGTCACATAAACAAAGGACTATTTAAATAGATTTGCATCTGTGTGGACGGAAATTATATAGCTCTTTCTTCTGTAATTTTCAGTTTGAACACCAATAAAGAGTCACTCAATCTAAGCTTACATTGTACCCTATGTATCCAATGTTTCCTCCATTGTCATTTAATGGAAATACCAGTAACATTCCTTTGTGAATGAAGCTTTGTAAACTATGACAGAAATGCATTGTAAAAAGCAATCATTTCTGTTTCTTTAAGATATACACTCTAGTCTGTTTGGAAAAAATCCAATAAATCTTCGACATTTACACAGGAATGATGAACACACTGAAGGTCTTTGAAAAAAACCACATAAATAAAAAGAACAACTTTATTTTTTATCTAATCTGCAGATATCCTTATGAATTATATATAGTCCCCTGAGAGGACTATCTAGTGTATGCATTCAAATTTGTGACAGAATTTTCCCCTTTAAAAAGAACCATTTAATTCAAGTCATGTTTTGTTCAGATTTCCATGCTAAAAATACTTAATACAAATAATTTCTTGTTCATATTTCCATGTTTCATGGGACATAGGCATATAGATGTTAAATATGCAAATATGTGTATGTTTGTTGACTCATTCTTTCACTCATATGCATATACATACATGCATATAGGTGAAAATGGAAGTTTAGACTACAGAACTAAATTCTAGGATTTCCACTTGACCCCATATGCAAAACAAAGAGACCTAGTCAAGGACAGAGAAATGTTTATGATATGGTACCTATATTTCTTAGGGAAAGGACACTTCATTAAAATCTACAGCTGTTTTGGAGGGGAACAAACTTGTGCCTTGGGTTAAATAGGGAGAATTGAAGGTAGTAGATGGAAAAATACGTATAGTTATAAAAGTCACAGGTGTGTTCTCATAAATGGCCGGTATCTGACAGTCTATTGTCTCAACCTTGTTCACATGTGATCTTATTATAGTAAGAGTCGTTGACAGTTGGGCAGAGGCTTCAGTCTCCTGTCTCTACTTCATAGCTTCCGAGATGTCTACAAAGAGATGTCAAGAGAAACTGGCTTTGGAAAAAGGTCATAAATAAAAACCTAGACTTTATCCTGTTGCTAGTTAGTTTGTAAGCTTAAGTGAGGACTAAATGGTTGTCAGTAAAATGTAGTTTAAGTATTTCTTGTAGAGGCACATTTACTAGGTCAATACAATACCATGGAAAAAGAAGGAAAATGAAGAAAATTTAAAACTAAATGATAAATGCCACTTAATTTTCAGAAATCATTATTTACTGAAACAAAACAATGGAACAATGCATGTAGACCTAACCTTTCATATTCAACCTATTATTAGATTAGCCTAGTCACTTAAATTGTTCTACAAGAAAAAAAGGCAATATTTATTATTTTTAAATAGAACTAAAATATTTTCAACACTTCAGATTTGTTTTACATCCCTTGCTATTACCTTGGTGTATTTCTTGAATACAAATAACATGTTCTTTAGTCATTCATGAAGTTATAAATGGTTATTTCTCTTGATGGAGAGAAAAAAAATCACTATGTTGCTTAGATTAAATGCTAAGGGGGAATAACACATTAAAATTCCAATACACAGAACATTTTAAGTCTAGTAGTATAATATTTTTGCATGAATAATTGAATTTTATAACATTATGCAGTACAATTGAATGAGAGCATTGAATGTGTGAACATAGAGTAAAACTTTTATGTATTTAAGGGTTTCATATCAAGTTGATCATTCATAAATGATGGCTCTTTGTTTCTGACTAGATATAAATCCACTTACCTTCTACACCATTTAATTATTAGAATGTTTTGAGAAACAATGCAGGAGTAATCATGCCACAGTACCTCTTATTAATATATGAAAATATAATGAAACCCCTTACTATGTGCAGTTAAGCATAAATTAAGCCTAAATAAAGTGAAGATGTTGAAGTGATGACACAGATCAAGATGCTTTGTACACATAGGCTGCTTTATTAAATGGCAAAAATTCAATATATAACCTAAAATTAAGATAAGAAAGAAAAGGGATGTGTTGGGAGGGGTGGTTGAGGATGTTGAAAGGGATGACATTGATCTAGAGTCACTGTATTCATAAACTGTTCTGTTGAATGGCAACTCCTTTGTACAACTACTTAGAGATAATAAAAATATTCAGATTTAAAGGAACAGTTATTTGTGTTTTCTTCTGGATATTTAATAAACATTTTGAATAGGGACCTTTTCAAATTTTAAATAAAATTTTCAAAATGTTAATTAATTGAAATGTAAGTAGGATGACATTAACATAATCATATACAGTAAAGAAACTGGTAGTGCAAATCATTAGTGCTGAGATGACTAGTTTGATCATGACCAGGCATGTGATTACTTTACAATTAGTGCTTACTACCTCAACATAACTTTGCATGTAAAGATACTCAATGGTTCAGTTATTAAGAAAGAAATGGGAAACTAAGAAGCAATTTTACTACACATTTCAGGGAATTTTATTCACTGAAGGTTGAAATTGATACTTACATTTACATATTCTTCCTATGTTACTGAGGTTGAATTCAGGGGCTTACACTTTCTAAGCAAGTTATATCTACTTGACCCATGTGCTCAGTTCTTCTCCAATTAGTGTATTTCAGATAGGTCTCCTTGCATGGCTCTGGTAGCCTTAGACCATGATCTTTCTACTGCATGAGTAGCAGATGTACTTGGATTACAGATGTGTACTGCTAAATTAACTTGTATTTTATACTGGATCTAACAACCTTTGTCTAGGCTGGCCTTGAACTATGGACTATCTATATACCCTGGGTAGCTAGGACTATAGATGTTTGCCACATCTATGACTTAATTTCATAGGTTATAAAATAAGAATTTCCAGCTTTATATTACTTTTTTACTATTATTTTACTTTCAAAGTAGCTATTTTAAATTAATCGTTAAATAGTTGTACAAAGGGTTTCAATTCAAATGTCAATTTAAAAATAAGGGTTGTTTCATGAATTTGCATGCCATCTTTGGACAGTATTATGCTAATCTTCTTTGTGTCACTCCATTTTTAGCATTTGTGCTGCCAAAGTGACCAGTGTTATTTTCTCTATAAAGCTATGCAATTGCATGGATAATTAACCTCCTAGGAAATTAATTTGGAAGTCAGTGCATACTATTAAATTTTATATAAACTACATGGCTGTGTGAAGATATGTTAGAGCTATTGTGACTTCATAAAAGGACCCATGGAGGTTATGAAGACTGGTATATCATTAGAATTATCGGAGCAAGAGGTCTTATTCCTAGAGTATACTCCTCAGAGACTTTTCATACAAGAGTTCAAGCCTGAAAAGAAAAAGTTAATCTTTTGTGGAGGCAGAGAGAGAGAGAGAGAGAGACAGAGACAGAGACAGAGACAGAGACAGAGACAGAGACGAGACAGACAGAAAGACAGAGACAGAGAGACAGAGAGGAAGGGAGAGAGGGAGCGATTTTTGTATTCAATTAATATAGTGTTTAACCTTAAAACTTATACTCAGAGAATTTCCTGAAGGAGTCATAATTACCCAGTTTTCCTGATAGTCCATTGCTAACACTGAGAACAAATTTGTATAACATTAGAACATTTAGTACTTTTCTACTACTTGACTGGGAAGAACTAAAGTGATATTTAGCTGTGATTTTTACTTACAGCTTTGTTTACCAAGAATAAAAAATAAGGGCTAGGAAGGTGGCTCAGTGGTAGAGCGCTTGCCTTGCATGCCTGAGGCCCTGGGTTCCATTCCTCAGCACCACATAAGCAGGAAAAAAAAAAGCCGGAAGTGGTGCTGTGGCTCAAGTGGTAGTGCGCTAGCTTTGAGCTGAAGAGCTGAAGGACAGCGCCCAGACCCAGAGTTCAGGCCCCACGACCGGACCCAAAAAAAAAAAAAAGAAAGAGTAAAAAAATACAAAAACACATAACCCCTTACATATGGTAAAATATACAGTATTTGGCTGATATGGATTTTAATAAATGGCCAATTATTTTGTGAATATATGATTAATCAATTTCAAATCCTTAAGAAACAAAAGATCTTATGATAGAAGAACACATAGAAATTATTTTTAAATTGGGTTTATTAAGCCAGCTTAGTTTTTAGAAATAAGACACATTTTTAGAAAGAAAGATACAATTTTAGGTTTTAGGTAGGAATGATAGAATCCTATAACGTGCTTAAAGCAAACAAAAAAATGGCTAACATAATGAATAATCCACGTTTAGAGTATGCTTAAAGTTTACATACTTAATACACTAGCTATGTAAAAGCAAATATTTCATCTTTCATCAGAGCTTTAATGTCCAACCATTCACTTTAGATAAGTTGATAGACACATATTATGGCATAGAAATTTGAAAAGTGATAAAAGAGAGAAAGGCATAGAGGCTGGCAATAGGGAAGTTAAAAGGTTCCAACCTGGTCTCTCAGATTTTTCTGGAGATCACTAAATAAGCACAACAATTATTCATTGTATCTGCAATGGGGACTTTGTAACTTTTTAGTTATTGAAATCCTCTTGGGGATTTAAAGTCTCTTTTCAACATCACCCCCAATATGCATTATTGGTACGTGCTTATAAGAGAACATGTCATTCTGCCAAGAATTTTATCAAACTAGCTGTAATTCAAGCAATTTTAATTTTAACAGGTTCTTGTGACACATGCTCAGTCTTTGCCAAATTTTAATTACTCACAGCTCTCCTCAGGAAAAGACAAGCATTTTTCTGCATTTGGTGGTGAGAGAGATGCTGATTACCTAGGGACTATTGTGAGTTCAAGAAACATAAACCTTTACTTCTTGCAAAAAAAGCTAGCGTATGCTGGCGCCGGTGGCTCAAGCTTGTAATCCTAGCTACTCAGGAGGCTGAGGTCTGAGGATCACGGTTCAAAGCCAGCCTGGGCAGGAAAGTCCGTGAAACTCTTATCTCCAATAAACCACCAGAAAACCGGAAGTGGCTCTGTAGCTCAAGTGGTAGAGCGCTAGCCTTGAGCTGAAGAGCTGAGGGACAGCGCTCAGGCCCAGAGTTGAAGCCTCACAACCTACAAAACAAGAAAAAAGAAGAAAAAGAAAAAAGCTAGTGTAAAACCACCAATGAAAAATTAGCATTGTAAAGAAAAAGTCCTTTAAAAGAAGTGTGTTATACGTGTTTGTTGCTGGAAATTAAACATCCCACTTCTTTATCTACACTAGGTCAAATTCAGCTCAAAGCTGAAAAGAATACTGTTAGTGAAATTCATTTAATGTGACATATGCCTTTTGAGGGATAGCAGAAGAGGGAATGAAGCACTTTTAAATCATTACCACTGGCTGTGAAAATACTAAATCATCACAGGAGAGTGAGTCCGAGGAAGAAATAAAGCGAAGGTTATGGGTTCGAGTTTTAATGAAAGAAATTCTGAATTGGAGTAGTCAAAAGTTGAGTCACATGCTATAGTTTTAGTTTTTGCTCAAAAGCAAAGCTTTTATAGTCATTTTAGCAGTTACCATTATTATATAGTTTTCTTTTGCCTATAGAAAGATAATAAACTAGAAGATGGTAGGTTGTCTCTGTTGTAAACAATTCCATTTAGAATAATGTGTGTTTCAGAAGCGGCAAGGTAATATAACAATTCCCAGGTCCAAACCCATTCTTCCCAGCAAGACAGTAAATACCTTCAGGAGACTAAAGAGAAGGATGGGTTGGAGGAGGAACTGGTTAATCTCCATGTCCTTAGGTTTTACCCCCATCTGTTCCCCTATTATAAACAACAGTAAAAATCATTTTAAAAGAAGGCTCTGAAGTTATTTAGAATTATGGAAACTGCATTTTGGTCTATGTCTAAGCTTAAGCATAGAAGAATTCAAAAAATACTGTTTGCTTCAATGTTAAAGAATAAAAGAAAATAGACTGAAAGAGCAAACCTAAATGCCTGTAATGCTCCAGGAATGAAGGAGGTGTGTGTGAGAGCACTGTTGGAGTAGTAGGCATATAGCAACCCAGACTGTATAATACCTGCCTGAAGGTATTCAGTAAGAAAACAGTACACTATCCAAATAAAAGTAATCTGTGGCCCAGTATCAGTTAGCTCACTCTGGCTTAGGGCCTGATAAATAATGAATAAACAAATGTTTGATTTATGAAAATGACCTTTAAAATTCTACTTGGGACTGAACACTGGCTAAACTTTTAATTTTGAAAATTCCTGCATGGTTCTCTATCAGGAGTTTCCTGTAGGAGGTGGAATTCAACCTAGAATTGAAATGTGTAAAAGTATATGCATGACTAAAGGCACAGATACGTGTTTGGTGAAGAGCAAATAACCCGGTGTAAGAAATAGTGATGAATGTAACATATTTGAGGCATTGTAAATGATATGTGATAGCACATTAAGAAGTTCGCTAAAAATCAAGACATTGAGATTCCCCCTCACCACGGTTAGAATGGCTATAACCAAGAAATCTAGTAACAACAGATTCTGGAGGGGATGTGGACCGAAGGGAACCCTACTGGATTGCTGGTGGGAATGTAAACTTGTTCAACTACTTTGGAAAGCAGTATGGAGGTTCCTCAAAAGACTCCACATAGAGCTCCCCTATGACCCAGCAATCCCACTTTTGGGCATTTACCGAAATGATCACAAACAAGGTCATACCAAAGCTCCCAGCACAACTATGTTTATTGCAACATTATTTACCATAGCTAAGATATGGAACCAGCCTAGATGCCCTTCAGTAGATGAATGGATCAAGAAAATGTGGTATATATATATATATATATATATACAAGCACATATATATATATATATATATATATATATATATACAAGCATATAATACAGGCATAGAATTCCATTGTATGTGTATATATATATTATACATATATTATATATTATATTATATATTATACATATATATTGTATATTATATTATATATTATACATATATATATTATACAATGGAATTCTATACCTTCATCAGAAAGAATGACTGACACTGTCCCATTTGTTAGGAAATGGAAAGACTTGGAAAAAATTATATTAAGTATTAAGTATATTAAGAAGTAAGCCAGGCCCAAAGAAACATAGGTCCCATGGTTTCCTTTATTTGCAATAACTAGTACATGTCTAGGACAAGCAGAAGTCCAAAGCTCTGTACATATGACCATATAAGATGATGTTAAGTGAAATGAACCCCAATTCAGGGACACAAGTGACTTTTTCTTTCTTGCTATTGTTTTTAATGTACTTATAATGCACTATGTGTTTTTTTTGTTTCTTTTGTATATTCTTCCCCCATGGTATAACCCCTGTTTTCATTGTATTTGATTCTGGTGTTCTGCATCTTGTATATATATATATTTATAATTTCGAGAGGGCAAGGGATATAACAAAATGCTTAAAATAAGGATACAGGTTGACCCAGTGAGATTACAAGACACTATGATGAAAATAAAATTTACAATTTCGGAGTGAAGGGAAAGGAGTTGGGGAGGTGTGGTGGGAAGCAATGGTAGGAAAAACAAAGGAGGAGGTAACAATGCTCAATAGGAAATGAACTCATTACCCTACTTATGTAAATGTAACCTCTCTGTACAATATTTTTACAATAAAATATATATGAGAAAATAAAGAAGTTGGATAAGTTAATTGATTAATGGTGGCTTCTAAGGTCTCTTGACTTTCTTAAGGGACATTAATGAAATTAATGTCAGAGATGAAGAGAGTGATTTCTTGCTTTATACTTTAACTTTCTTATTTTACCAGTGGGGAAGTGTGATCTAAGACTTGACATATTTTAAGGTTGCATAGATATAAAGGCTAAATTGTTCTTTTTAATATCTCAGACTCTACCATTCTTATCAGGTTTTAGTTCATTTTCCTTTTGCATGGCTATTATAATTTGCTTTGACTCGATGATTTTTAAATTCTTAGAGTTAGGCAGTTATTACTTCTAAAGAGTCATGTAAGTTTTTGTCAGTGAAATAAATAGTGCTTGATACTCTACAGTCACCAGGTATGAAGACAGTTACTTTCATAGAATTTTAGCAAGCCTTTGCTATTTCAGGTGAGTTGTGAAAATGATTGCAACTACATGGTAAATTAGCTGTGGCACTTCTGTTACCAAAATCTTGTGCATGTGATTTACAGGTAGTCATTCTCTTTTTGGTACTGATTGATTTTCAGTGCATGGGTGATCTGTATTTTTCATGTGGGAAAGTCTGACCTTATTCAAGAGATAGTGCCTATTTGATTTGATTTCAAGCCTAATTCTATCCTAGATTCTAATTCTTCAGCTCATTCTTTAAGGGTCTGCTATAAGCATGTATGTTTTAATAATGTCATATCTTCATTATTGATTGTAGCTCATATCACTAGAAAATGACCCTTCTTATCTCTTTTAATATATCTTGCTCTAAATTTTACTTTTATTATATTCATAAGGCCATCATTGACACTTTCCTTTTGAGTTTGATTAATGCATCATTGCAACATGGGAATTTCAAGGATATTATTTATGAAAGGTATCACACATAAAACATTAGAAGGGATTTGTTGATCTGATTCACTCACATTAATTTTCTAATGATGCATAATGGATTACCACAAACATGATAGCTTAAAGCAGCATATACTTATTAGCTCACAGTTCTATAGGTCTGAAGTACAACAACATTCAATTTATTTTCTGCTGATTTCTCACAAGACCTTCAGTTTGGTTGATGTTTTTAATCTGGAATTTAGAGAGAAAAAAATGCTTCTAATCTTATTCAACTTTTTGGTCAAATTCTTTCTCATAGTTAGAGGATTCAGGTCCTTTTTTCCTTGCAGCTACTACCTGAGATCCTCTCAGATCCATATTGCTCACATTTCTTCTCAAGCATTTATCTCCATCTTGAAATCAACAATAGCCAAGTCCTACTCTTGGTTCACCTCTATTGCTTCTTTTTCTTTCTTTTTTTGGGGGGTGGGTCCGGTCGTGGGGCCTGAACTCTGGGCCTGGGTACTGTCCCTCAGCTCTTCAGCTCAAGGCTAGCGCTCTACCACTTGAGCCACAGCACCACTTCCGGCTTTTTCCTTTTTGCTTATGTGGTGCTGAGGAATCGAACCCAGGGCATCGTGCATGCAAGGCAAGCGCTTTACCACTGAGCCACCTTCCCAGCCCCTATTGCTTCATTTTCTGTCTTTCTCTTCCATTATCAGCTAGAGAAAGTTTTCAGCTTTTAAGAGAGTGTGTAGTTAGAATAGACTGATAATATAATTTCACTTTTTAAGAAGCAGGGCTCTTATTTTATAAACAACAACATTGAGCATCTGTACTTTGAATGTTCTAGGAAGTAGGAAAACATCTTGTTCATGTACTATTCTTTATAATGGGTGTGGAACAAGTTGAAGAATGCATAGTAAAGAATACAAGTAATAAAAGAACATGTTGTCATTTCCAGAATAATTGAGGTAAAAGTATTTTGCAAGATGTGTATGAGGAGACTAAATAAAACATATGCACTTTCTGAACTTCTAATTTTCTCTTGAATTGGTCTAAATGATCATTTGTAGAACTAAAAAGTATTTGACAGAGTGATATCTTCTGAGATGTACATTTCTGTTGCTGTGGAGTGACACAGTTTTTACCTACAGAATCTTGCAATGCCTATTAACTATTGACAAAGATAGGTAGAGTATAAGGTCATTTCTCTGTTTATAACAAGAAAAGTATACTTATAAAACAAAACATTAATAATTTTGTCTGCTTATCATTAGGCTTAATATATGTGACCTGCAGATGGCAGAATAAATCCCAAAGCAGCTTATCTATAGTAAGCTTATGCTGGGGCAACAGCAATAAAGTTACTCAAAAAAATTCTTAACTGTCACTTCAAACTTTTGAGTATTTGTAAGTATAAGGGAAGCAACACTAGAATGATTATCATAATGTAACAATCAACAATAAGTATGCACCAATAGATCCAATATTATGAAACAAGACATAAGACTGACAGTAAAATCAGAAACTAGAAATAGAATAACATATTTGCATGAATTTTCGAAAATAGGCTAGTTAAAGTGCATCAACATCCTTGACCATTTAATAGGCATGAATATCATCACATTTGAATTATGAGTTAATAGAAACAGTCACAAAGGGAATATTTTGATTTAATGGAAATGTGTCATATAATCCAAGATTAAATTTGGTAGTTTCCTGTAAGTTTTATGTCTTCATTTCTCTCATTTATGAAATTCTTTCAGAGTTGATAGACTCAATTGTTACGGCTTTCTGTTGTTCTAAGGACACTGAAAGGGTAAATCCACTATGCTATGAATAAAGTCATTTAATCACAGCCTATAGGTAAGATCTAAATTTCTGACTTTTATCTTTCTGCCTTTGGTTTTAAAGTGTCTCCTTCTTCTAAGCAACATATTTCCAGTGAGTCCTGATGTATTTGTTTTTACTAGCATTCTTATTTTTTGTGGAGCTTCATTACCTCTGGATATGAAAAATTAAAGAGTGCAGTAACTAGCAAAAGATGGTATCTTTCTGTAAGTAAAGCAGAAATACAAATTTGAATTCTGGCCTTCAGATTTTAAAAATTTGTTCTGCTGCTGTGCTAAATTATTTTGTTCTTTAAGTGAGTAAAAGAGGATTGTTATGATAAAATGCTTTATTACTTAGACCATATTGAATTGGCTTTTTTATGACTTTCATGAATGGCAGTAAAACTCATTTCACTGATCTTGTTTTGTAAATCACAATGCATTTTTAAGGTGAGGCACCAATTCATTCTTCTGAATGTAGTTGGTTCTATAAAGGCTAAATGTCACATAGGAGATAGCAGGTTCTTTAACTGTAAAACTTCTTGCCTTGTTGCAATAGAATTAAAAAATAAATAACTGATGAAAGGTAAAGCCAAGTCTTGTGAGCTTGTATTCTGTGTGTGGATTAAAAGCAGCTACTACCAAATGCAATATTGAAATAACAAGCAATTTAATCATTACCTATTTTTCATGTGATGAAAATAAATTCTCCAAAATATGTTCTCATTTTTATATGTTCATTGTTTTACTATCTCTTTTGATTACTACTTCTTTGGAATGGGTTCACAGTGATAAGGTGGTTCATGTACTTCTTTTACAGATAATGAATATACCATACTTTCCCGAAGACGTACAGTTACCACTTAATCATTGTGAAGAAAAGGCTCACAGGATTATCTAGGTAATCATACTGTTGTCAGAGTAATCTCTTGTACTTTGTCAGATGCAAGGTTGTTGCTAGGATTTTAGAAATAGCCTAATTAATCCTAATGTTCTGAAAGCCATAGGAAAAATATTAGTAGTAAGAGATAAAAAAAAAAACAGGGTAATTTGCCTATTTTTTAATACTGGATTTCATTTTTTATTTGCTGGATTGGGAGTAAAGTATGCTCATCAGTAAGGACAATCCAAACCTAGGCATGTGCTTCTCTGATAGCCAACTAGAGATCCCTACAAGTGCTACTTTTTGCCCTTGACAAGGCATAAAATGTGCCATTTCTTTTTGTAGTCAATGCTCTTTTACGTTCTCATAATATGCTACCGGCCTGGTAGATGTAGATCAGTTCTGTGTGATTTCACCACATTATTTGGGTTTGAGTATACATCTTTCCACATTTTCCATTCATCATACAATGTACCAAAATATTGAAATGCGTGTATACAAAATTTATATTTCTTCCAAGTCTTTCCATTTCCTAACAAATGGGGCAATGTCATTTTTCTGATGGAGGCATAGAATTCCATTGCATATATATACCACATTTTCTTGATCCATTCATCTACTGAGGGGCATCTGGGTTGGCTCCATATCTTAGCTATAGTAAATAAGGCTGCAATAAACATAGTCCTGCTGGTAGCTTTAGTGTGGTCTTGTTTGTAAACATTTGGGTAAATGCCCAAAAGTGGGATTGCTGGGTCATAGGGGAGCTCTATGTGGAGTCTTTTGAGGAACCTCCATACTGCTTCCAAAGTGGTTGAAGTGGTTTACACTCCCACCAACAATGCAGTAGGGTTCCTTTCTGTCCACATCTCCTCCAGCATCTGTTGTTAAAAAATTATATTAAGTGAAGTAAGTCAGGCCAAATAAACATAGGCCCCATAATTTCCCTTATTTGCAATAACTTTTCTGAGACAAGCAGAAAAGGTCAGATAAAATGATGTTAAGCGAAATGAACCCCAATATAGGGACTCAAGTGGTATTTTCTTCCTTGCTATTGTTTCTAACATATTTCTACGGTGCCATGTGATTTTTTTTGTTGGTTTGTATGTCCCTCCCCCACGATATAACCCCTGTTTTTACTGTATTTGATGCTGGTCTAATTTGGGGAGGAGAAGGGAACAAACAAATTGTTTAAATAGGGATATAGATTGATCCATTGCAACAATGGTTTGAACAAGATGCTATGTTGAAAAAGAACTTTACCATTTATTCAAGAGATGGGGGTGTAGCTGAGGAGGTGGGAGGGAAGAGATGGTAGGGGGAAAAAAAGGGGGAGGCAACAATGTTGTATTAGAAATGTTCTCATTACTTTGCTCATGTAACTGTATTTTCGCAATAAAAAACTTAATTAAAAAATTGTATCTCTGTTATTGTGGGCAAGGTAGAGCTTTGCTCCTCTCAGTCTGCTTAAGCACCTAGAACAAAATAATATAGACAGAGTAACTTACAAATAACAGAAGTTTATTTCTGATATTCTGGAAGCTGGGACAGACAATATCCAAGCAGATGCAGTGTCTAATGAGGGTCTGCTTTCTGGCAGACAGATGGTGCTTTGTTGCTATGTTCTTATATGTGAGAAGGGAGAAGGGTCTCTCTTGGGCCTTTATTATGGAGGCCTTAATAACATTTAACTTGTCTGTACCCTCATGACCTTCTCAATTCCTAATTTCTCCACCTTCTAATACAATTTCCTTTGGTTTTCAGTGTTTCAGCATATGGATTTTGGGAAGTCATTCAGACCATAGCAAACACCTATATAGAAGATCCTCAATGAGCATCCCTTTCTGATACATTAGTCATGTGTCTTCTTCAAGGTAAAATTAGTATTCAATGGAACTGAGATGCAGGTTGAATAATAAGGCAACTATAACTATAGCAAGGACCTACATTTTACCTTACAAGATTCAAGAAAGGTAAACTGGCTAGCATCAAAAGATTTTTCTGTTCAGGCCACTAATTCTGATGTGCAAGAAAATAAAAAATAATGTTCAAATGCCTGAGGGAATGTACCAATGCTTAGAGTTTTTGTTTCACCACCATCAAATCAAGTTTTCAGAGAGGGTTTCAGAAGAACAGTGAAAATGAAACATGAACCTTTTAAGGTTCATACATAAAAGGCATCAAAACATTACATATAGACAACCAGGACTACAAATTAAGTTTGAGGAAAAAGCAACAGAACAATTCTACATGAACTGAGACTGTTTTCCTACTATAAGGGAAACAAGAAGCAGTGATAATTAGAAGTACAGTAAAGTTTCCACTAAGCATATGAAAAAAGTAAAATGTATGTTTTCTATGAGCTATTCCATGATTATCCATGGAGAATTTGTCTAATAAACATTTGTACTTCACAAATGTTGGCCACTGGATAATTTTCATTCCCACTTTCTCTAAATAACTATTATCAATGATTCATTTCCAAGAAGGTACAAAGAATATTGCATACAGATGTGCTAAGGATGGCATTCTGTCTCCAGAAAATAGTCATGTCAAATGTGGAATAAGAATATTGCAATAGAACTAACATAGTAGGCAAAATGCAGAAGACTGTACTAGAATGAAAAGCAAAGGAAATATTCCTATCTTTTCAAGCCATGCCTAGATCAGATCAAGGAGTTTGTTGAATTGCTTTTCAAGCAAAAGTTTGGAATCAAATTATTGGACAACATCACCAGACATGATTGAGATTTCAGTAATAAGAAAACCTAAGAAAATGATTGGGAAGTTGAAGAAAAGCTATATAGACTACAGAGTATCTCCTGAATCACTTAGCTCAATGCTAGTTTCTCCTTGACCTAGTTTAATTTATAGATGTTGAGAGAAAAACAAGTCAAAAATTATTTGAGTGAAATGAATCCTATAAATCATTAGTAAATTCTTAGAAGAAATAAAAATAAGACATCAGGCAAAGTTTAAGTAGAAAGGAAAATGTCATTATCAAAGAATATATACAAATCTATGTTTACATGGATTTTACTCTTGACTTAGTCTTAAGCAAGATTTGGAAACCTGACCACTAGCAGCTGCAATGCAAAAGAAAGCAGCCTCAGTAAATGAATATGAGGTATGAGTTCATATATAATTATTTGATTTCCCACAATGTAAGTATATCTTATTTTTTATTCTTATATGTCTTTGGTTCATTTCTGCCTGTTACTTTGGATGGCTCATCTCATTCCTCAGCAGTATGACAACTGAAAGAGAAAACTCACCTTGAGGAAATAGTTCATGAAGCAAAATCTTTCATAAGTTACATTACGATATAACTGAAATACAAAGAATATAAGAGGAAGAAATATGGTTCATAAAGGCAGTTAAATTTACTCATAAAAAGAGACTTAAAGAGAAAAGAGTAATGACTGGAAGAAGGGTAAGAAACAAATTATAGTCAATAGAATCAAACAGTGAATCTACCTTATTGTCTCTTTTCTGTTTTCCTGAGGGTATGTTGTCTATATCACTTTGATTAGTAGGGACTTAGACTTTTTCTTTAGTTTGTGAAGGAAAGCTCAACCTACAGAATATTTCTGTAACAATTGCTTAACTTCTTTTTCAGTAACAGGCTCCAATGTTTGTATTCAAACAATAATTCTCAACTATGGCACCACAAACATTTTAGCAGCTTTTACATCTGCCTCTGTCTGGGTGTAAAACACAGATTCACCATTCATTGAGTGAAGCCTAAGTATAGCTAGATTTTAAAAGCTCCCTACATGCAGAGCTAATAATAAGTGAGGGCTGTGAGCCAGTGGTACTATTACATCAATTCTAACAGTTCATGGAGAAAAAAATTTTAAATGTAGAACTCTGAGTCCCAGAACTTTAAATGATAATCTGAGACTGTGCCTCTCATAAATTAAACACTGAAGTGATAATCCAGGACTACAGTTGGAAAAAAAATCTCAAAATGAAAGCCTTTCTTTCACTACTTGGTTCCTTTGACTACATGATATATGAAAAGTGGTTGTAAATAGGATTCACCTATAAAGCCCTATTTTGTTGTTGTGTCACAAGAAATAGATTTTGCAATTTAGGTGTTAGGTATTAACAATTTATTAACTTGGAAGATGTTTTTAAACATCTTCCTTTTATTTAATAAGAGGTCCTTGAAGATGAGATTTCATTGACTGGAAGAATGAAATTTTCTTAGAAGAATTTAATGATTGTATTAGTATTGGTTTAAAATAACTATTTAACAAACTACCACAAATTTAGAATGGATAGTTTGTGTTTCATAAATATTGTGATTCTGGAACCTTGATGTGCTGATTGAGATCTCTGATCTCAATCAGAAGATCACAGCTCTCAAGACCTCCCAAGATTTCACTCTATGTGCTGACCATGCTGAGGTGCATTGCTGGAGAAAATGTGCTTAGGCGCTTGTAAGTAGCAATCTGTTGCTTTGAATTATATAACTGACATCCCTTATTGTTGGTTATTTTCTGGAACCCATTCTCAGAACCAAGAAGATACTTCAATTCCTTGCCATGTTGCTCTCTTCTAGGGCCCCTCACAACAAAGCAGTTTATTTCTTCAAAGCCAGCAAGAAAATATCTCACTCCAGTTGTCTAGAACAGGTTTATAAAAAGCAACTGTGTTACTCTGTTACTCAGTATTCTATTGTGAAAAAGTTTTTGAGAAAATAAATTTATGAAAAGTCTCCAACAAGTGAAATCCAAAAGGTGAAGTGCCAGATTTGTATGAAAAAGAAAAGCAATGTTGTTTTGATTTATATTTCTTTTATGATCATAGAAGTTGAGCATTTCTTCATGTATCTATTGGCCATTCTTATTTCTTCTTCAGAGAAGTCTCTAAGTTTTCAGCCCACTTATTAATAAGGCAGTTGTTCCTTTGAGGATTGGTTTTAGGAAGATATAATTTTTTGAATTCTAAGCATATATTAACTATGAGGACCTTGTCTGTTGTATAGCTAGTGAAGACCTTCTCCCAGTCTGTGGGCTTTCTACTGATCTTACTAGCTATATCCTTTGCCATGCAGAAGCTCTGCAGTTTAATGCAACCCCATTAATTTTATCAGATGATCAGAAAAGGGGTAATTATTCTCGCTAAGAAATGTACTCATTGCCTTACTCATGTAACTGTAAACCCTCCGAACAGCATCTTTACAATAAAATAAAATTTTAAAAAAGTTAAGCAAGAACTCAAGGCCCTAAATTTAATCCCCAATACACACACACACACACACACACACACACACACACACACACACCATAAAACAATAAAACAAAAATAACACACAAATTGGGGGTGGTGATATATACCTATAATCCCAGCTATGGCCCCTGGGAAAAACATAAAGCCCTATCTGAAAAATAAACACTATAAACATAATGGAAGCGGGGAAGGCTGGTTGGGAGAATTACTCAAATGAGAGAATATTGGCCTTATAAACACAAAACCCTAATTTCAAACCCAAGTACTAGCAAATAAGAGTTGTCTTGGAAGATGTATCTAAGAAAGAAGTTTTACTTTTGATGATTCATTTTAGTGGTGTGTGTGTGTGTGTGTGTGTGTGTGTGTGTGCGTGTGTACTAGAGCTGACCTTCAGGACCTTGGGTTTCTGCTTATTTATTTTTCACTCATGGCTGGTACTCGACCACTTAAACCATACATGCAGCCCAGTATTTCGCTGATTAAATTGTTGTCGGACAGACTTTTCTTTTTAGATTTACCATTGTCTTGTATGTTTTTTATTGTAAAAATGCTTTACAGAGCAGTTACACGTACATGATCAAGGTAATGAGTGCATTTCCTATTGAGCATTGTTGCCTCCTCCTTTGTTTCCCCCCTACCATCCCTCCCCTCCCAACTCCACAACTAACCTCCCCACCCTCCCTGAAGTTGTAAAGTTCATTTTCAACATAGTGTTTTGTACACCTCATTGTTATAATGGGTCAACCTCTATCATTATTTAAGCATTTTGTTTTTAAATTCCCCTCCCCGAATTAGAGAAGTGAATATACAAGATGCAGGGAACTGACAACAAATACAGTGAAAATAGGGGCTATGCCATCGGGGAAGAGCATACAAAGTAACAAAAAAAATCACATAATACATTATAAATACATTAGAAACAATAGCAATAAAGAAAAAAAGGTATTTGTGTCCATATTGTAGGCTTCATTTCACTTAGCAGCATCTTATATGGTCATATGTACATAGCTTTTGGCCTTTTCTGTTTGTCCTACACATGTGCTAATTATTGAAAATAAGGGAAACTATGGGTCCTATGTTTCTTTGGGCCTGGCTTTCTTCACTTTCCATTTCCTAACAAATGGGGCAGTATCATTCTTTCTGATGGAGGCATAGAATTCCATTGTGTATATATACCACATTTTCTTGATCCATTCATCTACTGAGGGGCATTGGGTTGGCTCCATATCATAGCTATGGTAAATATTGCTGTGATAAATGTAGTTGTGCTGGTAGCCTTAGTAAGGCCTTGTTTGTGATTTTTTGGATAAATGCCCAAAAGTGGGATTGCTGGGTCCTTGGGGAGCTCTATGTGGAGTGTTTTTAGTAACCTCCATACTGCTTTCCAAAGTGGTTGAACAAGTTTGCATTCCCACCAACAACGAAGTAGGGTTCCCTTTTGGGAACCACATCCCCTCCAGCATCTGTCGATAAAGCAACCAGTACAACTATGTTTATCACTGCATTATTCACCAGAGCTAAGATTTGGAAACAACCCAGATGCCCCTCAGTAGATGAATGGATCAAGAAAATGTAATATATATATATATATATATATGGAATTCTGTGCCTTCATCAGATAGAATGACACCATCCCATTTGTTAGGAAATGGAAAGAATTGCAAAAAATTATATTAAGTGAAGTAAGCCAGGCCCAAAGAAACATATTTTCCATGGTTTCCAATATCTGCAATAATTAGTATATGTCTAGGACAAGCAGCAAAGGTCAAAAGCTATGTACATATGACCATATAACCTGATGCTAAGCAAAATGAACCCCAAATTATAGACACAAGAGATTTTATCTTTTTTATCTTTCTTGTTCTTTTTAATGTACTTATAATGTACTATGTGATATTTTTGTTTGTTTGTATGTTCTTCCACCATGATATAACCCTTGTTGTTACTGTATTTGATTTCTGTGTCTTGTATCTTGTATATATACAATTTTCTAATTTGGACAAGGGAAGAGAAATAACAAAATGCTGAAATAAGGATACAGGATGACTCATTGTACCAATGAGATGTACAAGACACTATGTTGAAAACGAACTTTACAACTTTGTGGTGGGGGGGCAGGGAGGAGTTGGGGCGATGGGGAGGAAAGGGATTTTAGGGCAAAACAAAGGAGGGGGTAATAATGCTCGATAGGAAATTGACTCATTACCTTGCTCACATAACTTTAACCCCTCTATACAGTATCTTTATAATAAATATATATATTTAAAATAAAAAATCTGCCGGGCGCTGGTGGCTCACGCCCGTAATCCTAGCTACTCAGGAGGCTGAGATCTGAGGATCGCGGTTCAAAGCCAGCCCGGGCAGGAGAGACTGTGAGACTCCTATCTCCAATAAACCACCAGAAAACTGGAAGTGGCGCTGTAGCTCAAGTGGTAGAGCGCTCGCCTTGAGCTGAAGAGCTGAGGGACAGTGCCCAGGCCCAGAGTTCAAGCCCCACTACCGACAAAAAAAATAATAATAAATAAATAAAATAAAATAAAAAATCTAACGAACTGCCCCGCCCCAAATAAAATAATACAAAAAATCAATGTTTCTCATTTGGAGTATGTCTCTTGTCATGTTATATAACCCAACATCCAGTATGATACAAATGTAATTTGCTTCCTAGAGTGCTATCCATAGACACACAATTTATGTCTATACCTCACTGTTATTCTTTAACTTTACTATTTAAAGAACATGCCACTGTTTTTTTTCCCTTGGATACTTGCAGTTGTTTGAAAGTAATGTTAAAAGAGAAATTTCAGAAAAATGCATTTAAGGTGTTTGGGTTTTTTTTTGAGCCTTAAAGGACTCATGAATCAGATAGGACTTACAACTAGAAAAGCTAAAGAGAGATCAATTTTAACAGTGTGAGCAATAGGCTTTTATAGAGTCAATTTGATTTTTAAGATATATTTTTGTTGTAAAGATACTGTGCAGAGGGGTTACTGTCACATGAATAATGCAATACGTACATTTCCTATTCAGCATTATTACCCTCTCTTTTGTTTTTCTCCTACTATCTTTTCCCTCCTCAACTCCCTAACTCCTCCCCCACAGAAGTTGTAAAGTTGGTTTTCAACAAAGTGTCTTGTACATCTCATTGTTACAATTGACCAACCTGTGTCCTTGTTTCAGCATTTTGCTATTTCCCATCCATCCCTAAAAATGTATACGCAGTATTCAGGACACCAGATTAAACACAGTGACAACAGGGGTTATACCGTGGCAAAAGAACATACAAAGAAACAAAAAGATCACATAGTACATTGTAAGTACATTAAAGACAGTAGCAAGAAAGATAAAAATCTCTTGTGTCCATATCTTGGGGTGCATTTCGCTTAGCATCAGGTTATATGGTCATATGTGCATAGCTTTTGACCTGTTCTGCTTGTCCTTGGCATATCCTAGTTATTGCAGATAAAGGAAACCATGGGACCTATGTTTCTTTGGGCCTGGCTTACTTCACTTAATATAATTTTTTTCCATGTCTTTCCATTTCCTAGCAAATGGGGTGGTGTCATTTTTTCTGATGGAGGCATAGAATTCATATATATATATATATATATATATATATATATGTATACATATACATACATATATAAATATATATTTATATGTATATCTATATATATTTTATACATTCATATATATGTATATATACATATACATACATATATATTTATATATACATGTACATACACACATATATATAAGTATATATTTTTTATATATTTATAAATATATATTTATATATGTATGTATATATATATGAATTCTATGCCTCTATCAGAATGTATGTATATGTATATATATACATATAAATATATATATATATCATATTTTCTTGATCCATTCATCTGCTGAGGGGCATCTGAGTTAGTTTCATATCTTAGCTATGGTGAATAATGCAGTGATAAACATAGTTATGCCGGTAGCTTTAGTATGATCTTGTTTGGATCATTTGCTTAAATGCTTAAAAGTGGGATTGCTGAGTCATAGGGTGCTCTATGTATACTCTTTTGAGAAACCTCCATACTGCTTTCCAAAGTGGCTGAAAAAGTTTACATTCCCATCAACAATGCAGTAGGGTTCCCTTTTGGCCACATCCCCTCCAGCATCTCTTGTTATTAGATTTCTTGATTATAGCCATTCTAACTGGGGTAAAGTGGAATCTCAATGTTGTTTTGATTTGCATTTCTTTTATGGCTAGAGAAGTTGAGCACTTCTTTATTTGTTTATTGGACATTCTTCTTTCCTCTTCTGAGAAGTCTCTCTTTAATTGACTGAATTTGAAAGCAAAGTAACCAGTCAGCTGGAGTGTTGCACAAGTGGCAGGAGCCTTGAGATCAAATCCCAGTACAACCAGAAAACCCTTAAAAGTATTCATTATAGTGCAATGTGGCTCAAGTGATGGAACATCTGCTTAGCTAATATGAAGCTTTCTGTTCAAAACCCACTATTGTCAAAAAAGAAAAAGAAGTAAAAGGAAGTTCTTTGATGGGATAAAGTACCCACTTACAGAAGTAAAACCTATTTGGCTGTGATTGACTAAAACTTAGTTCACGGCTTCTTTCTAAAATAAGTTTGTGTGTTTGTGTGTGTGTGTGTGTGTGTGTGTGTGTGTGTCTGTCTGTCTGTCTGTCTGTCTGTCATCTGTGTGTGTGTGTGTGTGTGTGTGTGTGTACTGGTACTGGGGGCTTGCACTCAGGGCATGGATGCTGTCCTTGAGCTTAATTATTTTCTCTCATGGCTAACATTCTTTCACTTGTGCCACATAGCCACTTCTGGTGTTTTAGTGGATAATTGAAGTGTCACACAGGTTTTCTGGCTGCCCAAGCTCTGAACTGTAATTCTCAGATATCAGTCCATACCCTCCCCCACATACCCACACCTCTTGTAGATAGTACTACAGGTGGCAGCCACTGGAGCTAGGACTTTCTTTTTCAATTTTCATCAGGCTTAAGTAATATCTGTAAATTGAGTTTAAGTTTGCTTGTAAATATCAGATTTTAAGGATAGAGTCATCCCTGAGTTAGTCATCCCTGTTTATTTTGCTTTAGAAATTGTAAGTGATCCTTGGGAGGACATCTTACAACCATCAAAATATACTATTTCTGGCTCCTCCAGATTTTGTGTTGATTGATGGATTTTACCCATGAGTGTATGTATTTATGTACCTATTTCTTATTTATCTGTTAAAGGCTACTTTTTTAAAGTATTATCTAATCCATTAAGGAATTCAATTTAGGCATATTATTGGAAGCATTGTATATTTATTTTCTTTGGCTAATTTGTAATCTTCCCAATACTACAGACTATAATACTACCTACTACAGTATTTTTTTTGTTTTGTCATGGGGCTTGAACTCAGGGCCTGAGTGCTGTTCCTCAGCTCTTCAGTTCAAGGCTAGTGATCTACCACTTGAGCTACAGCACCACTTCTGGTTTTCTCGTGGTTTATTGGAGATAAGAGTTTCACCGACTTTCCTGCCCAGGCTGGCTTTGAATTGCAATCCTCAGATCTCAGCATCCTGAGTAGGTAGGATTATAGGCATAAACCACCGTTGCCCAGCTCGGACTACACTTTAAATTCCTTATTGAATTATTTTCTTTCTACACACACACACACACACACACACACACACACACACACACACACACACATTCCTGAACTATGCTTGCAAACGTCATCCACTAGAGATTGTATGAATGACCAAATGACCTGAATATGCTGGCAATGATATGAGGCTTCAGGCCACAAGCATCATATAGGTGCAGTCTATAGATCATTGCAATCTGTACTTAATGAAGTATTGTAAATTCAGTAATAATCCTTGTAATAACTATGCAGATCAGTACTGGAAGAGAATTAACAGTTTAATTTTAAAGATGCTTCAGACTATTTTCATGAGGGACCAAAACTTCAATGCATAAAAATCTCAAATATTACATCCTTTGTTCCTATTGTGTATGTAAAATCATAACTTTGTTTTCAACTCATTTTATTCTGCTGTAGTGTGTTTCTAATGCTCCTTCCATTTCAATACTGTTTCTTTTAATACCAGTCTTGTGGGGAGTCTCATTTCCAAACTGGCTCTGCCTAGTTTGCTTGCCCCATGATACTCTCAAAGGCAGCACAAACAGATAATACTTTCTAAAATAACCTCAAAATCTATCCAGGACATTGATTTTAATAATACATCATTGGTGGATTAAAGTCAAAGTCATTTTCAGTTAATTTTCAATACATGAGTTTTCCAAGATGGTAGCAGTTAATTGCATAGACTGTTGAGACTTCAGAAGTTCTTTAGGAAATTGTGTGGATATTTATATACAAACATACATGTTTGTATTCCCTGCCATATTGTCTATTCATAAAAATACTTTTCCCAGAATCTTTTATTTCCAAAGGTGACTTGGTGGCAGAAAGAGTATTTCAGCTTCAATAAATTTCCTTTTTTTGTTGTAGTATATTCTTTCCTTTATCCTGCCACAATTTGTGGCAAGGGTATTCTCCAAAGACATTAGTTGTTGATAGTTGTTGTCTTAAGAGACTTCTGAGTCCCTATTCAGGGATTTTAATTCACTCTCTCAAGCTTCTAAAATAAACCCCTCCTAGTGTATTTCATGTTTTGTATTTCACTGAAGAAATCTCTTATTCAAATTCTGCTTCAGTCTTCAGGCTTGAAATAAAACTTTGTACACACATACTCACATGTATATGTAAATATATATTTTTATAAATATATATTTATGTATGTGTGGGTATGTACTCATGTGTAAGTGAAAATACATCCCTGACAAAAGTCTAGTTTGGGGTCCAAGATATTGTTAACAAAGATTGGAGTGGCATAAGAGTCATTTAATTATAAGTAGGTAGGAACACCAGATAAGAATAACTGCCATTGTTCATGATATATTGTTGTAAACAGCTTTAAAGATCAGAATCTTAAGATATTACCAAAATGCAAACGTAATTGAATAAAAATATAAAGAAGTTAACATACTAAAATTAGGAATATTGCGTGAATGAAGTTTCTTGAAAAGGGGACTTCAAAAACCTTTTCTCTCTGATTTCTTCCTCCCAATTTTTCACACACATGCATACTTCCCTTTCTATCTATATTTTGGGAAAACCAATAGAGTTTTGAAAATCTTAAAATTAAGTTTCCTATCACAATGTAAAAGGATTATTGTGTCCTTTGCCTTCTTTGAACAAATGTAACACATTCTCTGTAGCAAATTGTTAGTCAGGTGAACAATCTGAATGGAACATTAAATGTATTGCATTATGTGTCTCCCTGACTTAATTTGCACAGGATTTCCACCAAGGAGAGGTATCATACAGCAATAATTAAACAGGCCCTGGTGAAACTGAGTCTCCACTGTATACTTGTGTTTCTTTTTTTTTTTTTTTAATTTTATTTTATTTTATTTGAGAACATTCTGTACAGAGGGGTTACAATTACATGGGCAGGAAAATGCATACATTTCTTACCAAGCATTACAGCCTCCTCCTTTGTTTGCCCTTCACCTCCCTTCCCAGCCTCCCCCCTCCCCCCCACCCAATCATACCCCCCCTCCCCCCCCCCACCTACATTGTAAAGCTGGTTTTGACATGACATTTTGTACTTCTCATTGTTGCAACAGGTCCACCTGAATCCTTAAACGACTTGTTTGTCCCTATACTTGTGTTTCTATGCACAAATAACTAACCTCCTTAATTATGTGATAGAAACGATCAGTTACATTAAAGTGGTCACTGAGAGGGTTAAATTAGATAAAACACCGAGTACAATCTGGCAAACAGGTGATTCTCAGAATATTGTGGTTACTTTTATTATTACTGTTTTTCATATTATAGATAATAAGACCAGGGAGAAATAATTGGCCTGTTCTACCACTTGATATAAAGGTTGCCAATAGATTTCAATGTTATCTCTAAAAGCTGAGAACATTACTCAAACCTTTCTCTTTTTCTCAATATCTCAGTGTGGCAGAAGTAAATCATCTACATAAGGAGCAGTGATGGCTATTAGCTGATTAGTTTCTGTTAAAGTTGTTGATCTTACAGTAATCTATAAATATTGGGTGGTGCCTATTTTTATTTCTTTGAATGAAATCTTTATTAGAGTTTTAAATGGATGAGGTAAAAATCCCCTGTGTGCTTGTGAGACTGTATAAATGGAATTACAAAAGGGTATTTCTGTGGAAGAATTTCAGACAGCTACCATGTGTCTTCTCCCTGTAAGCATTATCTTCTTATGATTTTATTTTTAGGAGACTTTTTAGCACTTCTGTAAAACCCTTACCTCAAGCAAATCAGGGAGTAAGAAAGAACAGTGGGAGCTGCTCAAAATGGTATTCTGGAGCATCATTCTGATTTCCCTTAGGGAACCATTTTGACATTTTATCAGACCGAGTCTACTAGTCTACAGAACATTTACTTATATTTAATACTAAAATTCATAAAAATAAATGTATTTTTGGTAGTATTTGCATTTATATAAATCTTTTGATATAGTTCATAACATAGTTCTTCTACAGTCCAATGAATTAAAGTTTTATGGCAAGAAATATATCTGGGCAAAACTGACAGATATTATTTACAAATGTCTCCCCTTTAACACATTTCTGCATGTGAGAAACAATATCACAGATTACAGAAAAAGTGCAAATGGAAGGAATTAGTTAATGCCTATCATCATTATATTTCAGTGTCAATGGTGATCATAAAATATTGCACTGAATATATGGATATTAAGGGAATTTTATCAGCTCAGACAACCATCTAGATCCATTTCAGGTGTCATCACATCAAAATTCCTACAGCATGTGCTGGGGTTTTTGCCTAGGATGTATTTCTAAAGGTGGAAAGCATCTATTCATAACTTGTGTTTGTAATCCTGACTAGACAAGGAACATATAAATGATATGTGTCACTAGAAAGAATTCTAAACAATCATTAACATAAATTTTAGAATCCTATGTATTTCAGGAGAAGTTTCTCAACAGACAACTGAGAAGGTTAGTCATTTTCTTCATAAGAATCCAGCTGTGGAATCATCAAATATTCCATGAATTAGAAATCTATATTCCAAGTTTAGTTCCATTTCAAAGTTTACCATAGAAAAATGCTACCTTATTACACTAATATAAAGCAGTGTATTTCTAGTAACAATGTTGAGTGTTCTCAGTAGCCTGGAAGGGAATCTCCTCTGCTTCTTTGAAGAGAAAAATGATTGATCATCTTTCATTTAACTGAAATTTAATAAAAATATGCTTGAATGATTACTATATATATTTTAAATTTTTTCATTTTATTTTATTTTTCATTGTAAAGGTGATATACAGAGAGGTTACAGTTACATAAGCGAGGTAATGAGTACATTTCTTTTTGAATAGTGTCACCTCCTTCCTCATTTTCTCTCATTTTTCCCTAAATACCTCCTCCCTCCAAGTTATATAGTTAATTTCCATCATAGTGTCTAGTGAGTGTCGCTGCTGAATTAGTTCAGCATTTGTCCCACCATTTCTGTGCTTCCCTTTCCCTTCCTCAAATCAAATAAACTTATACAACACAAAGGGTACAGAAATAAAAGCTAGCAACAAAAGGGAAAAATGCAAACAGTACAATAAAAATCCTTTATTTCTTGGTGTTCATCTTGATAAGCATCATTTTATATAATCATATACACAGAGCTATTGAGCCCTTGCCATCCTCTCCTAAGAATATATTCTTTTGGTCTCACAGTGTGAATGTTTAGAATCTGTTTAATTTATCAAGTCCAATTGTCTTTTACTATCCATTGTGTTTACTTGTAGATTTATAGGCAAATTCTAATTATTACAACTTAGGGAAAATATGTAACCTATAAAAATCTTTATACCAATTCTGTCTTACATAGTTGAAGATCTTTGAGGTATATATGAAATAAAAGTGGACTGCTTTATATGGGCATATTAACCCATTACCATGATAGTAAAACATTAGTATTTCATGAGTTTTTCCTACAATGCTAATCACAAAATTAAGAATCTATGAGTTTAAAATTCCTACTTAACTGTCTTCATGATGGTTCTTTTGTGTGACTCATTGTTAGAACTCATCATTATAGTCTATGTGTATATACACATAAATGAATACTGTAATTGTATGAAGGTTATTTTTGCCTTAAACTCAGGGCTTCATGTTCTTGCTTAGCTTTTTCAACCATGTATGATATTCTAACACTTGAGCCATACCCCCACTCAGCTTTTTTTCTGGGTAATTGAAGATAAAGGTCTTTCAGGTTTATCTACCAGGCTGGCTTTGAATTGCAACCCTCAGATCTCAGTTTCCTAGGTAACTAGAAATACAGCTGTGAACCACTGTTGCCTGGTTCTGTCTGAAGATTCATTGGACTGTTACCAACAGAAATATTTGATTTGTCATAGCTATACTAGCATCACATAACATAATTACTATTAAAATGAGTAACCACACATTAACTGAACTAACATGTATAGACATACTTGAACTGATTATGAACCAAGTCCCCAAAGAGAAATAATGAACTAAGATAATTTTCTAAATGTATCCAATACATGGAAGCACATAAGGAGCTTCGTGATATAGATTCTTGTTCTCAAACTAGTGCTACTTAATCAAATTATATAGGGATGGTACAGTAAGAAACTTTCTTGGGGACTTTTCTGTTGGTTAACATGACATGCCACGTTTGTGAATGATGAATTTCAACTAAAGCTAAATAAATGTGGTAAAGTTTTGTTTCTTAAGTACTCTCAGAAATGAGGATCCCATTAAGCCTATATATAGTGTGTATATGGAATTAATTACCCGGCTACTCATACAAATGTTTTTTACTTGCAAAACAAAACTACACTATACCTTGACTGTAGACACAATAACATCCAGTCTTGCTTTTCATTTTTTTAACCAGACATTCACAACAATATCATTTATTTGATTATTTCACAGGCATTTATCTCTTTAGTAACTTAATTTCTTCATTTTTTTCTTATTCTGAGGTTCTAATTGTTTATTTGCTTTATTTCCTCTCAGGAATTTATTTTGTGTTCATGTGAAAATATGGATACTAATAGGAAAAAAAAATCTGAGAAGTATGATGTTAACAATGACCAGTCTTCTAGAAGAAATCTCAAGTGTCAGGAAATTAAACATTTTGTTGGGCCAATAGAGCATATAGTAGTCATTACACATGCATTCCTACTGCCAATCCAGACATTATGAAACTGTAAACGATAGTCTGATCCAGCTATTGTTTCTTTTTTCTTTTTCTTTTCTTTTCTTACTTTTTTTTTGTCAGTTGTGGAGCTTGAACTCTGGGCCTGGGCACAGTCCCTGAGCTCTTCAGCTCAAGATTAGCACTATACCTCTTGAGCCACAGTGACACTTCTGGCTTTCTGAGTGCTATATTAGAGATAAGAGTCTCACAGACTTTCCTTCCTGGGCTGGCTTTGAATTGTGATCCTTAGATCTCAGCCTCCTGGGTAGCTAGGATTTCAGGCATGAGGCACTGGCACCAGGCCAGGTTGTTTCTTACAGAGAGTAACTAACTCATTAAAGGTGGACTTTCACATTATTTAACATGTATATGTATATATGTATATGGTGTTACATATATATATATATATATCATATGTGCATGCATTGATTAGACTATTGTCAACAGAAATAGTTGGTTTGACATAGCTCCCATAACATTGCACAACCTAATTGATAACAATTAAAATGTGTAGCCACAAGAGGAACTTTGAACTGACGATGAACTCAGCCTCCCAAAGAAAAATAATGAATTTAAGCAAATTTTCTAAATGTGTCCAATATATGTAAATCTTAAATAATCCTACTTTTTCCAATGAACTCTTTTCTCTCCTTTTATCTAAAACTCAAACAACTGATATACCAGATGGAACTGAGAAAGTAAAACATTATTTCTAAAATTGGAATCAGAATACAGAACAAAACCTAATATTAAAATATCTGTTACACTGTTTCTGAACTGATTGAAAGTCTACTTGGTTTAATTACTTAGTTCAAATAACCCATATGGGCATAAACATATTTTCTTTGGTTCAGTAGCTAATTTTCTGGAAGTACAGGAATAAGAGTTTTTAATCAAAAGTCACGTGAATTCAACTAGTTAACTCTGGTGAATTAAGCAGATTTCACCTAAATAATACTTGAGGATAAATTAGTATGAGGTTGTTTGCAAACATTTGAACAATTCATGATTTTACCTACTTTGACTACTGCATGACATCATACAGTTTTATGAATTCTCAGGCTACCTAAGAATCCCCTTTTGCTTTGTGGCAACACAGCATGAAAATTTTATTTTTTTCTAATTAGAAAATGTTATTTAGAGCAATATTTTAATCAAGTCAGTAGGCTGATTTATTGTTTTCAAGATGATGTTGAATATAATGGCCAGTCAGTAGCAAAATATCCACATATTCCTACTTTCAGATATGTATACAAATATACAGATAGATATAGATGTAGATAAATATATCTATATTTGATCATTTGTTTTCAGAGAAATTTCACATTTATTATTTCATTTAGTCTTCATATTCTTAAATTTTTCACCTTTCTATTATTTTCAAATAGTCAAATGAAGAGGTTTCGATTTAACATATCCATTTATGTGTACAATGTATCTTTTTTGCAAATAACATCTTCTCATCCTTTTCTTTTGCCATGGGGCTTGAACTTAGAGCCTGGGCACTGAGTTTTTTTTCCACTCAAAGCTAGCTCTCTACCACTTTGAGCCACAACACCACTTTTGCTTTTCTAGTGGTTAATGGAAAATAAATCACATGGACTTTCTTGCCCAGGCTGGCTTAGAATTTTGATCCTCAGATCTCTGCCTCATGAGTAGCTAGGATTACAGGAATGAGACACTGGGTGCCTGGCTCATCTCATCCTTTTAAATGACTGAATAGCATTCCCTTGTATATAGGTATCATAGCACATATTCTTTAATCATTCATCAATTGACACTTAGATTATTTCCATATATTGGCTGTTGTGATTTTATTTCAGACTGGAATAGCTAGCTCATATGGAAGTTGTACTTTTACTGTTTGAGGATGTTCAAAACTATTTTCAGTAGTGGATATACAAATTTACATTCGTACCAACAGTGTGTATAGGGTCCCTTTTCTTCCTATCCTCACAAGCACTTGTTATCTTTAGCCTTTGAACTCAATGTGGTTTTATTTTGTTTTTCAATTTCAATTTCAATTATTTTTCTTGACTTCAAAAGCTTGTACAAGAGGGTTATAATTTAATGTGTCCATCTAAATGTCCAGTGCTTCTTGAGAAGAGTCATCCCTGCCATGATTCTCCCCCATTCCATCTGTTCTCTTCCACTAGACTCATTTCACATTTCCCACTTCCTTTATCATATATGTATATTGTGTTCTTTTGTTTGTTCCTTGATCCCTTTTTCACTCATCCACTCTCACCCACTGTCCCTCCTTACAATATCATTTCAGCTTTTTGTATGCATTTTTTAAACTGCATCTTGGTCAGTGCCATCTCTTCCATCATTCTTTCCCCATATATATCCCATCCCTACCATATTGGTTTTACTATTAATAAAGTATATTTATTTGTTTTGCATTTACAGTTCTTCCATCATCAAACCTCAAAACTTGCTTGAATATTTAAACAAGTAAGTCAAGTCCAGAGAGGACCAGAGTGATAGAAGATCCATTTATTCTCCCTTATTTGTAGAAGCTAGTTTTAGCTTATATACTCAGAAATAAATATGTTGATTGGTATTCAAATATTCACAGATATATTAACTGAAATACAGTAGATTCAAAGGAAATGTCAAATAGTTTAGTTGCTTAGAAAGCCAAAACCAAAGTTCAGCAAAATAAAACAGGAAGCAGTTGTCAAAGGGAAAAAGGTAGAGAAATGAAGAGGAGAGTAGTGGAAAAATGCAGCTGGGCTTTGGTGGCTCACGCTTGTAATCCTAGCTACCCAGGAGGCTCAGATCTAAGGATTGAGGTTTAAAGCCAGTCCAGGCAAGAAAGTCTGTGAGATGCTTATCTCTAATTCACCACCAGAAGAGCAGAAGTGGCACTGTTGCTCACGTGGTAGAGAACTTGACTTGACCTGAATTGCTCAGGCCCACAATTCAAGTCCCACGACCGACCAAACTATAAAATAAAAAATAAAGAGTGGGCAAAAGCAGACAAGAATCCAGTGTATATCCTATAAAATTGAGAAGAGTGAGAGAATTAATGGGTAGGAGGAATGTGTGAGAATGTTGAAATGGGTGATATTAATCGAGATACATTGTACTCATAAACTGCTTTGATAAATGTCAACCCCTTTGTAGAACTACTTCAAGATAAAAAGATTAAAAAGAAAAAAACTTTTTGTACATTGCCTTCTATTCCTTCATCTTTTTATTTGTAATATGCACTTAACAGCTTTGCCCCTATGTTACCATTAAATATTTGTTTTTAACTTCCTACTATAGGCAAGATCCTCTGCTAGATAAGAATAAAAAATATAAGTGAAATTATTTTTTGCCTTCAGGTTTTTTGCATTTTAATTAATGCCCAAGGGAAACTAAGTAAATTTATTTTTCCTAAAAATTCAAATTCACCCCCATATTATAAGCATTAGCTAGTAGGTTTCATCTTTGTCTTCATTTCTTTCCAGAAATTACCTGAAAGCAAAGATTGATTTCAAGATTCTAGTACTCTCTCAATGTTAGTCATATACTAGGTATTTAATATCCATCAAACCCTTTTAAAAGTTTGTAAATTCTCATTGATCCACAAAAATTGAAATCATCTCTTCAGCATGCAATGTGGACCTACTGATATCCACTTCACATATGTTGGAACTCAGATGTCTTTATAAAAGGAAAATATACATTAGGTTATATTGTTCATTAGATTGCAGTCCTTGATCCACCCCAGTACTGTCTCAGTCCCTTTCCTCTGTCAGCTTGGGTTTCTTCTCCCTTTGGGTCTCAGGCATCCTAGGTCCCCATGTGTTGATAACTTGAAGGTAATGAAGAAAAATATTTCATTATTAATATTTATGTCTGTTAGCATTGTATGTTTGGTTATACTAAATTGAATATAATGCACTAGTGAAATTATCTTTGCTTTTGAAAATATGCTTATGAGAAAATTTAACATGATATATAAGTCTTACATTTACGACTCACTATATTTTTGTCAACAAGGATGGTCAAGACCATGCCTGCCTCCCCTCTCTCATTATACACACGCACACCAGTTTTCCATCCTCAAAAACCTCTGTTGTCTTCCCAAAGTGCACTTTATACTTTTTCAACTCCTTGGCATAATCTTCCCTCAGCATTACCAAATAGGAAACGCCTCTGCACTCCTCTCAAACAAGCTCCCCTCCCAATCTGCTTTAGGCATGTTTTTAATACATCATCCTTTTCAGAATTTTATTTACTTACTACTTATCCGCATTGTATTGTATTTCTTGGTTAATTTCTGTCTCTTTAAAGATTGAAATTGATTCCGAGTGCCCTGTATCCAATGCATTTTCTGACTTATAAACAGCCCTTAGCAAATACTGAATGAATACAGGAAGAAACTGGTTACATATGTGTATGCATATATATGGAAACCTTAAATTTGCCTTTCCTGAATTCGTGTATGGAGAATTCAAATACATAAATCTTAAAAAAGCTAGTTGACCAAAATTACAACACTCCATTCACCAAAACAAGCAAGCAAAACAAACACCAACTCAAAATAGAAGCCACTCAGAAATAAAGTGGATGAGTATTTATTTGTAAAGACATATTAACTTCTTTAAGAAAAAGCTCAAGTTCTTACAATCTTGAAGCTACTATGTCAAAATTTGGCAATAAGGAATGGGCACTACAAAAATCAGCTGAAAAGAGTAGAGGAAGAAACAGTGGCAACTTCTTCCAAAATAGTCATTCAGTAATTTCACAGGTATAGCTCAACTTTTCACTAGATGTTAAAATATTTCTTTGATGGCACCTCATCCTCCTCAGGCTTTAAAATGGTTAATAATTTCCCAGGTAACTGTGAACAAAGATAATATCATGGTTTATTTGCACATTTCTATTAGTAAGTGCAAGTCTTAAATCATTAATCCCATAGTAGTATCTGACCAAATAATCTCCACTGTGGTTAGGAAAATGGGTTGATAACTGCAGACATCCTGAAAATTACAAAAATCTTTAATGAAATTAAGTACTTCAGTGAAGATTAGCCAAACAGGAAAAAGCCTGAAAGAAATGCCTCCACTACCACAAAATACCGCCTGAACATTTTGATTTGCCAAGAATGCAATGTAGTTTGCAGTTACATTATATGTAGTATGAATTTTTTAAATTTTTGCTTATCTTGAATTATTTTACATTTCACAAAGCAGTTTATGTATATATTTTGATCAATGTCACCTCTTTCAACCTTCTTACCCACCTCTCCCCTCCCCACTTTTTCCCTTATTCTTGTTAATGTTATAGAACATACACTGGATTCTTATATGAATTTCCCCCCTCTTCTCATCTACATCATTTCTCTTGACCTCACCCCACAACTTTTGAGTACCAGCTTTGTAGGTTTTTATTTTGCTGAATTTTGATTTTGTCTTTCTAAGTAAACTGATATATCCCTTAAAATGACTGTTTTCTGTTAATATATTTGTATACACTTGCATACTACCCAATATATTTACTTATAGATATATAAGCTAAACCTAGTCTTCCATAAATGAGAGAAAACGTTAAATATTTTGAATTGCACAGACATTATGACTTGCTCTGAAAAGGTTTTTTTTCTTACCTCCAAAATATATGATTTTCCCTGAAAGCATTTTGATTTTCTCAGAGAGCATATTGTTTTGCTTGAAAAATGTATTGGTTTGTCCATGAAGCATATAGATTTTCCATGGAAGCATATTGGCTTACATTAGAAGTATATAAGTTTGCCTCAGAGGTACTTTGGTTTACATTACACATATATTGGTTAGTATCAGAAGCATGCTGTTTTTCATCAGAATCATATTTGTTTTGTGAGAAAATGCTTAGGTTCCCCCAGAAATTATATGGTTTTGCTTCAAAGACATCTTCGTTTGACCAAGGAACATACCAGAGTGCTCTCAAATAATTGTAGCTCTCCATAAAAACTTTCTGGTTTGTCCACCAAAAATATGAGCTTTCCCCAGCAGGATTGACATTTGGTTTTTGAATGTTTACATTTGCTCCTTGAGGATCTGGCTTAGATCGGCTTTTGTGGCTGCTATGGTGACTGCCTCCTAAGGAAATATTTCGTGCCTCCGTGATGTGGAACTTGGAATACTCTTTTGAACTTACCATTTTAACTTCACAACGGCTGGCCCCAATGAGATGATACCTCCTTTCTAACAATTTGATTACTGGGGTCTTCTCCGTGTACGTGATGAAACAGAAAGCTCATTTTTTATTTGTATGAGGACATAGTGGTCTCTCAATAGTCTCAATGTTTCCAAATGTTCCAAAGTATCCTCTGATTCTTTGTTCAGACATATGTGGGTTCAACCCACCCACAAAAACCTTTTTGAGGAGGAATGGAGATTCTATGGGTTTTGCTCTTTTAAGTTCAATATTCTTGCCATCCACAAGGTGCTGTTTTACTTGGAGCACCTTTTCAACGCTGTCATTATCTTTGAAAAGTACAAATCCAAACCCCCTCGATAGTCCAGTTCTACGGTCAGTTTTTATCACAAAGTCGATGATCTCGCCAAACTGAGCTAAATATTCAAGAAGGCCTCTCTTACTGATACTATGAGACACTCCTCCGATGAACATTTTACTGTCGTCTCTCTGAGAATTGCTGGCCTCAATACAGTGCCCTTCAAGGAATTTTTCTTCATCATCATCACTGAAATTCAGGACAAAATTGGTCTTATCCATGGGAGTTGAGTAGGAGGCAACTTCACCACTGGCAAAATACATACATAGCAGGGGCTCAACTGACAAAAGTAGTAAAGAGGATAGGTACAGAAATGGACGTCATAATACGTAGTCCAAGGGTAAAAGAACGTCACAAAAGTAATCTTAGATATGGAGCTTGGTTGCTATGGCTCTAGCGCAGCAACCGGAGTTTGTCTAAAAAAGACAGCAACTTCTACTCTTTTTGCTTTGCTTTCAGATTATTTTTCCACAAAATATTGTTGAAACCATTTGTTGTTTCTAGACGGAGCCTTGAATGTCTAAGCAGTCCCTAATTTTTACATCCTTCAGGTAATTTGTAGGGGGCAAGAATGGGGAAAAATGGAAGAATTATAACATGCTATATGGAGAGCAAATTCCTATGGTTTGTATGATATGCTAATGAGATCTAATAGACCTTTTTTCTTTTTCTTTTGTCCCCTTTTGTTTAGGACCAGTCCTGGGGCCTATACTCAGGTGCTATCCCTAAGCTTTTCTGCTCAAGGCTAGTACTCTACTAGTTGAGCCTCAGCTCTATTTCTGGATTTTTGGTGTTTAATTGGAAGTGACAGTCTTACAGATTTTTACTGCTCTGGCTGGCTTTAAGCATGATCCTCAGGTCTCAGCCTCCCATATAGGTAGTATTACAAGCATGAGCCACCTGCACTCAGCTAATAAAACATATTAAAATCACAGCTTTGTGGAGATTTATTTACATATCATACAACTCATCTTCCTAATACCGTAGGATTGTTTAGTCATTACCAAATTCAAATTTAGAACACATGTTCTCTCTCCCCCAAAATAAACTTTTAAGAAGTTGGTCCTCATTTCTCCTCAACCATCCAAGTTGTACTATATACGGCCTTTTCTCCATAATTTATTAATGTATATGTTTCCATATTTATTTTGTGGTATATGTGTCTTATTCTTTTCGTGACTAAATGATATTTAAATGCATAGCTTTATCTCATTTTGTTTGAACACTTCTTTGATATTTGCTAGCTTTGATTGTGCTATATGATTAGACAATATTTCTGCATCAGGAAAATGTCTAAAAAGATTTTTATAGTCATTTGCAGTTCTCATTTTTGGTATGATGAGTGAGTAAACATCACAATTGACCATACTACTGAACTGGCTATAATATTAACCTCTCCCATGTCAGAAGGCTAAAGTTTAAATTGAATGCTAAATTTCCCTATTCCTAGCCTGGTCATTAGCCATCAGATACAATGTAGGAATTTGCATGTATCTCTCCCTCCCTCAAATATTAGTTCTTGGAAGAGATGGGTGTTATTTTAAGTTTTTAATTTTTTAGATTTTTAAATTTTTATTGTAAAGGTGATGCACATATGTGTTACCATAAGTAAAATTCCTTTTCAACAGTGTCAACACTTTCTCTCATTCTCTCCCAATTTATCCCTTCCGGACTTCCCTTCCCCCAAGTTGTATAGTTCATTACCAGCATAGTGTCTAGTGGGTTTCATTGCTGAATAGTGTATCCTATGGCTATATGCTTCATTCCACTCAAAGAATTTCTCCAAGTACTCATTTTTAAGGTAACAGTCTTATAGTTGGCAATATCCAGTTATTTCTCTCTACAAATTGAGAGATTATATTTTGATCATAATTTGGAAACAAAAAGAAGCTCAACCTAAAACGCCAATCATAGTTTGATGTTTTCAGTGGACACCTCAGCCACTATGCTGGTTCTGCTGCTGCCTCTGATCTCTCAGGTGTTTCCTTCATCAGCTTCAGGACAAGTTCAAAGTTATTATGAAGATGGTAAAATTTTGCGAGATACAAATAGGGAAAAAATGGCCTATCAATACGTAGGTAAGAGTCTATGGATCAGTTTGTTCAAGAAGAATACTATTTTGTTGAAACATCTTTAGGAAATCTTGCGTTTCCTAAAATAATTGTCTTGTTAAAAATTAGAAATTAGGGTCTTAATGTTTAGTGCTTATTATGTCCAGTCCACATGGAGTAAAGTAGCACTGGAAGCTTAATTTTATCATCTTTTCTGACTATCAGACTACAGGTAACTCTCTGCAGTCCAGTCATCAATGTGTTAATCAGCTCAAAAATCACATTTCTGAGCCACCACAGACTTTTTTAATACATAAAACCCCAGCCCATAAAAGGATCTGGCATAGGCATCTTGTCTTCCTTATACTTGCTCACAGTGTTTGTTTGTTTATGCTACTATGAGGCTTTTGAACTCTGGTCCTCTCAGTTGCTTGGTTTGTTGTTCAGATGAAACTCTACCACTTGAACCATTCCTTTAGCCTGGCTTTTTAAGGGTTACTTTTGGAGCTGGAATCTCATAGCTCTTTCCTCTCAGGCTGGCCATAAACCACAATTTTATAGATCTCAGTCTCCTAAGTAGCTAGGATTACAGTTGTGAACCACTCATAACCGGCTTTATTTTAAAATTGCAAGTGAAGAAATTTGGACATTTAATTCTCTCAATGATTCTTTTCCCTATGACTTTAATAAATTAATCATATTTTGTGGTATGTGACTCAAAGGTATAATAATATTTTTGTGCAAATGAAAACATTGACAATAAAATTAAAATTCAGGGAAAATGAATTAATTCACAAAGGTAAAACTACAGCCATTAGCAAGCCTCCCTAGCTCTCACATGAATCCTGAATTATTTGAAGCCTTGCTTGCTCCTAAAATTTAGATGCTTGTCCATGTTTTTGTGCCTTGCTTTGTTCTCAGTGTTCTTCCCAAATGATTTAATTTTCTGCTCCTTCAACTTCCATTCCCATTCCATCTGTTAACTTTTATAGTTTCCTCAAATTGTCTCTTCTTTGTGAACACATCCTTTGTATACATCTTTACCAAAGTTCTTGTTTATGAGCTCCCTTTGTTGCACACTTATGGCTTATACCAGTTCTCCTAAAAATGCAAGAGGTAGAGTTCTGAGGAGTATAGTCAAAAGCCAGCCTTGGAAAAACATTTTTATGAGACTCTTATTTCCAAATAACCAGCAAAAATCTGGAAGTGGAGGAGCACCAACCTTCAGTGAAAAAGCCAAGTGAGAGCTTGAGGTACTGAGTTCAAGCCACAGTACTGCACAATAGGCGTTGATTTCCCCACTGATCTGTGAGCTCTAAATAGTCAAACACTGAGATATTTTACGATGAAAGGTAATAGTTTACTTGATTTCCCAGCATCATTTATTGAAAAGACTTTTCTTTTTCCAAAGTTAGTTTATTTCTTTACTTTTGTTGAAAAGTAGTTTTCTGTATATTAGATGAACGATCTCTACATTTTCTATTCTGTTCCATTAAACTGGGTGTTGTGTCAGCCTTTATAACAATATCATGCTGTTTATTTTTTTATTGGGAAAATACTGTTACAATTACATGGGCAAGATAATGAGTAGCTTTCTTATCAAGCATTGTACCCTCCTCCTTTGTTTCCCGTTCCCATCCATTCCCATCCTCCCCCCACCCCCCACACAATCTATCCCCCACACCCCCACACCCAACTTGTAAAGTTCGTTTTCAAAATAACGACTTGTAAATCTCATTGTTGCAATCGTTCCACCTGTATCCCTAGTTAAACGATTTGTTTTTCCCCTTCCCCTCCACAAATTATAGCGACATCAAATACAGTGAAAGCACGGGTTATACCACGGGGGAGGGACAAAAAAAGCAACAAAGAAATAATTTTATAAATGTACTAGAAACAATCGTATGAAAGAAAAAACATTTGAATACATATCTTAGGGTTCATTTCCCTAACATCAACTTATCTGAACTTTTCTGCTTGAGTCAGACATATACTAGATATTGCAAATAAAGGAAACCATGGTACCTATGTTTCCTTGAGCCTGGCTTATTTCACTTAATATAATTTTTTTCCAAGCCTTTCCATTTCCTAACAAATGGGGCAATGTCATTCTTTCTGATGGAGGCATAGAATTCCATTGTGTATATATACCACATTTTCTTGATCCATTCATCTACTGAGGGGCATCTGGGTTGTTTCCATATCTTAGCTATAGTAAATAACACTGCAATAAACATAGTCGTGCTGGTAGCTTTAGTGTGAACATTTGAGTAAATGCCCAAAAGTGGGATTGGAGGGTGATAGGGGAGTTTTATGTGGAGTCTTTTGAGGAACCTCCATACTGCTTTCCAAAGTGGTTGAACAAGTTTATACTCCCACCAACAATGCAGTAAAGTTTCCTTCTGTCCACATCACCTCCAGCATCTGTTGTTATTAGAGTTCTTGATTTTAGCCATTCTAACTGGAGTGAGGTGGTATCTCAATGTTGTTTTCATTTGAATTTCTTTTATGGCTAGAGCATTTATTCATGTGTCTATTGGCCATCCTTCTTTCCTCTTCAGAGAAGTTTATCTTTAAGTCTTTAGCCCACTTGTTTATTGGGCAGTTGTTTCTTTGAAGATTTGTTGTTGAGGGATTTAATTTCTTGAGTTCCAGGTATATTTTAGATATGAGACCCTTGTCGGTTATATGGCTAGTGAAGATGTTCTCCCAATTGGTGGGCTTTCTATTGATCTTGCTAGCTATGTCCTTTGCCATGCAGAAGCTCTGCAATTTCATGCAATCTCATTTGTCCAAACTTTCTTCATTTGTTGTGTTTGTGGGAATCTATTACGAAAATTTTGGCCTGTGCCATGGAGACCTAGGGTTTCTCCTATTCCATCCTGTAATGTTTTCAGAGTGTCTGCTTTGGCTCTGAGGTCTTTGATCCATTTGGAGTTGATTCTGGTGCAGGGTGATATATAAAGATCTAGCTTTAGTTTTCTACAAGTAGTTAGCCAATCTTGCCAGCACCATTTACTGAAGAGGCTGTCTTTCTTCCATTCTATTGTTTTAGCTCCCTTATCAAAGATTAGATGGCTATAGGTCTGTAGGTTCCTTTCTGGGTTTTCGATTCCATTCCATTGATCCTGAGGTCTGTTCTGGTACCAGTACCAAGCTCTTTTGATTACTATGGATTTATAGTAGAGCTTGAAATTTGGTATTGATATTCCTCCAGCAGTGTTCTTCTGGTGAGGATCGTTTTTGCTATTCGGGGTCTTTTATTGTTCCACATGAATTTTTGGATTGCCTCTTCTATTTCCTTGAAGAATGAGGTTGGAATTTTGATAGGTATCGCATTGAATTTGTAGATAGCCTTGGGAAGTATTGCCATTTTCAAGATGTTGATCTTTCCAATCCAGGAGCATGGGAGTTTTTGCCACTTTCTAAGTTCTGTTTTGATTTCCTTTTTCAAGTTTTTCAAATTTTCATCATAGAGGTCCTTCACTTCTTTGGTTAAGTTAATTCCTAGGTATTTTATTTTTTGTGGGGCTATTATGAATGGAGTTGCTTTCCTAATTTCAGCCACACTTTTCTCACTGTTGGCATACAGAAAAACCATTGATATTTGAGGGTTAATTTTATACCCTGCTACTTTGCCAAAGTTTTGAATCAGCTTGAGTAATTTGGGAGTAGAGTATATGGGATCCTTTAAATACAAGATCATGTCACCTGCAAACAGGGACAGTTTTACTTCTTCTTTCCCTGTTTGGATCCCCTTTATGTTTGCATCTTGTCTTATTTGCTGTAGCTAGGCATTCTAATACTGGATTGAAGAGCAGTGAAGAGAGTGGACATCCTTGTCTTGTTCCTGAGTTAAGAGGAAATGGCTTTGGTTTTTCACCATTAAGTATAATAGTGGCTGTAGGTTTGTCATATACAGCCTTCATTGTATTGAGGAATGTTCCATGGATTCCTAATTTTTCCAGAACCTTCTTCATAAAGGGGTGTTGGATATTGTCAAATGCTTTTTCTGCATCTATTGAGATAACCATGTGGTTCTTATCCTTGCTCCTGTTGATGTGATGAATTATACTAATTGATTTGCATAGATTGAACCAGCTTTGCATCCCTGAAATGAATCCTGTTTGATCGTGGTGTATAATTTTTTGGATGAATTGTGAAGTCAATAGACCGTAATTTTGTTGAGAAGTTTTGCACTGATGTTCATCAAAGAAATGGGTCTATAGTTCTCTTTCTTTGATGAATCCCTGCCTGGTTTGGGGGTGAGTGTTATGATGGCTTCATAGAATGAGTTAAATAGTGAACTTTCTCATTCAATTTCATTGAAGAGTTGGAAGAGTGTTGGTGTGATCTCTGCTCTGAAGGCCTTGTAGAATTCTGTTGTGAATTTATCTGGTCCTGGGCTTTTCTTAGATGGGAAGTCTCTCATTGCTGTTTCTATTTCAATGCTTGATATGGACCTGTTAAGATGGTTTAAGTTGTCTTGGTTTAGGTTCGGCATGTGAATATTTCCTAGGAAAAGGTCCATTTTTGCCAAGTTCTCACACATTAGCATAAAAGCTTAAGAAGTATTGCCTTATAATGTTCTGAATCTTGGTTGTTTCTGTGGTGATGTTTCCATTCTCGTCTCTGAGTTTATTTATGTGGGTGTGTTCTCTTCTTTTTCTAATAAGATTTGCTAAGAGTTTGTCAATTTTGTTAATTTTTTCGAAGAACCAATACTTTTGTTTCGTATTTCTATGCTTTTTTATTCTAATTCGTTTAATTCTGATTTAATTTTGATTATTTCTTTCCGTCTACTGGATTGGGGTTTATCTTGCTGCTCTTTTTCAAGGAGGTTTAGCTGTGTCCTTAAATTGTTGGTTTCAGATCTCTCCAATTTGTTGATGTAGGAGCTCAGAGCTATAAACTTGCCTCTGAGTACTGCCTTTGCTGTGTCCCAGAGGAGCTGGTAATTTGTGTGTTCATTTTTGGTGAATAGCATGAACATTTGAATTTCTTTTCTAACCACTTCCATGACCCACTGGTGATTCAACGGTGTGTTTTCAGCCTCCATGTTTTACAGGACTTTCTTTGGTGGCTTTTGGTGTTGAGTTCTAATTTTATTCCTTGTGGTCTCAGAGAATACAAGGCATAAATTCAATGTTTCTGAATTTACACAAGTGTGCTTTGTGACCTAAAATATGGTCTATTTTGGAAAATGTTCCTTATGCTGCTGAGACAAAGATATATTCTGATGCTGCTGGGTGAAACATTTGGTAGATGTCTGTTAAATCTAGCTGATCTATGCAATTGTTTAGATCTCTGGTTTCTCTGTTGAGTTTTTGCTGAGTTGATCTATCTAGTGAGGAGAGTGGTGTGTTAAAGTCCCCAATAATTAATGTCTTTGGACTTACGTGAGCTTTGAGGGAAAGTAGTGTTTCTTGGGTAAATATGGGTGCTCTGTTGTTTGACTAATAGATATTTAGAATTGTAATATCTTCCTCAAGGAGAGATTCCTTAATTAGTATGTAGCAACCTTCTTTATCTCTTCTCACTAATTTTAATTTGAAGTCTATATTATCTGATATTAGGATTGCAACTCCAGCATGTTTATGGGGGCCATTTTCTTGCTAGATTTTATTCCAGCTTTTCACTTTCAAAATGTTTTTGTTTTTATGGACAAGGTGTGACACCTGATGCAGCAGATAGGATATTGCTTTTTAATCCAACTGGACAGTCTATGTGGCTTAATTGGAGAGTTAAGTCTACTAATGTTGAGAGTTAGGACTGAGAAGTGTTTGGTAGTTCCTGCCATGTTATCCACTTTCTTAGGGGCTGTGGCAACTGGGTTTTTACTATGGTTCTTGCATTCTCAGTTTGGGTGCGGTTTCTTGGCCTTTATTGTGATCGTTTTGGTTTTCTATGTGTAGGATATCTTTAAGTATCTTTTGTAGGGCTGGTTTGGTGGAAATATATTGTTTCAGTTTTTCTTTCCTATGGAAGGTTTTTATTTGACTTTCAGTTATGAAGGAGAGTTTAGCTGGGTACAGTATTCTTGGTTGATACTTGTTTGTCTTTAGGGCATGGCATACATCATTCCAGGCTCTTCTTGGTTTAATTGTCTCTGCTGAGAAATCTGAGGTGATTCTAATTGGTTTCCTTTTACAGGTGATTGATCTTTCCTCCTTGACAGTGTTAAGGATCTTAACCTTGGTCTGAATTGATCCTGTGTGGATTATACTTTGACGGTGGGATGTTCTGTTCTGTTCTGGTCTATTTGGGGTTCTAAAAGCTTCTTGTATCTGAATAGGCCTATCTTTTTGCATGTTTAGGAAGTTCTCAGCTGGGATCCTGTTGAACAAATTTACTAGACCATTAACTTCTGTCTCTAGGTGCTCCTCTACACCCATTATCCTCAGATTAGGCATTCTGAGGGGTCTTCCAAATGTTGAATAGATCTATTATATTTCTTGGAGTTGTCTTGGATAATTGTATGTTCTTTCTCTATAATATCTAGGCTGTCTTCAATCTACGTGGTTCGATCTTCTCCATGGTCTAACCGGCTGTCAAGACTTACTTTGTTTTTTATTTCTTTTCCTTCTGATTGGTCAGCTTTGATGACTTCAGATTCTTTGTTGGAGCTTTATTTTAGATCTTGAATGAACTTCTTTACTTCCTTAATTTGGTGTTCAGTGTTTATTCTCAAACCACTTAGTTGATTGTTTATCGCTTCCTTGGACTCCCATTCTTTCTGTTGTGCTTCATTCGGCGTTCCATTTGTGGTCTCCCTGAATTCTTTCAGCTCTCTGTTTATGGATTCCATGAATACCTCGATTGATCTTTGTCTAGTGTCATCCCACTCTTGCAATTCCTGTATTACCCTTCAATTAGCTTCCTTAGGTTCACACAATTCCTGTAGTTCTCTTTGACTGTTCTCAACCTGCTTACGCAAGTCCTGTATCACTCTTTGAGTAGCTTCCTCATGATCACGAGATTCCTGTATTAATCTTTGATTTGCATGCTCACACTGAGTTCTTTGCAGGTTTTCAATCTTTTCATTCACCATGTTTGCCAGTAGTGTTTGCAGAGCTTTTGAGGAACCCTGCTCTGGATTATGCATTAACTGCTCTTTCACCAGATTATCATGAGTGGGATTTGAGATACATAGACTTGCCATTTTTCTTGTGTTTTTCCAGCTTGTTTTGTCCATTTGGTATGAAAGTAACATCAGTTTTGGGCTAGAACACTATTTTAAGGCAAGTATATACCAAAGTCCTGTAGTTTCACAGTGAAAATGGCTGCAGACACAATCTAGTTCAACAGATACAATCTATCCACCATCAAACAACTATGGATTAATGGGCTAAGAACAGCAAAAAAGTGTTTGGCAATCCAGAAATTATTAGGTTTAGGGAGAAATGTGGGGAAAAATAGGATTAGAGTGATGTGGAGAGGTTAAAAGAGAGTGCATTTAACCTAGTCCTAATCTCAGAGAGGGAAATGCATTGGACACAATGATAGGAGAGAGATTTAAAAAAAAAACAAAAAAATGTAAAAACAAAAATTTAAATATAGAAATAAAACACGTAAAAATTATGTAAGCTTAAAGAAATAATATTGAGAAGTTTCTCTTTAAGTCTTTACCCCACTTATTTATTAAGCAGTTGTTTCTTTGATAATTGGTTGGGGGTTTAATTTTTTGAGGTCCAGGTATATTTTAGACATGAGACTTCTGTGAAGAGGAAAGGCCAATAAACACATGAAGAAATGCTCAACCTCTCTAGCCATACAAGAAATGCAAATCAAAACAACATTGAGATACCACCTCACCCCAGTTATAAAGGCTAGAATCAAGAACTGTAAGAACAACAGATGCTAGAGGGGATGTGGACAGAAGGGAACCTTACTGCATTGTTGGTGAGAGTGTAAACTTGTTCAATCACTTTGGAAAGTAGTATGGAGGTTCCTCCAAAGACTCCACATAGAGCTCCGATATGACCCAGCAATCCCACTTTTGGACATTTATCCAAATGATCACAAACAAGACCATAGTAAAGCTACCAGCACAACTGTGTTTATTGAAGCATTAATTACTATATCTAAGCAATGGAACCAACCCAGATGTCCCCTAGTAGATGAATGTATCAAGAAAATGTGGTATATATACACAATGGAATTCTATGTTTCCATCAGAAAGAATGACATCTCCCCATTTGTTAGGAAATGGAAAAATTATATTAAATGAAGTAAGCCAGCCCCAAAGAAACATAGGTCCCATAGTTTCTCTTATTTGCAATAACTAGTAAATGTCTGAGACAAGCAGAATTGGGTGAGATAAGTTGATGTTAGGGAAATGAACCTCAAGTTAAGGATTCAATTTTGTTTTCTTTATTGCCATTGTTTCTAACATATTTATAAGATAATTTCTTTGTTGCTTTGTATGTCCCTTCTCCAGGGTATAACCCCTGTTTTCACTGTATTTGATATTGGTATAATTTGTGGAGGGAAAGGGACAAAACAAATTGTTTAAATAGGGATAAGAGTGGACTCATTGCAGCAATGAGATGTTCAAGATGTTATGTTGAAATATGAACTGTACAACTTTGACAAGATGGAGGGTGTTGCGGGGGGGTAGATGGGAAGGGATGGTATGGGGAAACAAAGTAGGAAGTAACAATGCTTAATAAGAAATGTACTCATTACCTTGCCCATGTAATTTTAACCCTTCAGTAAGGTATTTTCACAATAGAAAAAAATATTAATATGTAAAAAAAAAAGAAATAAAATAAAATAAAGCAGTGATATTGAAAGAAGAAAAGGATAGGATGAGAGGAAGGGAGGGATAGAAAGGAGACATGAAAAACTAAAAAATAAAAATTATTAAAATTAGTTACTTGAAAATTATATACGTAAAAAGACATAATAATGCTTAATGAACTTAAGTCTAAGAGGTTGTGAATTGATTAATAAATTTCTGGATTAAGTATTTACACAATGGGAGATAAGGTCTAATATTCGATGACGAGTATATATCTGGGGATGAGGAGAACATCAATTAAGTCATGCAAAAAAGAAAGAAACAGAAAAAAAATGAAAAGATTAAAAATGAAAAGGACGGAAAGGTCAAAAGTTATGAAAAAAAGCACACACACACCTATACCTAAAATAAAAAAAATATGAGAGAAAAAAAAGATTAATAGAAACCAATTTTTTTAAAAAGAAAAATATAAAATGTGCAAAAAGAGTTCTTTGATTTTTTTTGGGAAGGGGGAATGTGAAGATCCTGTATCTTCCCTGTGTCCATAACCAGTCTCTTGGTGGAATCTCTGGTCTGTTTGCCCTGTTCGATTTTCCTGTGGCTTAATTGGTTTCTTAAGTCAATTTGCTTTAGCAGGCAGAAATATGCTCTGCATTACCCAGGATTTTGTGATCTTCCTCCCAGGCTAGTTCAGTAGGAGCAAGATCTGCTTTGAGTATCACAAAAGAGGGAGATGGCTGTTTCCTCTAGTTTGGAGATGCTATGATGAGGCTAGGTTCTGAGTAGAGTTGAGTCCTTTCAGCAAACAGTAGCTTTTCCCTGAGAGCCTAGCTTTTGAGATACTCACAGAGCCCAGCCTAGATCCATTCTCAGGGTTTATGCTTACTGAATTTCAATTGATTGTCTAGGCTAATGTAGGGAGGGATAGCCTCTGGCTCTGTTTACCCAATGAAGAAAGCCACTCTTCAGGGGCGGAGTTCTCTCTGCCTGGGTTGGGTGACTTTCCCCTGGGTGGAGCTGAGACTGGTAGGCCAGGTCCCACTCCTGTGACTTGCTAAATGCCTCTTTAGTTTTCTTCCAAGGCCTGAGTTGGAGCTAGCTGCTCATCCGGGCCTTTGTCAGTATGAAAGATGGAGATCTCAGGTGGTGAGGGTGGGGCAGCCTTCCCTTCTCTGCTCCTTGGGAAGGAGTGAGGATGTCACGGTTTTACTCATGCCAGAGTCTTGGTTCCTGGGGAGTCTGTGGTCTGCAATCTGCAGGATGAAATATCTGCTCCTTTTCAGTTCTTGCTGGTGTTGAGTAGAATCTGTTGCCTGCTGTGTCTGACACCTTTGTCCTGGACTCTCTCTGCTGTAGGTATGGAGGCTACGGCCACTACTGTTGCTTCACCAACAGCCACAGCCATGGCTACTGGCAAATGCACAGCTCTGTCTCCTTGCTTGGATTTTCCCTCTCTGGCCAAACTCTCTGTACTGTCATACTTGGTGTGGTTCTCTAGCCTAGGACTGTTCACTGGAGCACTAAAATTGCTTTCTATGCGAAAGCTTGTTTAGCCTCCAGCTTCTCCTCCACCATCTTCCTACCACCTCATTTTCATTGTTATATGTTACAGGCTGCCCCTTTAATCTTTTTACTCTAGTCCTAATCCTTTGTTCTCTGGGTCCCAAGGAAGTTTTGAGTCAGGGAATGTTAATGAATCAGGGGAAAAATTATCCTTCCTTCTGGATACATAATGTAAAGCATTTAACCTATCCATTTTGGTCGAGTACATTCTAGGTGCATGGGAATACATTATTATTATGTAATTGTGTTTTTTAATTTTATTTTGTTTTTGTGAACATACTGTACAGAGGGGTTACAATTACAAGGACAGGATAATGCGTACATTTCTTATCAAGCATTGCAGCCTCCTCCTTTGTTTACCCTTCACATTCCTTCCCAGCCTCCCCTCCCACCCCCCATCCAATCCTCCCCCCAAAATATAACTTTGTAAAGCTCGTTTACGAAATTACAAATTGTATTTCTCATTGTTGCAACAGGTCCACCTTAAACGACTTGTTTTTCCCCATCTCCTACACAAGTTATACTGACATCAAATATAGTGAAAGCAGGGGTTATACTGTGGGGGAGGGACATACAAAGCAACAAAGAGATAATCTTACAAATGCATTAGAAACAAATGCATGAAAGAAAAAAACATTACAATACATATCTAAGGGTTCATTTTCCTAACATCACATTATCTGACCTTTTCCGCTTGACTCATACTTATACTAGATATTGCAAATAAGGAAAACCATGGGACCTAAGTTTCTTTGGGCCTGGCTTACTTCACTTAATATGATTTTTTCCAAGTTTTTCCATTTCCTAACAAATGGAGCAATGTCATTCTTTCTGATGGAAACATAGAATTCCATTGTGTATGTATATCACATTTTCTTGATCCATTCATCTACTGAGGGGCATCTGGGTTGGTTCCATATCTTAGCTATGGTAAATAATGCTGCAATACACATTGTTGTACTGGTAGCTTTAGTGTGGTCTTGTTTGTAAACATTTGGGTAAATGCCCAAAAGTGGGATTGCTGGGTCATAGGGGAGCTCTATGTGAAGTCTTTTCAGGAACTTCCATACTGCTTTCCAAAGTGCTTGAACAAGTTTACATTCCCACCAACAATGTAGTAAGGTTGCCTTCTGTCCACATCCCCTCCAGCATCAGTTGTTATTATATTTCTTGATTATAGCCATTCAAACTGGAGTGAGGTGGAATCTGAATGTTGTTTTGATTTGCATTGCTTTTATGGTTAGGGATGTTGAGCATTTCTTCATGTGTCTATTGGCTATCCTTCTTTCTTCTTCAGAGAAGTTTCTCTGACAGATCCTTGTCTGTTGTATGGCTAGTGAAGATCTTCTCCCAATCCGTGGGCTTTCTATTGATCTTGCTAGCCATGTCCTTTGCCATGCAGAAGCTCTGCAACTTCATGCAATCCCATTTGTCCAACCTTTCTTTGATTTGTTGTGTTTCCGGATCTCTATTCAGAAAATTTCGGCCTGAGCTGAGGAGACCTAGGGTTTCTCCTATTCCATCCTGTAATGTTTTCAGAGTGTCTGCTTTGACTTCGAGGTCTTTGATCCATTTGCAGTTGATTCTGGTGCAGGGTGATATGTAAGGATCTAGCTTTAGTTTTCTACAAGTAGTTTACCAATTTTGCCAGCCCTATTTACTGAAGAGGCTGTCTTTCTTCCATTCTATTGTTTTAGCTCCCTTATCGAAGATTAGATGGCTATAAGTCTGTGGGTTCATTTCTGGGTTTTCAATTCTATTCCATTGGTCCTGAGGTCTGTTCTCATGCCAATACCAAGCTGTTTTGATTACTATGGCTTTATAGTAGAGTTTGAAATTTGGTATTGATATTCCTCCAGCGGTGTTCTTTCCATTGAGGAGCGTTTTTGCCATTCGGGGTCTTTTAGTGTTCCATATGAATTTTTGGATTGCCGTTTCTATTTCCTTGAAGAATGAGGTTGGAATTTTGATAGGTATCGCGTTGAATTTGTAGATAGCCTTGGGAAGAATTGCCATTTTCACGATGTAAATCTTACCAATCCAGGAGCATGGGAAGTTTTGAAATTTTGTAAGTTCTGTTTTGATTTCCTTTTTCAAGATTTAAAAGTTTTCATCATAGAGTTCCTTCACTTCTTTGGTTAAGTTAATTCCTAGGTATTTTATTTTTTGTGGGGCTATTACAAATGGAGTTGCTTTCCTAATTTCAGTCACACTATTCTCATTGTTGACATACAGAAAAGCCACTGATTTTGGGGGGTTAATTTTATACCCTGCTACTGCCAAAGTTTTGAATCAGCTTGAGTAATTTGGGAATGGAGTCTATGGGATTCTTTAAATAAAAGATCATGTCATCTGCAAAGAAGGAGAGTTTTATTTCTTCTTTCCCTATTTGGATCCCCTTTATGTCTGCATCTTGTGTTATTGCCGTAGCTAGGCATTCTAATACTAGATTAAAGAGAAGTGGAGAGAGTGGAAATCCTTGTGTTGTTCCTGAGTTAAGAGGAAATGGCTTTAATTTTTCACCATTAACTATAGTGCTGGCTGTAGGTTTGTCATATACAGCCTTTATTATATTGAGGAATGTTCCATGGATTCCTTATATTTTCCAAAACCTTCATCATAAAGGGGTGTTAGATCTTGTCAAATGCTTTTACTGCATCTATTGAGATAACCATGTGGTTCTTATTCTTGCTCCTGTTGATGTGATGAATAATATTAATTGATTTGTGTATATTGAACCAGCTTTGCATCCCTGAAATGAATCCTGTTTGATCATGGTGTATGATTTTTTTTGATGAATTGTTGAAGCCGATTGGCCAAAATTTGTTGAGAAGTTTTGCATCAATGTTCATCAAAGAAATGGGTCTATAGTTCTCTTACTTTGATGAGTCCCTGCCTGGTTTTGGGAACAGGGTTATGATGGCTTCATAGAATGTGTTCAGTAGTGAACTCTGTCTTTCAATTTCATTGAAAAGTTGGAGGGGTATTGGTGTGAACTCTGCTTTGAAGGCCTTGTAAAATTCCACTGTAAAACTATCTGGTTCTGGACTTTTTTTAGCTGGGAGGTCTCTTTTTGATCTTTCTATTTCAATGCTTGATATGGGCCTGTTAAGATGGTTTAACTCACCTTGGTTTAATTTTGGCATGTCAATATTTGCTAGGAAAAGGTCCATTTCTGTCAAATTCTCAAACTGATTAGCATAAAGTTTTGAGAAGTATTCCCTTATAATATTCTGAATCTTTGTTGTTTCTGTGGTGATGTTTCCATTCTCATCTCTGAGTTCATTTATTTGGGTGTGTTCTCTTCATTTTCAAATAAGATTTGCTAAGGGTCTGTCAATTTTGATAATTTTTTCAAAGAACCAACTCTTTGTTTTGTTGATTCTCTCTATAGTGTTTTTGGATTCTAATTCATTTAATTCTGATTTAATTTGGTTATTTCTTTCCATCTACTGGATTGTGGTTTATCTTGCTGCTATTTTTCAAGGAGGTTTAGCTGTGTCATTAAATTGTTGGTTTCAGATCTCTCCAATTTGTTGATGTAGGAGCTCAGAGCTATAAACTTATCTCTGAATACTGCCTTTGCTGTGTCCCAGAGGAGCTGGTGATTTGTGTGTTCCTTTTTGTAGAATAGCATGAACATTTGAATTTCCTTTCTAATCTCTTCCATGATCCACTCGTGATTCAACAGTGTGTTGTTCAGCCTCCATGTGATACCAGACATTGTTTGGTGGCTTTTGGTGTTGAATTCTAATTTTATTCCCTTGTCGTCAGAGAGAATGCAAGGTATAACTTCAATGTTTGTGAATTTAGACAAGTTTACTTTGTGGCCTAAAATGTGGTCTATTTTAGAAAATGTTCCATGTGCTGCTGAGAAAAACGTGTATTCTGATGCTGCTGGGTGAAATGTTCGGTAGATGTCTGTTAAATCTAGTTGATCTATGCAGCTGTTTAGATCTGCGGTTTCTCTGTTGAGTTTTTGCCGAGTTGATCTATTTAGTGGGGAGAGAGGTGTGTTAAAGTCCCAACAATTAATGTCTTTGGATCTATATGGGATTTGAGGGAAAGTAGTGTTTCTTGGATAAATTTGGGTGCTCCATTGTTTGGAGAATAGATATTTAGAATTGTAATATCCTCCTGAAGGTGAGAACCCTTAATTAGTATGTAGCGACCTTCTTTTTCTCTTCTCACGAATTTTAATTTGAAGTCTATTTTATCTGATATTAGGATTGCAACTTCCGCCTGTTTATGGGGGCCTTTTGTTGGTAGATTTTGCTCCAGCCTTTCACATTGAAAGTGTGTTTGTTTTTACGGGCAAGATGTGACTCCTGAAGGCAGCAGATAGAAGGGTCTTGTTTTTTAATCCAAGTAGACAGTCTATGTCGCTTAATTGGAGAGTTAAGTCCGTTACCGTTAAGAGATAGGACTGAGAGGTATTTGGGAGTTCCTGCCATGTTTTCCACCTTCTTGGGGGCTTGGAAAAATGGGTTCTTCCTATGGTTTTGGATTCTCAGTTTGGGTGCAGTGTCTTGGCCTTTATTGTGGTCTTGCTGGTTATCTATTTGTAGGACATCTTTAAGAATCTTTTGTAGGGCTGGTTTGGTGGAGATGTATTGTTTCAATTTTTCTTTGCTATGGAAGGTTTTTATTTGGCCTTCAGTTATGAAGTAGAGTTTAGCTGGGTACAGTATTCTTGGTTGATAGTTGTTTGTTTTTTGGCATGGCATACATCATTCCAGGCTCTTCTTGCTTTGATTGTCTCTGCTGAGAAATCTGAGGTGATTCTAATTGGTTTCCACTTATAGGTGATTAATCTTTTCTCCTTGACAGCTTTAAGGATGTTTTCCTTGTTCTGAGTTGATCCTGTGTGGATTATAATGTGACGGTCAGATGTCCTATTCTGATCTGGTCTATTTGGGGTTCTAAAAGCTTCTTGTATCTGAGTAGGCCTATCTTTTTGCATGTTTGGGAAGTTCTCTGCTAGGATCCTGTTAAACAAATTTCCTAGACCATTAACTTCTGTTTCAAGGTGCTCCTCTACACCCATTATCCTTAGATTAGGCCTTCTGATGGTGTCTTCCAAGTGTTTGTAGAGCTATTTGGGAACTCTCTTCTGGATTATTCATTATCTGTTCTAACCCCTGATTATCAAGATTGAGAATTGATATACACGGATTTGCCATTTTCCTTGTGTTTTTCTGGCTTACTCTGCCCATTTGCGATGAAAATAGCACCAGTATTGTGGTGGAACACTATTTTAAGGCAAGCATCAACCAAAGTCTGAATTTGCACAGACAATGGTCTAGAGATACAATCTAGTTCAACAGATACATCTATTAAACATCAAACAACTATATGTTAATGGGCTACGAACCGCAAAGAAGAATTTGGAAAACCAGAAATTATTAGGGTTTGGGAGAGATGTGGGTAAAAGATAGGAATAGATTGATGTGGGGAGGCACAGGGAGAGTTAACTAAGTCCTAATCTCAAAGCAGGAAATAGGTTGGGTAGGATGAAAGTAGAGAGAGAGAAAAAAAGAAGAAAGGGAAAGGGAAAAGAAAAGAGACCAGAAAAAATAGAAAAGTAAAAATTAATAATATTATGCAGAAACGAAAGCAATCTATTTAGAGAAGAATGTGCATATATTGAGAGAAGGGGAGGGATATAAAGGAGATGTGAAAAAGTTAAAAATAAAAATGCTTAAAATATTATATAGGTATAAAGAGGTAGTACTGCTATTAAGGAATTTAAGTCTCAGAGGTTTTGAATTGAGTAATAAATTTGTGCATTAAATATGTACACAATGGGGGATGGGGTCCAGTTGTCAACTACGGGTTTATCTGAGGATGTGCAGGACAAGAATTAAGTCACATAAAGAAGGACAAAAGAGAGGAAAAGGTGAAAAGGATAAGAAAGGAAGAAAAAAAGATTAGAAGTTCAGTAGAGCTAAACAAAAAAACAAAAAGATAATTAAAAAAAAGAGAAAGAAAACAAAAAAAGAAAGAAAAACACACACTCACATATCTCTGAAATCAAAATCATAAGAGGAAAAAAAAAGTTACTGGAAAACAATTTTTTTTTCAAAAAAGGCAAAAATTAGAGATTAAAAAAAGTTTTAGAAAAGAAAAAAAAATTTTTATATAAGGTAGAAGAAGAAGAAGAAGAAGAAGAAGAAGAAGAAGAAGAAGAAGAAGAAGAAGAAGAAGAAGAAGAAGAAGAAGAAGAAGAAGAAGAAGAAGAAGAAGAAGAAGAAGAAGAAGAAGAAGAAGAAGAAGAAGAAGAAGAAGAAGAAGAAGAAGAAGAAAAAAAGTTCTTTGATTTTTTGGGGAGGGGTGGGAAAAATCCTGTATTTCCCTTGTGTCCGTAACCAGCCTCTTGTTGGAGTCTCTGGTCTGCTTGTGGTCCTGTGGCTTGGTTGGTTTCTTAAGTCAGTTTGTTCGAACAGGCAGAAAAATGCTCTGGTTTACTCAGGATTTTACAATCCTGAGATCCCAGGCTAGTTCAAAGGGAGGCAGATCTGATTTGAGTATCACAAAAGAGGGAGATACAGTGATGAGGCTAGGTTCTGGGTAGAGTTGAGGCCTTTCAACAAACAGTAGGTTTTCCTGGGGGCTGGTTTGTGAGAAACTCACAGAGCCCAGCCTGGAGCCACTCTCAGAGTTTCTGCTTACTGAATTTCAATTGATTGTAGAGGCTGCTAGAGGGAGGAGCAGCCTCTGGCTCTGATTACCCAGTGAAGAAAGCCACTCCTAGGTCTGGCCCCCGAACTGGGTGACTTTTCCCTGGGTGGAGCTGAGTCTGGCAGGTCACGCCATTAAGTTCTTGTGACCTGCTAAATGACTCGTTTTATTCCAAGGCTTGAGTTGGAGCTAGCAGCTCTGCCGAGCTTTGTCAGTATCCAAGATGGAGATCTCCGCTACTGGGTGGGGGGAGAGGTGGCCTTCCCTCCTCTGCTCCCTGAGAAGGAGTGAGGACATCAGGCTTCTACTCACGCTGAGTCTTGGTTCCTGGGTCGTCCCTGGTCTGCGAACAGCAGGATGAAGATGTCTGCTCCTTGTCGGTTCTTGCTGGTGTTGAGTAGAATCCGTTCACCCCGTTGCATCTGGCTCCTTCGTCCCAGACTATCTGTGGCTCAGGTATGGCTCCTGCGAGCTCTGCCGCTGATCACCAGTGCTGCCGCCGCCGCGGCAGCTGCTGGCAAGAACTCAGATGTGTCTCCTTGCATGGATTTTCCCTCTCTGGCTTAACTCTCTGTCCTGTGATGGCACACTTGGTGTGATTCTCTGGCTTAGAACTGTTCACTGGAACTCTAAAACTGCTTTCTATGCGAGAGCTTGTTTAGACTCCAGCTTCTCCTCCGCCGTCTTCCCGGAACTCCTCCGATGCAATTATTTTTGAGATAGTAAAAAGAAATGTTTATAAAATTGTTTACTCTTGATCCTCTATTGAAAATATGTATGCATACTGAAGTTTTCTTCTCCCATATACATATGTTATGATCATTAGCTGTTCAGAATTTAATGAGGCATATTTATCATTACTTATCTATGGCAATTACGCCACACAACTACTTAATGTCCTTCATAGATTGAAATATTGTTTACTGATCATAACTTTCCTTATAGAACAATACTTTATTCTTATTCTACATTTACTCAAAATACATATATTTGAGGTCTGAATTGAAGCCATTGGAAAGTTCTTACCTGAGAAACTAATAATTGAATACAGCAATATTAGGTCCCTTGACAGTTAACAATACAATCATGAAGCCTATTGAAATTGTTATAATAAATGTTGAAGGGGGATAAGGGTGAGGGGTGAGGGTATTGAGTTTAGGATACACTGAATATATGGCATTGACATGAACCCCCTATGTACGACCAATATTCACTAATATGAATTTTGGAAAGAAAAATAGAAGATAAGTATTTGCTGTTGCTGGATTAGGCAAATCAAGTGCTTAACACATGTGGCTATCATAATTTTGTATTTTAGAAAACATGGAATACCTGCATTGGATTTGTTTTATTGTCTCTAGATGATGCCTGTGATATTCATTGCTTGTAATTTGCTTGTCCCTTAGATATTAGTATCTCATTCATAATTGTTGGAGAATGAGGAATAAGATGAAGGATGATGTATGCCTTTAGAATTAATTTGATTCTCTTATAATGAGACTCAGCCTTGGCCGAAAGATGCTGTGGGATTCATAAATTAGGAAAGTAACCTGAATGTATCCCAATTTGACATGCTCTCATAGAGTTGTCTCTGTGGTAATATATTTTTTTAATGCTCTGTTGAACCTGTTCTCTTTACTGAAATGAAAATGCATGTTTGACATACTTGGTCTAGTTGGTTGTTTGATGAAATGAGATTTTCCTTACTCTTTTCTGCCAGTGCCTATTACTTAAATTGAGAGTGTGAACAGATACTTTGAAAAATGCTCATTTAGGGAATAATCTTCTCTAGTAACTTTGAATGTATACAAATAATGATAGAACTGAATGGACTACATTGAACATAGACTGAAAATTAATTTGTCATCAAATATTTTAACTGCTGAATCTGGCTTCTGAACTGCCTAGATGAATCATTGAAAATCCTTCCTTTGTCATTTGTAAAAAAGGCTAATATTAAAAAAGAATGTTCATATGCTTGCATGTAGGAGTATAGGAAGATTAACATAAACTTTCTGGTATCAAGATTACTTCACATGACATGTGTGGGTATTCAAACAGGCACTTGTCTTGGAAATAGTTTAAAATAGGCAGTACAGTTACAACAATCTCAAATTGCTAGAAGTTAGACTTATTCTTCCCCTTCAAAATGTACTGAACAATGCTCCATGTTTATTAAAGAGAAGACTAACTCTGATGCCATTGGTCTTTAGTTTTCCTTAAGAGCTTTGTTTACTGTGTATGTCAGAGGTTAACTTATTGCCTATTGTGGTAGGATTACCACAGAAAGATTAGAAATCCATTTCATAACCATCTGTGTATAACATGGAGAATGATAAAACAACAGTGTCTTTCATTTTACTTATTCACTTCCTGGTTATCCAGTGTCATATAAAGACATTGGCAGTACTTTACAGACAGATAAAAGACAAATTTGAATATTGAGAATCATTTTCCAATTTTATTATTAGAGAAAAATCACAATTTACCCTAGTGTGAATTTGAATTAAGCTTCATAATGGTGATGGCCAATTTTGATTTTTGCCTAAGTTACTATTTATTTATTCTTGTGATTTTAACCATTATTTGTGAGAGGACAAAGTCTTTGCCATCTGATTTAATTTTGTTTATAATTGTTATCTGGGGGAGAGACTTTGTTCACATTTTTCTTGATTTAATAGAATCTGTATTGCTCAAACATTAAATTATGTAATTCATAAGACAACTATACAACCATATGAATCATACAATTCTAGTTTAGCCAATATTACTATCTGAAAATGTATGAGCAAATATGCGAAATAAACTCTTATCCTGCTGTAGAAAAATCTGTATATACTCTAATGGCTGATTATTTTACTCATATTCTGTTCAATATGATCTTATTTTCAGTTATTTTTTTCTGGGTCAAAGAAGCATGTATATTTAAATATTCAAAGATTCTATTTCTTCAGTGTAAAAAATAAAATACTGAGAGGCAGAGAGAGTAGGTAGTGCTCTGCTTTGTTGCTTATAAAAATTTTTCACTTATCTTCTCTAGGGAAAATTTGCTGACTAATAATTTCCCATTATGATTATGTAAGGAGTGCAGTTCCAGATTTTATAAGGGAGCACATGCTTAAATATGAAAATATACAATCCTTGCATTTCATATTTTCTCTCTGTCCAGCTCCATCCTATGCATAAAATCAAAGCAGATCACAGAACAGTTACAGTGTTAACGATTTGCAGAGGTTTGTGTTAAGTGCACAGAACATGAAGAAAAGGTTTAAGAAGTTCAATCGATACAGCTGAACAACGAAGGTACTATTGAGAATAGCCTGATAGACATGAACAAAGGAAGGTTAATGCTGCTTCAGCGAAACACTTGGGTTAAATACATAAACAAAGCGGGGGGGGGGGTCAAAGATACGTCTAGAATTGGAAGAAGAGGCAAGAAAAAAGAGCACAATTCAATGTCTGTCTTGTTGCAAAAACAGAATTGAGAAGAAGAAGAGAGTGTCCCTTGATGAATAATGTACTATGGTGAATAAGTAGGTAGTTCTAAACTAAATCAATCTTTTTCACTGTTTCCTCTGACAGTTATTTACTTTTACCTGGAAGCGTTACCTGCTACAGGTTAAGCAATCCAAATGTCAAGGCCGTTTGGTATTCTGAACAACATACTTCTGAATATTTGTAAATGAAGGGAGTAATAATCCTTACATGGGAATTTATCTTTTTTTCCTCCTGTACAAAAATCCACATCAGTATCCCTATTTAAACAATTTGTTTTTTCCCTTCCCCTCCACAAATTATACCAACATCAAATACAGTGAAAACAGGGACATCGTCAGGGAGGGACATACAAAGCAACAAAGAAATCATCTTTTAAATATGTTAGAAACAATAGCAAGAAAGAAAAACCCATTTGAGTCCTTATCCTGGGGTTCATTTCACCTAACATACAGGTGGATCCATTGCAACAATCAGATGTACAAAATGCTATGTTGAAAAACGAACTTGACAACTTTGGTGGGGGAGGGGAGGAAAGGGGGCTGGGGTGCAGGGTTGTGGAGATTGGAGGGCAGGAATGGTAGGGGGAAAACAAAGGAGGATGCAACAATGCTTGATAAGTAATGTGCTTATTACCTTGCTCATGTAATTGTAATCCCTCTGCACAGTATTTTCACAATAAAAAAAAAAAAACAATTAAAAAAAAAGAAAAAAGAAAAAAATACCTAAAAAAAATCCACATCATTTTTTCATCAAGGCAAGCTGATGATGTTTTAAAATTATTTATTTCAGATACTTATTTGGAGATTCTCTCCAATTGGAGATTCTTGTTACTTTCCTTTCATGGCTTTCCTTTTACTTTTGCCTTAAAATATTATTTTTAATATATGTTCTGCAATCTGTGGTAGGTAATCATGTCTTCATTTTTTTCTAACAGATTAATATCGAATAATCTGTATTTTCTCTCGTAGAAGCCATTTCTTAATGTATCATCTATCTTACTTAGCTTTAATAGCTGACTGCCAGTATTATCAGAGGCTAAGCTTAATGCAAAATTGCTATAAATTTCATGCATTGCAATTTTGAGCAACATGTAATGAACAAAAATATGCATGATAACTTACATTTTTCCTAAGGGCATCAATGGAATAGTCTGAGTATCATCCACATGGAGACATATGATAGGAGATGAGTTAAAAATTGGAGTATTTAGGAATATGTGTAGGCACTGAACTATGACCTCTGGCTGGGAAAACTAACTTTTCTTACGAATTTGCTGTAGGATACGGATAGATTTTTTTTTGGTGGTCATTGGGCCTCAATTCTGGTCCTGAGTACTGTCCCTCAGCAATTTAGCTCAAGGCTAGTGCTCTACCACTTGAGCTACTTCTGGCTTCTTGTGCTTATGTGGTGCTGAGGAATTGATCCATGGGCCTCATGTATGCAAGGTGAGCACTCTACCACTGAGCCACCTTCCTAGCCCTGTAATAAACTTTTAAACAAAGTGTCTATTGTAATTATAAGGAGAAAATGCAATTGTTCTGAAACTAGAAAAGTAGAGTGACAAATGTTAGTTAAGAAGGAGGAAATTATAAAGAATCCAAAAGACAGAATAGAGTAACAAGGCAAATTAAGTCAACACTAAACCCTGAGAAGGATCAAGTAAGCTTCCAGAGGCTATGGACTTACTACAACTTTAATGTGAATCTGTTATTTAGAATGTAGAAAGTTTTAGTTATGACTTCTTTGAAAATAAGTACAGATTGGCTATATTCATTTGAGTGACTATAGACAAAATGCATGGGTGATGAAATGCTTTATAAAAGTTAAGAGCATCTGAATTTTGAAGGAAATCATTGAAAAACTAAAAGCCACAGAGAAGATTTTTTTCACTTTCACAGTAGTGGTATTAGAACTCAGAGTTTCATGTTAGTGAGTCAAGAACCCACTGCTTGAGCCACATATCCAACCTATTTTTCTCTGGGTATTTTCAGACAAGGTCTGTATTTTGCTCTAGCTAGTCTATGATCCTCTTACTCATACTTCTTACTATAGCTGGGATGACAGGCACACATGACCACACCAATCTATTTGTTTTGTTGAAATGTGTATATAACAAACTTTTTATTTTTGCCAGTTGTGGGGATTGAACTCTGGGCTTGGGCACTGTTCCTCAGCTCTTAAGCTCAAGGCTAGTGCTCTACCACTTGAGCCACAGTGTTACTTCCAGTTTTCTGGTGGTTTATTGGAGATAAGGGTCTCATGGACTTTCCGCCTTGGCTGGGCTTTGAACTGCAATCCTCAGATCTCCACCTCCTGAATAGCTAGTAAGAAACATTTTTTCCCAGGCTTAGATTCTATACATGTAAGTACTTCATCTAGCTGTTGATTAATATGGGGATTTCTAGTAATATTTTTTGGACAGGCTTTGAACTTCCATCCTTCCAATCTCTACCTTCTTATTACCTAGTATTGCAGGAGAAGCCACAGTTTTCTGGCTTTTTGATTGTTGTTTTTCGTGGTATTGGGATTTAAACTCAGGATCTTGTACTTTCTAGGCTGGCACACTAAAACTTTTGTTATAACCCCAACTTTTGTTTCCCTCATAGGTCATTTTTCAGCTAAGGTTTTACTTTGTGGCTAACGCTGTCCTAGGACCCTGATTTTTATATTTATGTCTCCAAATAACTGGAGTGATATCCCAATTACAGGCTTATAGCTATAGACATGTAACTGGAATTTCAAGTGTGAGCTTCTACATCCTATGGCCACCTAATCTTTGATAAGGGAGCCAAAATTATCAGATGGAAGAAAGCCTCTTCAACAAATGATGCTGGCAAAATTGGCTATATGCATGTAGAAAAGTGAAGTTAGATCCTTATACGTTATCCTGTACTAAAATCAACTCCAAATGGATGAAAGACCTCAACGTAAGATCAGATGACCTGAAAATATTACAGGAAGGTTAAGGGATATGCTAGAGCTCCTTGGCACAGGTCAAAACTTCCTAAATAAAATTCTAGAAATTCAATGGGATCACATTAAACTGCAGAGCTTTTGCACTGCAAAGGACATAGCTAGCAAGATAAATAGAAAAGCCATGGATTGAGAAAAGATCTTCACTAGCTATACAACGGATATGGACCTTATACCAAAAATATACATAGAGCTCAAAAATTAAATCCCTCAACAAAATATTCTCAAACAACCATCCCATTAGTCAGTGAGCTAAAGAATTAAAGAGTCTTATCTGGAGAGAAAATAAGAATAGTCAATAGATATAAGAAGAAATGTTCAACATCTCTGGCTACAAAACAAATGCAAATAAAACCATATTGAGATTTCACCTCACCCCAGTTAGAATGGCCATTATCTAGAAAATAAATAATAATAGATGCTGGCAGAAATGTGTCCAAAATTCAATGCTACTACACTGTTGTTGGGAATGCAAATTGGTTCAACCATTCTGGAAAGCAGTATGGAGGTTCATCAAAAAACTACACATAAGGCTTGGAAGGTAGCTCAGTGGTAGAGTGCTCGCCTTACATACATGAGGCCCTGGGTTCGATTCCTCAACACCACATAAGCAGAAAAAGCTGGAAATTAAGCTATGGCTCAAGTGGTAAAGCACTAGCCTTGAGCTGAAGAACAGAGACAGTGCCCAGGCCCAGGGTTCAGGCCCCATGACCAACAACAACAACAAAAAAGACTATACATAGAACTACTTTATGATCCAACAATCCCAAATGATTACAAACAAGTCCACACTAAATCTATCAAAACACCTATATTCACTGCAGCATTATTTACCACAGCTGAAATATGGAACCAACCCAGATGCCCCTCAGTAGATGAATGGGTCATAAAATGTGGCATATATACAAAACGGAATTCTATGTTTCCATCAGGAAGTATGGCATTGCACCATTTGTAAGGAAATAGAAACACCGGGGGGAAAATTGTATTAAGTAAGCCAGACCCAAAAAAACATAAGTTCCATGGTTTCTCTCATTTATAATAATCAGTATATGCCTAGGATAGTCCTAGCAGATGATCACGATAGTTTAATAGCTATATACTTATGACCATATAAAGTAAAGCTAATCAAAATGAATTCTAAGATATGGGGGGGGGGAGGGAAAGGTGGTTTTTTTCATTTTTTCATTTTTCTTTTTGTTGTACATGGGGCTTGAACTCTGGGCCTAGGTGCTCTCTCTCAGCTCTTCAACTCAAGAGGAGTGCTCTACCATTTGAGCCACAGTGCCACTTCCAGTTTTCTGGTGGTTAATTGGAGATAAGAGGCTCATGTGGTTTCCTGCTTTGAACTGTGATGCTCAGATCTCAGCCTCATGAGTAGCCAGGATTACAGGCGTGAGCCACTGGTGCCCTGAATGCTTCTGTTTTTAATGTATTGTGTGAAGTCGTTTCTTTTTCTTTCATTTGTTTGTCTTGGGTTTATTCTCTGTTGTCACTTTTTAATTTTGGTACCCTGTGTCTTGTATATGCTTTTATCTGATTTGGGGAAATAACAAAATGGTGAAGCTAGGACAAATGGAGAACCAATGCAACATTGATACTCAGTTGGAAATGAACTTTACAACTTGGGTGGAGGAAGTTGGGGGGAGAAATAGTTGTAGAAAATGAAGGCGTGGGTAACAGTGTTCAACAAGAAATGTACTTGTTACCTTGCTTATGTAACTGTAACTCCTCTGTACATCACCTTTACAGCAGAAAATTTTTAAAAATATTTTAAACCATTTAGAATATATAATAAATATTTACAATTATGTAATTATAAAAGCCTATTTCAAAAACAGAGAAAGTACTGGGATAGAAATGTCACTAAAGAAGAGGAGGTAATGATCATTTTGTATATGAAATGATGTACACCATCATTTGTCACTAAAAAGAGATAAATTAAAACCACAATAAGATATTACTTCAAATCCATCTGAATGATAATAATAAGAAGAAGAAATGAACCCCAAGATAGGGATCTTTTTCTTTCTTACTATTGTTTTTATATATGTATAGTGCACTATGTGATTTTTTTTTGTTTCTTTGGTATGTTCTTCCCCCACGGTGTAACCTCTGCTTTCACTGTATTTGATTCCAGTGCCTTGCATCTTGTATATACATTTTTCTAATTTGGAGAGAAGAAGGGAAATAACAAAATGCTTAAATAAGGATACAGGTTGACCCATTGTAACAATGAGATACAAGACACTATGTTGAAAATGAACATTACAACTTCGGGGAGGAGGGAGGGTTTCAAAAGGTGAGGAGGGAAGGGAGAGTAGGGGAAAAACAAAAGAGGAGGTAACAATGGTCAACAGGAAGTCTACTCATTACCTTACTCACGTAACTGTAACCCCTCTGTACAATATTTTTACAATAAAACATATAAAAGTAATCATAAATTGCAAATTGTGGTGAGTAAATAGGAAAACATTATTAGTATATTTATAAATTAATTATAGGCATGCAAAATGGTAAACCACTTTGGAAATCTGTAGAATTTTAGAAGAAAAGCTTTGTGTATATTTATAGTATGACCTAGCAAATCTACCAGCAGTTATCTTCCCAAGAGTGTCTTTGACCACACAATGACTTGTATGTGAATGTTTATAACCGTATTAATCATAATTTTTCAAAAGATAAAAAATAAAATGCCTATCAGGTTGTAAATAGATTTAGTTTGTTGCATATTTGTATGATGAAATATAAACTAAAACAACATAATGATATAAACTACATCATTGAAACTCAGAATATTCAGTGAAGTTTAGGAAGTCAGTTATGTGACCAGATATTAATTTTATTTTCCTTGTTTTCCAGTACTGAGGCTGGAACTCAGGACCTTACATTCTCAGTTGGCTTTTTTGCTGAAAGTTGATATTCTACCACTTGTGCTATACTTCCACTTCTATATATTGAATTTTTTTAACAGGTGATCTTCAGAGGAATATAAGTTTTCTTGTCCATGTAATGCCTCCTTCCAGATGACTGACTAGCATTATCTAAATCAAGCCATTATTTTGAAATTTCCCGCAAGGGTTAAGTACCTGGCTATCTTTCTCTGAGTTAATGTCAGAGCAGTAATTGGACTTATTAATTAATATAAATAGTTTGGCCAGGTGCCAGTAGCTCACAAATAAACCTAGGTATTCAGGAGGTAGAAATCTGAGAATCACGGTTCAAAGCCAACCTGGAGAGGAAAATATATGAGACTCTCATCTTAAAACAAAATACACACATACACACACACAGCTAAGGGACAGCACTCAGACCCTGATTTCAAGCCCCATGTCAGGCATCAAATTATCTATCATCTATCCATCCATCCATCTGTCTGTCTGTCTATCTGCCTGCCTGCCTGCCTGTCTGCCTGCCTATCTATCCATCCACTATCCATTTATTGCTGGCAGGAGACTCTTGCTTTCACTTTGTGGCTATACACTACACACACACATATACAGAGAGAGAGAGAGAGAGAGAGAGAGAGAGAGAGAGAGAGAGAGAGAGAGAGAGAGAGAGAGAGAGAGAGAGAGAGAAAGACTGCAATGCACAACCATTAACAATATAGGTCTTTGGTGATTGCCAAATGCATTATTGACCTACCAAGGAAAAATTTTCAAATAACTGAATGCAGGTTTCATGTGTTTTTTATGCATTTCTGGGATTTTACACTAATGTTGGAATCATTCAAGATATTGAAACTGCAAGACTTTAATTAGATTGCCAGTTTATCTATTTTGATCCTGGGGTTGGCTAGTAAGACCATTAAGTAAACATCATTGTACTTTGTTGTTCTTGCCTTTGTTTTGCAAGGCTAGAGCTCAATTGCAGCAGCCTGGGCTGTTAAGGGGAGGGGAGGTAGCAGGAGGTTCTAAGATTTACAATAGTTGTCAAGGAACAGATAGGGGATGATGCAGAGACCCACTAGTGACTGCTCTTGAAATCAGTTTTTTTTTAAATGGGGGTCAATGTGCAACTCCAGAATTTTCAAAAGCAACAGCAATAGCCTTGACTTGAATATGTTTCTCTTTTTTTAAGCTTTGTTCTGACGCAAGTAATCGATAGTGTAGTTTTGGTGAAAAAGATCCCTTTTGACAGAAGCTCTAAGATTGATTACCTAGATCAATACCATTTTTAAGAACAATTTATCAAGACTGTATTTAAACGGAGACCATGATGCATTTAAACTGTTAATAATCCAAACCTTTCCCCCTCTCCTCCTCTTTATGGATTATCTACTTTTTCCCTAACAGCACAATAGTTTCCACAATAACATGTAATGTCATACACAGTTAAAATTAGGTAACAATTCTTCAGTTTTTCTGCTCCTTGTTCTCCTCACAATGCCATGTCATTTCTAATTTGCAAATTACCATTTTGTTGTTCACACAGTATTGAAAGTTCTGAAATCTTAGGTTTTCTTGGTTTTGTAAAAATGAAGAACCACATCCTGAAAGATAAAGGAAGGCAAAGCAATCCTGAGCTTTGTCACAATCTGGATCTTACATTTTCAATCAGCTACTCTGGGGATAGGTGTAATTGCCTTCGTAATTCAGACAAAAGCACATTTTTGGCCTGAATGAATTTGGTAATTGTAACTGTCGATCCAGTTTAGTGGAGGGTAAAATCTGTCCTTATATGTCAATGTATGCTTCTAAAAATTATAACAATGAGAAGCAGTGACTAGCTACAACTGTTCAAAATTGGTTAATATAGTCAATTTCCCTCATCTTTTAAGAATTAAACAATCATCCATCTGCCCAGAATGCAAGGAAACATGGAAACACAGAAATAGAAATAGTTTTCCAAAACACTTTATAGAAAACAACAAATTTTTGCTTTCTTGAAGAAAATAAAAGTAAAGGTGATTGTTGTCATTTGGAAGCTTTAAAGGTGCTTGTAACTTGCTGAGCAAGGGGATTCACAACTGTAATTAGTAGCTACTCCGTGGGTAGAAATAGAGAGGATTAGGGTACAAGACAAGTCTGTACACAAAGTTTATGTGACTCAATTAAAAATAAACTGGCCCAGTGGTGCATGGCTGTTATTCCAGGTTTATGGGAAGGGTAAATAGAGAATCATAATCAAGACCAGCTCATACATAAATGCAAGACCCTCTCTAAAAAATGATAACAGCAAAAAGGGTTCAGGATAGGGCTCAAGTGGTAGAGTAAGGCCCTAAGTTCAAATCTCAGTACTATCAAAAATTGTTCTTAACTCTTGTGTTTATGGGTTCATTTTAAACTGCTAGTGCCTTGAAGAAGAGACAGAATAAATAGTGGCGTTCAGGTGTCATTTTCAAAGCATTTTCTGTAAGTCAAATCTCCACGTGGCTTTGTTTAGATTTTTCTTACATGCAGTTTGGAGGGATCTTATAAAAACTAAACATTTATGTAATCCTGGCCAAGAAAAGTTAGGATGATAAAAGGTCAATAATATAGTAAGGTGTATGACTCTCTATTTGTAAAGATTCACTATAAGATTTTATAAACTCTAAATTATTATGTGAATGATTTTGGAAAATTTTGCGAATTTGGGGTTACAAAACTCATGGTACATTTTGAGTTGGTATTATTTGATACTAACTTTTAAAATAATATTCTGTTAACTTGGAATATTCTACATGTCCCCTCTTTGGAGTTTATGTATGAGAGAGTGGAAGATTTAGGGGAATACATAGTAGGTTTACTAATAGAGACTGTGCTGTCCAGGTGATCCAAAGCCACTCTACTTTGATTTTCCTTTTTGTATATTTAGTGAAAAAAGGCAAGTGATTTGTCCAGTCTATGAAAAAAAAAAAACAATCTCTATTGTAGGCTTTCTGCCATTTATAGAAGAGAGCAAACATGGCTCCATTATAGCTTGTACTTGAATGCAATGGATCACAGCACAAAGGAAGGTGGCGAACTTGGTATTGTCATTACCTCATGTTAGTCATTCATTGTTTTTACAGCCCATCTTATCAATTCTTAAACATTTACTGTTGACTCATAAATGCAACATCCATTATTTGAGAGCTCAGTCTTCCTCTTCAAAGTATTTCCAAAGAAGAATCTGTAAGCTTTCCCCTCCCCAAAAGCATTTTTAGAAGTACAGAAAATTCTACAAATTACATTCTGCCTATAACCATATCCATTCCAGTAACATTTTGAGATTCCAATTGTTTTGATATGTATGTGGTTCTTTAGGGTTATGAAACAAATTACAGTCTTACATATCAGAGTTTTGGGCAACATTCTTCCCTTTATACTCATAGGAAAGACCCAGTCCATTCCAGTTGCTTTCCTGTATTCCTGGGAAACGTAGTTTGCTTATTTTAGAAATGACTGGATTCTTATTAACACTAGATAATAGTCATGATCAATAAACATTTTATGTGAAGATATGCATAAGTGACTACATATTATGAAAAGAATAAGTTTATTACATGGCTTGGAGACTTGTATATGACCCTTGTTTGTTTACTAAGCTGGCTGCTTCAAAGCCTCACTGGACACCAATAAACTCTTTGGCAGACAGGTAGATTAACCTAGTAAAAAGCAATAAGTCCAAGTATATTTAAAGGTCTTTTATTGTTATTTTCATATAGACAGAAGCAAGATAAGTATCTCCTCATCTTTTGTCTCATATACCACAATCAAGTGCTCAGACCATAGGTCACATAAATGGTAATACATTCTATTGCTTAAAGGTTGTTTTCATACTGCAACTGAAGTTATTTTAGTGATAACATCTCTCCAGAGAATGGGAAGATAAAGCCATAGGTCCCTGTACTCATCAGAATTAGAGGCTGTTGTGAATCCAGCTATATGGTAGCCTCCTTTAAGATAGATAAGCAAATATATGATTATTTCGTAGTGGTGCTTCACCTTCTAGAAGTTCCTCACATGACTGGCTTTCCAGGATCTGAGAGAATCCCAGTGTGTGTGCTGTGCCCAGGCACAGGACAGTTAGGGTTAACATTGACCTCAGAGCCAATGTGTCTGCTTGCAGCATTTTTAGGAGGCCAGCATGGATCCCTACATTCTCAAGCAACTTCACTGAATTATCTCATAGAACTTTTATTTTTTTTCTTCTCATTTCCAATTCAAAGTTGTGTGTATTTATGCCCACAGCTTTATTTCCCCACACTTTTGGTTGTGCCCTCTGGTATTGATCTTAATTCTTAAATTACCAGATCCTGAAAATGGTTCTGTATCAAAACTGACTCCTGTAGCCAAACAAGTAAATAGGAGAAATAAGTTAATTTTACAAAATGGGGGTGGGGGGAGTTTATTTCCTAGGCAGTATACATACATGAACATGCTGGATTGGACTTAATGGGGGCAAATTTCATTAAAAAAACTAGGTTTTACAGATTATTCTCTGTATTTAAATCATGTACTCTAGCATCATGTGCCTAGTCAGGAGATAATGACCTAATTTTATATTCTTTGCTTATTACTGGTGGCTTTGAATTCTGTGACTTCCTGTTAAGATTTTAGGCTCATACTTGCAATCTAAATATTTCATCCAGCATTGACCTTACTCTGAACAAAAGGTGGCAACAAGTCAATGAAGACATTAAAACATACAAAGTTTAACAAAGGATATTTTGTAAAACCTCATCAAGCAGTTATACATGGATGGATAGATAAATAAAATATACATGCCTACATACAGATATATTTGAGGATGTTTATCTCTATATTTTATTTATCATCTACCTGTTATATGGGAATTCGATTGTGAGATACAAAGAAGCCACATTCTTAGCTATGGTGAATAATGCTGTGATAAATATAGTTGTGCTGGTAGCTTTAGTATGGTCTTGTTTGTGATCATTTGGGTAAATGCCCAGAAGTAGGATTGCTGGGTCATAGGGGAGCTGTATGTGCAGTTTTTTTGAAGAACTTCCATACTGCTTTCCAGAGTGGTTGAACAAGTTTATTCACCATAGCTAAGATATGGAACCAAACCAGAGCCCTTCAGTAGATGAATGGATCAAGAAAATGTGGTATACATATACAATGTAATTCTATGCTTCCATCAGAAAGAATGACACTGCCCCATTTGTTAGGAAATGGAAAGACTTGGAAAAAATTATATTAAGTGAGGTAAGTGAGGTAAGCCAGACCCAAAGATATACATGTCATATTGTTTATCTTACTTGCAATAGTTAACATATGTCTAGGATAATCTTATCAGATAAGCAGAAAATCTCAATAGCTATTTACATTTAACCAAATAAAATGATGCTAAGTGAAATGAACCCCAAGATATAGACACAGAGGTTTTTCTTTGTTGCTGTTCTTTTTAATGTACTATGTGATTTTTTATGTTTCTTTTGTATGTTTTTCTCTCTGTGGTATATCCCCTGTTGTCACTGTATTTAATTTTGGTAACCTGCATCTTTTATATACATTTATCTGGGGAGGGGAGGGGGAATAACAAAATGCTGAAACAAGGGAACAGGATGACCCATGCAACAATGATACTCACAAGACATTTTGGAAATGAACTTTACAACTTTGGGATGGGGAATGGGGGAAATGGGGAGAGGGAAGTGATAGTAGGAGAAAAACAAAGGAGGGAATAGTAATGCTTCACAAGAATTGTACTCATTACCTTACTCATATAACTGAAACCCCTTTGTCAGCATCTATACAATATAATAAAAATTTTTTTAAAGAAGCCACACTGATAGAGGTTGAATCCAGAGTTTTTATTTGAAAGCAGGAGAATGCAAGCAATCAGGCCTATGTCCCCACAAAAACCTCAGCCTCCAGGCTCTTAATACTGTTAGAAGCCTGAAAAAATATCAGTGAACAATCTCAAGAGACAAGATCAAATTTAATAGAGTTGAAGAGGGATGCCATGGTGACCTGAGGAGAGTCAGGAGACACAATGGCAACAGAGGGGGTCGGGCCTAAATATGGTCATGGTTAGGAAGCAGAATCACAGGGAGCTCAGGAGTTCAGAGTCTCTTGACTTCATGGTACATGTCTAGCAGGTCTGGGAACATATTATCCAAGTTCCCACCTATCTGCTTCTAGTTCAGGAGCCTATCAACTGGGGGTAGTTTTCAATTCTACAAGTTTTTGGAAAGTCCCGGTCATATGTCAAGATATCAAGATGGCGCCAGTTAGATCCAGTATTCATATTTCACATTTATGTATGTGTTTGTTTATCATTTATAAATTTATACTAAAATATAATGGGAAAGAATAATGATTATTAGAAATCAAGAAGAACAGGGTGAATGGGTGGATAAAGGAGGCTACATTTGATTAGAAAACACTAAATATTTGTGTTGACATATTGCAGTGAACTTCATTAATATGTACAATTAATGTTAGGTTTTTACAAAGAGATTGCCGAGTAAGAACAACAGCACACACATGGTATTCAGGTAAGGGGTAGGTTTATTCATCGTTCCGGCTCCCATCAGGCCATCTTGGTCCTCCACGCAGTGGGGAAAGGCCTGGGAAAGAGAGTTGGGAGAGTTGGGAAAGAGAGAGAGCTGGGAAAGAGAGAGAAAAGAGCTAGAAAAGAGAGAAAAGAGTTAGAAAAGAGCTAGAAAAAAGAGCGTCTGGGAAACGTGGGAAAGAGAGAGTTGGAAAGAGAAGGGAGCTGGGAAAGAGAAGAGAAGGAAAGAGCTGAGAAAGAGCTAGAAAAGAGCAGAGAGAGGGCATCTGGGCCTGGGCTAGGCCTTATCTAGAGTATGGGTGGAGAAAGGTGTGGCCACATCAAATTCAGATGTGACCTCAGTAGATGCAAATGTGACCGCTTCCAGGTGTCCCAGTTGCCTAGGTAACGCAGGTACTGGGTGGATAATTTGCTGCGAGGAAGGTGGAGTCTGCTAGCCATCCAGGAGCGGATCTTACAATTAACATGTCAATCTAAAATAAGGTAACAAAAACAGTAATATTGGAAGATGGCTGAGGAGAAGCTGGAGTCTAAACAAGCTCTCGCATAGAAAGCAGTTTCAGAGTTCCAGTGAACAGTCCTCAGCCAGAGAATCACACCAAGTGTGCCTTCACAGGACAGAGAGTCAGGCCAGAGAGGGAAAATCCAGGCAAGGAGACACATCTGAGCTCTTGACAGCAGCCGCCCCGGCGGCGGCAGCGGCGACGGCAGGCAAACGCAGGCGCCATACCTGAGCCACAGAGAGTCTGGGACAAAGGAGCCAGACGCAGCGGGCGAGAGGATTCTACTCAACACCAGCAAGAACCGACAAGGAGCAGACATCTTCATCCTGCAGTTCGCAAACCAGAGACGACCCAGGAACCAAGACTTGGCGTGAGTAGAAGCCTGACGTCCTCACTCCTTCTCAGGGAGCAGAGGAGGGAAGGCCATCCCTCCCCCCCCCCCCCACAATACCGGAGATCTCCATCTTGGATACTGACAAAGCTCGGCGGAGCTGCTAGCTCCAACTCAAGCCTTGGAATAAAACGAGTCATTTAGCAGGTCACAAGAACTTAATGGCGTGACCTGCCAGACTCAGCTCCACCCAGGGAAAAGTCACCCAGCACGGGCGCCAGCCCGAGGAGTGGGTTTCTTCACTGGGTAACCAGAGCCAGAGGCTGCCCCTCCCTCTAGCAGCCTCAACAATCAATTGAAATTCAGTAAACAGAAACCCTGAGAATGGCTCCAGGCTGGGCTCTGTGAGTTTTTCACAAACTAGCCCCCAGGAAAAGCTACTGTTTGTTGAAAGGCCTCAACTCTACCCAGAACCTAGCCTCATCTATGCATCCCCCTACTTTGTGATACTCAAAGCAGATCTGCCTCCCTTTGAACTAGCCTGGGAGGAGGATCGCAAAATCCTGGGTAAAGCAGAGCATTTTTCTGCCTGTTCGAACAAACTGACTTAAGAAGCCAACCAAGCCACAGGACCACAAGCAGACCAGAGACTCCAACAAGAGGCTGGTTACGGACACAAGGGAGATAAAGGATTTTTCCCATCCCTCCCAAAAAAATCAAAGAACTTTTTCTTCTTCTTCTTCTTCTTCTTTTCCTTTTTGGTACCTTATATAAAAAAATTTTTTTTCTTTTCTAAAACTTTTTTTAATCTTTAATTTTTGCCATTTTTGAAAAAAAATTGTTTTCCAGTAACTTTTTTTCCCTCTTATAATTTTGATTTTAGGGATACATGAAAGTGCGTTTTTCTTTTTTTTTTTGTTGGTCGTGGGGCTTGAACTCTGGGCCTGGGCGCTGTCCCTCAGCTCTTCAGCTCAAGGCGAGCGCTCTACCACTTGAGCTACAGCGCCACTTCCGGTTTTCTGGTGGTTTATTGGAGATAGGAGTCTCACGGTCTCTCCTGCCCGGGCTGGCTTTGAACTGCGATCCTCAGATCTCAGCCTCCTGAGTAGCTAGGATTACAGGTGTGAGCGACCAGCACCCGGCGAGAGTGCGTTTTTCTTTCTTTTTTTGTTTTCTTTACTTTTTTTTCTTTTTTAATTATCTTTTTGTTTTTTTGTTTAGCTCTACTGAACTTCTGATCTTTTTTTTCCTTTCTTATCCTTTTCACCTTTTCCTCTCTTTTGTCCTTCTATATGTGACTTAATTCTTGTCCTGCACATCCTCAGATAAACCCGTAGTTGAGACAGCTGAACCTCATTGAAAAAGAGCAGCAAGTTAAATCCCAATCCAGTAGATGTAAATAAATGATTAAAACTAAATCAGAATTAAATGTATTACAATCCAAAAAAACCATTGAAAGAATCAATAAAACAAAGAGTTGGTTCTTCGAAAAAATTAACAAAATAGACCCTTAGCAAATCATATCAGAAAAAGAAGAAAACACACACAAATAAATGAACTCAGAGATGAGAATGGAAACATCACCATGGAAACAACAAAGATTCAGAACATTATAAGGGAATACTTCTCAAAACATTATGCTAATCAGTTTGAGAACTTGGCAGAAATGGACCTTCTCCTAGCAAATATTGATATGCCAAAATTAAACCAAGGTGACTTAAACCAACTTAACAGGCCCATATCAAGCATTGAAATAGAAAGAGCAATAAGAGACCTCCCAGCTAAGAAAAGCCAAGGACTAGATGGTATTACAGCGGAATTTTACAAGGCCTTAAAAGCAGAGCTCACACTAATACTCCTCCAACTCTTCAATGAAATTCAAAGAGAAAGTTCACTACCGAACACATGCTATGAAGCCATCATAACCCTCATCCCGAAAACAGGCAGGGACTCAGCAAAGAAAGAGAACTATAGACCCATTTCTTTTTTTTTTTTTTAATTTAATTTAATTTTATTTGTGAACATACTGTACAGAGGAGTTACAGTTACATGGGCAGGATAATGCGTACATTTCTTAACAAGCATTGCAGCCTCCTCCTTTGTTTACCCTTCACATCCCTTCCCAGCCTCCCCCTCCCCCACTAATCCCAATACTTCTCCTTCCCTCCCTTCCCCCCCTTCCCTCCCCCCCGCCCCTCCCCCCCCCCCCCCCCCCCCCCCGGCACCAACGTTGTAAAGCTCGTTTTGGACATGACAACTTGTACTTCTCATTGTTGCAACAGGTCCACCTGTATCCTTAAACAACTGGTTTTTCCCCATCTCCTCCACAAGTTATACTGACATCAAATATAGTGAAAGCAGGGGTTATACTGTGGGGGAGGGACATACAAAGCAACAAAGAGATAATCTTATAAATGTGTTAGAAACACATGCAAGAAAGAAAAAAACATTAAAATACACATCTAAGGGTTCATTTTCCTGACATCACATTATCTGACCTTTTCCACTTGACTCATACATATACTAGATATTACAAATAAGGGAAACCACGGGACCTACGTTTCTTTGGGCCTGGCTTACTTCACTTAATATAATTTTTTTCAAGTTTTTCCATTTCCTAACAAATGGGGCAATGTCATTCTTTCTGATGGAGGCATAGAATTCCATTGTGTATATATACCACATTTTCTTGAGTCATTCATCTACTGAGGGGCATCTGGGTTGGTTCCATATCTTAGCTATGGTAAATAATGCTGCAATAAACATAGTTGTGCTGGTAGCTTTAGTGTGGTCTTGTTTGTAAACATTAGGGTAAATGCCCAAAAGTGGGATTGCTGGGTCATGGGGGAGCTCTATGTGAAGTCTTTTGAGGAACCTCCATACTGCTTTCCAAAGTGGTTGAACAAGTTTACATTCCCACCAACAATGAAGTAAGGTTCCTTACTGTCCACATCCCCTCCAGCATTTGTTGTTGTTAGAGTTCTTGATTTTTGCCATTCTAACTGGAGTGAGGTGATATCTCAATGTTGTTTTGATTTGCATTTCTTTTATGGCTAGGGATGTTGAACATTTCTTCATGTGTCTATTGGCCATCCTTCTTTCTTCTTCAGAGAAGTTTCTCTTTAAGTCTTTCGCCCACTTATTTACTGGGCAGTTGTTTCTTTGAGGATTTGTTGTTGGGGGATTTAATTTTTTGAGTTCCAAGTATATTTTAGATATGAGACCCTTGTCTGTTGTATGGCTAGTAAAGATCTTCTCCCAAACCGTGGGCTTTCTATTGATCTTGCTAGCTATGTCATTTGCCATGCAGAAGCTCTGCAACTTTATGCAATCCCATTTGTCCAACCTTTCTTTGATTTGTTGTGTTTCCGGGTCTCTATTCAGAAAATTTCGGCCTGAGCCAAGGAGGCCTAGGGTTTCTCCTATTCCATCCTGTAATGTTTTCAGAGTTTCTGCTTTGAGTTCAAGGTCTTTGATCCATTTGGAATTGATTCTGGTGCAGGGTGATATATAAGGATCTAGCTTAAGTTTTCTACATGTAGTTAACCAATTTTGCCAGCACCATTTACTGAAGAGGTTGTCTTTCTTCCATTCTATTGTTTTAGCTCCCTTATTGAAGATTAGATGGCTATAGGTCTGTAGGTTCATTTCTGGGTTTTCAATTCTATTCCATTGGTCTTGAGGTCTGTTCTTATGCCAATACCAAGCTGTTTTGATTACTATGGCTTTATAGTAGAGTTTGAAGGTTGGTATTGATATTCCTCCAGCAGTGTTCTTTCAATTCAGGAGCGTTTTTGCTATTCGGGGTCTTTTATTGTTCCATATGAATTTTTGGATTGCCTCTTCTATTTCCTTGAAGAATGAGGTTGGAATTTGGATAGGTATTGCGTTGAATTTGTAGATAGCCTTGGGAAGTATTGCCATTTTCACAATGTTAATCTTTCAAATCCAGGAGCATGGGAGGTTTTGCCACTTTCTAAGTTCTGTGTTGATTTCCTTTTTCAAGATTTTAAAGTTTTCATCATAGAGGTCCTTCACTTCTTTAGTTAAGTTAATTCCTAGGTATTTTATTTTTTGTGGGGCTATTACAAATGGAGTTGCTTTCCTAATTTCAGCCACACTTTTCTCATTGTTGGCATACAGAAAAGCCATTGATTTTTGGGGGTTAATTTTATAACCTGCTACTTTGCCAAAGTTTTGAATCAGCTTGAGTAATTTGGGAGTGGAGTCTATGGAATTCTTTAAATACAAGATCATGTCATCTGCAAAGAGGGAGAGTTTTATTTCTTCTTTCCCTATTTGGATCCCCTTTATGTCTGCATCTTGTCTTATTGCTGTAGCTAGGCATTCTAATACTAGATTGAAGAGAAGTGGAGAGAGTGGGCATCCTTGTCTTGTTCCTGAGTTAAGAGGAAATGGCTTTAGTTTTTCACCATTGAGTATAATGCTGGCTGTAGGTTTGTCATATACAGCCTTCATTGTATTGAGGAATGTTCCATGGATTCCTAATTTTTCCAAAACCTTCATCATAAAGGGGTGTTGGATCTTGTCGAATGCTTTTTCTGCATCTATTGAGATAACCATGTGGTTCTTATTCTTGCTCCTGTTGATGTGATGAATAATATTAATTGATTTGCGTATATTGAACCAGCTTTGCATCCCTGAAATGAATCCTGTTTGATCGTGGTGTAAGATTTTTTGGATGAATTGTTGAAGTCGATTGGCCAAAATTGTGTTGAGAAGTTTTGCATCAATGTTCATCAAAGAAATGGTTCTATAGTTCTCTTTCTTTGATGAGTCCCTGCCTGGTTTTGGGATGAGGGTTATGATGGCTTCATAGAATGTGTTCGGTAGTGAGCTTTCTCTTTCAATTTTATTGAAGAGTTGGAGGAGTATTGGTGTGAGCTCTGCTTTGAAGGCCTTGTAAAATTGCACTGTAAAACCATCTGGTCCTGGACTTTTCTTAGCTGGGAGGTCTCTTATTGCTGTTTCTATTTCAATGCTTGATATGGGCCTGTTAAGCTTCTTTAACTCATCTTGGTTTAGTTTTGGCATGTCAATATTTGCTAGGAAAAGGTCCATTTCTGTCAAGTTCTCAAACTTATTAGCATGAAGTTTTGAGAATTATTCCCTTATAATGTTCTGAATCTTGGTTGTTTACGTGGTGATGTTTCCATTCTCATCTCTGAGTTTGTTTAATTTGGGTGTGTTCTCTTCTTTTTCTGATAAGATTTGCTAAGGGTCTGTCAATTTTGTTAAGTTTTTCGAAGAAGCAACTCTTTGTTTTGTTGATTCTTTCTATAGTTTTTTTGGATTCTAATTCATTTAATTCTGATTTAATTTTGATTATTTCTTTCTGTCTATTGGATTGTGGTTTATCTTGCTGCTCTTCTTCAAGGAGGTTTAGATGTGTCATTAAATTGTTAGTTTCAGATCTCTCCAATTTGTTGATGTAGAAGCTCAGAGCTATAAACTTGCCTCTGAGTACTGCCTTTGCTGTGTCCCAGAGGAGCTGGTAATTTGTGTGTTCATTTTTGTTGAATAGCATGAACATTTGAATTTCCTTTCTAATCTCTTCCATGACCCACTCTTGATTCAGCAGTGTGTTGTTCAGCCTCCATGTGATACCGGACTTTCTTTGGTGGCTTTTGGTGTTGAGTTCTAATTTTATTCCCTTGTGGTCAGAGAGAATGCAAGGTATAACTTCAATGTTTGTGAATTTAGACAAGTTTGCTTTGTGGCCTAAAATGTGGTCTATTTTAGAAAACGTTCCATGTGCTGCTGAGAAAAACCTGTATTCTGATGCTGCTGGGTGAAATGTTCGGTAGATGTCTGTTAAGTCTAGTTGATCTATGAAGCTGTTTAGATCTGCGGTTTCTCTGTTGAGTTTTTGCCGAGTTGATCTATCTAGTGGGGAGAGTGGTGTGTTAAAATCCCCAACAATTAATGTCTTTGGATCTATATGGGATTTGAGGGAAAGTAGTGTTTCTTTGATAAATTTGGGTGCTCCATTGTTTGGACGAATAGATATTTAGAATTGTAATATCCTCCTGAAGGAGAGATCCTTTAATTAGTATGTAGCGACCTTCTTTATCTCTTCTCACAAATTTTAATTTGAAGTCTATTTTATCTGATATTAAGATTGCAACTCCCGCCTGTTTATGGGGGCCGTTTGCTTGGTAGATTTTGTTCCAGCCTTTAACATTGAAAATGTGTTTGTGTTTACGGGCAAGATGTGACTCCTGCAGGCAGCAGATAGAAGGGTCTTGTTTTTTAATCCAACTAGACAGTCCATGTCGCTTAACTGGAGAGTTCAGTCCGTTAACGTTAAGAGATAGGGCTGAGAGGTATTTGGGAGTTCCTGCCATGTTATCCACCTTCTTGGGGGCTGCGAAAACTGGGTTCTTCCTATGGTTCTTGGATTCTCAGTTTGGGTGCAGTTTCTTGGCCGTTGTTGCGGTCTTGTTGGTTTTCTATGTGTAGGACATCTTTAAGAATCTTTTGTAGGGCTGGTTTGGTGGAGATGTATTGTTTCAATTTTTCTTTGCTATGGAAGGTTTTTATTTGGCCTTCAGTTATGAAGGAGAGTTTAGCTGGGTACAGTATTCTTGGTTGATAGTTGTTTGTTTTTAGGGCATGGCATACATCATTCCAGGCTCTTCTTGCTTTGATTGTCTCTGCTGAGAAATCTGAGGTGATTCTAATTGGTTTCCCTTTATAGGTGATTACCCTTTTCTCCTTGACAGCTTTAAGGATGTTTTCCTTGTTCTGAGTTGATCCTGTGTGGATTATAATGTGACGGTGGGATGTCCTATTCTGGTCTGGTCTATTTGGGGTTCTAAAAGCTTCTTGTATCTGAATAGGCCTATCTTTTTGTATGTTTGGGAAGTTCTCTGCTAGGATCCTGTTAAACAAATTTCCTAGACCATTAACTTCTGTTTCTAGGTGCTCCTCTACACCCATTATCCTTAGATTAGGCCTTCTGATGGTGTCTTCCAGGTGTTGGATAGATCTATCATATTTCTTGGACTTGTCTTGGACGGTTGTATGTTCTTTCTCTATAATATCTAGGCTGTCTTCAATCCCTTAGATTCGATCTTCTGCATGGTCTAACCTGCTGTCAAGACTCTCTAATTTGTTTTTTATCTCTTTTCCTTCTAATTGGTCAGCTTTGATGGCTTCAAGTTCTTTGTTGAAGCTCTGTTTTAGGTCTTGTATGAATTTCTTTACTTCCTTAATTTGGTGTTCACTGTTTGTCCTCAAATCACTTAGTTGATTGGTTATGGTTTCTTTGGACTCCCATTCCTTTTGTTAGGTTCCATTCAGCATTCCCTTTGTGGTCTCCCTGACTTTCTTCAGCTCTTTGTTAATGGATTCCATGAATGCTTTTAGTGATCTTTGTGTGTTCTCTACCTGGTCTCTCAATTCCTGAATTACTCTTTGATTAGCTTCCTCCCATTTTTGGGATTCCTGCAGTTCTCTTTCCTCCCGTTCGTGGGATTCCTGCAGTTCTCTTTGAGTGTTCTCAGCCTGCTCACGCCATTCCTCCCTTTCTCTTTGAGTATTCTCAAGTTGTTCATGCAAATCCTGTATCAGTTTTTGAGTAGCTTCCTCACGCTTATGATATTCCTGTATAAACTTTTGGGATGCCTCCTCTCTCTCCCTATCACGCTCATACAGAGTCCTTTGTAAGTTGTCAAACTTCTCATTTATCATGTTTGACACCAGTGTTTGTAGAGCTATTTGGGAACTCTCCTCTGGATTGTTCATTATCTGATCTGACCCCTGATTATCAAGATTGGGAATTGAGATACCCAGATTTGCCATTTTTCTTGTGTTTTTCCGGCTTACTCTGCCCATTTGAGATGAAAATAGCACCAATTTTGTGCTAGAACACTATCTTAAGGCAACCATCAACCAACGTTTGCATTTATACAGTCAATAGTATACAGATACAATCTAGTTCAACAGATACATCTATTCAACATCAAACAACTATATGTTAATGGGCTTCGAACAGCAGAGAAGAATTTGGAAAACCGGAAATTTTTAGGGTTAGGGAGAGATGTGGGTAAAAATTAGGAATAGATTGGTGTGGGGAGGCACAGGGAGAGTTAACTATGTCCTAATCTCAATGCAGGAAATAGGTTGGGTAGGATGCAAGTAGAGAGGGAGAGAAAAAGAAGAAAGGGAAAGGGAAATGAAAAGAGACCAGAAAAAAAAATAGAAACGTAAAAATTAATATAGTTATGGAGATTGAAAGACCATCTATTTAGAGAGGAATGTGAATATAATGAGAAAACAGGAGGGAGATAAAGGAGATGTGAAAAACTTAAAAAATGCTTAAAATATTATATAGGTATAAAGAGGTAGTACTGCTATTAAGGAATTTAAGTCTCAGAGGTTTTGGATTGAGTAACAAATTTGTGGATTAAGTGTGTACAGAATGGGGGATAGGGTCTACTAGTTAACTATGGGTTTATCTAAGGATGTGCAGGACAAGAGTTAAGTCCCATACAGAAGAACAAAAGAAAGGAAAAGGTGAAAAGGATAAGAAAGGGAGAAAAAAAAAGATCAGAAGTTCAGTAGAGCTAGACAAAAAACAAAAAGATATTTAAGAAAGAAAGAAAAAGAGAGAGAAGACAAGAAAAGAAAGGAAAACGTACATTCACGTATTCCTAAAATAAAAATTATAAGAGGGAAAAAAAAGTTACTGGAAAACAATTATTTTTCAAAAAAGGCAAAAATGAAAGATTAATAAAAGTTTTAGAAAAGGAAAAAAAAAATTTATATATATAAGGTACCAAAAAAAAAAAGAAAAGAAAAGAAGAAAAAAAAGTTCTTTGATTTTTTTTTTTTATTTTTTTGGGAGGGGTGGGAAGAATCCTGTATCTCCCTTTTGTCTGTAACCAGCCTCTTGTTGGAGTCTCTGGTCAGCTTGAGGTCCTGTGGCTTGATTGGTTTCTTAAGTCAGTTTGTTCGAACAGGCAGAAAAATGCTCTGCTTTACCCAAGATTTTGAGATCCCCCTCCCAGGTTAGTTTACTGGGAGGGTGATCTGCTTTGAGAATCACAAAAGAGGGGTGATGAGGCTAGGTTCTGGTAGAGTTGAGGCCTTTCAACAAACAGTAGCTTTTCCCTGGGGCTATTTTGTGAAAAATTCACAGAGCCCACCCTGGAGCCATTCTCAGGGTTTCTGTTTTTCAATTGATTGTGGAGGCTGCTAGAGGGAGGGGCAGCCTCTGGCTCTGGTTACCCAGTGAGGAAAGCCACTCCAATGGCTGGTGCCTGAGCTGGGTGACTTTTCCTTGGATGGAGCTGAGTCTGGCAGGTCACTTCGCCGTTAAATTCTTGTGACCTGTTAAATAACTCGTTTTATTCCAAGGCCTGAGTTGGAGCTAGCAGCTCCTCCGAACTTTGTCGGTATCCAAGATGGAGATCACCGGTGCTGGGGGGGGAGGGGTGGCCTTCCCTCCTCTGCTCCCTGAGAAGGAGTGAGGACGTCGGGCTTCTACTCACGCCGAGTCTTGGATCCTGGGTCGTCTCTGGTCTGCAAACTGCAGGATGAAGATGTCTGCTCCTTGTCGGTTCTTGCTGGTGTTGAGTAGAATCCTCTCGCCCGCTGCGTTTGGCTCCTTCGTCCCGGACTCTCTGTGTGAGCGCTCAGGTATGGCTGCGGCTGCAGCCGCGGCTGCGGTCGCCGCTGCGACCCTGCCGCAGCCACGGCGGCTGCTGCCAGGCGCTCAGATGTGTCTCCTTGTCTTGGCTTCCCCTCTCTTGTCTAACTCTCTGTCCTGTGATGGCACACTTGGTGTGATTCTCTGGCTTAGGACTGTTCACTGGAACTCTAAAACTGCTTTCTATGCGAGAGCTTGTTCAGATTCCAGCTTCTCCTCAGCCATCTTCTCGGAACTCTAGACCCATTTCTTAGATGAACATTGATGCAAAACTTCTCAACAAATTTTGGCCAATCGACTTCAACAATTCATCAAAAAAAATCATACCCCACGATAAAACAGGATTCATTTCAGGGATGCAAAGCTGGTTCAATATATGCAAATCAATTAATATTATTCATCACATCACCAGGAGCAAGAATAAGAACGACATGGTTACCTCAATAGATGCAGAAAAAGCGTTTGACAAGATCCAACACCCCTTTAGGATGAATGTTTTGGAAAATTAGGAATCCATGAAACATTCCTCAATACAATAAAGGCTGTATATGACAAACCTACAGCCAGCATTATACCTAATGGTGAAAAAGTAAAGCCATTTCCTCTTAACTCAGGAACAAGACAAGGATGTCCACTCTCTCCACTTCTCTTCAATCTAGTATTAGAATGCCTAGCTACAGCAATAAGACAAGATGCAGACATAAAGGGGACCCAAATAGGGAAAGAAGAAATAAAACTCTCCCTGTTTGCAGATGACATGATCTTATATTTAAAGAATCCCATAGACTCCACTCCCAAATTACTTAAGCTGATTCAAAACTTTGACAAAGTAGCAGGGTATAAAATTAACCCCCCCAAATCAGTGGCTTTTCTGTATGCCAACAATGAGAAAAGTGTGGCTGAAATTAGGAAAGCAACTCCATTTGTAATAGCCCTACAAAAAATAAAATACCTAGGAATTAACTTAACCAAAAAAGTGAAGGACCTCTATGATGAAAATTTTAATATCTTGAAAAAGGAAATCAAAACAGAACTTAGATGCTCCCATGCTCTTGGATTGGAAAGATTAACATCGTGAAAATGGCAATTCTTCCCAAGGCTATCTACGAATTCAACATGATACCTATCAAAATTCCAACCTCATTCTTCAAGGAAATAGAAGAGGCAATCCAAAAATTCATATGGAACAATAAAGACCCCGAACAGCAAAAACACTCCTCAATGGAAAGAACACTGCTGGAGGAATATCAATACCAAATTTCCAACTCTACTATAAAGCCATAGTAATCAAAACAGCTTGGTATTGGCATGAGAACAGACCTCAGGACCAATGGAATAGAATGGAAAACCCAGAAATGAACCCAAAGACCTATAGCCATCAAATCTTTGATAAGGTAGCTAAAACAATAGAATGGAAGAAAGACAGCCTCTTCAGTAAATGGTGCTGGCAAAATTGGTAAACTACTTGTAGAAAACTAAAGCTAGATCCTTATATAACACCCTGCACCAGAGTCAACTGCAAATGGATCAAAGACCTCGAAGTCTAAGCAGCCACTCTGAAAACATTACAAGATGGAATAGGAGAAACCCTAGGTCTCCTTGGCTCATGCCGAAATTATCTGAATAGAGACCCAGAAACACAACAAATCAAAGAAAGGTTGGACAAATGGGATTGCATGAAGTTGCAGAGCTTCTGCATGGCAAAGGACATAGCTAACAAGATCAGTAGAAAGCCCACAGATTGGGAGAAACTCTTCACTAGCCATACAACGGACAAGGGTCTCATATTTAAAATATACTTGGAACTCAAAAAATTAAATCCCCCGACAACAAATCCTCAAAGAAACAACTGCCCAATAAATAAGTGGGCTAAAGTCTTAAAGAGAAACTTCTCTGAAGAAGAAAGAAGGATGGCCAATTGACACATGAAGAAATGCGCAACCTCCCTAACCATAAAAGAAATGCAAATCGAAACAACATTGAGATCCCACTTCACCCCAGTTAGAATGGCTATAATCAAGAACTCTAACAACAACAGATACTGGAGGGGATGTGGACAGAAGGGAACCTTACTTCATTGTTGGTGGGAATGTAAACTTGTTCAACCACTTTGGAAAGCATTTTGGTGGTTCCTGAAAAGACTTCACATAGAGCTCCCCTATGACCCAGCAGTCCCACTTTTGGACATTTACCCAAATGTTTACAAACAAGACCACACTAAAGCTACCAGCACAACTATGTTTATTGCAGCATTATTTACCATAGTTAAGAAATGGAACCAACCCAGATGCCCCTCAGTATATTAATGGAGCAAGAAAATGTGGTATATATACACAATGGAATTCTATGCCTCCATCAGAAAGCATGACATTGCCCCATTTGTTAGGAAATGGAAAAACTTGGAAAAATTATATTAAGTGAAGCAAGCCAGGCCCAAAGAATCATAGGTCCCATGGTTTCCCTTATTTGCAGTATCTAGTTTATGTATGAGTCAAGGGGACAAGGTCAGATAATGTGATGTTAGAATAATGAACCCTTAGATACGTATTTTAATGCTTTTTTCTTGCATTTGTTTCTAACGCATTTATAAGATTATCTCTTTGTTGCTTTGTATTTCCCTCCCCCACAGTATAACCACTGCTTTCACTATATTTGATGTCAGTATAACTTGTGGAGGAGATGGGGAAAAACAAGTCGTTTAAGGATGCAGGTGGACCTGTTGCTACAATGACAAGTACATGTTGTCATGTCGAAAACGAGCTTTACAACGTTGGTGCGGGGGGTGGGAGGGGGAGGGAGGAGGATTGGAAGGGGAGGGGGGAGAAATAAATTTAAAAAAACAATAATATCTCTACCTTTGATATTGGCGTATCCGACTAATCTCTAGTACGCTTGAAGATGATATCCTGGGAATAAGTATGACCTGAATTCATGTGTATAGAGAGTACACCAATAATTGAAAATCACTAAAAGTGATTCTGAAGAAAATTGTTGGAACAAACTACATCCCAAAAATTCTAGATGAGTAATTATTTTGTGTGGGTGAGTACTGGGACCTGAACTCAGGGCCTTTTGCTCTTGTTTTGTGTATTTTTTTCTTCACTCAAAACTGACTCTCTACCACCTGACCCAGCCCTCTACTTCGGGAATTTTTTGTGGTTCATTGCAGATAAGGGTCTCATGGACTCTTTTACTGTGGCTGGCTTCCACCAAGATATGTAGTCTTTTGAAAATCTAAGCATGATCTGATTAAAGTCATGATCCACTGGTCTCATGCAAGAATTATGAAGTTTACCTCACTATGTCCATAATTCAACTGGAGATTTTAAAAGGATCAAATAAAAGAAAGCAAGGCTGTTGGTATGATTTTTTTCAAGAGATGTTAGACAAAAATATGAATCTCTAGCTTTATCTCAAATAGTAAAATTCCTTAGAAACAAATATTAATTCAGCAAAATAAAACACTAGGTACTCAAAAGGGGTGAGTGGGAAAGAATTATATAAATGAGGAGAAGGTGGGATACATTCAAGAATTCAATGTGCATCCTACAAAATTAAAAAGAGGGAAAGAAGGTGTAGGCATGGAAGGAATGGGTGAGAATGTTGTTAGGGGTGACATTGATTAAGATATATTGAGCCTATAAACTGCATTATTAAATGGCAACTCCTTTGTACAACAACTTAAAGATAATAATAAAAAGAAAAAAATAAATTGACCTTAATTGGAAGTGAAGGAAGAACATAAAATGAAATTTCCTAAACAAAATTTTGACTTTAAACTCTTATCTAATGTTCCATTTTTAAAAAAAGAACTGTTTTTAGAATTAGCACATATTTCCTGTTGAAAGTTAGGAGGAGAGAACAAAAATTAAAGGACAAAAATTAAATACAATATTATAAATGAATCAAACATGGTAACTTGGGTTACAAATCCTAAGATAATTTTAGCATATTGTTTTGAAACGAAATTTATAATAAATGAAAAATCTGTGGTTAATTACTTTCTGTAGATTGTCCAGGAGATTTCTTTTGCTTTTCCAGATCTGTTTTGCACACCGTTGCTTAAAAAGACTAGATTTAGAAAAAAACTAGGTCTTCTAGGATTGGCTCAACTTGTATTCGTATATAACATGTACTCGTACATGCCTATACCACCTGATCCCAGCCTCAGTCTTGTGAGGAGGAAATATAAACTGTCTAGAAAATGTGACTGTATCTTTAAAAAAAAATAAATTTAGTGTAAAGGTGATATACAGAGGGGTTACAGTTACATAAGTAAGATAATGAGTACATTTCTTGTTGAATATTTTTATCTCCTCCCTTATTTTGCTCTTACTTTCCCTCCACCCGAATTCAGCCCCCCATGCCCTGAAGTTGGAAAGTTCATTTCCAACTTATTGTCTTATAAATATCACTGCTGCATTGGTTCACTCTTTGTCTTTGTTTCACCATTTTGTTATTCCCCTTCCTTTCCCCAAATCACATAAACATATTTACAAGACACAGGGTACCAAAATCAAAAGTAGAAACAACAGCATATAAAACAAAGAGAAAAAAAGGAAAATGAAATAACACAGTACATTGAAAGAACAACCAAAAAATGCTCTTGTTTCCATATCTTGTAGTTAATTTTGATTAATATCATTTTATTTGATCATATGAAGATAGCTATTGAGCTATTGTGATCCTCCGCTAACACTATTCTAGACATATACTAATTATTACAAATGAGGGAAACCCCTGTTTCTTAGTGTCTTTCTATTTCCTTACGAATTGGGCCATGCCATTCTTTCTGATGGAAGCATAGAATTCCATTGTGTATATATATAAAATCACTGTTTCTTGATCCATTCATCTACTGAGGGGCATCTTGATTTTTTCCATATCTTAGCTGTGGTAAATAATGCTGCAATGAACATAGTTGTGCTGTTATCTTTAGTGTGGCCTTGTTTGTGATTATTTGAGTAAATGCCCATGAGTGGGATTGCGAGATCATAAAGGAGTTCTATATTTAGTTTTTTGAGGAGATCCTGTAATGCTTTCCATTGTGGTTGGACCAATTTACATTCCCATCAACAGTTTAGTAGCATTCCCATTTGGTCACATCCCCACCAGCATCTATTATTATTTGGTTTCTTGATAATGGCCATTCCAACTGGGGTGAGGTGGAATCTCAATGGGGTTTTTATTTGCATTTCTTTTATGGCCAGAAATGTTGATCATTTCTTCATGTGTCTATTGGTTATTCTTATTTCCTCTCCAGAAAAGTCTATTTTAAATCCTTTAGCCTACTTATCAATGGGTGGTTGTTTCTTTGAGGATTTTTTTAATTAGGGGCGTTAATTTTTTTGAAGATTCATTTCCTTGGAAATTTACATATACTTGCTTAGTTTAAAAAAATTCTGCACAGGAGACAATTCTTTAGAAGAGTTTACAAAATGAGTTTTTATAAATAATTTTCCTTCTTTATTGAAATATCTCAGTATCTAGAACAGTACCTGGAACATAAGAGAAAACCAGTGTTTTTTTTTTAATGAATAAGTGAAAACAATTTACATTGCAGTTAGACAATACTAGTATGAATTTGTGGTTTTGACATCAATTTGTTGAACAGAAGCAGTTTATCACCTAAGAACCTAGAATGTTTAATTTCAGTTCTCTGCAGGGAAAATAGAATACATTTTAGCACAAATGTTTTCATACCCAAATTAGGAGAGTTGAAGATAGTTATGAACATACTCAGTTTCATCTCTCAAAGTCAGATATTGACAATTATCTAAATTTTTTCTTTTGTTTTAATATATACTTGTTATTGTAATGATACTGTACAGAGGAGTTACAGGTACATGAGTAAGGTAATGAGTAGATTTCTAATTGAGCATTGTTACCCCCTCCTTTGTTTTTCGCCTACCATCCCTTTCCTCCCCACCTTCCCAACTCCTCTGTTCCCCCCACCCCAAAGTTGCAAAGTTCGTTTTCAAGATAGTGTCTTGTATATCTCATTATAAAAATGTGTCAGGCTGTATCCTTGTTTCAGCATTTTGTTATTTCCCTTCCACCTCCCAAATTAGAAAAAAATGTATATTCAATATGCATGTACCGGAAACAAATACAGTGAAATCAGGGGTTATATCTTGGAGGAAGAACATATAAAAGAAACAAAAAAAAATCACATAGTACATTATAAGTACATTAAAAACAACAGCAAGAAAGATAAAACCTCTTGTGTCCCTATCGTGGAGTTCATTTTGCTTAGCATCAGGATATATGGTCATATGTACATAGTGTTTGACCTTTTCTGCTTGTCTTTGACGTATCCTAGTTATTGCAAATAAGGAAAAGCATGAGACCTTTTTTTCTTGTTTTCATATGGATTGCACTCCAGAAAGTCTTTCCATGCACTTTTTTTTGCTGTTGTAGGTGAGCAAAATATAGTCTTTTGAAAATATTAATGATATATATCAATATGTATTGGGGCTATTTTATATGTAATTGCCTTATTTCTCTGTATAATTTCTGAGGATAAACCCATAGAAAAATATTGGGAATTTTGTAATCTTGTTCACACTTTTTATTACCAATAAACGTTTCTGAACATAAGCAGAATAAAACAATAATGTATATAGTAATTTTTTTAGAGTTACAATAATATTTTCAGTTCCTCAAGCCAGTTATACATCTTGTATCCTATCTTGGGTCTCCAGGTAGCTTCAGTTTAAAATAAGAGTTCACTCACAAGCCAAGGTACATTAAACTGTCATCCTTTAATGTTATAAATTGTAAAGTTGTCAAATGCACTCTCCTTAGATGTCAGCTTTAAGCAAGTCATGGAAGTTTTGATGAAGAGTTGGTAAATATTTCAGGGGAAAAGTTTCCTCTATAAAGATCCGGGGAGTGAAAAGCTGGCATGAAGGAATTGTGCATAAAAGACTGGATAGAAACAACCATAAAAATGTAAGAGTTTTATGTGAAAAAGTATGAGGGGAAATAAGATCAGTTTGGTCTCATTTAACAATTTAAGCCACAGGGTTAAATTACTGTAGGGTTAAATTATATTGCCATCCCTTCCCTCCCTCTGTCCCAGTTTTCCCTCCTACCCCCAACCACAAGTTGTATAGTTCATTTTCAAAATAGTGTCTAATGAGTAGCACTTCTGCATTTGTTTAAATTCAAATTTTTCATTGCCCAGTAGTGATATAATTACAATGATCAAAATGTTTGACATAGAAGGCACATAACCCAGTTTTAGTATTTATGAGATTCAAAAAATTTATTCATAGACTGTATAATCTACTGGTTCAAGTTTTGGTCATTGGGACTGAGATAGACTTCTTTCAGAAATGCAAGAAATTCCTCATACATTCTTTTTACAGTTATCTAGTGTGAAGAATTCTTGATCAGGGTTCATACAAATTTTTAGAAAAAATTGTGTCTATGTCAAGTTTTCTGGGAAATAACTTATCCAAGTAGACAATAGTCTTTGATCCCAATAAACCTTTAAAAACTGGATAAAGGAATATGAAGAAGTTGTCCTAGAATATTCATCTAGGCATTTCTGACTTCATGACTGAAGAAAACTAGGTTTTCAATTTAATGAGTGGGAATGGAAACTTGATTTGGTTATTTTAGATCTAACTTTTTTTGAAAAACAATCTCTTTGCAACTTGGAAAAATTAAATGTAGTAAGCCATGTTTTTACCTTATTTTCAATAACTAGTATATGTCTAAGATAATCTTAGCGGACAAGCAGTAAAGATCAAAAACTATGTACATATGACCATATAAGATGATGCTACACGAAATGAACCTCAAGATAGGGACACAATAGGTTTTTTCTTTGTTTCTGTTGTTTTAATGTACTATGTGATTTTTTTCTTTTGTATGTTCTTACCCCATGATACAACCCCTGTTGTCAGTGTATTTTATTCTGGTATCCTGTATATTGTATATACATTTTTCTAATTTGGAAAGGGGAAGCAAAGTAACAAAATGCTGAAATAAGGATACAGGTTGACCCATTGTAACAATGAGACATACAAAGAACTATGTTGAAAATCAACTTTACAACATGGGGGTGGGTATGGAGGAGTTGGGGAGGTGAAGAGGGAAGGGATGGTAGGGGAAAAACAAAAGGAGGTAGTAACAATGCTCCATAGGAAATGGACTCATCACCTTACTCATGTACCTGCAATCCCTCTGTACAGTGTCGTTACAATAAAAAAAAATTGTCTTTGCAAAGATGCCACCACATGTTGCTAGTGCTTTTATACCAGAAAAATCTTTCAGTTACTTGAATGAAGATATATTTAAAGTTAATCATTGTGAGATATAAATAATATTAAATTTTGTATTTTTCATAGCATTATTATGTTATTTAAATATATTAATTAAAATTAACCAATACAATAGTTTAGTTTTAAATTTGAAGAGATATATTCAGGTGGGACATATTTACATAAGCTTATTATTGTTTGCATTAACACTGTGCTTTTTAACAATTAAATGATAGTGCAACTAAGAAAAATAAATTAACATTATAATGACCAAAAGCCAATAATTAAGCTCAATGAAAATTACAGCAGCATCCTATGTAAATTATTATTGAAATTTTCAAAGTACTTATAAAATTTTCTTTCACAGATAATCCAACTGGAGCCAGATTTCTTTCCACAACAACTTCTACAATATTGGGTTAAGATCTAGGAGTACCAGAAAGAACTTTTCCAGCTATATTCTGAGAAGCCTGACTATAGATTCTGTATTACACACAAAACTCAGAAATTCAGTACAGACTTTTACACCTCACTGATGAAAATCAGCTACATCATCCAAAAAACCCCCAATAGATTGGTCAACTACTTAACATCAAGTGGACATAATAACACTACTGACTGAGGTGGTTGTACAGATACAAAAAGTGTTCATATTCAGCTAGAAAGCATCTCATCTTAAGAAGTAACATTCAAAACCTGTGAACTGTGGCAGTGACAAGTGACAGTTTTCTATTCTGTTTTGAAATGGTTGTTCCAAACTGAGACTGAGCTTAGAATTGAGAGGAGACAACTGGCCCTCATCAAATTCAACTGAGCTGTAGAAACATCAAATTTAACTCCACAGTGTGAGATAGATTTATAACATATTGCTAAACTACTCTTTTTAATATTAAGAACATTCTACTTCATCATTTCTCCTTACTTGTCTCTTTATAGATTTAGTCACCATTTAAATTATAAAGAGCTTAGAAAGTAAATATTTATTAGACTGTAATTATTTTGTTGTTGATATATTAACAACAGTTTTCTAGATACAAAGTCCAAGCTAATGGAAAAATAAATGTCACATGTATTTTTAGACTTACATTTTAAGTACAAAATTAATTTCTTTATCATTATCATTATCATCTCTGTAATACTTTATGTACTTTTTTCTTAGCTAATTCTATTATCTTGCTTAAAACATGTCATTGGATAAGTGGTGTTACCCTGATTGTAAAGAGCCATGTCGCCCTACTCTGGCTTTTGGACAACAGACTAGACTTTTCTGATGCAGATCAAGATCAAATGTTTAGAGTTAGTTTTTGCCCTCAATGTCACCATACAATTAAAGGCCTTACTCAACCTCTATTTACAATAGAGTGGGCTCCCTCAAATTTTACCAAATGTACGCAAGAGAAAGTTTTCCATCCCACTTGCCAAAGCGCTCCACTGGTGAGAAAAAGTATTCATCAATCCAAACTGATTGCATTTAATACTCCACTGCACTTTGTTTTGTCTAGGACCAGTAATGTCTTAGATTAGAGGCTTAGTGGTTATATTGAAATGACATCTAAGAGATAAATAACTTTAACTACTTCTTCAGTTACCTTACTGAATGATTCTACTCCTGATAGTTCTTTTGTAGAGAATAGACTTATCATTGTCAAATGATGGTTGTGATCCTGAAGAGTTTTATACTGAGAACCCACAGAACTTTTAAGTTGCTCCCTTTTTCTGCTACCCCATTAGTTCCAACTATGATCACTGTCTCTTTCTGTATTCATAAATCTGAATTTACTAAAGTTAATAGTAAGTAAATAGTAAGTAAATACTGAGAAAGACGTAATCTCCTAACCTAGATTTTATCACAGTGTTGTATTAGTTATAACCAAATATGATTTAAACTGCATCAAATTGTTTACTGAAGTAATTATAACTCAGTGTGATATAAATTTCAGAGAACCCTTTACTTCTGTCAGTCACTGAATTTTTTCATAGATGTTTCCAAAATGTTTCAAGTATAGTTTTATTGAGTCATTTTGGGGCTTAATGTGTCATTTGTATCTATCACTTAAATTATCTATAAAATTCCTTTATAAAAAATATCACCTCTATACTGTTTAATGAAATTCCTATGTGTATCTTCAATTCTTTCAGGCTTTTACTTAACACTAAGGGTAATACTTTTGGACTATAATTTAAGTATATTTAAATCCTCAGTCAATTGCAGTGGCTTAAAACAAATATCATACATTTTTTAAAGTTGTCTAGTTGTATAAGTTTTCTCTAACAGTTCTTTTTTTCAAAGCATGTAAGGCCCTGGTGGCTCACAACTGTAATCCTAACTAATCAGGAGGCTGAGATCTGAGGATTGCTCTTCAAAGCCAGCCTCGGCAGGAAAGTCACTGAGACTCTTATGTCCAACAATCTCAGAAAAAGCCAAAAGTGGGGCTGTGGTTCAAGTGGTAGAACACTAGCCTTGAGGACAACGAGGCTCCGTGACAGTGCCCAAGTTGTGCACTGAAGCTCCAGGACTGGCCAAAAAATATAAAAGCACGTAAGATGGCCAAAACATACCACAAAATAACATGAATGAAGTAACTGTGGTAGAAATTACAGGGCAAAAGGAAGTGATTTGGATGTATATATGAATTCTAAAATCAAAAGAGTAGTAACATATTCCTGATCCTTATAAACATTCAGAGGTTCTTCTCTCCTTTTAGGAGTAAAGGAAAAGGTGACTTCTCCATTACTATCTCCATGTATTTGCCTCAATAACTAACTTAAAGGTACAATCATACAAATGATTGTTTAGAAAATATACCAGAATTTGATTTTAACCTTGTAGGAGAAGTTTCTTGTAATCACTGGAAGCATACACTTTCTATGAAAGCCCAGTAACATGAAATAGCACCTCAAATTACTTATATTTAAAAATGCATCTCTCATCTCATTACATTGTTTCAAGGCTTTCTTTTTGTTGTTGTTGTTGTTGTTGTTGGTCATGGGGCCAACAAAAACTCTAGGCCTGGGTGCTGTCCCTCAAATCTTCAGCTCAAGGCTAGTGCTCTACCACTTGATCCACAGCGCCACTTCTGGCTTTTTGTTGCTTATGTGGTGCTGAGGAATTGAACCCAGGGCCTCATGCACATAAGGGAAGCACTCTACCACTGAGACACATTCCCAGCCCTCCTTTTCTTTTTGATGAGTTATTATTGTCAATAAAAAAAACACAGATAAATTACCAGTCGGGAGTGACTAAAATTTTTGTTCATGAAGAGTATTTACGGTCATCAATATTTTATACACATTTATGATTCTTTATATTTAATGTTAAAAAAAAGGTATGGCACAATCAAAATAACTCTCATTCTTTCATTTGTTCATATGGTGAATAAATATTTGAGTTCTATACAAAATTGTGCACAGTCCATGCCCTCCTGGTACTTAATGTATAATGGCAGAAACATTATTTAGTATTCAAATAATTAAACAAATTAATATAAAATTATAGCTCAGATAAAGTCTACATGAGAGTTTCATAGAGCTAGGAGAGCATTTAATGGTGGATTTTACTGGAGCAGTGATACTAAGATGTTATCTGTAAACTACACAAGAGTTGAGTATGCTAACAGGAAGGGAATAACATAGCATGCAGAGCTCATGTCCATAGCTCAGTAAGACAAAATAAGAAAAATTTGTGAAAAGGTGTTGAGGGATGAGACAAGGTCATTATAATTTGTGCATGGTATAATACAGGCTGTACAAGAAGGTTGGAGCTAGAACAGTTGGGGTATTAGACCTCTAGTTCATTCTTGATCCTAATGACAAAATGGAAATCCAACATCAGCCACAGACAATCTTCTGAGTTCCAAGATTAAGATAACTTCAAATCAACATGACCATATTTTAATTATATTTTATTATCTCAAATGAGTTTTACTAAGGTATTACCTGTTGATCAATATCACTCCTTTTATCAACAACCACCCTCATCCATCTCACACCATCCTCTCCTCTCAATTTCCTCATTCCACAGGATATTGAATATTATGACTGCATTCTCTCCTCCTTCCTTTCTTCATTCATCTACTGCTCCCACTCCAGATCCCACCCTCACATCCTTCAACTACAGGCTTCTTAGTATTCAATCTGATGGACTGTTAGTTTTTCTAAGGAAAACCAAGTATCACACTTCAGTTAGTACATTTGTGCATGCTTGCATACAACCTGTATGTGTTCACTTATACATTTATAAAGTAGTTTTAGCTTCCACATATGAAAGAAAGCATGTATCTTTTGTCTCTGTGAGCCTGACTTATTTCACTTAACGTGATTTTTCCAGGGTTATTCATTTCTTTGGAAACGATGTAATATTTTTCCTAATAGATAAGTAATATTACAGTGTGTATATATTCTACATTTTCTTGATTCATTTGAATCCTGTTAGAAAAACTCTTGGAAAATTGACTATGTTCATCACTTTAACAAACAACAATAACAACTGATTCTAAAGCACTAAAGATTGGGGTTCGGGTCTAAGGATTTCAAATACATTAGCTTGTTTAAAATTCTCACTAACACCCTGAGGCAGATCCAATCATCTTTACTTATTTACCAGTGAGGAAACTAACAGAGATTCTCAGTTATTTTTCCACATTCAAACAACTATTAAGTGGCAAAACTAAGACATGGGCTCTCTACATTAGTGGGTATAATTTGGTGTGAGTTTTAAGGAGGGGATGTTGGGGATTCTTTCATCATCCTGTCTGTCAGTAAACTGGCATAGTAATATCTGGGACCTGAATTTCTTTTTTTTTCTCTTTTATTTTTTATACATTTTTATTGTAAAATAAACAATAAAGAGGGGTTACAGTTACATAAGCAAAGTCATGAGTACATTTCCTATCAAGCATTGTTACCTCCTCCTTTGTTTTTCCCCTCCCCTCCCCTCCCTCCCAACTCCACAACTACACTCCTCCCTCCCTCCTCCCCCCTCCCTCCCACCTCCCCCCTCCCCGCCTAAATTATAAAGTTTGTTTTTCAACATAGTGTCTTGTACATCTCATTGTTACAATGGGTCAACCTGTATCCCTAGTTAAACATTTTGTTTTTTTTTTTTCCTTTCCCCTCCTCAAGCTAGAGAAGTGACCCAGAAATCCCACTTTGGGGCATTTACCCAAATGATCACAAACAAGACCATACTAAAGCTACCAGCACAACTATGTTTATTGCAGCATTATTTGCCATAGCTAATATATGGAACCAGCCCAGATGTCCCTCAGTAGATGAATGGAGCAAGAAAATGTGGTATACACACACACACACACTCACACACACACACACAAACACACACACACACACAAACACACACACACACACACACACACACACACACAATGGAATTCTATGCCTCCATCAGAAAGAATGACATTGCCCCATTTGTTAGGAAATAGAAATAATTGGAAAAAATTATATTAAGTGAAGTAAGCCAGGCCCAAAGAATCATAGGTCCTATGCTTTCCCTTATTTGTAATAACTAATATTTGGGACAAGCAAAAATGGTTAAAAGCTATGTACATATGAACAGATAAGATGATGCTAAGCGAAATGAACCCCAAGATAGGGACACAAGTGGTTTTTTCTTTCTTGCTATTGTTTTTAACGTATTTATAATGTACCATGTGATTTTTTGTGTGTGTTTTGTATGTTTCTCCCCCACCATATAACCTCTGTTTTCACTGTATTTGATAAGACTTGAATTTCTTTTTTAATTATTTATTTATTTTTTATTGTGAAAATACTGTACAGAGGGGTTACAATTAGATGGGCAAGATAATGAGTACATTTCTTATCTGAATTTCTTTAGAGGTTTAGCTTTCAAATTTTACAGTAAAAAATAGGCATTTAAAGAAAATAGAAATTACATTAAAAATACTGAACAGTTTAGGCATAGTTGGCTCAGGCCTATAATCCTAGCTACTCAAGAGGCTGAGATCTGAGGATCATGCTTTGATGCCAGCCTGGGCAGAAAACCTGTGAGACTCTTATCTCAAACTAAGCACCAAAAACCCCAGAAATTGAACAGTAGCTCAAGTGGTGGAACACCAGCCTTGAGCACAAAAGGCTCAGGGACAGCATGCAGTCCCTGATTTCAAGCCCTAAGACCAGAACAAAAAAAAATACTCTCTATGTACCTTAAAAAAAAAGTTAAAAATCAAAGTAACAAAAAATTAAATATTCCTCACCAAGTGAGGACGCTAACTTCCAAGCTTTCTGAATTGTACAAACAATTTTTGTTGTTTAAAACTGCGCATTTTATTTTATTACAACATCCTGAATGGACTACATCATTTTCATTATAATGGTGCCCATATAGTCATAGGCAAAATGTCAGCTCTGTTTTCTCTATTATCTGAAGTGTACAAACAATTTTTGTTGTTTAAAACTACACATTTTATTTTATTACAACATTCTGAATGGACTACATCATTTTCATTATAATGGTGCACATGTAGTCATAGGCAAAATGTCAGCTCTGTTCTCTCTATTACATCATGATAAAGGTACTCACTTATCACCTGGGAAGAGCAAGCGTCCTGTTCCCCTAAGTTTTCATTCTTCAATTTATTTTCATGTATTTCAGAATGCTAAAATAACCTTGCTTTTAATCTCTGGAAACTGAAATACATAGATTCAGCTAGAATTTTTCATAAACATGGTATAACATAAGGGAAAACAACATTAGGCCATATGTCTTGATAAAATCTTGAAATATGTTCATTACATAATTCTTCCCAAAGAGAGATTTTAGGGAATTGTAGTGGAGATATTAGTACTTTCTATATTTCTCATTGTTGTTTCCACTGTTTATCTCCTATAAAACTGTACTGATTGCTTAGATAAATTAACCACAATATGCTGTTCAATAACCAGTAACCTACCATGAAAATATCTAGAAGAATAAAATTTATTCCATTTGCCTTGATTAAAGAACAATTTGGAATATCACATGGAATATAAATCACTTGAGGGACCTAAAATATATTTCACAGCATAAATTCTTCATATTTTGTAGTAGAAGACTGACACTGTAGAAAATTTTTGAATATATTAGCAGAATTAGTATTCTCTTTTTCTAATGATAGAATATAATGATTGTTTGAGAATATAATGCAATATTAATTACTATGTATCAAGAAAAGCAAATGCCTTTATAAGACATATACATGAGTATATAAATAGTACATAAAAATATATAAATAACTAATTGAGGACCATTTGAGACACTATATATAGAGATTCATAGTCTCTAGGTAATGTTTCAGGAAGTATGCCAGAGATTATATTTCCAGAACAGGGTTAAATCAATGGACACAGCTACTTGGAAGTCTATGAAGTTTGAGCAATGAGCAAAATGACATTTTAATATGTGAATAGAAGGCAACTTCTTGGATGATCTCAAGAACGAATCACTTGGTAGTCTGTAACACAAATCATAAAAATAATTAGCACGTAAAAGCAATGAACTGGTAACTGGAATATTTGTCTTCTTAGTTCTTTTTCTTTTACTATTATGGGACCACTCATAGATTTTTTTATTTCCTCATTTGAAAAAAAATGAGAGGAAGAAGAAAGGTAGGTTAAAATAGATGATGTTTCTAGAAGTAAACTCATGTTATTCCCTTATCTGCAATAACTAGAATATGTCTAGGACAAGCAGAAAAGATCTAAAGCTATGTACATATCACCACATAACCTGATGTTAAGTGAAATGAACCCCAAGATAGGGAGACAAGAAATTTTTATCTTTCTTGTTCTTTTCAATGTACTTATAATATACTATGTGATTTTTTTTTTGTTTCTTTGTATGTTGTTCCCCCATGGTACAACCTTGTTGTCACTGTATTTGAATCCAGTGCCCTGCATCTTGTATATACATTTTTCTAATTTGGGGAGAAGAAGGGAAATAACAAAATGCTGAAATAAGAATACAGGATGACCCATTGTAACAATGAAAACGAACTTTACTACTTTGTAGGGCGGGGGAGGTAAAGGTGCAGAGGACTTGATGTGGTGGGGAGGAAAGGGATGGTAGGGGAAAATCGAAGGAGAGGGTAACAATAAGAAATGGACTCATTACCTCCCTCATGTAACTGTAACTCCTCTGTACAGTATCTTTACAATAAAAATATATGTTTAAAAGAAAAAAGAAAAAAAATCCCATAGACAACTGGATTTGTTGATTGTGAATCTATGGAACTATATCTAAAGCTACTGTATACAACATAGTACTAACATACACTCCCAACTGAAAGTAAATCCATTTACATTCACTAATACATATTACTATGATAATTTCTACAAAACTGGGATGAATTTTCTCACACTCCAAATATGGTTCCAATGTCAAGAATGATTGTGCACACACACACACACACACACACACACACACACACACACACATGCGTGTGTTCATGCGAGTGTGTGAAGATATAAATCTCCGGGCGGCGGTGGTTCACGCCTGTAATCTTAGCTACTCAGGAGGCTGAGATCTGAGGATCGTGGTTCAAAGCCAGCCCAGGCAGGAAAGTCCTGAGACTCTTATGTCCAATAAACCACTAAGAAACCCTGAAGTGGTGCTGTGGCTCAAGTGGTAGAGCACTAGTCTTGAGCTGAAGAGCTGAAGGACAGTGTTCAGGCCACGAATTCAAGCCCCATGACCGAGAAAAAAAATATACATGTATATATATATATATATATATAGTATTTAGTAATTTTTTTCTAGGAGTAACTGGTTGGCTCCCAAACTTATCTGAAAAGAACTTTAGAGAACAGTAAAAACAAAGAGAAACAAAAACAAAAAACAACACAACAACAACAAAAAACCTGACCCAAGTTTTATCCCTGGTTAAGGGTTGAGGTGAGGCCAGGGTGAGAATTTTTACTAATGGCTAGAATTTGCTGAATTTAAATGCCTGGTGACAGTTAAAAGGAGAGATCATCCAAGATTTCCTATTAGGTTGCTAAGAGAATGCAGAAGAAGAAAAATGTAATGAAACTTGAATTATGCTGGCATTAAATATTAAAAATGTTATCAAACTTCAGATTATACACATAGAAGGCCTTTCCTAATGCTATGCAATATGGTATTCTTAAGCATATAAAAAGTTAACTTTAAATTTGTATAGTAATTTCTCAGTTCATCAAATATTTCTGCTTACATTTGGATGCCAAAGGTCACCTGTTCACTTCATAGACAAATTCTTCATATGCTGTTTCCTTTGCATGTATATAGTAGCATAGATGTAGTAATTCATATATATATATATATATATATATTATACACACACACACACACACACACACACACACACATACATATAGTAAAGGAGATATACAGAGGGGTTACAGCTACATAAGTCAGATAATGAGTACATTCCTTTTTGAATAGTGTCACTTCTTCTCATACTCTGTCCCAGTTTTTCCCTGCCATCCTCACCCACAACTTGTGTAGTTCATTTTCAACATAGCATCTAGTACCACTGCTGTATTTGTTAACCCTTTGTCCCACACTTTCTGTTCTCCCTTACCCTCCCAAAGACAGACAAACTAACAAATAGGACAAAAGGTAAAGAAAATGAAAACAGCAACAAAGAAAATTGGAGTTCATTTCAATAAATAAATATTTTTATCTGATCATAAGGTAATTTTATTTGAGGAATTTCTATGTTTCAGTCTACAACTGAGGGATTGTACAATCCAAAATAATATAGCCCAAAATGTAAGTGTTTGTCCTATGGAGCTAAACAATACATTTCTTACTTCAATAGTTTATGTTATGTTCAAAGCAGTTTGTTATGTAGGAATACAAGGAGTGTGAAATACCAGTATAAGCCTTCTAGGAGCTTACTATATGACACATTGCTGAATAATCATCTAATGACAAATTGACTTAGAGTAGGATGCAAACATACATAACCTTACCCATAGAGGTGAGTCAATTATGTTAATTACCACACTTATTTTTAAATCTTTTTTTTTGTTTCATAAATTCTACTCTAATTGCTTTGACTGTATTGATTACAACTATGTTCACAGAAAACCAACAAATTAAATATACTTATTTGAGTAAATCCACAGTTGATTATTAGAAATTCTGTCACATATTACAAAGAGTATAATGTGTTCTCAGATATATCGTATTCTAGACCTATTTGGGTCAAGAGAAAATATTAGCTGATAAATCATTTTAGTCATTGTCTACATTCTATTTTGAATGTTAATCTATGTGTGTTAGCTTTCCATTACCACAAATACCTGAGGCAATCAATGTATACAGAGCAAAAGTTTATTTTGACCCAATATTTTACAAGTTTTAGTGTGTAATTGATTGTTCCTATTGTTTTGTATGTGTGGTACACAATAGATGAAATATATGGCAAAGCAAAACCACTTACCTCATGGTTGGGAAGTAAAAGAGGCAGTCAGATAGGAAATGAGTGTGATCCTATAATTCTCTGTAAGAGTATATCTCTCATTATTTCTAAACATTCCATTATGCTTTACTTCTTAAAGTTTTCACCTTTTCCCAGTAATGCTTCCTAGGGAATATAGCTTTAGTAAATGAGTCTTTGAGGGAAATTCATGATTCAACTCTACAACACCCCATTTCCAAATGATAATAACTAAAGTACACTATGACTGTACTTTGATGTTGTAATTTTATTGCATTTATTTGGTCATCACTAAAAATTGAGAATAAAGTTAAACTGCTCTTAATAATTCAATTTTGCTTTGTTTGGTATCAGTAAATTAATACATCAGTATTATTGAGGTACCGAAGAAATTTTCAATATTTAATAGAGTAATTACTTGTTTGATTGTGAAATTGAAGCAGATATAATTATTGATGCTTTTAGATAGTCTAGTCAATAAATACTTTTTAGAGTACAAATGTGTTATCTCAATCTTTACAGTATTTTATTATTCATGAAAATTAATGTTATAGCAAATTAGCATGAGATTAAATTAAGACTATTTCTGAGAAAGTATATTAAAATAAAATAAATTTAAGATAATAATTTTCTCATTCCTAAAATCTTGCATATCAAGCATAGAAAATAATAATGCTGGGCAGTTCAGAACTGTAAGTCTAGCTATTCAAGCGGCTGAGATTTCAGGATTGTGCTTCAAAAGTCAGCCCAGGCAGGACAGTCTGTGAGCATTTTATCTCTAATTAACCAACAATAAATTCAGAAAGTAGAGATTTGGCTCAAGTGGCAGAGTCCTAGCCTTGAGAGAAAAAGCTAAGGAATAGCTCCCAGGACCTGAGTTTGAGGAACTGTGCCCAGTACTGGGCACAAGCAAAAATAAAGAAAATTATACTAAGAACTGATTGAGGAAAAATTGCAAGGTTATACCCTATTTTCTCAAGTCTAAAAATGTTATTAATTATAAGATGCTCTCTATTTTTCACCAAGAAAAATTTTTGTCTATTAAACTTTGACATACCACAACTTTAGAGACACTCTGATATCAGAAATGAAATAAGAAAACAAATGAAATGTACTATGTCTGGAAATAGCCAATCATTTTGTTATTTAGTAACATTCATGTAAAAAACCTCTGTATCTCAATCATGTCCAAGAGTTTACAATTAGAGTATCAAGTGGATCTTACTAAAATCATTATCTTTTGTAAATTTGTGAGATTTGCAGAAATTTTTCAAATAAAAATTTCAATCTAAATATCAAAAAGAAATTCCAATATGACATTATTTTGTATGTTGTACATCTTGGGTTCAGTTCAATAGCTATCCCCTGTTATTAAGTGTTTGTTTTTTTTATATGGTTTTGTGAGTATTGCTTGAATTTACTTCAACTCATTGATTAGGAAATTATCTATCTTGTGTTCTCTGTATGAAATCATACTATGTGTTATTATGCACCCTTCTACCTTATAAGTACAAGAAGATGAAGGAACAATCATTATGCAAATTAAACTGGGATGTAAAGAGAAGATAGTGTGGCAGAAAACAATAGAAAAAGTGAAGCCTATTTTTCTCTCTAGAATCCACAGATTAAAATCTCAAACTCTAATACTCATTGATGTAACCTGGAGAAATTCTTGGGAATAGTTCCTCCCTCTTAACAGTTTACATTCCCTATAAAACAAGTAAGGTAAAAATAACTGAATAAGTCATAAGTCCTAATTCAGGACTACTAGGCTTCAATATGTATGTAAATGACTAGCTTTTTAAAAACTTAATTTGAAACCTGACAAGCTAATAGATATTCAATTCACAGAACAAAACACTATGATTTCATAGTTTTTATATAGATAAATACTAATTCCACTTAAACATTTAGAAGCTCTAGCCAGGAAACATTTTTTCAGGTATATTTTTTTCAAAATTATACTTAGGCCGGGTGCTGGTGGCTCACGCCTGTAATCCCAGCTACTCAGGAGTCAGAGATTTGAAGATGACAGTTCAAAGCCAGCCTGGGTAGGAAACTCTGTGAGACTCTTATCTCCAATAAACCACTACAAAACCGGAAGTGGTACTGTGACTCAAGCAGTAGAGAGCACACCTTGAGCTGAAGAGTTCAGGGACAGAGCCTAGAATTCAAGCCCCAGAACCAAAAATAAATTTTATATATATATATATATATATATATATATATATATATATATATATATATATAATTGAAACTTCTCCCTCCCTCACAGATTATTATTTTTTATTGTGAAAATACCTTATAGAAGGGTTACAATTACATGGGCAAAATAATGAGTACATTTCTCATCAAGCATTGTTACCTCCTCCTTTGGAAGGAAATTAGCAAAAGCTTCTTTTTGCAACAATATGGATGACTCTCTCTTGATCAATTACTGATGCTCAGTTCCTAGAACTTGTCTTTTCTTTGAGGAAGTAAACTATGATAACACAATCCAAAAATAAACATCCTTTCCCATTTTTTAATTTTTAATTTTGCCAGAAGTGTAGCTACTGCTGTGCTGTCTCTAAAGCAAAACAAGTTCTATTGCTGTTGTGTTCTTTTTTTAAAATAAAACATTCCAATGTTAAAAAAACAGCATGGCCACAGGAGAAGCATTAGAGAAAGCTTCACAGCTGAAAGTAAATTTAAAATAAACAAATTATGAGCACCACATGATGCTAATGCCCCACTACCTGCTTCTGTACTCTGTGCCATTCCTGCAGGTCAAGACCAATTTCTTTTTCCCTATTCACATTGGGAGATGTGTCTCCTGTGATGCTACCTAGAAATACTATTATCCTGTACTCACTCACTTTTTTTAAGAAATCATCTTTTCCCTACTAAAATGCCAGAGTTGCTGAATTTTTTCTCCTTGTTATCAATGGTCCATTGGATCAACATGCTACTCTATTATTTACTTGATTAAATAGAAAAGGAAGTGTGTGTGTGTGTGTGTGTGTGTGTGTGTGTGTGTGTGTGTGTGTGTGTTGGTTGCTGTTGAACATTCATTTTAAAATCTAGTTAGTAATATAGTCCCTGAAAAACTACCATTCTGCTTTCTGTATCCATTAATTTGTATCTTGGAGGTATTTATATAGTTGAAATGAAAGCGTGCTTGGATTTTTGTGTTTGGTTCATTTCCATTAGCCTAATGTCAACAAGGTTCACTGATGCTGTGGCCTGTAGAGGAATTTCCGTTCTTCTTAAATCTGATGATATTCCATTGTTTCTATGCATCACTGTTTGTATAGTTATCTGTGGAATGACTTCCACCACCTTTCACTTGTAAATACTGCTTGTATGCACATAGTTGTGTCCTTGCTTTCAAATCTTTTAGATGTATGCCCAGAAGTGGGTTTCAAAATCACAGCAAATGTGGTTATTTCTTTTTGATAAACCAGTATATGTTTGTCACAGTGGCAGAACAATTTTACGTTTTGACTAGCAACGTACACGAATTTTAAGTTCTCTACATCCTCACTATAAAATTTGAAGAGAAACTGAAGCACTAATTGATCATTTTAGTTGATCAAAGTAACACAAGAAAAAAACCTTAATTTGTATTTGTATTTGTATTGGTATTCTTGCATCTTTCAGATATCAAACAATTTTTTAAAAAAATCCACAAATTAGATTGTGTCTTACATCAGTTGTTTGTATCAGTAGATTGTGTCAGTTGTTTAACACAAATTGAAATTGATACAGGCAGGTTAGCAAACTATCTTATAAGAGATTGGATAATCTTAAAGGGAAAAATATATATCTATCATCACTTCTTTTTAATTTTACATTTTTATTTCCTCCACTACTTTCAATCTCTATTGTCATCATTGTAGTCTAAACCTCACCACCAACACCCCCCCACACACACTGTATTTGAAGTATTTCACACTTGAAACCATCAGTAGATTCCTATTTCTGTTGTGTCCAAAACTCTTAATTTTCAACTACATTTCTGCTGTAAATTTGCTCTTTTATAGCAGATGGGTCTGTTCTACTCATTAATAGTCACCATCTTTAAAATCTCCTATGATATTTGTATCTGCCTTTCCCTCTAGATCTCTCTTCATCCTTTAATTAGTCTTCATTTCTTCAGAAATGGAAAATCTATGAGTGGATCATATGATATGAGGCACATCGACACAGTTTTCATCCAAGTTTTCTATTTGTCTGTGGCTCTGATTTGTGACTACATTCATTTATTCATGTATTTTTTTATTCTAAGATCTAGAATTGACATGGTTGCATGTTGATAGGAACCTTGGGTAGTCTTTTTTTAATGTTTTATTCTAGGCATAGCATAGTATATGACACATAAAAGGAATTCAAGTTATATTAGATAGACAGAAAGGAGGGTAGATTGATAGATGAATAAATGTACTATAAACATGATAATAATAATAATAGCAATTATTTATTCAAGTTACTGCATTTATCCATAGTGTGAATAACTAAATTATTTTCTCATTATAATTCTAACACCAGATTATAAAACAAAGATTCAGGATGAAAAAAATCAGCATCATACAAAGTTACACAGTTAGAAAACAAAGACTAAAACCAGGATGATAAGATCTTTAGACATTATATTATACTGTATCCAACAATAAACTATAAAAGTGAATAACATATGTCCTTTGTCAAGAGTCTATTGATAAATTATTTTATACACCTTCCTTCAACGGCACCAGACTTGATGATTTGCTAAATAAGAAAAAAGATGTTATATGTGTATTTGTAAGTAATAATGAATCTGAAGTTTCTCATAGTATTTTCCTGATGGTTCAATTCCAAAAGAATAAATCTCAAGTGACAGAGTGTCAGACACTGTTACAGTTTAATATATTAGTCAGAGGCTGGTAGAAAATAGTTGATAAGCTTAAGTAATTTGAAAGTATTTTAATAGAGGCTATTTAAAAATTAGTCAACATTTACTGGACAACAGCGAGTCATGCTGATAAGCATTGCTACTAAGCAGGCTGAGACCTGAGGATCAAAATTCAAGGGTAGCCTGGGGAGAAAGAGTCTTATCTCCAATGAACTACCAAAAAGCCAGAAATGGATCTGTGGATCAAGTGATAGAGAGCTAGCTTTGAGCCAACAAATCAATCAAGAACAGTGCTTAGGCCATGAATTTAAGTCTCAAAACCAGTACAAAAAATTGTAAACATATAGTGAACATATTGTAGTATTCTGCTGTTAGTAGAATGAGGTTGAGGATGAAAGGATAGGTTACTTCCTTAGATATGAAAAGACAAGAGGAAGGAATGGTTAATGGCCGTTGGGAACACCAGGAACTGTGGGGAGAGACCACAGGAGTCATGAATTTTAGTTAATCAATGCAGGAACCCATGAAGTCTCCAAAAAGATAGCCAAGAGAGCAAATATGTCAACCTCTCCTAACTCTTGGAATGTACTACAGCTCTAAACCAGATGACAAAGGGGGCCCTTATCATATGAACCACACAGGGCCTTAGGATAATTAGAAGGATGATAGATATCCAATAGAGACGAAAATGGAGAGATTTTTAAAATCCTGCTTACACCTATTAAATCACATCACCTTTTCTACTTGTGTGAGGCCAGCTCTGCCTCTCAGAGTGAACTTGGAAGTCAGGTTCACTTGTGCTAACAAGGACATAGAAATTTTTTTTAAATGGGGTATAACTTCAGCTTTAGCTATCATGTCCCAATAAATACTCTTCTAAAGTACTAATTCACTCTGTGCCATCTTTATTTGAATTCATGGAAGATAAGGAAGACTCGAGCTTTTCAGAAGAAAGATGAGTTTGAAATTCAAGGCACTAATGTACTATCATTAAAATGATGCCTCTGACCTCCAGTTTATTTTCTGAACTAAGGAGTATGGACTGTAGATAAACTAGTGCTCGTCCTGGTTTCCATATTATTTGGGGTGTTGTAATACATAACATCCTTTCTATGCAGTAACATATATCACAAAGTAATTTTCAGCTTGTAACTCTTGGTCACACACCAAAGATGTCTGCTTACATAGTGAACACAATAAAACTGTTCAGCATAAATTAAATTGGCTGATATTTCTTTCTACGCTGTTAGGTTACTCTGTCTTATGAGGGTCAACTTCAACACCTAAAAAATGAGAAAAAGTATCAAATACTAATGAAAGTTATACATGTTGCATCTCTAATATCAAAATGAATATTTCCCCCAGAATTTCAACATGCTCATATTTGAAAGATTCCATCAGGATTAGTTCTCAATTTCTGTAACTCTTTATATTACTGAAAATAATAATGCCAATAATTATATAATCAAATATGTGAATAATGGCTGTCAGGTATAACATTTTGGAAAGGCTAGCTACTAAAAGACTAGAATATCAAACAATGGATATAAAGTTATTATAATAAAAGCTCAGAGAAAATTAAATATGGATTTACAAATTATTTCAAATGTGAGTGTTTTGGGAAAACTGCAAAATAATCCATTTCCAATCAATCAACCCTATTATTTAAATGCATCTAATTTTACTTTGATGAGTATCTGATATTTTATTTGAATTTAAAACATATTTTTGTGGGGCCAATGTTGCAGAAACAGAAGATATTATGTTTTCTTTATGCACTGTCCATAAAAAAATTCTCAGGCATTTTCCTGCCTCTTAAGAAGCTTATAGCAGCCCCATTTGTCCAACTTTTCTTTGATTTGTTGTGTTTCTGGGTCTTTATTAAGAAAATTTTGGCCTGTGCCAAGGAGCCCTAGAGTTTCTCCTATTAATTCTTGTAATGTAATTAGGATGTCTGATTTGACTTCGAGGTCTTTGTTCCATTTTTTTGTTGATTCTGGTGCAGGGTGATTTATAAGGATTTAGCTTTAGTTTTCTACAGATGTTAAACCAATTTTGCCAGCACCATTTACTGAAGTGGCTGTCTATCTTTCATAAGCAAAATAAACCCCAGGGTAGGGACACAAGTGGTTTAGTCTTTCTTGCTATTGTTTTTAATGTATTTATAATGTACCAAGAGACTTTTTTGTTTCTTTTGTATGTTCTTTCTCCACGGTATAACCCATGTTTTCACTGTATTGATTTCGGTGCCCTGCATCTTATACATACATTTTTATAATTGGGGAGGGGAAGAGAAATAACAAAATGCTTAAATAAGGATACAGGTTGACCCATAGTAACAATGAGATGTACAAGACACTATGTTGAAAACGAACTTTACAACTTCAGGGGGGGAGTTGGAGTAGTGGGGAGGGAAGGGATGTTAGGAGAAAAACAAAGGAGGAGGTAACAATGGTCAATAGGAAATGTACTCATTACCTTAATATGTAACTGTGACCCCTCTGTACAGTATTTTTACAGTAAAGCATATAAAAATATATTGAAATTTAAAAAAGAATCTTATAGCAATGAATAAAACAGAAAAATAGAGTAATGTAATGGTTGCAATAATTAATTACAAAATAGTCACTACCAAAGTTCTGTCATTTACTAAATCTGTGACTTTGGTATGTTATCAAAATTTGTACAATTAGCATAAGACCTATTCCCTTAAAAGGTAATGAATTGAAGAGTTGATGTTTATGGTAAGGGGAAACAAAGGAGGAGGCAAAAATACTTGATAAGAAATGTACTCATTACCTTGCTCATGTAATTGTAATCCCTCTGTATGGTATTTTCACAATAAAAAAGACATTAATAAAAATATGCTTATCATAGTATCTGGCATATTCCAAGTACTCAGAAAATATTAGATAGCTATTATATTTTATTATTTATTTAACTCAATACTACAATTATTTAATAAGTAGAAGGAATAATAATTTTACAATGTGATCTACTTTTATACATATCTGGTCTCACAGGCATTCACAATCTGTCTAGAATAGTACTAAATTTCCAGAAGCCTCACCAAAGTACTTGACATTTTTTAATAATTCTACAAGAATAATACTAAAATTTAATAAAGTAACATATTACGATGCTATTTGACACTGTTCCTTGCACAAAGAAAGTACCTTGGAATAGTCAGAACACAACATTGGCAGAGGAGAGAGGCTAAGGCCAATTACCTTCTTCAGATTTTTTTCCCTAGAATTTGAATTTCTTTTTTATGCACCAAAAATGGCTGATTAATTCTACATTTAGAGGATAACTGCAATTCCAGATGGACTAAAAGTTTAGTTTCATCTCAGAAATATCAGAAATGGCTATGTATTTCTTGAAGCTAGAATATCAACTATTTGTTTAAAGTGACTAATTATATCCCTCAATTCCTCAATCCCCTCATTATTTCTATATTTTATGTAACTATATATAAGCCTAGCTCAAGTTCCACAAGTATTTATTGACCACTTCCCAAAAGCCAAATATAATAGAGATAAATTAGACACAGTCTTACCCTCAATGAATGTCAATGTAAGAGATACTTTCAATGTGTTATAGAAAGTACAAGGATTATTTTTATCAACTGTATGTTACATAACTATAGTTTTGTTCCTAGATATTCCCCAAAGACCCATACGTTAAAGTCTGGGCTTTTAAAGTCGTGCTATTGCAAAGGTGTGAAAACATGGAAAGAAAGGTGGAGCCTTCTGGGAGATCTTTCAGCTATTCATAGTATGCTCTCACAGGGTTTATAGAATTCTAGTTTTTTCCTGTCTCTTTTATTTCCTGACCATAAGGTGAGTAGACATCTTCTCCAGACAAGATATATTATTTAACCTCAGATGCACAGCAACTGAGGCAAATTATCATGAACAAGGACCCCCAGAAGTGTAAACCTAAATAAATTCTATCTCTTCTTCTTATGAGATTTTTCAATATTTTCGATATTTTTAATGTATTCATCTGTGAGAACACACAGCTCCAGCTCATCAAACCTCTACCACTTCAGATGGTATAAGGTTATGTTACAAGTCATTAGCTGTCTTGAGAAAATGCTTTTTATGGTGTTTTTATAAAATTTATCATATGTTGACTCAATTGACTTTACCAGTCGTGCGGTTGCCACTTTGAGACACAGCTCCACTTCCAGTTTACTGATGGTTAATTGGAGATAGTTTCTCAGACTTTCCTCCCAGGCTGGCTTTGAACTGTAATCCTCATATCTCAGCCTCCTGTGTAGCTAGAATTACAGGTGTGAGCCACCAACAACAGGCTGTGGAAATTTTTTTTTTGGGGGGGGGTTGGGTCGTGGCGCTTGGCCTGGCCACTGTCCCTCAGCTCTTCAGCTCAAGGCTAGCCCTCTACCACTTGAGCCACAGTGCCACTTCCAGCTTTTTTCCTTTTGCTTATGTGATGCTGGGCAATCGAACCCAGGGCCTCATGCATGCAAGGCAAGCATCCTACCACTGAGCCACCTTCTCAGCCCAAACCAAGGATTCACATTTATTTTTATTTATTTATTTATTTTTTGGGTCTGGTTGTGGGGCCTTATCTCTGGGCCTGGGTGCTGTCCCTCAGCTCTTCAGCTCAAGGTTAGTGCTCTACCACTTGAGCCATAGCACCACTTCTGGCTTTTTTCTTTTTGCTTATGTGGTGCTGAGGAATCGAACCCAGGGCCTCATGCATGCAAGGCAAGCGTTCTACCACTGAGCCACCTTCCCAGCCCTGGAAATTTTTAAATAAACTTGTTGACCCAAAAAAGAATAAATTTAAAAATTTAAAAAATCCTAGGGACTTACAATATATCTGTAGAAAATAGATTAATAAAAATATACGTACAAGACAGGACTATACTGAAGAAAAACAAGCAGAAAGGGAAATCACATCTACCAAACATAGGGTTATGTGTTTTGGGTATAAAGTAACATTAAGAAAGAAACTGATATAAGGTTATTTTCTTTCACTACTTCTATTCAGCCTTTTACTACAAGTTTTACCTAGGGAAATAGCAGGATAAAACACTTTGGAAGTATATAAATTAGAAAAGAAGTAATAAAACTGCTTTAACGACACACAGCATGATTTAGATGTAGAAAATTCCAAATAATCTGCAAAAACACACTCATGGAAACAAGGAAGAAAATTTAGCATAATTGCCAAAGACCAGATCAATATAACAAAACTCAATTATGTTCTTATTTATTCAAAATGAAAAAACATGAATTTGAAATAGTGAAAAAAAAAGAACAACCAATTGCAATGGAACTGAGACAAGTATTTACATATAAATCTAACATGCATATTGTAATCTGTATGCTAAAAAATTGATTAAATTGCAAAAACAATATAAATAAATGGTAAAATTTATGTTGACAGAATGAAGATTTTGTTTTACATTCTTTTTTTTTCTATGCTGTGTAGCAAGCACCAGAAGTACAAAAAAATAGTCTAATTCAGTGCAGTGAGGAAAATAAATAAAGCCAATTACTATGGAGACTGGAAAGACCTAAGTTGAAATTGTCAGCAGGAGCTGATATGGGAGCCCACATATGGGAAACTTCAGTAACCTTTGGGGATCTAGGGAAACTACCTGGGAAAGGTTATATTTCTGAAGACCTAAAAAGAAGACAGCATCTATCCTGACTTTGAAGAGGAAAGGAAATAGTCCAGAACTGGAAGTATACAAAGGAAATCCTTTGGAGGCAGCTGAACAGGCAAAAGAAAGAAGGTTGCCTAGAGAGATGAGAGAAAATAGAGGACAGAAAGGTAGGAAAAAAGAGAGAGAGGAAGAAAAAGTTAGGCAGGAAAAGGAAAGGATATAAACAAAGTCCAAAGCTACCTCCTTGGTTCTCATTCTCCTCTAACAGCTTGGAGACTGTTTATGGTTTTTCCCCTGGGTTTTGGCACATAGGGTAGTTCTTTGCCATATATTAGCATGGAACCACACTACACTGTTCCTCACAATCAAAGAAAATTATTGTTTCCTTGCTTTACTTTGCTCTCTCTTTTTTTTTTTTTTTTTTTACCAGTCCTGGAGCTTGTACTTAGGGTCTGGGCATTGTTCATGAGCCTTTATGTGCTCAAGGTTTCAATAAGCTACTCAGAAAAAGGCAGAAGTGGCACTGTGGTTCAAGTGGTGGAGCACTAAGCTTGAGCCAAAGAAGCTCAAGGACAGCACCCAAGCCCAGAGTTCAAACCCAAGCACTGGCAAAAAGAAGACAATTATTAATCAATGTGACTACATGTATAAAACGTACATGTAAGTTAAATTAAATCTAACTGAAAAAATAAGATGAAATGCAACAAAATAAATGATTTAATTTATATAAGTCTGTATAGGATCAAAATATAGGAATAAAAAACAAATGTGATTTCCTCTAATTTGGGAGGAGAAATGACAGTCTACAATCCATGATACAGTCCCAAATTAAAGAGCATTTCACAATATAAGTGGTGAACATGATCTAAAATTCTTAAGGTCATCAAAAATGAAGAAAGTCACAGAAATTCTCACAGCTAGAGAAGCCCAAGAAAACTAGACATATGATATGCTGAGACAGATGCCAGAACAGATAAGGAAATTCAGTAAAAGTTTAGGATACCTGTATAAAGCATAGATTTTATATAACAATCTATCAATACTGGTTAATTGGTTGTGACAAATGTGCCACTACTAAATATCTTATCAATTAATTACACTAATTAATATTGTGACTTATGATATTAATAATAGTGAAAGTTTAGATCTGAAGTTAATATGAGTACTCTTTGAAACTTTTCTGTACATATAAAATTATGTATATATACATATATGCATTATGTGTGTATGTATTTATATTTTTTTATAAAACTTTATCAGAAAAATTTAGAAACTTCTATTCATTAGTCTCGCTTATAAGATGTTCAGAAGTTGAATTATATCCTAATCAGAGGTAAATACAAAACAAATGGAAGATAAAAGTTTCACCTTTTATTTGGGAAATGATTAAGCTCATAGGGCAAATCATCACTTCCCAAAATGAAGAGACATGATGTCTGGTGGTCCCAACACTTGTTAGTTGGAAAAAACTTTCCTTTTACCTACTGTATTTTCTTAGCAACCTTATTGAAAACTAGGTAAACATAAAGTCATAGAGATTACTTTTGGACTTTCAATTTTACATCATTTATCTACATGTTTATTAATCACTATCTTTTGAATATTGCAGCTGCTTGAAATTAGGAAGTTTGAATGCTTGGTAAAGGTATAAATTTTTTGATAATCTTGCTCAATTCAATTCCTACTATTTCAGCGATGGGTTTTTGTGTATATTCCAAAGGCATATGTCTTTCTCTCTAACCCTTTTTTTAACCTCAGGATATCTTCACATGTTTTTGGTATTAGGACAATGATTTCATTAAATGTTTTAGGAAACATTCCATCTTCTAAATTTGTGGAGTCACAAAAGTTATAATTTTTTAAATGTTTGCTAGACCTAGCCTGTAAAGTCATCTGTGTTTGTATTTTTTAATTTTTAAATTATCTTTAAGTATTTTTAAAGAAAGTTTTAAAAATATAAATTATTGAATCCACCTCTGCTTATAATCAGATTATCTGGTTATTCTTTTTATCCTTGATTCTCCTTTGCTATTTTCTCTTTGTTTTATTTTTCCTTTGCTGCTGGTCCTGGGGCTTGAACTTGGGTCTTGGGTGCTGTCCCTGAATGCCTCCACTCAAATATGTGAAATAGTAGTGATGTTCCTTTCATTTTCTGAGTTTATTAGTTTAATATTCTTTTAATTTTTTGATAAACCTAGCTAAAATTTCTTCTTTTTATTTCTGTCCTGGGGCTTGAACCCTGGGCCTGGGCACAGTCCCTGCGCTCTTCAGCTCAAGATGAGCACTCTACTACTTGGGTCACAGAGCCACTTCCAGTTTTCTAGTAGTTTATTGGAGATAGGAGTCTTACGGAGTTTCCTGTCCGGGCTGGCTTTGAACCGTGATCGTCAGAGCTCAGCCTTCTGAGTAGCTAGGATTACAGGCGTAAGCCACAGGCGCCAGGCTAAAATTTATTCTCTTTAAAACATTAAGGTATAGCAGAAACTTAACAAATGTAAAATGATAGTTCCATTAATATTTAGTACATTCACTATGGTCCTCAAGCATATCTATATAGTTTCAAAACATTTTCATCACTGCCAAATACAATCGCATACTCATTAATTGTTTCCCATTCTCTTTCTTTCTATCCACAAGGAAGTATCATGTTACAAAGTTTAATGTATTTACTTAACCTGGGTATTTTATATAAGTAAATAGTGATTAGCATGTGAGAATATATGTTCAGTTGTCGTTGAGTACACTGTTCTATGAATGTGTGTTAAATCCAGTTGGTTTGGCACCATGAAGTTCCTCTGTAACTCAGTCTTCCATTTATCTTTTTACCCATTATTAATAGTGAGAATTCTCTATTACTGGTGCCTTATTATTTATCCTATCAGTTCTGTTCCATTTTGCTTTATACATTTTGTGTGTTTATGTGTGTGTGTGTGTGTGTGTGTGTGTGTTTTCACAATTCTTATATTTTTGGTAAGGATTGATACTTTTATCATGAATTTTCTCTTTCCTTTCTAGTACTTATTTTTTGTCTTAACGTTTAGATTGTCTGGTATTCATGTAATTACTCTAGTTCTCTTATATTTTGTGATTTTTATGAGATGTATCATCCATATGTTTACTTTCAAAATATTTGTATCTTCAAGTTCAAAGTACAATTAATCCAGATAATGTGCTGTTGCATCTTGTAATCTTTGAAATCCAATCTGATAATCTTGTCCTTTTGCATAGATAGTTAATATAAATGAGTCAAAGATGGCTTCTACATTTTGGCTTTTAGGTTATTTCTGTAACACTTTTAGTTCAAAAAGCCCACTGGCACCAAGGTCAAATTTTAGACATCCATTCATTTGTAGCACGACTTATATAAGCACATCTGACTAGTTCAAGACTGCTTGCTTTATATATTTTCCCAAAGTGTATCCAGTACCTGCTAGTAGATAAACTCCAGACCATAAAGATCCCAAAGAGGCTGCTGTTGCCCTTTAGAGCTCTGAGAGAGACTCTCACTATGTTGGTGGAATACTCTGTTTAAATACACAAAATTCCTCTTATGCCCCTCACCTCCAGTCAGTTCCTGTGATCTTCCTAGTGGTCATCTTTAAACCAAAGTCTCCAGAAAACCTTCTGCTATGGTGCACACCCTCATATGCAAACCTTCTGAGTGTTGCTTAGTAAAGTTTACATATAGTACTGGCAACTCTGTGATTTTCCTTTCCTATGAACAGGTCTCAAGCTTTTGAGTTCCTGTTAGCATTGGCTATTATTAATATGACTGAAGTGATACTTATCAATTCATGTTGTGTATCTTATGCCCTTTTACTCTATGATTCCTTCTTACTAACTTTTTCAGTTGTCAAGTGTATACTATAAATATGACATTTTACTGGTTCTACTGGTGTTCCAGAACTTCTATTTATACATACCAACACAATCTACTTCATATTCATACTAACTTACTCTTAGTGAATAATGAAACTTTAAAAGTATGTAGTAAAACTGACAATTTTGTTATTGATAGATACATATATACACATATAGAGGGACAATATCTAGTTAATATTTCTTATGATGTCTTTTTATTAGAATTTCTATTACAACAACAATTCCAATTAATAAGACCAAACAAAAACATTTTCACATGCAAACATATATGTACATCAGCTGTATTAAGATATAATTCACATACAACTAAATATATGAGGCAAAATATGTGTATATATGTGTGTGTTATACAGAATATTTTCTGCATCCAGAATCCATAATTAAAGTCAGGAAAATAAAACTACCCATCATCCACCATCAAGTTCTTCATGCCTTTTATATTTTTGCTCCATTTTGACATCCTATCGCTCTAAACATCATCTGATTTTAGTTGTTATGTATTATTTTTCCTTTCTAGGAATATTGGTAAGTGTAATCACTCAGTCACATAATGTCATTATATGTCTTTTGAATTAAATTATTGAAGAAAAGCAAGCATATTTTCATAGGCTTTTATCATAGTAACTTTTTAAAGTAGCTCCTTTGGATTGGATTAAATTCCTCCAATGATTTGGAGTTACCATCTAATGTCATTTTCTTACTCCAGTATATTTGGTGATAATATCAAAAATGAAGCACACCATCTGCATCAAATATATCAAACATTCCTATATGTTTTCAAATTATGAATGTAATTGCATATGTATTCCATGCAATCATGTAATTCCTTTTAAAACAGGTAAGAAAGAGGCATCATCTTATATGGTCATATGTACATAGCTTTTGACCTTTTCTGCTTGTCCTAGACATATACTAGCTATTGCAAATAAGGGAACCATGGGACTTAAGTTTCTTTGGGCTTGGCTTACTTCACTTAATGTGATTTTTTTCCCAAGTCTTTCCATTTCTGAACAAATGGGGCGGTGTCATTCTTTCTGATGTAGGCATAGAATTCCATATATATATATATATATATATATATATATATATATATATAATGTATATATCACATTTTCCTGATCCATTCATCAACTGTGGAGCATCTGGATTGGTTCCATATCTTAGCTTTGATGACTTTTCTGTTTCTTTTGTATGTTCTTCCCCCATGATATATATAACCCCTGTTTTCACTGTAATTTATTCCAGTGCCCTGCATCTTGTATATACATTTTTTTTTAACTTGGGGAGGGGAAGTGAAAAAACAAAATGCTGAAATAATGATACTGATTGACCCATTGTAACAATGAGATGTTCAAGCCACTACTCTGAAAACAATCTTTACAGCTTGGGGGAGGGGGTAGGGAAAAGTTGGGGATATGGGGAGGGGAGGGATGGTAGGGAAAAACAAAGGAGGGGTTAACAGTGCTCAATAGGAAGTGTATTCATTACCTTACTCATGTAACTGTAACCCGTTTGTACAGTATCTTTACAATAAAAATATATATTAAAAAGAGGGGGGCATCAATATGCCAATGTCAATATGTTTAATTGTGTATAAAATTACCTTTGGGTGCTTTTGTGTAGATTTGCATACATGGCTTGTATCACTTGCATTAAGCATTATATACTTTCATAAATATTTCTTTTAAGATAGTTCTGTTGGTAATACGTGTCCCCCTTTTTTGCTTAGCAGTATCTTTACTTTTCCTTTATTTTAGAAAGATAATTTCCTAGGTATAATATTTTTGGTGGGAATTTTTTCTCAGACTTCTTATAGCACATATTATGCCTACTGTTTCTAGACCTTATCACTTCTGATAATAGGACAGATGTTAATAGCATCAGGTTCTTCTGTACATGATTAGTTATTTTTGTCTTAGATTTTTGGAAAGTTTGATAATTGTGTCTTTTCATTTTTTTAGATATGACTTGGTTTATCAAATGCATTATTTTTTTTCTTCTACTTAGGTCTGTTGTTGAGACTCTCTCTTTAAATTCACTATTTGTTGTGACATTGGCCTTGTACTTTACTATTTTAGATATGTTTTCCTGTAGATAATGGAACATATTTAGGTCAAGTGTATCTGTCAAAGCTGAATATAATAACTTCCTAGAGGGGTAATTACTACTCATTTTTTGTTTTATGTGCCAATGTTTTCTGTTATGATGATCTAATAAGTTACTTTAATTAGTTTTCCAATGGTAAAGCAACCTTAAATAGTTGGGTTAAATCCTACTTAGTTCAGTAATGCAATTTATCAGTTTTATTGATCTTATTTTAAAGAATTTCTTTATTGTTTTCTTTTTTGCTATGATTTATTTCCTCTCAGGTTTTTTCTAGTTTCATAAAATAGAAACTGAATTTTTTTATTTGGTACTTTCCAATAATCTAAAAAGACATTTCCATTATGAATTTCCATCTATAGGTTAAGCTACTTTGAATTTGAATTTTGAAAACTGAAACATAATACGCTGAATGATCACAAACAAGACTATACTAAAGCTACCAACACAACTATGTTTACTGCAGCATTATTTACAATAGCTAAGATATGGAACCAACCCAGATGTCCCTCAGTAGATGAATGGATCAAGAAAATGTGGTATATATACACAATGGAATTCTATGCTTCCATCAGAAAGAATGACATTGCTCCATTTGTTAGGAAATGGAAAGACTTGGAAAAAACGATATTAAGTGAAGTAAGCCAGGCCCAAAGAAACGTAAGTCCCATAGATTCCCTTATTCAATTAGTAGTATATGTCTGAGACAAGGTGAAATGGTCAGATAAGTTGATGTTAGGTGAATTGAACCCCAAGATAAAGACTCAAATGTTTTTTCTTTCTTGCGATTGTTTCTAACATATTTATGACATTTCTTTGTTGCTTTGTATATACCTCTTCCACGGTATAACCCCTGTTTTCACTATATTTGATGATTTGTGGAAGGGAAGGGAAAAAACAAATTGTTTAAATAGGGATACAGGTGGACCCATTGCAACAATGAGATGTACAAGTCGTTATGTCAAAAAGCGAACTTTACAAGTTTGTTGGGGGGCAGGTGATGGGAAGGAATGGTAAGGGGAAACAAAGGAGGCAACAATGCTTGATAAGAAATGTGCTCATTACCTTGCCCATGTAATTGTAACCCCTCTGTACGGTATTATCACAATAAATAAATAAGATTAAAAATAAATAAATAAATAAATAGGGATAAAGGTGGACCCATTGTGATGTACAAGACGTTATGTTGAGAAAACGAACTTTACAACTTTGGCAGGAGGGGAGAGAGAGATGGGAGATGGGGTGACAGGCATGGTAAGGGAAAACAAAGGAGGATGCAACAATGCTTGATAAGAAATATACTCATTACCTTGCTCATGTAATTGTAACCACTTTGTATGGTATTTTTTTTTTAATTTTTTTTTGGGTCCGGTCGTGGGGCCTGACCTCTGGGCCTGGGCACTGTCCCTCAGCTCTTCAGCTCAAGGCTAGCCCTCTACCACTTGAGCCACAGCGCCACTTCCGGCTTTTTTCTTTTTGCTTATGTGGTGCTGAGGAATCGAACCCAGGGCTTCATGCATGCAAGGCAAGTGCTCTACCACTGAGCCACCTTCCCAGCCCCTTCGTATGGTAATTTCACAACAAAAAAACTTATTAATAATAAACAAAGAAATATATAATCCAATTCTCTTATGCTCAGAAAATCGTTTTTCATTTTGGACTTTGGAAAAAAAAAGAAAATAGTTTTTCACAAGTAAAATAAACCTTCAGAGATCAAGAGAGAATTTGTAGGTTGCTTTATTGGTCTCTTTCTCAGTGGTTATAGCTTATCTCCATCAATTCTTCAGTATAATTTTTTTCCATATACATTTTTTATTGTAAAAATACTGGGGGCTGGGAAGTTGGCTCAGTGGAAAAGTGCTTGTCGTGCATGCATGAGGTCCTAGGTTCAATTCCTCAGCACCACATGAGCAGAAAAAAAGCCGAAAGTGGCCCTGTGGCTCAAGTGGTAGAACACTAGCCTTGAGCTGGAGAGCTGAGGGACAGAGCCCAGGTCCTGAGTTCAGGCCCCATGACCGGAACCCCCTCCCCCAAATACTGTACAGAGGGTTTGCAGTTACATGAGTAGGGTAATGAGTACATTTTCTATCAAGCATTTTTTGTAACTTTTTTTTTTCTTTTTGTTTTTTTCTTTTTTTTCCAGGGCTGAGGACCGAACCCAGGGCCTTGCACGTGCTGGGCGGGCGCCCTTCCACTGGGATAAACCCCCAGCCCCCTATCAAGCATTTTTGTCTCCTTCTTTGTTTTTCCCCTACCATTCCTTCCCTCCCAACCTTCCCAACTCCTCCCCTCCAACCCAAAATTGTGAAGTTTGTTTTCAACATAACAAAATACTTAAATAAGGATACAGGTTGATCCGTTGTATCAGCATAAAATTTGTAAACTTTTCCCTCCAGTTTTGAACCTGTAGCAAGGCCAGGACTCTACTGTAAAGATTCTGTACCCATGGATCTCCTCCTCTAGCACTCAATTTGATATACAGTGTTTCCAGAGTTCTATTTCTAGAGAAAACTTTTCTGTTTTCCAAAAATCAAACTTTCAAATTCTTTTAGTGTGACATATTACCTCCTTTTAATCTCTTCATTTACCTTCTTTTATTCTACCACTCAAGCCTGGTTTCGATTTTAAGGTCCATTGACTGTACTAGAACTCTAAAATATATTTTTTAATTATTGCCATGTCATTTTATCCTTCAATATTAAAATCAGGAAAGAAAAAGATAACTTGATAGATTTCTTATGCTTTAAATAAAAGAAAATATTACCATTCAATGCTGACAATCCTGAGGCTTCTGTTAAACTTTCAGATAGATCTCCTATTCTATTCTGAGGAGTGTCACACATATTGTAACTCTTGAATTAACTATATTTATAGCCAATTTCCTGAGCATATAATTTGAATTTGGATAAGTATGAAAATATTGGGGTATAAGAACAGAAATCAAGAGGCGTTTCTGAGTCTGTTCTATATCAGGCATTGGGTACAGTGTTCTTAACATACTCTGTGTGTGTGTGTGTGTGTGTGTGTGTGTGTGTGTGTGTGTGTGTGCATGTGCTAGTACTGGGGATTGAACTCAGTGTCTATAATCTTGACAAGTATCCTATTCCCACTTTAAAATAGAGTAATTGAATTTTAAAAACTATTAAGCTTATAAATACTAAATATACTTGATAAAGGTGGAAAACATGGAGAATGAAAGATGAAAAAGAAGATATTAATAAAGATGCATTTTACTGCTAATCTGATTCTTGAATTAAAACCTCTTTGTATAACTTCTTAGAGATAATAAAAATAGTGAGTCTAAGCCCATCTGTCAAAGTGCCAAAATCTAGGGGTTTTTCCCTGTGTTCTATATCCTTCTAAGAGAATTGAAAGCCTCTCCCTTCAAAAGTCTGACAGTAATATGCTTTCTACAATTATTAATTTTTATAAAAATAGCAGAGATTTAAAATAATTCTGCAGGGGCTGGGAAGGTGGCTCAGTGGTAAAGCACTTTCCTTGCATGCAGAAAGCCCTGGGTTCGATCCCTCAGCACCACATAAGCAAAAAGAAAAAAGCCAGAAGTGGCACTGTGGATCAAGTGGTAGAGCACTAGCCTTGAGCTGAAGAGTTGAGGGAAAGCGCTCAGGCCCAGAGTTCAGGCCCACTATTGGACCCAAAAAATACAAAATAAAAAATAAATAAAATAAAATAATTCTGCCAAAATTTATATAATGTCGTTATTTAACCTATGACTTATAAGGACCCATCCTGATGCTTGCCTCTTTCACAACAATAAAGAAATAATAGCTATTCATGGTAATTGCTCAGCCATTTAGAAAGTTTTCCCATCAATCTAATAGCAATAACAACTACCATTTAGTGAGAATTCCTTATGAATAAGTTACTTTGGATATAACAAACATTAATTTTTCAGGAGCCATCTATGATAAAGGATATTTCTGCCATTTTATAAATGTGCAGCAATATATTCAATATATTCAAAAACACTATTCAACTGAAAATAATTCAGAATTCAAATACAGATTTTTTTTCACTTCAAAGCTCCATTGCTTTCTCTACTAACCATCCTTATGACACTGCTTGATGATACTACTTGTTAGTCACTGGCATTAATCATCTTACCCCTTTGAATTATCTTCTTCCAACTGTACCTTCCCTATCATTAACTCCTTTGTTTATTATTGACCCTCATTTATTAACATGCTTACTTGTCAATAATAAGTAGTTTATACCTTTTGGTACATTCTTTAAACCATCCTTCCCAAATTAAATAGACCAATAACTTAGCACTCTATTTTATATCACACTTCACAACATACTACAGTAAGTATATATCTATAATAATCTAAAAAGCACCATAAGAAAACACAATTAATACATCTTCTCTGTACCTATTGTACAATGAATAGACATATTAGCATTTTGTAGCCTGGAAAATTAAATACAAAGCCCAGATAATTTACTTTAGAACTGCTCTGAAATCTAGATGCGTATGTGTGCAACATTTAAGAAATGAATTACTTCACATAAACAGTTAACACTGAATTAACTTGTAAAGTAAGGGAATATCATGAATACTGAGTTCATTTAACATCATAAGTATGAATGTATTCCAGTATCTGGCTCTTAATTGCTTTCACTTTATACTTTCTCTTCTTTATATTTAAAGTGTGAATTAAGCTAAACTTTTCTTTAAGTGTTTTGTTATGAAAATACTGTACAAAGCGGTTACAGTTACATGAGCAAGGTAATGAGTACATTCCTTATCCAGCATTGTTGCCTCCTTCGTTTTTCCCCTCCATCCCTTTGCTCTCATCTCCTCAGCTAAACCCTCACCCCACCACCCCACCACCGCACCTAAACTGTAAAGTTCATTTTTCTACATAGCATCTAGTACATTTCATGGTTGCAATGTGTGAATCTGTATTCCTATTTAAACATTTTTTCCCTTCCCCTCCCCAAATTATAGCAACATCAAATACAGTGAAAACAAAAGCAACAAAAAATTCCATGGTACCTTATAAATATGTTAGAAACAATAGCAAGGAAGAAAAAAGCCACTTGTATCCCTATCTCGGGGTGCATTTCACATAACATCATCTTATTTGACCTTTTCTGCTTGTCCCAGACATACACTAGTTTTTGCAAATAAAGGAAACCATGGGACCTATGGTTCTTCGGGCCTGGCTTGCTTCACTTAATATAATTTTTTTCAATTCTTTCCAATTCTTAACTAATGGGGTGGTGTCATTCTTCCTGATGGAGACAGAGAATTCCACCACATATAGATAGATATAGACAGACAGACAGACAGACAGATAGATAGACAGACAGACAGACAGACAGACAGACAGACAGACAGACAGACAGACAGACAGACAGACAGATAGATAGATAGATAGATAGATAGATAGATAGATAGATAGATAGATAGATAGATAGATTAGATAGATAGCTATAGATACTACATTTTCTTGATCCATTCATCTACTAAGGGGCATCTGGGTTGGTTCCATATCTTAGCTATAGTAAATAATGCTGCAATAACCATAGTTGTGCTGATAGCTTTAGTATGGTCTTCTTTGGGATCACTTGGATAAATGCACCAAAGTGGGATTGCTAGGTCATAGGGGAGCTCTATGTGGAGATATTTGAGGAATATCTCCACATTTGAGGAATACGACTTTCCAAAGTGGTTTAACAAGTTTACACTCCCACCAAAAATGGAGTAGGATTCCATGCTGGCCACATCCCCTTCAGCATCTGTTGTTTTTAGAGTTCTTGACTATAGCCATTCTTACTGGGGTGAGGTGGAATCTCAATGTTGTTTTGATTTGGATTCCTTTTATGGCTAGAGAGCTTGAACATTTCTTCATGTGTCTATTGGCCATTCTTATTTCCTCTTCAGAGAAGTTCTCTTTAAGCCTTTAGCCCACTCATTTATTGGGAAGTTGTTTCTTTGAGGATTTGTTGTTGGGAAATTTTATTTTTTGAGTTCCAAGTATATTTTACATATGAGACCATTGTCCGTTGTATGGCTAGTGAAGATATTCTCCCAATCCATGGGCTTTCTATTGATCTTCCTAGCTATGTCCTTTGCCATGCAGAAGCTCTGCAATTTTATGCAATCCCATTTATCCAACCTTCCTTTGATTTGTTGTGTTTCCGGGTCTCTATTAAGAAAATTTTGGCCTGTGCCAAAGAGATCTAGGGTTTCTCCTTTTCTATCCTGTAATGTTTTCAGGGTGTCTGCCTTGACTCCGAGGTCTTTGATCCATTTGGAGTTGATTCTGGTGCAAGGTGATATATAAGGATCTAGCTTTAGTTTTCTACATGTGATTAACCAATTTTGCCAGCACGATTTACTGAAGAAGCTGTCTTTCTTCCATTCTATCTTTTTAGCTCCCTTATAGAAGATTAAGTCGCTATAGGTCTGTGCGTTCATTTCTGGGTTTTCAATTCTATTCCATTGGTCCTGAGGTCTGTTCTTGTGCCAGTACCTATCTGTTTTGATTACTATGACTTTGTAGTAGAGTTGGAAATTTAGTATTGATATTCCTCCAGCACTGTTCTTTCTTTTAAGAATCACTTTTGTGATTTTGGGTCTGTTATTTGTTCCATTTGAATTTTCACATTGACTCTTCCATTTCCTTGAAGAATGTGGTTGGAATATTTATAGGTATCATATTGACTTTGTAGATAGCCTTGGGAAGTATTGTCATTTTCACGATGTTGAGCCTTCCAATCCAGGAGCATGGGAGATTTTCCACTTTCTAAATTCTGTTTTGATTTCCATTTTCAGGTTTTTACAGTTTTCATCCTAGGGGTCCTTCACTACTTTGGTTAAGTGAATTCCTAAGTATTTTATTTTTTTGTGGGGCTATTACAAGTGGAATTACTTTCCTTATTTCAGCTGCCCTCTTATCATTGTTGACATACTTTTTTTTGACATAGATTTTTGAGGGTTAATTTTATACCCAGCTACTTTGCCAAAGTTTCAAATCAGCTCGAGTAATTTTTGGGTGGACTGCATTGGATTCTTTAAATATAAGATCATGTCATCTGCAATGAGTGAGAGTTTTACTTCATTTTTCCCTATTTGGATCCCCTTAAATGCTTTCATCTTGTCTTATTGCTATAGTTATGTATTCTAATATTAAATTGAAGAGAAGTGGAGAGAGTGGACATCCTTGTCTCTTCTTGATTTTAGAGGAAATGGCTTTAGTTTTGCACCATTAAGTATAATGCTGGCTGTAGGTTTGTCATATACAGCCTTTATTGTATAGAGGAATGTTCCATGGATTCTTAATTTTTCTAGAGCCTTCATCATAAAGGGATGTTGGATCTTGTCAAATGCTTTTTCTGCATCTATTGAGATAACCATGTGGTTCTTATCCTTGCTCTTGTTGATGTGATGAATTATATTAATTGATTTGAGTATATTGAATCAATTTTTATCCCAGAAATGAATTTTGTTGGTTTGTGGTGTATGATTTTTTTGGAAGAATTGTTGAAGTCGATTGGCCAAAATTTTGTTGAGAAGTTTTAGATTGATGTTCATCAAAGAAATGGGTCTAAAATTCTCTTTGTTTAATGGGTCCCTGCGTGGTTTGGGGATCAGGGTTATGATGGCTTCATAGAAAGAGTTTGGTGGTCAACTTTCTCTTTCAATTTCATTGAAGATTTTGGAGGAGTCTTGGTGTGAGTTCTGCTTTGAAGGTCTTGTAGAATTATACTGTAAATCCATCGGGTCCTTGGCTTTTCTTAGATGGGAGGGCTCTTATTGCTGTTTCTATTTCAATGATTGATATGTGCCGGTTAAGTTGGTCTATCTCATCTTGGTTTATTTTCTGTATGTCGATATTGCGAGGAAATGGTCCATTTCTTTCAGGTTCCCAAACTTATTAGCATAAAGGTTTGCTAAATATTCCCTTATAATGTTCTGAATCTTGGTTGTTTCTGTGGTGTTTCCATTCTCATCTCTGAGTTTGTTTATTTGGGTGTGTTCTCTTATTTTTCTGAAAAGATTTGCGAAGGGTCTGTCAATATAGTTAATTTTTTCAAAGATCCAACTCTTTGTTTTGTTGATTCTATGTTTTTTTGGGGGGGCATTCTAGCTCATTTTATTTTGATTTAATTTTAATTATTTCTTTCTACCTACTGGTTTGGGGTTTAGCTTGCTGTTCTTTTCAGATGTCTCATTAAATAGTTGGTTTCAGATCTCTCCAATTTGTTGATGTAGGAACTCAGAGCTATAAACTTGCCTCTGAGTACTGCCTTTGCTGTGTCCCAGAGGAGCTGATAATTTGTGTGCTCATTTTTGTTGAATAGCATGAACATTTGAATTTCCTTTCTAATCTCTTCCATGACCCATTCTTGTTTCAACAATGGTCAGCCTCCATGTGTTACAGGATTTCCTTTGGTTGCTTTTGGTATTGAGTTCTAATTTTATTCCCTTGTGTTCTGAGAGAATGCAGGGCATAAATTCCATGTTTCTGTGTATGGATAGATTTGCTTTGGGCCCTAAAATGTGGTCTATTTTAGGGAAAGTAATTTTTCTTGGATAAATTTGGGTGCTCCATTGTTTGGTAAATAGATATTTAGAACTGTAATATCCTCCTGAAGGAGAGATCCCTTAATTTGTATGTAGCAACCTCCTTTATCTCTTCTCACTAATTTTAATTTGAAATCTATTTTATCTGATATTAGGATTGCAACTCCAACCTGTTTATGAGGAGCGTTTGCTTGGTAGATTTTATTCTCGCCTTTCACTTTCAAAATGTGTTAGTTTTTATGGGAAGGTGTGACTCCTGAAGGCAGCAGAGAGAAGAATCTTGCTTCTTAATTCAACTAGACAGTCTATGTCACTTAATTGGAGGGTTAAGGCCATTAATGTTGAGAGTTAGGACTGAGAGGTTTTTGGGAGTTCCTGCCATATTATCCACCTTCTTGGAGGCTGTGACAATTGGGTTGTTCCTACAGTTTTTGGATTCTCAGTTTGGGTACAGTTTCTTGGCCTTTCTTGTGGTCTTGTTGGTTTTCTATGTGTACGACATGTTTAAGTATCTTTTGTAGAACTGGTTTTGTGGAGACATATTGTTTCAGGTTTTCTTTGATATGAAAGGTTTCTATTTGACCTTCCGTTATAAGGGAGAGTTTAGCTGGGTACAGTATTCTTGATTGATAATTGTGTGTCTTTATGTCGTGGCATACATTATTGCAGGATCTTCTTGCTTTAATTGTTTCTGCTGAGAAATCTGAGGTGATTCTAATTGGTTTCCCTTTATAGGTGATTGATTTTTTTCTCCTTGACAGCTTTAAGGATCCTTTCCTGAGTCTGAATTGATCCTGTGTGGATTATAATGTGATGGTGGAATGTCCTGTTCTGGTCTCTTGTATTTGAGGTTCTAAAAGCTTCTTGTGTCTGAATAGGCCTATCTTTTTGCATGTTTGGGAAGTTCTCTGCTAGAATCCTGTTGAAAAAATTTCCTAGACCATTAACTTCTGTTTCTAGGTGCTCCTCTACACCCATTATCCTCAGATTAGGCCTTTTGATGGTGTCTTACAAATTCTGAATAGATCTATCATATTTCTTGGATTTGTCTTGGATAGTTGTATGTTCTTTCTGTATAATATCTAGGCTGTCTTCATTCTCCAAGATTCGATCTCCTGCATGTTCTAACCTACTGTCAAGACTTTCTACTTTATTTTTTATTTCTTTTCCTTCTAATTGGTAGAGTTTGATGCTTTCAAATTCTTTTTTGGAACTTTGTTTTAGATCTTGTATGAACTTCTTTACTTCCTTAATTTGGTGTTCAGTGTTGATTCTCAAATTCCTTAGTTGATTTGTTATGGTTTCCTTGGACTCCCGTTCCTTCTGACAGGCTCAAGTCGGCATTCCTTTTGTGGTCTCCCTAAATTCCTTCAGCTGTCTGTTTATGTATTCCATGAATGCCTCTATTGATTTTTGTCTATTCTTGTCCCATTTACTCAATTCCTGTATTACTCTTTGATAAGCTTCCTCCCACTCATGCAATTCCTGTCTTTCTATTTGACTGTTCTCAGCCTGCTCACGCAATTCCTATATTAACCTTTAGGTAACTTCCTCATGCTCACGAGATTCCTGTAGTAACTTTTGGTTAGCCTCATCATGCTTGTGAAGTTCCTGTCTTAATCTATGTTTTGCCTCATCTCACTCCCTATCATGCTCACACTGAGTCCTTTGCAGGTTTTCAATCTTTTCATTAACCATGTTTACCAGTAATGTTTGTATAGCTTTTTGGGAACTCTGCACTGGATTCTTCATTAACTGTTCTGTCACCTGATTATCATGAGTGGGAGTTGAGATAACCGGACTTGCCATTTTTCTTGTGTTTTTCTGGCTTATTCTGCCCATTTGGTATGAAAGTAACACTATTTGCTAGAACACTATTTTAAGCCAAACATCAACCAGAGTCCTATAGTTGCACAGTGGAAATGGCTGCAGATACCATCTAGTTCAACAGATAAAATCTAGTCAACATCAAACAATATCAAACAATATCTAAGAACATCAAAAAGGGATTCAGTAAACCAGAAATTATGTTTTAGGTAGAATTGTGGGGGAAAATTGTATTAGAGGGATGTGGAGAAGTAAAAGGAGAGTGAATTTAACCCAGTCCTAATCTCAGAGAGGGAAATAGATAAGACAGATTGATAGGAGAGAGATTAAAAAAAAAAAACAGGAAAAAATGGAAAAACAAACATTTAAGTTTAAAAATGAAATACTTAAAATTATGTAAATTTAAAGAAATGATATGGAGAGAAGAAAAGGTTAGGATGAGAGGAGGGGAGAGATAAAAAGGAAAAATGAAAAAAATAAAAACTAAAAATTCTTAAAATTGGAATATTTGAAAATTATATAGGTATAAACAAATAATACTACTATTAAAGAAGTTAAGTCTAAGAGGTTATGAATTGAGTAATTAATTTCTGGATTAAGTATGTACACAATGAGGGATAGGGTCCATAGTGTCATCTGGAGATGAACAGAACAGCAATTAAGTCATGCAAAAAATAAAGGGGGGAAAAAGGACTAAAAGATTAAAAGACATTTAAAAAATTAAATAAAAAGCACACACACACACACCTCAAATAAAAATTATGAAAATAAATATGATAGAAAACAGTTTTAAAATAATAATGAAAATAGGTAGAAAAAAGAGTTCTTTGATTTTTTTTTTTTTTAATGGGGGGAAGATCTTGTATCTCCCCTGTGTCAGTAATCAGTCTCTTGATGGAGTCTCTGGTCTGCTTGTGGTGTGTGGTTTTCCTGTGGCTTGATTTGTTTCTTAAGTCAGTTTGCTTGGGCAGGCAGAAAAATGCTCTGTGTTTCCCAGGATTTTGTGATCCTCCTCCCAGACTAGTTAAGTGGGAGGGAGATCTGCTTTGAGTATAACAAAAGAGGGAGATGGCTGTTTCCTCTAGCTTGGAGTTGCTGTGTTGAGGCTAGGTTCTGGGTAGGGTTGAGGCTTATCAGCAATCAGTAACTTTTCCCTGAGGGGCCAGCTCTTGAGACATTAACAGAGCCCAGGATGGTGCCATTCTCAGGGTTTATGTTTACTAAGTTTCAACTGTTTGTCTAGGCAGTGGGGAGGAGCATCCTATGGCTTTGTTTAACCAGTGAAAAAAGTTACTCCTCCAGGGGTGGAACCCACTCTGCATGAGCGGTTTAACATTCCCCTGGGTGGAGCTGAGCCTGGCAGGACAGGTCAGGTGCCTGTGACCTGCTGAATGGCTCTCACTTTTTTCTTCCAAGGCCTCTGTCAATATCAAAGATGGAGATCTTCTCTGGTGGTGGGGGAAGAGCTGCCTTTCCACCATAGCTCCATGAGAAGGAGTGAGGATGTCAGTGTTCTACACATGCCAGATTCTTGGTTCATGGTCCGTCTCTGGTCTGTGATCAGCAAGATGAAAATTTCTGCTCCTTGTCAGTTCTTGCTGGTGGTAAGTAGAATCCACTCACAGGCCACATCTAGTTCTTTTGTCCCGTACACTCTCTGTTGGTATGGCAGCCTGCTGCAACCACGGCTACCAGCTAGTGCTCAGATCTCTCTCCTTGACCAAGCTATCTGGATTTTCCCTCTCTTGCCAAACTCTCTGTACTGTGATGGCACACTTGGGGGTGATTCTCTAGCCTAGTACTGTTCATTGGAACACTAAAACTATTTCTATGTAAGATCTTGGTTAGCTTCCAGCTTCTCATCTGCCATCTTCCTCTGGTCTCCTCAGCTAATCTTAATTATGTCATTTATGTTCATAATCATTTATGATGAGTCACATGTCTGGTTTGATAAATAATTTTTCTGAATTAATAATTGGTATAGGAAAGACAGATATCTGGTTTCTAATGGTATTCAATCACAAAATAACTCTTCTACCACCTCATCTTATTTTTGCCTCTTAAAAAACCCTGTTGTATATCTAGTACAAGCTACCTGATCATCTTTAGGTTGTGCAAATACAGAAATCGTTAATAAATTTGTTGGATAGTCTAGTTTTCATGAATAAGGCAATACTAACATACAAATATATTCCCCCATTGGTATCAAGGTGAGGATTTCTAGAGATTTAATCTAGAGATTAAAAAAATGTGTTTTCATGTCTCTGTGTCACACAGACACCTTAAAATGGGCTTCTATTGCTGCTCTTATCATAAAAAGTAAGCAAATTTTAATATGATAGTATCGGAAAGACAAAATACAAGGTTCAAACCTTCCATGGTGCTTTCATGTTCATTTTCAGTTACAATAAAACTAGAGCTAAATCTTAACAGTTGCTGTCATTAAGAAAAATGTGCAGCTCCCTCATCCATTTGAGAATCAGAGGCACCAATAAATGGTTATTGATCTGAGATAAGTAAAAGGGTAAAATGCAGGCATTGAAATTTGGATTAGCTTCTTTCTAGTGGCCTGCCCTTTATCATTTCCCCAAACAGAGGTCACATTGACAGCATCATCGATCTGGTGTAAAGCAGAGACCTTTAGGTGATCTTGTTTGGCCAACTGCTGTGCTGAGTTTGATTGTCCATTCTGCATCTGGAAACAAAACATTGTCTGAGGGCAGAGGTTATATTACTCATTTCCAACTCCTCTCTGATACTTCTCTCTGGTTCCCAAAGCACACTGACATTTAGGTGAGAATTTCTGTCAGCCCAGGCACGTTATAGTTATATGTCATGAGACAAGTGGCTCCTGAGTACTGCTGCTACTCAAGTATGAGAAGAAGCAAAATCCTTTTGCACTCAGATAAAGCTTTCCTAATATTATGAGAATCTCATTTGTATTTGATATTTTACTGAGCCTTTTTATTGACATAACTAGTTCTTTATGGTCTCTCTGCTAGTTTGCTGTGAGGTAGTACTTATGCAAGGCTAATATTCACTAGTACACTACCGAGAAATACCTCACCCCTGGCCAATACCTGACCCCTCTTATTGATGTTTTAGATAGGCTCCTTAGAGAAATAAATATTTTAAGCATATATGTTACAGATTATCAAGCAAGTTAAGATATTTCTGTTATGTATTATGGGTTAGCATACAAAGACATTCATTGGCTAGAAACTTGGAATGGTAACTTTTTAATATTACCAAAATCATTCGAGTTAACAAATAGCTCAGGATATGAATCTTTTCTGGAAATCAGTACTTAAAATAGGAGAGAACTAGCAACTTGATCTGAAAATAAGAAACTCAGGTTTGGCACTGATCACCCAGGTTGAATGAACACAGAAATCTACAATCCATTCTTTTGCAATGTCTAGTATTTATGAGTGAAGTGTTAACATTTCTTTATTAATCTCTACATTGAAACAGTGTCTCTTTTGACTGTTTAATTTTAATAATCTGTTTTGTATGTCCAAAAGAACACACTGATTAGCCTTTACATAAAATGAATGTTTGTTTGCTTTGTCGGTGGTGGGATTTGAACTCTGGGCCTAGGTGCTGTCCCTCAGCTCTTTAGCTCAAAGCTAGTCTTTTACCCCTTGAGCCACAGCACCACTTCCGGTTTTCTGAGTGGTTTATTGGAGATAAGGATTTCACGGACTTTTCTTGTCCGCGCTGGCTTTGATCTGAGGTCTCCAGATCTCAGCTTCCTGAGTAGTTAGGATTACAGGTGTGAACTACCGGCACCTGGCTATAAAAAAGTTTTAATATAAATAAATAACCTTCGTCTCCCTGTAATGATAGTTGTACAAGAAATTGTAACATTCTATTACTAAAAATCCTAACTAGATAGGTAAAAATATTTTTTACTTTTAATTTTAATGTTTAGTATATATATTTTATATTAAAGATACTGTACAGAGGGGTTACAGTTACATGAGTAGGGTAATGAGGACATTTCCTATCTAGCATTGTTACCTCCTACTTTGTTTTCCCCTACCATTCCTTCCCTTCCCACTTTCTCAACTCCTCCCTCCCCCTCCCTGAAGTTGTGAAGTTTGTTTTCAACATAGTGTCTTGTACATCTCATTGTTACAATAGGTCACGCTGTATCCTTACATCAACATTTTGTTATTTCTCTTCCCCTTCCCAAATTAGAATCTTGTATAAACAAGATTCAGGGCACCAGAATCAATACATTGAAAATAGGGGTTATATCATGGGGGAAGAACAAAAAAAGGAGAAACAAAAGAAAAAACAAAAATAATCACATAGTACATTATAAATACATTAAACACAACAGGAACAAAGATAAAACTTCTTGTGTCCCTATCATGGGGTTTATTTCACTTAGCATCATCTTATATGATCATATGTACATAGCTTTTGACCTTTCCTGCTTGTCCTAGACATATACTAGTTATAGGCAAAGATATTTTGAAAACTAGTTTGCTAACCAAACTTGTGATATTACTAATTTCAGCAGAATGGAGGTTCATTTTTTTAATTCTTTCAATGAACAACCATCTCAATGTAAGATCAAGTTTTATGAAGACAGGATAAGAAGAAATCTAATAAAGTATGAAGCTTTAAAGTATCTGCCAAAATAGTACACTTACTCTTGACTTTGTGTTAAATCTTTTCAATAATCTAAACACAACGAATTTTTGCAATACAATCAATAAGCTGAGGAATAAGATGTAGTAAATATTTTTTCCTCCATGGACTCAGAGCCAACAATTAATCAATGAATTTATTCTTTTTTACATCTTTTGGCATGTTTTAGATCTTATTGTTATTTTAAAAACTAAAAGAAAATAAGATAAATATGACAATCATTGCCAGAAAATCTATATAAAGTATATTTTGAAAATTATTTGACTGAAAGCTTTTGATAGTGTTGAATACATACCTGATATATCTGATTAACATCCAAAGAATGTAGATTCTCATAATTTATGGTATTTTTCTAGATCTGCACAAAGGTTTAAAGGTTCAGTGAGTGTGCGTAGAATTTTGTGGCCATTTACTCTCTGCCTTTGCTGAAAACAAAGATTAACTAGCTATATGTCTATATGTCTATGATAGTCCTAGCAGAGGATCACAGTATCTCAATATCTATGTACATATGACCACATAATATGATGCTTATCTAAATGAACTCCAAGATATGGAACAAAAAGTATTTTATCTTTTTTTTCCCTAATATACTGTGTGTGAAGTTCTTTGTTTTTCTTTTTTTCCCCTTTGGTTTATCCCCTGTTACCACTGTTTTTGATTTTGGTACCCTGTGTCTTGCATATACGTTTATCTGATTTAGAGAAGGGAAGGGGAATAATAAAATGTTGAGACAAAGAACAAAGGGTGACCAAATGCAACAGTGATATAAGACACTATGTTGGAATGAACTTTATAACTTGGGGCGGAGAGACAGGGAGGAAGGAGGTGGGAGAAAATGAGAGAGGAAGTAAAAATTTATGACAAGAAATATGCTCATTACCTTACTTATATAACTCTATCCTCTCTGTACATCAAAATAAAATTGAAAAAATAATAATATTCCAAAAATGCCTCTTTTGTTATTGATAGAAAAAAATTCATTTATACAGGCATGAGTTAATCTTTATTGTAAGTACTACAATGCTGGCATAAATATAATTTAATAATTTAATAATTACTCTTTCCATTTGAAACTGAAGAAAATAAGATGATGGAAAGTAGTCATGATATTAGTAAATACTGGTATTTACAGAGAAGTATGATTACCAGAATTTAGCACATATCAGAATTATCATGAATACTGCTAAAACTGAGATTGCTTGGTTCTACTTCAAGTTGGTTTCTGATTCAATAGATCTGAGTTGAGAACTTGTGTTGCTAACACATTTGAAAACTGAAATTTATACTGGTCATTCAGCATGTACACTTGGAGAACTATAAAAATAAATGAAATAAGAAAAAATTGGAATAAAATAATCAGTTCCTTAATCTATCCTAATCACCAACTGCATGTGCATTTTGATGCAGCTCATTGAACTTCTCCATGTTTTCTATTTTCTATTTTTGATGAATAATATAACAATATGACAAGCTATGTAATAAGGTCAATTCATAACTATCTCAAAGAAAAATTTGTGATAACATTTTTAGTATTTTGAAGCTGACAGTGAGGTTTTGACTAGTACCTAATAGCTAAAATTAGGAGATTTGATCAAGTTATGATACTAATCATCTCTGCAATAGATGTCTAAGATTTATTTCTTTTTTTTTTTTTTTTGGACTTACTGAATTTTTTTTTTTTAATTTTATTTTATTTTATTTGAGAATATACTGTACAGAGGGGTTACAATTACATGGGCAGGATAATGCATACATTTCTTACCAAGCATTGCAGCCTCCTCCTTTGTTTACCCTTCACCTCCCTTCCCAGCCTCTCCCCTCCCCCCCACCCAATCATACCCCCCTCTCCCCCCCCCCCCTCTCCCCCCCACACCGACATTGTAAAGCTGGTTTTGACATGACATTTTGTACTTCTCATTGTTGCAACAGGTCCACCTGAATCCTTAAACGACTTGTTTGTCCCCATGTCCTCCACATGATATACTGACATCAAATATAGTGAAAGCGGGGGTTACACTGTGGGGGAGGGACATACAAAGCAACAAAGAAATAATCTTATAAATGCGTTAGAAACACATGCATGAAAGAAACAAAAACATTAAAATACATATTTGAGGGTTCGTTTTCCTAACATCACATTATCTGACCTTTTCAGCTTGACTCATACCTATACTAGATATTGCAAATAAGGGAAACCATGGGACCTATGTTTCTTTGGGCCTGGCTTACTTCACTTAATATAATTTTTTCCAAGCATTTCCATTTCCTAACAAATGGGGAAATGTCATTCTTTCTGATGGAGGCATGGAATTCCATTGTGTATATATACCACATTTTCTTGATCCATTCATCTACTGAGGGGCATCTGGGTTGGTTCCATATCTTAGCTATGGTAAATAATGCTGCAATAAACATAGTTGTGCTGGTAGCTTTAGTGTGGTCTTTTTTGTAAATTAGGGTAAATGCCCAAAAGTGGGATTGCTGGGTCATAGGGGAGCTCTATGTGAAGTCTTTTGAGGAAGAACCTCCATACTGCTTTCCAAAGTGGTTGAACAAGTTTACATTCCCACCAACAATGAAGTAAGGTTCCTTTCTGTCCACATCCCCTCCAGCATCTGTTGTTGTTAGAGTTCTTGATTTTTGCTGTTCTAACCGGAGTGAGGTGATATGTCAATGTTGTTTTGATTTGCATTTCTTTTATGGCTAGGGATGTTGAACATTTCTTCATGTGTCTATTGGCCATCCTCCTTTCTTACTCAGAGAAGCTTCTCTTTAAGTCTTTCGCCCACTTATTTATTGGGCAGTTGTTTCTTTGAGGATTTGTTGTTGGGTGGTTTAATTTTTTGAGTTCCAAGTATATTTTAGATATGAGACCCTTGTCCGTTGTATGGCTAGTAAAGATCTTCTCCCAATCCGTGGGCTTTCTATTGATTTTGCTAGCTATGTCATTTGCCTGCAGAAGCTCTGCAACCTTATGCAATCCCATTTGTCCAACCTTTCTTTGATTTGTTGTGTTTCCGGGTCTCTATTCAAAAAATTTTGGCCTGAGCCAAGGAGACCTAGGGTTTCTCCTATTCCATCCTGTAATGTTTTCAGAGTGTCTGCTTTGAGTTCAAGGTCTTTGATCCATTTGGAGTTGATTCTGGTGCAGGGTGATATATAAGGATCTAGCTTTAGTTTTCTACATGTAGTTAACCAATTTTGCCAGCACCATTTACTGAAGAGGCTGTCTTTCTTCCATTCTATTGTTTTAGCTCCCTTATCGAAGAGGTTGACTATAGGTCTGTAGGTTCATATCTAGGTTTTCAATTCTATTCCATTGGTCCTGAGGTCTGTTCTCATGCCAATACCAAGCTGTTTTGATTACTATGGCTTTATAGTAGAGTTTGAAATTTGGTATTGATATTCCTCCAGCAGTGTTCTTTCTGTTGGGGAGCGTTTTTGCTATTCGGGGTCTTTTATTGTTCCATATGAATTTTTGGATTGCCTCTTCTATTTCCTTGAACAATGAGGGTGGAATTTTGATAGGTATTGCGTTGAATTTGTAGATAGCCTTGGGAAGTATTGCCATTTTCATGATGTTAATCTTTCCAATCCAGGAGCATGGGAGGTTTTGCCATTTTTTAAGTTCTGTGTTGATTTCCTTTTTCAAGATTTTAAAGTTTTCATCATAGATGTCCTTCACTTCTTTAGTTAAGTTAATTCCTAGGTATTTTATTTTTTGTGGGGCTATTACAAATGGAGTTGCTTTCCTAATTTCAGCCACACTTTTCTCATTGTTGGCATACAGAAAAGCCATTGATTTTTGGGGGTTAATTTTATAACCTGCTACTTTGCCAAAGTTTTGAATCAGCTTGAGTAATTTGGGAGTGGAGTCTATGGGATTCTTTAAATACAAGATCATGTCATCTGCAAAGAGGGAGAGTTTTATTTCTTCTTTCCCTATTTGGATCCCCTTTATGTCTGCATCTTGTCTTATTGCTGTAGCTAGGCATTCTAATACTAGATTGAAGAGAAGTGGAGAGAGTGGGCATCCTTGTCTTGTTCCTGAATTAAGAGGAAATGGCTTTAGTTTTTCACCATTGAGTATAATGCTGGCTGTAGGTTTGTCATATACAGCCTTAATTGTATTGAGGAATGTTCCATGGATTCCTAATTTTTCCAAAACTTTCATCATAAAGGGGTGTTGGATCTTGTCGAATGCTTTTTCTGCATCTATTGAGATAACCATGTGGTTCTTATTCTTGCTCCTGTTGATGTGATGAATAATATTAATTGATTTGCGTATATTGAACCAGCTTTGCATCCCTGAAATGAATCCTGTTTGATCGTGGTGTAAGATTTTTTGGATGAATTGTTGAAGTCGGTTGGCCAAAATTTTGTTGAGAAGTTTTGCATCAATGTTCATCAAAGAAATCTGTCTATAGTTCTTTTTCTTTGATGAGTCCCTGCCTGGTTTTGGGATGAGGGTTATGATGGCTTCATAGAATGTGTTCGGTAGTGAGCTTTCTCTTTCAATTTCATTGAAGAGTTGGAGGAGAATTGGTGTGAGCTCTGCTTTGAAGGCCTTTTAAAATTCCGCTGTAAAACCATCTGGTCCTGGACTTTTCTTAGCTGGGAGGTCTCGTATTGCTGTTTCTATATCAATGCTTGACATGGGCCTGTTAAGATAGTTTAACTCATCTTGGTTTAGTTTTGGCATGTAAATATTTGCTAGGAAGAGGTCCATTTCTGTCAAGTTCTCAAACTTATTAGCATGAAGTTTTGAGAAGTATTCCCTTTTAAAGTTCTGAATCTTGGTTGTTTCCGTGGTGATGTTTCTATCCTCATCTCTGAGTTTATTAATGTGGATGTGTTCTCTTCTTTTTCTGATAAGATTTGCTAAGGGTCTGTCAATTTTGTTAAGTTTTTCGAAGAAGCAACTCTTTGTTTTGTTGATTCTTTCTATAGTTTTTTTCGATTCCAATTCATTTAATTCTGATTTAATTTTGATTATTTCTTTCCGTCTACTGGATTGCGGTTTATCTTGCTGCTCTTTATCAAGCAGGTTTAGATGTGTCAATAAATTGTTAGCTTCAGATCTCTCCAATTTGTTGATGTAGGAGCTCAGAGCTATAAACTTGCCTCTGAGTACTGCCTTTGCTGTGTCCCAGAGGAGCTGGTAATTTGTGTGTTCATTTTTGTTGAATAGCATGAACATTTGAGTTTCCTTTCTAATCTCTTCCATGACCCACTCATGATTAAGCAGTGTGTTGTTCAGCCTCCATGTGATACCGGACTTTCTTTGGTGGCTTTTGGTGTTGAGTTCTAATTTTATTCCCTTGTGGTCAGAGAGAATGCAAGGTATAACTTCAATGTTTCTGAATTTAGACAAGTTTGCTTTGTGGCCTAAAATGTGGTCTATTTTAGAAAACGTTCCATGTGCTGCTGAGAAAAACGTGTATTCTGATGCTGCTTGGTGAAATGTTCGGTAGATGTCTGTTAAGTCTAGTTGATCTATGCAGCTGTTTAGATCTGCGGTTTCTCTGTTGAGTTTTTGCCGAGTTGATCTATCTAGTGGGGAGAGTGGTGTGTTAAAATCCCCAACAATAAATGTCTTTGGATCTATAAGGGATTTGAGGGAAAGTAGTGTTTCTTTGATAAATTTGGGTGCTCCATTGTTTGGCGAATAGATATTTAGAATTGTAATATCCTCCTGAAGGAGAGATCCTTTAATTAGTATGTAGCGACCTTCTTTATCTCATCTCACGAATTTTAATTTGAAGTCTATTTTATCTGATATTAGGATTGCAACTCCCGCCTGTTTATGGGGGCCGTTTGCTTGGTAGATTTTGTTCCAGCCTTTAACATTGAAAATGTGTTTGTTTTTACTGGCAAGATGTGACTCCTGCAGGCAGCAGATAGAAGGGTCTTGTTTTTTAATCCAACTAGACAGTCCATGTCGCTTAATTGGAGAGTTCAGTCCGTTAACGTTAAGAGATAGGACTGAGAGGTATTTGGGAGTTCCTGCCATGTTATCCACCTTCTTGGGGGCTGCAAAAACTGGGTTCTTCCTATGGTTCTTGGATTCTCAGTTTGGGTGCAGTTTCTTGGCCTTTATTGAGGTCTTGTTGGTTTTCTATGTGTAGGACATCTTTAAGAATCTTTTGTAGGGCTGGTTTGGTGGAGATGTATTGTTTCAATTTTTCTTTGCTATGGAAGGTTTTTATTTGGCCTTCAGTTATGAAGGAGAGTTTAGCTGGGTACAGTATTCTTGGTTGATAGTTGTTTGTTTTTAGGGTATGGCATACATCATTCCAGGCTCTTCTTGCTTTGATTGTCTCTGCTGAGAAATCTGAGGTGATTCTAATTGGTTTCCCTTTATAGTTGATTAACCTTTTCTCCTTGACAGCTTTAAGGATCTTTTCCTTGGTCTGAGTTGATCCTGTGTGGATTATAATGTGACAGTGGGATGTCCTATTCTGGTCTGGTCTATTTGGGGTTCTAAAGGCTTCTTGTATCTGAATAGGCCTATCTTTTTCCATGTTTGGGAAGTTCTCTGCTAGGATCCTGTTAAACAAATTTCCTAGACCATTAACTTCTGTTTCTAGGTGCTCCTCTACACCCATTATCCTTAGATTAGGCCTTCTGATGGTGTCTTCCAGGTGTTGGATAGATCTATCATATTTCTTGGACTTGTCTTGGACGGTTGTATGTTCTTTCTCTATAATATCTAGGCTGTCTTCAATCCCTTAGATTCGATCTTCTGCATGGTCTAACCTGCTGTCAAGACTCTCTAATTTGTTTTTTATCTCTTTTCCTTCTAATTGGTCAGCTTTGATGGCTTCAAGTTCTTTGTTGAAGCTCTGTTTTAGGTCTTGTATGAATTTCTTTACTTCCTTAATTTGGTGTTCACTGTTTGTCCTCAAATCACTTAGTTGATTGGTTATGGTTTCTTTGGACTCCCATTCCTTCTGTTGGGTTCCATTCAGCATTCCCTTTGTGGTCTCCCTGACTTCCTTCAGCTCTTTGTTAATGGATTCCATGAATGCCTTTAGTGATCTTTGTGTGTTCTCTCCCTGGTCTGTCAATTCCTGTATTACTCTTTGATTAGCTTCCTCCTGTTCGTGGGATTCCTGCAGTTCGCTTTGAGTGTTCTCAGCCTGCTCATGCCATTCCTCCCTTTCTCTTTGAGTATTCTCAAGTTGTTCACGCAAATCCTGTATCAGTTTTTGAGTAGCTTCCTCACGCTTATGATATTCCTGTATAAACTTCTGGGATGCCTCCTCTCTCTCCCTATCATGCTCATACAGAGTCCTTTGTAAGTTGTCAAACTTCTCATTTATCATGTTTGCCAGCAGTGTTTGTAGAGCTATTTGGGAACTCTCCTCCGGATTATTCATTATCTGTTCTAACCCCTGATTATCAAGATTTGGATTTGAGATACCCGAATTTGCCATTTTTCTTGTGTTTTTCCGGCTTACTCTGCCCATTTGAGATGAAGATAGCACCAGTTCTGTGCTAGAACACTATCTTAAGGCAACCATCCACCAAAGTTTGCATTTGTACAGTCAATAGTCTACAGATACAATCTAGTTCAACAGATACATCTATTCAACATCAAACAAGTATATGTTAAAGGACTTCGAACCGCAGAGAATAATTTGGAAAACCAGAAATTTTTAGGGTTAGGGAGAGATGTGGGTAAAAAATAGGAATAGATTGGTGTGGGGAGGCACAGGGAGAGTTAACTATGTCCTAATCACAATGAAGGAGATAGGTTGGGTTAGATGCAAGTAGAGAGAGAGAGAGAAAAAGAAGAAAGGGAAAGGGGAATGAAAAGAGACCAGAAAAAAATAGAAACGTAAAAATTAATGTTATTATAGAGATCAAAAGACCATCTATTTAGAGAGGAATGTGAATATATTGAAAGGGAGAGACATAGAGGAGATGTGAAAAACTTTAAAAAAAATGCTTAAAATATTATATAGGTATAAAGAGGTAGTACTGCTATTAATGAATTTAAGTCTCAGAGGTTTTGAATTGAGTAATAAATTTGTGGATTAAGTGTGTACACAATGGGGGATAGGGTCTACTAGTTAACTACGGGTTTATCTGAGGATGTGCAGGACAAGAGTTAAGTCACATAAAGAAGAACAAAAGAGAGGAAAAGGTGGAAGGGATAGGAAAGGGAGAAGGAAAGTTCAGAAGTTCAGTAGAGCTAGACGAAAAACAAAAAGATAATTAAGAAAGAAAGAAAAAGAGAAAGAAGACAAGAAAAGAAAGGAAAACGCACATTCACGTATTCCTAAAATAAAAATTATAAGAAGAGAAAAAAAAAAACTTACTGGAAAACAATTATTTTTTCAGAAGAGGCAAAAATTAAATATTAATAAAAGTTTTAGAAAAGGAAAATTATATATATATATATATATATATATATATATATATATATATATATATAAGGTAACAAAAAACAAAAAACAAAAAAAGAAGAAGAAGAAGAAAAAAAAGTTCTTTGATTTTTTTTTTGATTTTTTTGGGAGGGGTGGGAAGAATCCTGTATCTCCCTTTTGTCTCTAACCAGAGTCTGGTTGGAGTCTCTGGTCAGCTTGAGGTCCTGTGGCTTGATTGGTTTCTTAAGTCAGTTTGTTGGAACAGGCAGAAAAATGCTCTGCTTTACCCAAGATTTTGAGATCCCCCTCCCAGGTTAGTTTACTGGGAGGGTGATCTGCTTTGAGAATCACAAAAGAGGGGGATGCAGTGATGAGGCTAGGTTCTGGGTAGAGTTGAGGCCTTTCAACAAACAGTAGCTTTTCCCTGGGGCTGTTTTGTGAAAAAACTCACAGCGCCCAGCCTGGAACCATTCTCAGGGTTTCTGTTTTTCAATTGATTGTGGTGGCTGCTAGAGGGAAGGGCAGCTTCTGGCTCTGGTTACCCAGTGAGGAGAGCCACTCCAATGGCTGGCGCTTGAGCTGCGTGACTTTTCCCTGGATGGAACTGAGTCTGTGAGGTCACTTCGCCATTAAGTTCTTGTGACCTGCTAAATGACTCATTTTATTCCAAGGCCTGAGCTGGAGTTAGCAGCTCCTCCGAGCTTTGTCGGTATCCAAGATGGAGATCACTGGTGCTGGGGGGGGGGAGGGGTGGCCTTCCCTCCTCTGCTCCCTGAGAAGGAGTGAGGACATTGGGCTTCTACTCACGCCGAGTCTTGGATCCTGGGTCGTCTCTGTTCTGCAAACTGCAGGATGAAGATGTCTGCTCCTTGTCGGTTCTTGCTGGTGTTGAGTAGAATCCGCTCATCCGCTGCGTCTGGCTCCTTCGTCCCGGATTCTCTCTGTCTCAGGTATGACCCCGCGGTGGTGGTCACCGCCGCGACCCTGCCGCCGCAGAGGCAGCTGCTGGTAAGCGCTCAGATGTGTCTCCTTGGCTTCCCCTCTCTTGACTAACTCTCTGTCCTGTGATGACACACTTGGTGTGATTCTCTGGCTTAGGACTGTTCACTGGAACTCTGAAACTGCTTCCTATGCAAGAGCTTGTTCAGATTCCAGCTTCTCCTCCGCCATCTTCCCAGAACCCCCGTTGTCTAAGATTTCTAAAACATTATTTTAAAGGAATATTTTGCTTTAGAAGACAGATGCAAAACTTTCTTGTACTTTAGTCTTATAGTGATAGAGCACTTTCATAGATTTCATAATATCAATTGTTTGATTGATTATTATATAGTAGTATAAGCCAATGCTAAGTTCAGTTATTATCACATTAATAATCAGGCTTTTTGTCCTTCATTCATTCCTACAAGAGCATTATGAAGACCTATGTTAGCTTTCGCTCTCTTTGACAAAACACCCCAGAAAATAATCTTAAAGGGAGGAAAGATTTATTCTGGTTTACAGTTTCACACCAAAGTTTTGGAAGGCTGACTGGATCTATTGCTTTACTTCTAAGATGAGCTAGAACCGAGGAACACATACTTTTGTCAGGAACCCACTTCCAGCCTACCTACTCCTGTGAGAATGGTATTTATTCATTCCAATTGACAGAACCCCAAGATAAAATCATTTCATAAACACTCCACCTGTTTACACTGATGTATTGGACATACACAAACCCTGAGCCAAGGGCTTTCCAGGAAGGACCTCTGCTCAGAACTATCTTAAGCCTTTACAGATGTGATTGAGTTGGAGTTACTCTTCACCATAGTCGGGCTAAGTGAATGAAAGAGGAGCTAGAAAGCCAAAAAGGCTATAAACAAATCAGTATTACTTCATGCATTGGAGAGTCCTTTACAGGCAGTCAGTATTTTTCACTCTTCACAGATCAAGACAATTCATTCTAGTAAATAACTCAGATATCAACCTACCATTTGTTTCCTGTCTCAAGAATTTTGTGTTAGGTTGATATATAATGTGGCACACTATAATAGACACAATTTACCCATGTCTGAGAAAATTTTCTTTAAACCATAAAGATTGTACAGGTGCCAAAATGCATATACAATCTAAGCAGCAGGTACAATTGAGCCTGGATGCTGGAAAACCAAAGAGCATGAAATGGCGCTTCTCCTTCTCACCTTTTTTCTAAATAGAAGTTGGTAAATGACCCAATCGTTAACTCTAACAGCATTGTAATGCGTTAATGCTTTCAATTCCTACAGGATTTCAAGTGTGCCCTTAAAACTCTTGCAGTTCTCTAGTATTCATTCCAACAAAAAATCCATGCAAAGAGAAAGGAAGATCTGCATACTTATCAGGGCTTAAAAGGAGATTTGACTCACACTGCTCATTACAACTGGCCCCACTGATTATGAATAGTGATAGATTTGAATTAAACACCATCTATGCTAACTCCTGTCATAAGATCTTCATCAAGTAACAGATGTACAATTTTTTCAGGCCAAGCTCATTATTTAAAACCAGCATGTGGTCACTTGCTATATAACAAAGACATGAGAATAATTATAAAGCCTTGCAGATTTTTCATTCATTCCTAAGTGAGTACTTTGAAACTTGATCTAGATAACTAATGAATAAATATCATTGTATTGTGATAAGGCTCATATTTCAAATTTTATGTATTTTACCAGTGGTAATTTTTCTAAACTGGCTATGTTCCATAATTGGGGAATGTCATCACAGCTCTAGCTAGATTTATACAAAACAGGAAAAATTTCCAGACCAAGTTGCACCTACATCTGTTGTGCCTGCAGCCATCTAGCACAATGGACTTGTGGTTGGCATCAATGACCACTGCTGGATGCCAAGCCCAGCCATACACACCTGCATCTCAGCACTAACAGGCAATGTCTTTGTCAAATATTTGGCCCTATAAATCACTGAACAGCAAAAATGGAAACAGCTTTGGGGTAATATTCAGTGGTTGAATTGAGAACATGGGAAAATTCAAAACAGATTTGTTGAAAATGAGAAAGGTTTAGTGATTCAAATGAAAAGTTCAATTACTTTTCAAAGTGTAGAACTTACTTTTCAAGATAAAGTTTGGTGTTTTCTTTTCATCTGAAATAACATACCTGATTATTTGCTGATGGAAGTATAAATCATACCAGAATGAGAAAGAATGGGAAAGTAATTTTTTCTAAGGTCAAACTTTTGTTGCTTTCTCATGGGGGACTAAATTTTGTTGAGAATAGTGAAATTGGATAATTCCTTTAATGTTTTTATTTCTTTACAAAAGAGGTCTTTCTTACTTCAAGGTAAGCAACCTAATCATAAATTATGCTTGAAAACTCAAAAAGACTAAGTAAAAACAACTGGAAAATTGCTCAATGGTTCAATCACATGTGAATGATGTAAAAATTTACTTTGCCGCTGTAAGTATCCAATATTGTGACTATAAGAATTTTGCATTATTATATTTTTCCTTAGACATCCTGGGTTGTAAGAAAAACACTAACTGAATAAAGATTTTTTTGTTTGGTAATTTCCAGTTGAAGATATTTAGAAATTAAGTAGCCCCTTGAGTCTGTTTTCTTCAGACCAGTTTTGCTGATATCATCAGTGAAATCTTCTGAATTGTAATCCAAATTTCACACCACTGTATACATCTCAGTTTTATTATTCTTTAATTATGAATGTTACAAATGATTGACAATTTTAAGATGCCTCTTAGTTTCACCTAGAAAAGAATATAAATATATCCCTGAGGATTTTGTAGATTTTTAATGCTTCTGTAGAAACCATGACTCCTATAAAATGAAAAGGGGAAACTGATCAACAAAGAGTGTGAAGTCTTTCAACTTCTGCCTTAAATTGGCAATAAACCCATCCCAAACCTGGCTAACTTTTGAGAATAGGATGATTGGAATAGTTTAATCTTCCTTAGTCTAGAATGCAGGCCTGTTTTTCCAAGTTCCACCCTAATAAGTACTACAGCCAAATAAGTTGCCTAGTCTCCTGTAAAGTGTTGAGCAGGACCTGCACAACAAGGAAAAATCTGACTCAGTGCCTCAGCCGGACTTTCACTATATGCTAGAAAAAGCATATAAACATATCTAACATATACAAACATATACAACAATGTAACATGTGATTATATGTGCTTGTGTGTTTGCCTCCCATGTGATGTTAAACAAAGGAACATCGGCTCAAAATAATGCAAGAAGGTTAAAATTCTGGGTTGAACTTTTTAGTAACTCCAAGAAAAACCATGTGAAAAATATTTCTTCTTTCGTATATTCTGGATTTTTCAATATCCAATTTTTTGCACTGTTAGTGAAAAATTAAATGAGTCATTTTAAACATTGTTTTTGTGCATGTAGACTCAAGTACATTTTTATACCACTTATTTCTAAGCACACAGTGGATTTTCCTGTGATATTATACTAAAGCCTTCATTTTGTAGAGGAAAGGTACATTGCACTAGGAGAAAAAATGCACATAGTCAATCAGACCATAGTTACTATTTCATGTTTAGAGCTTACTAGCTGTGTCAATTATTGGTGAAGCATTTAATTTTTCTGATATTTTGATCCCTCATTTGCAAAACTGGTTTTCTCTGTCAATCATAAGGTTAGTTACAGAAATAATTCCAGTGATGTGATGATTACTATCCTAATTACATGAATCCTTTATGCCAATCATCATGTTAAATGCTTTATTTGTCAGGGGATACAACTTATCAGTTAGAACTGGAAGTATATAAAAACATATTAACTGAAATATGGTAGATTTGAGGAACTCAAATAGTATAGTTCCCTAGAAAGACAAAGTCAAATTTAAAAAGAAAATAAACACCAGGAAGCCAGCCAGTAGTTGAAAGGAGTGGGAGATTATGGGGAAAGAGGTAGGAAAAGGAGAAGAGCGGGAGAATGTTGTCAAGAATTTTACACACACACACACACACACACACACACACACACACACACACACACACACACACACACTACAAAATTAAGAGTAAGGGAAGGGGTAGGCAGGGTAGTGATGGGGAGAAAATTGAAAGAGATGACATTTAACAAGATATAATGTATTCATAAACAGCTTTGCTTAATCGAAACTCCTTTGCACAATTACTTAAATATAACAAATTTAAATAAATAAAATTTCATTTGGAGTAAGCTCTCAGTTCAACTCCTCTAATTTTAATTCTTACTAATTGTATATTATTGGGCAGACTACTCTGAGCAGAAATTTCTTTAGCAACAATATATAAATACATACGGCTAGTCTCATAGAAAGTTTTTTATGCTTGAATAAAGAATTTAAACTTTATTATTTTGCTTCTTTCACCAGCATTCTCTATCCTCTTAAATTTCCTTAATCTTTTCTTTGTAAGCTTCATTATTATTTAATGTTATATTTTATTTACTCCCACTAACATGTAAGCTACCAGATAAAAGTGATTTGTTTTTTGTCAACACTTCCCCAACATCACAGCTTGGCTCACTTAAGGTCCTCAAATTTTTATCAGATGAATGACTAAATGTCAGAAATGTAATACTTATATAGGTAAAAATTACTGGTTTAATAAGTATTCATTTGTTTTAAGATAAGCTGAATGTATTGATGCATGCTCAGAAGACTAAGACTGGAGGATTGCAAGTTCAAGGCTACCCTGAGCTACATTCATGTTTTTATTTTATTTTATTTTTTTTAAACAAATTAACTTTATTAAGCTAGTACTTCAGTCTACATTGATTTAAAAAAAACTTAGAACTTACTGAAAGTGAGTATATACAATAAATAGAAAATAGGGAGGGCATAATGTTGGAGACCTAATAAAGATTCTGTGGTAAACAAAACTTGACTCATGTTCTTATTTTATAAACTAAGACTGTAATGCTTTTTGAAAGATCTTTGAAGTTTCTGAAATGTTGACTTGAGTCATTAACAAATTTTATAGCAATATATCTAGTCCCAGTTGCACATTGGTTAACTGGCTTAGAAAATGTCTGTATTTCTAACTACAGAAACAGAATTACAATAATGCTTATATTACTCAATATAAAAGTAATTTGGTTATATTACAGACAACTTTTATGTGGTATATCATGTTAAGAGATCTGAATTATAAAGGTTCAATTTTTAAAACTTTAAAAGCAAATATTTAATAAATAATCTTTAAAGTTCTAAATATTTGAATAAACTTGTAATTTTAAGAGGTCAAGAAATTAGGTGGGAGCTGGGAAGGTGGCTCAGTGGTAGACTGCCTGCCTCATATGCATGAGACCCTGGGTTCGATTCCTCAGCACCACATAAATAGAAAAAGCCAGAAGTGGTGCTGTGGCTCAAGTGTTAGAGCACCAACTTTGAGCTGAAGAATTTAGGGACAGTGCCCACGCCCAAAGATTCAAGCTCCATGACCAACAAAAAAAAAGAAAGAAATTGGGTAGTTTTTAATGTACTTTCATATATATTAGTAAAGAAAAAATTTAGAGAATGTCCCCTTGAAATAGAAAATTCGATGAAGTATCATACATTGGCAGTTTATATATTTACCAAATATTAAAAGTTTCTTTTAATAAGACTTTTTCAAATTGCTTGTGGTAGATTCTAATGAAATATCAACACTCAGAGTAACTTTGGAGGTAAAGTGCTACAATATTCTTTTAGAATATAAATATTGTAGACAGGCTGTCACATCACTGAATAAATCTCATAGCAGCACTAGCTCCACACTGGCAATGCATTCAATCATAGATAGGAGCAAGTGCTTCCCGTTGCCCATCTTTATTAATTTATATGAAGAACATGAATATTATCTAGTAATTATAACTAGTGAAACAATAGACACCAAATATCTGTCAATAGACTTTCTCATATTCTCTCCATTTTCCCACATTTATACAGCATTACATAATTAAACCTGTATGAAGTTTTGTGTTTGTCTACTTTGAAAAACATAACCATAATGCTTGCATTACTTAGTAGCTTGCTTTACTCACTCAACAGTGTATTATGAACATAACAGAAAAACATTAGGCATAATCTAAGGAAATACTTTTTTACTAATATGAATGTATCACAACTAAATAACTCTGCTATTGATGGACACTTAAATTAACCTCATATACTGGAAATGAATTAAATGCTAAAATAATCATTTTTCTCTAGCATCAAATGGTTTATAGCATTTTAGATGACATTCTCATTAAGTTTTAAAAAATAATTTAGTAGAAGCCAGGCACTGGTGGCTCACACCTGTAATCCTAGCTACTCAGGAGGCTGAGATCTGAGGATCATGGTTCAAAGCCAGCTTGGGCAGGAAAGTCCGTGAGACTCTTATTTTCAATAAACCACTAGAAACCTGGAAGTGGCATTGTGGCTCAAGCAGTAGAGCTCTTGCTTTGAGCTGAAGAGCTGAGGGATAGCATCCAAGCCCAGAGTTCAAGCCCCATGACACCAAAAATAAAATAAAATAAAAAATAGTTTAGTAAAATTTATCTCCCCAAACCAGGGAAAGTATAATTATTTTCCCATATTTATGACAGACTATATGTCATTGATTTCTCAATTTTGCCAATCTGATGAATATAGTTCTTCTAGATGCTTTAATGTCCATTTCCTTTACCTGCGGTGAGTTACTTTATATTTTTAATGATCTATTTTCCTAATTGTCTAATATCCTGTTCAACTATATTTCTTCAATTATGAATGCTTTGTGTTTAGTATATATACATGAAATACATATATGAAAGTTATACACAAAATATATATCATATTCACAGATAAATATATATGAAGCACATATTTACAAATGAATATAGACTACATTTGCACACTTTCTTTAGCCACTCCAATTTATCATTTCATAGTAATGTACACCATTTTAGTTTACTTTTTTAAAAACAACTTGATAAATCATATCCCATACTTCAATGTGACTTGCAGAAGCATCAACACAATATACTTCTTACATAAATTGTTCAAAATATGCAAAGTAACTCTGTATGGTATAATAATGCATACCTATGTAATGAAGTCTAAAGAAAAATATAGAAAGAATCCTAAATTCAGGCTATCAGTCCAAGGAAAACTTACACAATAGATTCCTAGGAGCTCTTTTTGGAACTTAATTCTGTTATTTTGTTGTTCTTGTTTGTCTTTGGTGAGTCCTGGGCTTGAACTCAGAGCCTGAGCACTGTCTCTGAGCTTCTTTGTGCTCAAGGATAGAGCTCTACCACTTAAGCCATAATGCTACTTCTGGCTTTTTTTCTGAGTAGTTTATTGGAGGTAAGAGTCTTATAGACTTTTCTGCTAAGGCTGGCTTCAAACCTCAATCCTCAGATCTCAGCCTCCTGAGTAGCTGGGGTTATAGGCATGAGCTACCAGCGCCTAACTACAGAAGGGTTTAATCATTTGGTTTTCCAGGCTTTATGAGGATTTCCTAACATGGTTGCATGGTGTGGTATGGTGAGGCTTGGTAGGGATGAGAAATTAATTTTGTTTTGTGTGTGTGTGTGTGTGTGTGTGTGTGTGTTTTGCTGGTCCTAGGGCTTGAACTCAGGGCCTGACTTCTGCCCCTGGGTTCATTTGTTCAAGGATTATAAGTATGTGCCACTGGCACCTGACTTTTAATTATATTTTTAAAATTTATCTATTTCTTACTAATATTAATTAATGGGGTTATAAGTTAATGTTACTCATATGGTAGTTGCATACAGGCATACATACATAAAATGGTGGGCATTAATCACATTCATATTCCTTTCTTGTATTTTTAACCTGCACCCACAACATCCGAATCTTCAGTAATCATTCTACTTTTTTTTTCTTTTTTTTTGGGGGGTCCGGTCGTGGGGCCTGAACTCTGGGCCTGGGTGCTGTCCCTCAGCAGTTCAGCTCAAGGCTAGCACCCTACCACTTGAGCCACAGTGCCACTTCCGGCTTTTTACGTATGTGGCGCTGAGGAATTGAACCCAGGGCCTTGAGCATGCAAGGCAAGTGCTCTACCACTGAGCCACCTTCCCAGCCCCTAATCATTCTACTTTTAATTTGACATTTTTTTCATTCTAAGTTTCCACAAATGGGAGAAAATTGTTATATTTTTCTTGCTGTGTCCAACTTATTTAGTAACTATGATGTGCTCTACTTTCATTCAGTTTGCTGGGAAGAAGATAGTAGGAGAATTTCATTTTTCTTTATGATTAAACAAAACTTGATTATCTACTGTTGATAGAAACAGATACATAAGATGATTGTATAGCTTGGCTATTATGAATAGTGTAATAATAAATATTGGTGCTCAAGCATCTGTAGTATATGTTGACTTCATTTCTTTTGACTATATATCCAGGTGCAGGTTAGCTGAGACATATGGTCTTCTATTTCTATATTTTCAGGCAACTTTGCTATTTTACACAATTACTATACTACTCTGAATTTCTATCAACAGAGCTTTTTCTTTTTGTTCTTGGCAGTATTTGGTGTGTGTACATGCACATGCATGCAGGTGTGTTGCTAGGTTTATTTTTATAAAAGTCTTCCTGACTAGAGTGAGATTGTGTCTCAATGCAGGTTTATTTACATTATTGTTTTCTTTGGGGTCTTATCATCTTATTTGAATTTCTTTTTCTACATTTCATGCTCTAAGAACAGAAGTACTATATTGAGTAAGTAGAGAGAATTAGTACCCTTGTTTTGTTCCAGATTTTTGAGGTAATTTTTTTTGTTTAGTAATGTTGACTATGTGTTTTCCATATACTATGTTACAACACTGTTGTTCTACTTCTACTTTCCTTACCATTTTTCATCATGAAAATTAAAAAAAAAAAGAAAATGAGCTAAACAATATGTTGGTGTGGATAAGGAATACCTGGGAGAGAGCGAGGGAAGCAGTGACATTGTCCAAAAAGAAAAGTATGCTTTATCTGACTTATGTAACTGTAACCATTGTGTACATTACTTTTATAAGAATAATAATTTTTGGGGCTGGGAAGGTGGCTCAGTGGTAGAGCACTTGCCTTGCATGCTCGAGGCCCTGGGTTCGATTCCTTAGCACCACATAAGCAAAAAGAAAAAAGCCGGAAGTGGTGCTGTGGCTCAAGTGGTAGAGCGCTAGCCTTGAGCTGAAGAGCTGAGAGACAGCGCCCAGGCCCAGATTTCAGGCCCCACTACCGGACCCAAAAATAAATAAATAAATAAGAATAATAATTTTTTAAGTGAATTGAGCCAGGTGTTGGTGGCTCAGGCTTGTAATCCTAGCTACACAGGGGAACTGAGATCTGAGAATTATGGTTTGAAGCCAGTCCAGGCAGAAAAGTCCATGAGACTTACTGTCAATTAAACACCAGGAGAGTGGAAGTGGTGCTATGACTCAAAGTGGTAGAGTGCTACCCTTGAGCAAAAGATTTCAGGGACAGCATTCAGGCCCTGAGTTCAAGTCCTATGGCCACCAAAAAAGAAAAAAAAGAAAGAAAGAAAAAGAAAAAAAGTCAATCCACTGAAAAGGAGGAAATCACCACCAGATTATTCAATGGATAAAGGATTCATATCCAGAACACACAAAGAATTTAAAAAATAAATCAGAGGAGAAATCAGAGGAAGATGGCGGAGGTGTAGCTGGGTTATATGTGAGCTCTCCCCAAGAAACCAGTTTTTGCAGTTCAGTAAATAATTTAGCATGGGAAAATCACACCAAGTGAGTCATAATAGTACAGAGATTCTGCCTAGTGAGGAAAAATTCAGGCAGTTTGTATAGAAGACAGAGTTGAACACAAGCAACTGCTGCAGCCTCCAGCAGCTGCTGTGGAATGGGACCGATAAACCTGGATTGTTGAAGTTGATTGACCAATATTTTGTTGAGAAGTTTTGCATCAATGTTCATGAAAGAAATAGGTCTATAGCTCTTTTTCTTTGATGAGTCCCTGCTTGGTTTTGGGATGAGGATTATGATGGCTTTATAGAATAGTTGAGGAGGGAACTTTCTCTTTCAATTTCATTGAAGAGTTGGAGGAATATTGGTGTGAGCTCTGCTTTGAAGAACTTTCACAATTCTGCTGTAAATCCATCTTGCCCTGGCTTTTTTAGATGGGAGGTCTCTTATTGCTGTTTCTATTTCAATGCTTGATATGGGCCTATTAACATGGTTTAACTCATCTTGGTTTAGTTTCAGCATGTAAATATTTGCTAGGAAAAGTTCCATTTCTGGCAAGTTCTCATACTTGTTAGCATAAAGCTTTGAGAAGTATTCCCTTATATTGTTCTCAATCTTGGTTGTGTCTGTGGTGATGTTTCCATTCTCATCTCTGAGTTTATTTATTTGGGTGTACTCTCTTCTTTTTCTGATAAGATTTGCTAAGGGTCTGTCCATTTTGTTAATTTTTTAGAACCAACTTTTGTTTTGTTGATTCTTTCCATGATTTTGGGATTCTAATTTGTTTAATTCTGATTTAATTTTCATGATTTCTTTCCGTCTACTGGATTGGGTTTATCTTGCTGCTCTTTTTCAAGGAGGTTCAGATGTCTAATTAAAGTGTTGGTTTCATACCTCTTCAATTAGTCGATGTAGGAATTCAGAGCTATAAACTTGCCTCTGAGTACTGCCTTTGCTGTGTCCCAGAGGAGCTGGTAGTTTGTGTGTTCATTTTTGTCAAATATCATGAACATTTGAATTTCCTTTCTAATCTCTTCCATAACCCACTGGTGATTCAAAAGTCTGTTGTTGAGCCTCAAAGTTTTACAGGACTTTCTTTGGTGGCTTTTGGTGTTGAGTTCTAATTTTATTCCATGTGGTCTGAGAGAATGCAAGGTATAACTTCGATGTTTCTCAATTTGGACAAGTTTGCTTTGTGACATGAAATGTAGTCTATTTTAGAAAATGTTCCATGTGCTGCTGAGAAAAACGTGTATTCTGATGCTGCTGGGTGAAATGTTCGGTAGATGTCTGTTAAATCTAGTTGATCTATGTAGTTGTTTAGATCTGTGGTTTCTCTATTGAGTTTTTGCCGAGTTGATCTATCTAGTGGGGAAAGTGATGTGTTAAAGTCCCCAACAGTTAATATCTTTGGATCTATGTAAGCTTTGAGGGAAAGTAGTGTTTCTTGGATAAATTTGGGTGCTCCATTGTTTGATGAATAGATATTTAGACTTCTAATATCCTCCTGAGGAGAGATTCCTTAAGTAGTGTGTAGCAACCTTCTTTATCTCTTCTGACTAATTTTAATTTGAAGCCTATTTAATCTGATATTAGGTTTGCAACTCCCGCCTGTTTATGGGGGCTGTTTGCTTGGTACATTTTGTTCCAGCATTTCAATTTCAAAATGTGTTTGTTCAAAATGTGCTTGTTTTTATGGGCAAAGTGTGACTCCTGAAGGCAGCAGATAGAAGGACCTTGCTTTTTAATCCAACTAGACAGTCTATGTCATTTAATTGGAGAGTTAAGTCCGTTAATTTTGAGAGTTTGGACTGAGAGGTGTTTGTGAGTTCCTGCCATGTTATCCAGCTTTTTGTGGGCTGTGGCAACTGACTTCTTCCTATGCTTTTTGGATTCTCAGTTTGGGTGTGGTTTCTTGGCCTTTATTGTGGTCTTGTTGGTTTTCTATGTGTAGAAAATGTTTAAGTATATTTTGGAGTGCTGGTTTGGTAGAGATACATTGTTTCATTTTTTATTTGCTATGGAAGTTTTTTGTATGTCCTTCTGTTATGAAGGACTATTTAACTGGTTACAGTATTCTTGGTTGATAGTTGTTTGTCTTTTCAGCATGGCATAGATAATTCCAGGCTCATCTTGCTTTAATTGTTCTACTGAGGAATCTGAGGTGATTCTAATTGGTTTCCCTTTATAGGTGATTGATCTTTTCTCCTTGACATCTTTAAGGATTTTTTCCTTGGTCAGAATTGATCCTGTGTGGATTATAATGTGATGGTGGGATGTCCTCTTCTGGTCTTGTCTATTTTGTGGTCTAAACACTTCTTGTTTCTGAATAGGCCTATCTTTTTGCATGTTTGGGAAGTTCTCTGCTAAGATCCTGTTGAAAAAATTTCCTAGACCATTAACTTCTGTCTCTAGGTGCTCCTCTACACCCATTATCCTCAGATTAGGCCTTTTGATGGCGTCTTCGAAATTCTGAATAGTTCTATTATATTTCTTGGAATTGTATCGAGTAGTTGTATGTTCTTTTTCTATAATATCTAGGCTGTCTTCATTCTCCAAAAATCGATCTTCTGCATGGTCTGACCTACTGTCAAGACTTTGTACTTTGTTTTTTGTTTTGCTTCTAATTGGTTGGCTTTGATGGCTTCAAATTCCTTGATGGAACTTTGTTTTAGATCTTGTATGAACTTCTTTACTTCCTTAATTTTGTGTTCAGTGTTGGTCCTCAAATGCCTTAGTTGTTTGGTTATGGTTTCCTTGGACTCCCATTCCTTCTGTCTATCTCCATTCAGCATTTCCTTTGTGGTCTCCCTGAATTTTTTCAGCTGTCTGTTTACGGATTCCATGAATGCCTCTATTAATCTTTGTCTATTGTTATCCCACCCTCGCAATTCCTGTGTTACTCTTTGACTAGCTTCCTCAAGTTTACACAGTTTCTGTAGTTCTTTTTGATTGTTCTCAACCTGCTCATGCAATTCCTATTTCTCTTTTTCTGTTCTCATTCTGCTCATTCAATTCCTGTCTTTCTCTGACTCTTCTCAGTCTGATCAGGCAATTCTTTTTTTTCTCTTTGACTGTTCTCAACCTGCTCACACAATTCCTATATCAATCTTTGAGTAGCTTCCTCATGATCACTAAATTCCTGTATTAATCTTTGGTTTGCCTCCTCTCTCTACCTATCACACTCATACTCAGTCCTTTGCAGGTTTTCAATCTTTTCATTCACCATGTTTACCAGTAGTGTTTGTAGAGCTTTTGGGGAATTCTCTTTTGGATTATTCATTAACTGTTTTATCACCTGATTATCATGAGTGGGAGGTGAGATATCTGGACTTGCCATTTTTCTTATTTTTCCAGCTTCTTCTTCCCATTTCCTATGAAAGTAACACCAAACACCAATTTTGTGCTAGAACTCTATTTTACGGCAAGCATCAACCAGAGTCCTATAGTTGCACAGTCAAGATGGCTGCAGATACAATCTAGTTCAACGATATAATCTATTCACCATCAAACAACTATGGATTAATGGGCTAAGAACAGCAAAGAAGAATTTGGTAAACCAGAAATGATTGGGTTTAGGGAGAAATGTGGGGAAAAATAGGATTAGAGGGATGTGAAGAGGTAAAAGGTGAGTGGATTGAACCAAGTACTAATCTCAGAGAGGGAAATGGATTGGACAGAATGAGGGGAGAGAGATTAAAAAAAAACAAGAAAAAAATTGAAAAACAAAAATTTAAATTTAAAAATTGAAACACAAAAATTATGTAAGTTTAAAAAAATTATTGAGAGAAGAAACAGGATGAGAGGAGAGGAAGGATAGAAAAGAGACATGAAAAATTATAAAATAAATATTCTTAAAATTAGGTACTTGAAAATTATAGATGTATAAAGAGATAATATTGCTATTAAAGAATTTAAGCCTAAGCAGTTGTGAATTGAGTAATAAATTTCTGGATTAAGTGTGCACACATGGGATATAAGGTCTAATAACAACGGGTATATATCTGGGATGAGCAGAACAGCAATTAAGTCACGCACAAAAAGAAAGATTAAAAAATGAAAAAAAATTTTAAAAATCACCAAAAGATCAGAAGAGATTAATAAAATACACACACATATACACATAAAATAAAAGTTATGAGAGGAATAAAGATTAATAGGAAACAATTTTTTTAATTAAAAATTAGAAAAGGGTACAAAAAAGAGTTCTTTGATTTTTTTTTTTTTTTTGTGGGAGGGAATCGGTAGATCCTGAATCTCCCCTGTATCAGTAACCAGTCTCTTGGTGGAATCACTGGTCTGTTTGTCGTGTTTGGTTTTCCTGTGTCTTGGTTGGTCTCTTAAGTCAGTTTGAGTAGGCAGAAAAATGTTTTGCTTTACCCAGGATGCTGTGATCCTTCTTCCAGGCTAGTTTAGTGGGAGCAAGATCTGCTTTGAGTATCACAAAAGAGGGAGATGAGTGTTTCCTCTAGTTTGGTGATGCTGTAATGAGGCTAGTTTCTGAGTAGAGTTGAGTCCTTTCAGCAAACAGTAGCTTTTCCCTGAGGGGATAGCTCCTGAGACACACTCAGAGCCCAGCCTGGAGCCATTCTCAGGGCTTATGTTTACTGAGTTTCAATTGTGTGTCTAGGCTGCTGTAGGGAGAGGCACCCTCTGGCTCTGTTTACCCAGTGATGAAAGTCACTCCTCCAGGGGCACAGTTTTCTCTGCCTGGGAGGGATGACTTTCCCCTGGGTGGAGTTGAGCCTGGCAAATCAGGTCAGGTTGTTGTGACCTGCTAAATGACTCGTTTTCTTACAAGGCCTGAGTGGGAGCTAGCTGCTTATCTGGGCCTTTGTCAGTATAAAAGATGGAGATCTCAGGTGGTGGGGGAGGGGAGGATTTCCCTCCTCTGCTCCCTGAGATGTAATGAGATGTCAGGGTTCTACTCACGCCAGAGTCTTGGTTCCTGGGTCATCTCTGGTCTACGATCTGCAGGATGAGGTATCTGCTCCTTGTCATTTCTTGCTGGTGTTAAGTAGAATCCGCTTGCCTGGTGGGTCTGGCGCTTTTGTCCCAGACTCTCTCTGTTGTAGGTATGGTGGCTACGGCACCTGCAACAGCCGTCGCTACTGGCAAGAGCTCTGATCTGTCTCCTTGCTTGGATTTTCCCTCTCTGGTCAAACTCTCTGTAATCTGATGGCACACTTGGTGTGATTCTCTAGCCTAGGACTGTTCACTGGAACACTAAAACTGCTTTCTATGCGAGAGCTTGTATAGCCTCCAGCTTTTCCTCTGCCATCTTCCTCCGAACTCTTTGTTTTAATATTTTATCGTTCTGTCATTTTCTTATTTTCTAGATTGTAATATGTATGATATATATATATACATATACATATATATATTTAAACATTAAGCTTTGTATATGAAAAAAATATAGGTGCAAGGGTTGATGCCATCTTAATCCCGGGAGAGATAATTTATTTCTGCATACACACAGAGTAGTCACAATTAATGTTGATCCAGTAAAGGCTGAGTTTCAATTTTCACAGACACTGATATATTTTCAGCTTTTTCTTATTTCAAGGATGTCACCTTTCAGAATACTGATCTGAAAGTCAATGTTTCCTGTCTGGTCAGGTTTTTATTAGTATAAGCTGAAGTTCATTTTTTGTTTTCCAGCACTGTTAGACAGTGGAAGTCTCTGCCTACCTTTTCAGGATATTATTAACTTCTTTCTAGTTGCTTGTGTCATCATGAGCATATATATCTTAAAAATTGGAAAATGACTTCAAGTGAAATGTACACAGTTTGTGGCACATGTTACTGCAGTTATCCTTTGAGATCTGTCCTCTGAATCTTTTCTTTCTTTCTTTTTTTTGTCGGTCATGGGGCTGGAACTCTGGGCTTAGACACTGTCCTTGCACTCTTCAGCTCAAGGCAAGTGCTCTGCTGTTTGAGCCACAGTGTCACTTCTGGTTTTCTAGTGGTTTATTGGAGATAAGAGTCTCACAGATTTTCCTGCCCTGGCTTGCTTTGAACCGTGATTCTGAGATCTCAGCCTCCTGAGTAGCTAAGATTACAGGCGTGAGCCACCAGCACCCAGCTCTCCTCTGAATCTTATATGGTTGGTGTTACTGAATGTCTATTTCTGTCTCTATTCTTCTCTAGAAGGAAAGTCATACATTGCTTGACTTTTTTCCACTCTGGATTGGCACTCTGCAACTTGTGTCATACCTCCAGCTCCTCAGAGTACTTTTTAATTTAACCTTAATATTATTATATATTGATTAGAGAACGTGTGCTATAGAGGTTCTACATTTCTGAACTTATTAAATATTTTTGCATATTAACTTATAATTGGTATAAATATTCTAAGATTTTCAGAAATTCTGCATAACTTATAATAAAAATTATAATTATGGTTATAGCATATACAAACATATGGTTATTGAATAAATAAACATTTATGATATTATTTGTTACTTGATATCTCTCACATACTTTTTCACTCCCTTTTTATTTTCTCTTAAAAAAGCGAGCTTATATCTTACTTATGTGTTTATATTCATTTTCTATCTGATTAATGTTTAGAATTTTCTTGTAATGTTATTTTGTAGTTGCTACTCATTTTATTTTGTTATTACTTTTCTCTGTTAGTTTTTCTGAAGTGATGAGATTTTGTTCAACACTTTTTCCTATAGTGTTAAATTTAACAAACTATTGTTTTATATTTTACAGCTGGTTACCTTCCCATTCTTAGAAGTGATTATCACATTATCACATACTTATCCATATATGTAAATAATAAATCAGAATTCCATTAAAATATCTACTACCACTTCCTAGATGAAACAGATTTTTAGAAATATTTGGTTTCATAATATTTTACTAATCTTTAATTTAGGATAAAAATGGGTTTTAAATATTTGACTCTAGACTCTTTTCCTTGCTGTGTTTACAGAATCCTATTTAAATTATATACAGAACTCTTGGTTACATTAGAAACTGTAATAGTTGGGATGTGAAATGTAGCTGGACACTGATGACTCACATACATAATCCTCACAACTTGGGAGCCTGAGATCTCAGCATCTTGAAGGTAGATTAGGTGGATAAATATGTGAAACTCCTATATCCATTTATCCAGAAAAAATCCAGGAATAGAGGTATAGCTCAAGTGGTACAGCATTAACCTTCAATAAGTTATCTACACAAGAGATAGATACTCTTAGTTCAAGCCCCAGTACTGAAAAATAAAGCCAAATGAAATAATATACATGAAATATTGTGTGTTAAATGATTGTACATATATTAGTAAAAAATTAAATGAAATAAAATTAAGAGAATATGAAATATCCCTCATAGTCTCATGTATTGAAGGCTTGGTTCTAAGTACTGCAGCTATTTTGGAAAGTTATGGAAATATTAGGATGCTGGCCTAGCTAGAGCAAGAAGGTAATTCAGATCATAGTCCCTTTTTTCTCTATTTCCTGGTCACCATTTAGTGAGCACCTTTGTTCGGTCACACTGTTTTTCCACAATGATTTTCTTCCTTACCAGAGTCTGATACCAATGGAGTAAGCAGATCATAGACTAAAACCTCTGGGACCATGAACCATAACATAACCTTTCCTCAATAATTTATTTTCTCGACTATTTGTCACAGCAATGGAAAAGTCTGAGTAATCCAGAAATATTCATCTAAATTACAAACATTGTACCTTGAAAATACATCCATCATTAATGACTTTTTAAAATTTAATTTAATATTATTGTTAAGATGCTGTACAGAGGGGTTACAGTTACATGAGTAAGGCAAAGAGTACATTACTGGAAAAATCATTGTTACCACTTCCCTTCCTTGTTGTTGTTGTCCTACTATCCCTTCCTGCCCCACCTCCCACACTTCTCCCCTCCAAATTCCCCTTCCCCCCACCACCCAAAGTTGTAAAGCTAGTTTCTAATATAGTGTCCTGTGAGTATCCTTGTTTCAATGGCCCATTTGTGTCCCTGTTTCAGCATTTTGTTATTCTCCTTCCTCTCCCCAAATTAGACATATGTATATCATTAATGTCTTTATATTGATCTTTTCCCTCTCTTAATTTCTCTTTTCTAACAGCTTGTTCTTTCAGAATACTTTAAGTATTTTGATAGTTTGTCACACAATAATATATAAAGGTGCACATTTCAAATTATTTGGTTTGCATTTACAAATGAATATAATTTGGCAGGGTATTATCATATTTGATTATAAATTTTTTTTCCAGTGGTCTACAGATCAGGTATTGAATCCATGGACCATAGTCTTAATTTTCTTTCTTTTACAAGTAGCATAACCTCTATTTTGTGAAGCTGGCAACATTTTCTCCTTCATTTCTGAATTCATACATTTTACCAGAATATGTCAATATTGTTATTTCTTCATGAATCTTACTTATTATTCAGTCTACATTTTGGACTTACTTTGATTTAGAATAATTTTCTTTCAAAAATACTATTAATCAATGAATCATTATTTCTCCTCTTCCTCTTATTCATTGATTTAGAGTAATTTTATTATTCATATATTTGGCATCCTGCATTTGTTCATGGATATTACTATTTTATTTTATTATTTGAAATGACATGAGTGTGACTGGAGGAGACGGAGAACAGATTTAGTTCCTTATTTTTTTCTTGCTGCTTTAGTACATTAGAAACTCAGGAGAAAACAGCTGGGTATTTACTTTGATCTATTTAAAATAAAATAGATTACTTATACTGTTGAGCCAAATGGATTTTGATCCCTGTGATTAGTAGAGGGCTACCACTTGAACTTAGAGAGGGCTGAGATCTTAGATTTTTTTCTCAAAGAAAAAATGTTTTGTTATGTGTAGAGTCAGACCACAGACTAGCAACTGCCCTATCTTCAATCACGTGGTTGTATAATGCAGCTGGAAAGACCACAATAAGTTGACTTCTATGATTAACAAAAGAACATCAATCCATTATATATCAAAGAAGAAAAATAATGACAATTCACTTAAGAACACTCAGTAATATGAAAAAGGCAAAACAATACTTATAAAACTAGTAACTTGTATTGAAGACAGAAGAGAAAGAAGAAAACTTTAATGCTAAAGGGAAATATAAGAAAATTCTTGATGCACTTAATAATATACATGCATTAAAATTAATATATTTTAGAACTAAGAAAATTGTATTTTTTCAGATGCAGATACATATGGAGTTTTGCCTAAGAAGTCAATCCAATCAAGTTAATCTATCTTTTAAGCAGCTCCTTGGCTAGACCTGTGTGGGGCTCTATTCACAGATAAATTGTGGCGGGTTTTGTCTAATCCTGTTAGAGTAAATATAAATTTTTGCTGTGCTTTGCTGTGGTTTTATACATATTTTCATGTTCTCACCAGAGATGTGCATCTATATTTGTAAAAAAATATTTAATGATCAGATTATTTGCCATATTTAATCTTGGATCATTGTGAGCTCATAAGACTACTAGAAAGAATGTATTTTCTGTACAGATGGAAATGAGATGACAATAATACCAAACAAACCAAGTCTAAATACCATGCATATATTTCTACTATGCTGCTTTTAAAATCCAAGAAACATTTGTTTGATAGCAAATAGAAAATATAATAGGTTGGTTCAGTTATTTAACAGTATTTGTCATTTTATTAATATACTAAATTATTGAAGGGCAAATTATATTTGCTTTTGTAACAGAATTCAGGCAAAACACCTTATTGCTTAAAACTTGAATGAATCAGGTATAAGCCAATATGTATAATATTCCCTATACAAATATTAACCTTCATTTTATGTTTTCTTTAGATTCTTCTTATTTATTCTACTATTGAGTGTTTAGATGAATAGCATATAGAAAAATACTTTGATCATGTATTGTTAGATAGATTTTCTCCATTCCTATAAACAAATAATAACACTGGCATTGAATATATTAAGGTAACTATATTAGGATACATTTGTGCATTGGATCAAGACATTTTGGAGTTAGGTCATCTGTTGTACATTTTATTTTTTTCGAATTTATGTAAGAATATGCCCCAATGTCTTTTTGTCAACATTTTCTACATATTTCTATTGGTATATCTTTCAGTGGCTGGATACAACGATTGTACATTGCTTTGTGCCTGCCATCTTCTGAAAAATTACTGAATCATAAGCTTTTGTAAATCATTTCTTCTCTCTTTTACTTGGCTAAATTCAATTATAATGTATTGATGATTGATGGAGAGTCCGCTATAGGTAGACACTATGCTGAAGGTTGAAAAACACACATTATTCCCACCTTCACATAGTTGATATAGTTTCGAGAAAATATCTAAGTAAGACTCTAAGCACAAGCCAGGTATCTCAGCCTCTTGAGTAACTAAGATTACAGGTGTCAGCCATAGACACCTAGATTTTAATGCTGGTCATTTTGAAAGCTGGAATCTCATGTATTTTTCTGCAGGAGTGGCTTCAAACAACAATCCTCCAGAACACAGCCTTCTGAATCTAGGATTATAGATTATGAGCCACTGGAACCTGACTTTCATTTTTTATTTTTTGTAAAATGTGCTTCTAAGTGAGAAAGCATTCATAGTTCCTCAATCTGTAGTGTGTGTGTGTGTGTGTGTGTGTGTGTGTGTGTGTGTGTGTGTGTGCATGCGCATGTGTGTTCTAAATGAGATCATGAAATAATGTTAGGAATTTATTTTGGAGCTAAACTTTTTGAGTTTGCAAATTTGAGCAATTACATAACCACTTCCAAGCTATGTTAATTTGAAGAATTTAATCTTTCTGTGCCTCATTTTACTTATCTGCAACCTGTTACAACAATGAAACCTTCACCATATGTTGGCATAGGGAATACATATCTCTGGATATAAATGCTTAGATGATTGTCTGGCATGCACAAAGTATTGATTAAACATTAGTGATTATTATTTTATTATAAGTGTGAATATTAATTAATAATATCATAGTATGAAATGTGACACACAAAAGAGTATTAAATCATAATACAAACTCAATTCTATCATCACTTACTATATGATCAGGCAAAATACTTAACCTTGTGGGTCGTGGGGCTTGAACTCTGGGCCTGGGCGCTATCCCTGAACTCTTTAGCTCAAGACAAGCACTCTACCACTTGGGCCACAGTGCTACTTCTGGGTTTCTGGTGGTTTATTTAGATAAGAGTCTTATGGACTTTCCTTGCCCGGGCTGGCTTTGAACCGTAATCCTCAGATCTCAGCCTCCTGTGTAGCTAGGATTACAGGTATGAGCCACCAGCGCCTGGCTAATACTTAACCATTTTGCAATTTAGGATTTTCACTAACAAACTGAAAACAAATAACTGTATAAAATGATGGACGTTACTATTATTAATTAGAGGAGTAAAACTGCAATATAGATATATACTTTTCATCACAAATATGTACTATTAACTTGAGCCCTAGTAATACTTGCATGAGAAGAATACTCACTTTGGGTTATAAATTTCGCCTTTTTCTTTATAAAATTATCCTGTAAACATGGGATGGAATGAATTATTCTTGAATGTGCCAAAATTTATACATATGTACATATATATTTTAAGATACAGAAATATGCTACATATACTGTCAAATAATATAGATGAATGAGTGAAATAATCCATAGTAATTTAACATGAAATAGCCATGTTTAAATTTATTCTACAACGATTATAGACATTTTATAAATACATTACAATTAATGAATTCATTAATGCTTTCAATTCATACCAAGTTTCATATTTAGATGGATCATAAAATTCTGCTTTATCAGCTGAGATATTCTTGTGGAACTTATAAGAATGACAAGTTTTCATTTGCCATTATATAACATAATTAGGCAAAGAAAAATGACCATATTCCTTAATCAAGCTCTTACGATATTATGATAACTATACAGTATCTGTGTGTGTTGCCTCTCTGTGTGTGTGTGTGTGTGTGTGTGTGTGTGCGTGTGTGTGTGTGTGTGTACTGATCCTAGGGCTTGAACTTAGGATCTACGTGCTGTTCCTGAGATTTTGTGCTAAAGACTAGCAATCTACTGTTTGAACTGCAGTTCTACCTCTGGCTTTTGTTGGTTAATTGGAACTAAATTTTCCATGGAGTTGCTGCTCAGGCTGGCTCTAAACTGTGATCCTTTCATTTCTGCCTCCTGAGTAGCTAGAAGTACAAGCATGAGCTGTGTCCAGCAATACATTATCTTTGAATATAATGTCTACACCCTGCATAAATGATTATTGAGTTAATAAATTAATAAAAGTACTACTTTCCAAATATTTGTTGTAATACAACATTGAGAAACACATCTCAGGCTTTTGTTTATATAGATTATAATTATAAAATTGATTTTTCCTACCTTTCTCCAACAAGTGGAAATATGAGTTGGAATAATTTGTTACATTGGAGAGGGCATTTTGTTAATCTCTAAACCACTGGCCCCGCCAAAACTCAGTAATGTGTCATCTACTTAAATCTTTATAGGTTTTATTCATAGTATGGAGTTTTTGTGTCCTAATATGACCTTCAGTGTACTTGTTTGTCCTTTCAGTTTGATTAATATGTCAGCATAGATTTTATCATTAATGTTTTGCAGCATAATCAGATTGCCAACATATCTCCTGAGTACATTATGACAAAGAGGAAGTTAGCTAAACCAGATGTAAAAAAGGTCATATATAAATATACTCTGTGGTCCACCCTAAGTAAATATGATTTGTTTCTGTCATCTTTTCTGATTATGATTGAAAGAATATATTGTAACTTTTATGAATTTATACGAGGTACTAAAGGCCATGTTATTCTACTCTAATAAAGTATCAAATCCAGCAAAGTAGCTGGAAATGGGCATAGTGCACAGCTGAATTTGTCATAGTCCATTCTCCTGTTAGGATCCAATGAGCTCTTACCTTGGTCTAACTCAGACTTGTGAGTTAAGGGAACATTATAGAGGCAATCACTCATATCCTTTAATAATATATATATATATATATATATATGTATACATATATATACAGATACACAGATATGCAGATATATAGATATAGATAATAACTCAAGAAATCAATATGACAGTTATTTTAACATCCAATTTTATCATTCCAATTGTGAATTCATGGACCATACAAATGAAATGCTGATTTGATTGGACTTCAAGGGAGACCTGGTCTAGGTCTCCTCAATTTCCCACCTATCTCCCACTCCATTTGGTTAGCAAAAATATACATTATTTCTATTCATATCAATGTCAATTTAGATCTTATGTCTATCAGTCCTCAAACTGATTGGTATTCTGCTACTCATAGTATACATTATATAAGAAAATAGCCATAGGCTTCTTTGATGAAGGATTAATAGAATCATTATTACATATACATGTCAAGTATATGTAACTTTACGAGTTAATGCCTCATGGTGACTGAATCTTGTTCAGACAATAGGCTCAATTCTGAAAGATAGAAAATGAATGTGGCGATTTTATTGATGGACAGTACCGTTTTTCTTTTTTTTATTGTGAAAATACTGTTCAGAGGGGTTACAATTACATGGGCAAGATAATGAGTACATTTCTTATCAAGCTTTGTAGCCTCCTCCTTTGTTTCCCCTTCCCATCCCTTCCCATCCTCCCCTTGCCCCCCCATCCAATCCTCCCCGCTCCCCCTCCCTTGCACCAAAGTTGTAAAGTTTGTTTTCGACAAAACGACTTGTACATCTCATTGTTGCAATGGGTCCACTTGTATCCTTATTTAAACGATTTGTTTTTCCCTTTCCCCTCCACAAATTATACCTAAATCAAATACAGTGAAAGCAGGGGTTATACTGTGAGGGAGGGACATACAAAGCAACAAAGAAATAATCTTATGAATGTGTCAGAAACAATCACTTGAAAGAAAAAAAACATTTGAATACATATCTTAAGGGACAGTGCCGTTTTTCATTACACCCTTGTTGTTGATGTTTGGAGACCAATATATCATCCATATCCGTTTTGTCTCTGCCTGGTACATCACGCTTAATGTTGCTCTTATTTTGTCCCTAATAATTATTCTTATTTTGCTTATGTTGGTAAAACAGGGAGCCCAGTTTGTATCTTCTATCATCACTAAGTACGTTACTTGGTGATGTTGATACTCCTGTCACCAGAAAGGGTTTTTATTGTAATTAGTGGAGTCTTTTCTTTTCTTTCTGAAAAGCATAACCACATACTAGTTTTGCCATCTATAATACATAAACACATTTTAGCATGTTTAGTTCTCTAAGCCTTCTGATTCCTTTTTTTTTTTTTTTGTCTGTTTGGGCCTGGACACTGTCCCTGACCTTTTCAGATCAAGGTTATGGCTCTACCACTTGAGCCATAGCGCCACTTCCAGTTTTCTGGTGATTTATTGGAGAGAAGAGTTTCACAGACGTTCTGTGATTCTCAGATCTCAGCCTCCTGAGTAGCTTGGATTACAGGTGTGAGCCACTGTAATCCATTCTGATTCATTCTTAAATGTTTACCATGAATGTTTATGAGTATTTTGTTACTAATGCCGCTTCATGTAATGAAATTATTTTTTCTTTCATTTTATTTTATTTTATGGTTAAGATGTTGTATGGAGGGGTTAGAGTTACATGAGTAAGACAATAAGTACGTTACTTGTCGATCATTGTTACCCTTCCCTTCCTTGTTGTTGTCCCACTATCCCTTCCCTTCCGCAGCTCCCCCACTCCCCCTCTGGCCCCTCGCTGCCCAAAGTTGTAAAGTTAGTTTCCAATATACTGTCCAGTAGGTATCTTGGTTGCATTGAGTCATACCGTGTCCTTGTTTCAGCGTTTTGTTATCCCTTTCTTTTCCCTAGATTAGACATATGTTATACACGATGCAGGGTAGCAGAATCTAGTACAGTGACAACAGGAGATATGCCGTAGGGGAAAGAACATAAAAAGGAAACAACAACAACAAAAATAATAAAATAACATGGTACATTTAAAACAGTAACAATAAAGACAGATCTCTTGTGTTCATACTTTGGGGTTCATTTCACTTAGCATCAATTTATATGGTCATTTGTACATGGTTTTTGAGCTGTTCAGCTCATTTTATAAGATTATCCTATATGGATACTAATTATTGCAAATAAAGGAAACCATGGGAGATAAATTTCTTTGGGACTGGGTAACTTTACTTAATATGATTTTTCCAAGTCTTTCCATTTCCTAACAAATTGGGTGTTGTTGTTCTTTCTGAAGGAAGCATAGAATTCCATTGTATAAATGTAGCACATTTTCTTGATCCATACATCTACTGAGGGGCACCTGGGTTGGTTCCATATCTAGCTCACTTAGTGTTATTTTCCCATCATGAATTTTTCCCTGAGCTGGGAAAGCTGGTTTCTTGGAGAGAGCTCACAAATAACCCAGCTACATCTCCACCATCTTCCTCTAGTTTCCTGTTCTTTCATTTTTAAGTCTCATTCTTTTAGCCTCATAATGCGATTTTTTGTTAGCGCCATGTTATAGAGCAAATGACAGAAAACAATTTCTCTATAAAGAGTATGATGGACAATATTTTAGGTTTTCCAGAATTTACAATCTCTGTCTAGATAAAACGCTTCTTTTAAGAAGAGGTGGACAAAGGTCTGGATATTGTGGGACAAGACTGTAATCCTCATTTCTTGGGAGGTCCGCATTAGAGAATTTTGAACTGAGGCCAACTCAGATAAAAGGTAGGAAGACCCTATCTGGAAAAAAAAATAACCTAACAGGAGAAGTTCTGGAAGCATGAGTCAACTATTATATAATTTGCTTAACAAGCATAAGGCCGTGAGTTTAATCACCTGTATGACATAAAAGGTATGTGCTATGAGAGGCTGAAATTTTCTTAATAAAGACCCAGAAACACAACAAATCAAAGAAAGGTTGGAAAAATGAGATTGCATGAAACTACAGTTTCTGCATGGCAAAGGACATAGCTAGCAAGATCAATAGAAAGCCCATGGATTGGGAGAAGATCTTCACTAGCCGTACAATGGACAAAGGTACCATATTTAAAATATATTTGGAACTCATAAAACTAAATCCCCCAACAACAAATCCTCAAAAAAACAACCACCCCATGAACAAGTCGGCTAAAGAAATTTCTCTGAAGAGAAAATAGGTATGGCCATTAGACATATGAAGAAATGCCCAACTTCTATAGCCATAAAAGAAATGCAAATCAAAACAATATTGAGATTCCATCTCACCACAGTTAGAATGGCTATAATCAAGATACCTAATAACAACAGATGCTGGAGGGAATGTGGCCAAAAGGGAACCCTATTGGTTGGAGTGTAAACTTGTTCAACCACTTCGGAAAGCAGTATGAAGGTTCCTCAAAAGACTACACATAGTGGTCTTCAATGACTGAGCAATCCCACTTTTGAGCATTTGCCATAACAATCACAAACAAGACTATACTAAAGCTATCAGCACAACTATGTTTATCGCAGCATTATTTACCATGGTTAAGATATGGAACCAACCCAGATGCCCCTCAATAGATGAATGGATCAAGAAAATCTGATATATATATATACATATATGTGTACACATATATACATATATGTGTATATATATACACATATATGTATATATACATATATATATGTATATATGTGAATTCTATGCCTCCATTAGAAAGAATGACTTTGCCACAATTTTTAGGCAATGGAAAGACTTGGAAAAATTATATTAAGTGAAATAAGCTAGGCCGAAAGCAACATAGGTCCCATGGTTTTCCTAATTTTTAATAAGTAGTATAAGTCTAAGACAAGCAGAAAAGGTCAAAAGCTATGTACATATAACCATATAAAATGATGTTAAGTAAAATGAACTCCAAGATAGGAGCAAAACTGTTTTCCTTTCCTTTTCTTACTATTGTTTTTAAGGTATTTAATATGTACTATGTGATTTTCTGTTTATTTTTTATATTCTTGTCCCATGGTATAACTCGTGTTTTCACTATATTTGATGCCTGTGCCCTGAATCTTGTATATACATTTTGTCTAATTTGGGGAAGGGAAGGGAAATACAAAATGCTGAAATATGGATAGAGGTTGACCCATTGTAACAATGAGATATATGTTGTTATTAGATTTCTTTTTTATAATGACTGTAACTGGAGTGAGGTAGAATCTCAATGTTGGTTTGCTTTGCATTTTTTATGGCAGAATAGTTGAGCATTTCTTCATGAGTCTATTGGCCATTCTTATTTCCTTTTCAGAGAAGTCTCTCTTTAATTCTTTAGCTCACTTATTCATCAGGCAGTTGTTTCTATGAGAATGTGTCGTTGGGGGATTTAATTTTTTGTGTTCCAAGTATATTTTAGTATATGTCCTTTGCCATACAAAAGCTCTGCAGTTTCATCCAATCCCATTTGTCCAATCTTTCTTTGATTTGTTGTGTTTCTGGGTCTCTATCAAGAAACTTTTGGCTTGTGCAAAGGAGACCTAGAGTTTCTCCTATTCCATCCTGTAATGTTATTAGAGTGTCCGATTTGACTTAGGGGAATTTTATCCATTTGGAATTGATTCTGGTACAAAGTGATATATGAGGATCTAGCTTTAGTTTTCTACAGGTGTTTAACCAATTTTGGCAGCACCATTTACTGAAGAGCCTGTCTTTATTCCATTCTATTTTTTTAATACCCTTTGTGAAGACTACGTGGCTAAAGGTCTCTGAGTTCATTTATGTGTCTACAGTTCTATTCCATTGGTGCTCAGGCCTGTTCTTGTGCCAATCCCAAGCAAAGATGACTATGGCTTTGTAATAGAATTTGAAATTTGGTATTAATATTCGACCAGCACTGTTCTTTCTGCTAAGGATTGTTTTGATATTCAAGGTCTTTCATTGTCGTTATGAATTTTTGGGTTGCTTGTTTTATTTCATTGAATGAGGTTGGAATATTGATAGGTATCACATTGAATTTGTAGACAGCCTTCGACAGTATTGCATTTTCATGATGTTAATCCTCACAATCCAGGAGCATGGGAAGCTTTTCCACATATTTATTTCTGCTTTAATTTCCTTTTTCAGGTTTTTAAAGTTTTCATCATAGAATTCCTTCAATTCTTTAGTTAACTCCTAGGTATTTTTTTTGGGGGGAGGCTAGTTCAAAAGGAGTAACCTTCCTTATTTCAGCTGTACTCTTCTTGTTACAGACATACAGAAAAGCCATTGATTTCTGAGGGTTAATTTTATAGCCTACTAAGTTGCCAAAGTGTCAGAACAGCTCGAGTAAAATGGGAGTCGAATCCATGGGGTCCTTTAAGTACATGATCATGTCATCTACAAAGAGGGAGAGTTTTACTTCATCTTTCCCTATTTAGATCCCCTTTATGTTTTCATCTTGTCTTATTGCTGTAACTAGGCATTCTAATACTAAATTAAAAAGAAGTATAGAGATGGACATCCTTGTCTCATTCCTGAATTTAGAGGAAATGGCTTATTTTTCGCCATTAAGTATAATGATGGCTTTAGGTTTGTCATCGACAGCCTTTATTATATTGAGCATGGGTTCATAGTTTCTCCAAAGGTTTTATCATAAAGGGGTGTTGTATCTTGTCAAATGTTTTTTCTGCATCTATTCATATAATCATGTGGTTCTTACGCTTGCTCATGTTGATGTGATGAATTATATTATCTGATTTGTGTATATTGAACCAAGATGAATTCCTCAAATGAATCCTTTTTGATCACAGTATATGACTTTTTTGATGAATTGTTGAAGTAGATTGGCCAAAATTTTGTTGAGAAGTTTTGCAGTGATGTTCATCAAAGAAATGAGTCCATAGCTCTCTTTCTTTGATGAGTCCCTCTCTGGTTTGGGGCTTAAGGTTATGATGGCTTCATAGAGTTTGGTAGTGAACTTTCACTTTCAATTTCATTGAAGAGTTGGAGGAGTATTGGTGTGAGTTCTGCTTTGAAGGCCTGGTAGAATTCAGTTGTAAATCCATCAGGTCCTGGGCTCTTCATGGATGAGATGTAGCTTATTAAGTTTTCTATTTCAATGTTTGATACAGGTCTGTTAATTTGTTTTAAATCATCTTGGTTTAGTTTGGGCATGTCAATATTTGTTAAAAATTTGTCCACTTCTTTCAGATTCTCACTCTTATTAGCATAAAGTTTTCTGAATCTTGGTTGTTCCTGTCGTAATGTTTCAATTCTCCATTCTGAGTTTATCTATTTTTTGTGTGTTGTCTTCTTTTTCTGATAAGATTTGCTAGGGGCTGTCAATTTTGTTAATTTTTTCAAAGAGACCACTCTGTTTTTTGACTCTGATTCATTTAATTCTGATTTAATTTTGATTATTTGTTTCTGTTTACTGCATTGGGGTTTAGCTTATTGCTGTTTTTCAAGGAGCTGTAGGTGCCTCTTTAAATTGTTGGTTTCAGATCTCTTTAATTTTTTGATGTAGGAACTTAGAGCTCTAAATTTGCCTCTGAATATTGCCTTTGCTTGTCTCAGAGGAGCTGACACTTTGTGTGCTCGTTTTTGTTAAATATCATGAACATTTGAATTTCCTACCTAATATCATCCATGACCCCACTAGTGGATCAACAGTGTGTTGTTCAGCCTCCCATGTGTTACAGGATTTTCTTTGGTGGTTTTTGTTTTTGAATTCTAATTTTATTCCTTTATGGTCTGAGAGTATGAAGGGAATAATTTCATTGTTTCTGAATTTGGACAGGTTTGCTTTGTGGCCTAGAATGTCGTCTATTTTGGAAAATGTTCCATGTGCTGCTGAGAAGAATGTGTATTCTGATGCTGTTGGTTGAAATATTCTGCAAATATCTGTTAAGTCTAGTTGATCGATGCAGTTGTTTAGGTCTGAGTTTTCTCTGTTGTTTTTGGAGGTTGATCTATCCATCAGAGATCGGGGTGTGTTAAAATCCCCCAAAATTTATGTCTTTGGATCCATGTGAGATTTGAGAGAAAGTGGTGTTTTTTGGATAAAATTGGGTGCTCCGTTGTTTGGTGAATACATATTTAGAATTGTAATATCCTCCTGAAGGAGAGATTCCTTAATTATTTGTAATGACTTTCTTTAACTCTTCTTGCTAATTTTAATTTGAAGCCCATTTTATATGGTATTAGGATTGACACTCTCTCCTGTTTATGGCACACGTTTACTTAGTAGTTTTGATTTTGTGGGCAAGATGTGTCTCTTGAAGGCAGTAGATAGGAGGATCTTGCTTGTATATAAAACTAGACTATATATGTCACTTAATTGGAGAGTTAAGTTCATTAATATTGAGAATTAGGATTGAAAGGTGTTTGGTAGTTCTTGCCATGTTATTCACCTTCTTTGGGGTTTTGCCAACTAGGATCTTCCTATGCTTCTTGGATTCTCTGTTTGGGGGATATTTCCTGGCCTTTATCGTGCTCGTGTTGGACATCTATGTGTAAGACATCTTTAAGTATCTTTTTTAGGCCAGGTTTAGTGGAGCTACATGGTTTCAATGTTGCTTTGCTCTGGAAGGTGGTGTTTGTCCCTCCATTATGAAGGAGAGTTTAGCTGGGTACAGTATTCTTGGTTAAGGGTTATTTTTCTTTCTTTCTTTCTTTTTTTGGTTGGTCATGGGGCTTGAACTCTGGGCTTGGGAACTGTCCATCAGCCCTTCAGCTCAAGGCGAGCACTCTACTGCTTGAGCCACAGTACCACTTTCAGTTTTCGAGGGGTTTATGGGAGGGAGATGTTCTTTGAGTATCACAAAAGAGGGAGATGGATGTTTCTTCTTGCTCAGAGTTGCTGTAGTTTTTCCCTGAGGGTCTAGCTCCTGAGACACTCACAGAGCCCAGCCTGGAGACATTGTCAGAATTTATGTGTACTGAGTATCCAATTGTTTTTTTCTTTTACCCTCCAGAAGCTAGGGTTCCTGCCTGTTCTGTAGTGGGTGAGGCAGCCACTGGCTCTGTTTACCCAGTGAAGAAAGTCACTCAGCCCTTCCCAGAGCTTGCTCTGTCTGGGAAGGGCAACATTCCCTCAGGGAAGTGGAGCTGAGCAACACGTATCAGGTTCCTTTGACCTGTTGAGTGGCTCCTATTGGCTTCTTCCAAGGCCTGAGTTACACTAGCTGCTTGGGTCTGGTCTTTGTCAGTATCAAAGATGGAGTTCTTCTCTGGTGGTTGTGTGGGGTCTATCTTCCACCTCTGCTTTATGAGAAAGATGTCTTATGGGGTACTCACATCTTTTCCTTGGTTTCTGGGCCCTCCATGGTCTGTGACAGTCTGTGGTGAGCAGGATGAAGTTTTCTGCTCCTTGTCAATTCTATCTTATTTTATTTTATTTTTTTGTGAACATACTGTACAGAGGGGTTACAATTACATGAGCAGCATAATGCGTACATTTCTTATCAAGCATTGCAGCCTCCTCCTTTGTTTATCTTTCACATCCCTTCCCAGCCTCCCCCCCCAAACCCCCCCCCCCCCCCCGCACCAACGTTGTAAAGCTTTTTGTTTTTTTTTTTTGTCGGTCATGGGGCTTGAACTCTGGGCCTGGGCGCTGTCCCTCAGCTCTTCAGCTCAAGGCGAGCGCTCTACCACTTGAGCTACTGTGCCACTTCCGGTTTTCTAGTGGTTTGTTGGAGATAGGAGTCTCACGGTCTTTCCTGCCCGGGCTGGCTTTGAACCACGATCCTCAGATCTAAGCCTCCTGAGTAGCTAGGATTACAGGCATGAGCCACCCGCGCCCAGCTTGTAAAGCTCATTTTTGACATGAAAACTTGTACTTCTCATTGTTGCAACAGGTCCACCTGTATCCTTAAACAACTGGTTTTTCTCCATCTCCTGCACAATTTATACTGACATCAAATATAGTGAAAGCAGGGGTTATACTGTGGGGGAGGGACATACAAAGCAACAAAGAGATAATCTTATAAATGCGTTAGAAACACATGCATGAAAGAAAAAATCCTTAAAATACATATCTAAGGGTTCATTTTCCTGACATCACATTATCTGACCTTTTCCGCTTGACTCATACATATACTAGATATTACAAATAAGGGAAACCATGGGACCTATGTTTCTTTGGGCCTGGCTTACTTCACTTAATATAATTTTTTCCAAGGTTTTCCATTTCCTAACAAATGGGGCAATGCCATTCCTTCTGATGGAGGCATAGAATTCCACTGTGTATATATACCACATTTTCTTGATCCATTCATCTACTGAGGGGCATCTGGGTTGGTTCCAGATCTTAGCTATGGTAAATAATGCTGCAATAAACATAGTTGTGCTGGTAGCTTTAGTGTGGTCTTGTTTGTAAACATTTGGGTAAATGCCCAAAAGTGGGATTGCTGGGTCATAGGGGAGCTCTATGTGAAGTCTTTTCAGGAAACTCCATACTGCTTTCCAAAGTGGTTGAACAAGTTTACATTCCCACCAACAATGAAGTAAGGTTCCCTTCTGTCCACATCCCCTCCAGCATCTGTTGTTGTTAGAGTTCTTGATTATAGCCATTCTAACAGGAGTGAGGTGGAATCTCAATGTTGTTTTGATTTGCATTTCTTTTATGGCTAGGGATGTTGAGCATTTCTTCATGTGTCTATTGGCCATCCTTCTTTCTTCTTCAGACAAGTTTCTCTTTAAGTCTTTAGCCCACTTGTTTATTGGGCAGTTGTTTCTTTGAGGATTTGTTGTTGGGTGGTTTAATTTTTTGAGTTCCAACTATATTTTACATATGAGACCCTTGTCTGTTGTATGGCTAGTAAAGATCTTCTCCCAATCCGTGGGCTTTCTATTGATCTTGCTAGCTATGTCATTTGCCCTGCAGAAGCTCTGCAACTTTATGCAATCCCATTTGTCCAACCTTTCTTTGATTTGTTGTGTTTCCGGGTCTCTATTCAGAAAATTTTGGCCTAAGCCAAGGAGACCTAGGGTTTCTCCTATTCCATCCTGTAATGTTTTCAGAGTGTCTGCTTTGACTTCAAGGTCTTTGATCCAATTGGAGTTGATTCTGGTGCAGGGTGATATATAAGGATCTAGCTTTAGTTTTCTACAATAGGTTAACCAATTTTGCCATCAGCATTTACTGAAGAGGCTGTCTTTCTTCCATTCTATTGTTTTAGCTCCCTAATCAAAGATTAGATGGCTATAGGTCTGTAGGGTCATTTTTGGGTTTTCAATTCTGTTCCATTGGTCCTGAGGTCTGTTCTTATGCCAATACCAAGTTAGTTTGATTACTATGGCTTTATAGTAGAGTTTGAAATTTGGTATTGATATTCCTCCAGCAGTGTTCTTTCCGTCGAGGAGCGTTTTTGCTATTCGGGGTCTTTTATTGTTCCATATGAATTTTTGGATTGCCTCTTCTATTTCTTTGAAGAATGAGGTTGGAATTTTGATAGGCATCGCGTTGAATTTGTAGATAGCATTGGGAAGTATTGCCATTTTCATGATGTTAATCTTTCCAATCCAGAAGCATGGGATGTTTTGAAATTTTCTAAGTTCTGTTTTGATTTCCTTTTTCAAGATTATTTTTTTTGGTTTTTTTCTTGCTTGCTATTGTTTCTAATGTATTTATTTATTTATTTTTTAGTTTAATTTTATTTTATTTGTGAACATACTGTACAGATGGGTTACAATTACATGGGCAGGATAATGCGTACCTTTCTTTCTTTTTTTTTTTTAATTTAATTTTATTTGAGAACATACTGTACAGAGGAGTTACAATTACATGGGCAGGATAATGCATACATTTCTTACCAAGCATTGCAGCCTCCTCCTTTGTTTACCCTTCACCTCCCTTCCCAGCCTCCCCCTCCCCCCACCCAATCATACCCCCCCTCCCCCCTCCCACACCGACATTGTAAAGCTGATTTTGACATGACATTTTGTACTTCTCATTGTTGCAACAGGTCCACCTGAATCCTTAAACGACTTGTTTGTCCCCGTCTCCTCCACATGTTATACTGACATCAAATATAGTGAAAGCGGGGGTTACACTGTGGGGGAGGGACATACAAAGCAACAAAAAAATAGTCTTATAAATGCGTTAGAAACACATGCATGAAAGAAACAAAAACATTAAAATACATATTTGAGGGTTCGTTTTCCTAACATCACATTATCTGACTTTTTCCGCTTGACTCATACCTATACTAGATATTGCAAATAAGGGAAACCATGGGACCTATGTTTCTTTGGGCCTGGCTTACTTCACTTAATATAATTTTTTCCAAGCCTTTCCATTTCCTAACAAATGGGGAAATGTCATTCTTTCTGATGGAGGCATAGAATTCCATTGTGTATATATACCACATTTTCTTGATCCATTCATCTACTGAGGGGCATCTGGGTTGGTTCCAGATCTTAGCTATGGTAAATAATGCTGCAATAAACATAGTTGTGCTGGTAGCTTTAGTGTGGTCTTTTTTGTAAACATTAGGGTAAATGCCCAAAAGTGGGATTGCTGGGTCATAGGGGAGCTCTATGTGAAGTCTTTTGAGGAACCTCCATACTGCTTTCCAAAGTGGTTGAACAAGTTTACATTCCCACCAACAATGAAGTAAGGTTCCTTTCTGTCCACATCCCCTCCAGCATCTGTTGTTGTTAGAGTTCTTGATTTTTGCTGTTCTAACTGGAGTGAGGTGATATCTCAATGTTGTTTTGATTTGCATTTCTTTTATGGCTAGGGATGTTGAACATTTCTTCATGTGTCTATTGGCCATCCTTCTTTCTTCTTCAGAGAAGCTTCTCTTTAAGTCTTTCGCCCACTTACTTATTGGGCAGTTGTTTCTTTGAGGATTTGTTGTTGGGTGGTTTAATTTTTTGAGTTCCAAGTATATTTTAGATATGCGACCCTTTTCCGTTGTATGGCTAGTAAAGATCTTCTCCCAATCCGTGGGCTTTCTATTGATCTTGCTAGCTATGTCATTTGCCCTGCAGAAGCTCTGCAACCTTATGCAATCCCATTTGTCCAACCTTTCTTTGATTTGTTGTGTTTCCGGGTCTCTATTCAGAAAATTTCTGCCTGAGCCAAGGAGACCCAGGGTTTCTCCTATTACATCCTGTAATGTTTTCAGAGTGTCTGCTTTGAGTTCAAGGTCTTTGATCCATTTGGAGTTGATTCTGGTGCAGGGTGATATATATGGATCTAGCTTTAGTTTTCTACATGTAGTTAACCAGTTTTGCCAGCACCATATACTGAAGAGGCTGTCTGTCTTCCATTCTATTTTTTTAGCTCCCTTATCGAAGATTAGATGGCTATAGGTCTGTAGGTTCATTTCTGGGTTTTCAATTCTATTCCATTGGTCCTGAGGTCTGTTCTTATGCCAATACCAAGCTGTTTTGATTACTATGGCTTTATAGTAGAGTTTGAAATTTGGTATTGATATTCCTCCAGCAGTGTTCTTTTCGTTGAGGAGCGTTTTTGCTATTCGGGGTCTTTTATTGTTCCATATGAATTTTTGGATTGCCTCTTCTATTTCCTTGAAGAATGAGGGTGGAATTTTGATAGGTATTGCGTTGAATTTGTAGATAGCTTTGGGAAGTATTGCCATTTTCACGATGTTAATCTTTCCAATCCAGGAGCTTGGGAGGTTTTGCCATTTTTTAAGTTCTGTGTTGATTTCCTTTTTCAAAATTTTAAAGTTTTCATCATAGAGGTCCTTCACTTCTTTAGTTAAGTTAATTCCTAGGTATTTTACTTTTTGTGGGGCTATTACAAATGGAGTTGCTTTCCTAATTTCAGCCACACTTTTCTCATTGTTGGCATACAGAAAAGCCATTGATTTTGGGGGGTTAATTTTATAACCTGCTACTTTGCCAAAGTTTTGAATCACCTTGAGTAATTTGGGAGTGGAGTCTATGGGATTCTTTAAATACAAGATCATGTCATCTGCAAAGAGGGAGAGTTTTATTTCTTCTTTCCCTATTTGGATCCCCTTTATATCTGCATCTTGTCTTATTGCTGTAGCTAGGCATTCTAATACTAGATTGAAAAGAAGTGGAGAGAGTGGGCATCCTTGTCTTGTTCCTGAGTTAAGAGGAAATAGCTTTAGTTTTTCACCATTGAGTATAATGCTGGCTGTAGGTTTGTCATTTACAGCCTTTATTGTATTGAGGAATGTTCCATGGATTCTTAATTTTTCCAAAACCTTCATCATAAAGGGGTTTTGGATCTTGTCAAATGCTTTTTCTGTGTCTATTGAGATAACCATGAGGTTCTTATTCTTGCTCCTGTTGATGTGATGAATAATATTAATTGATTTGCGTATATTGAACCAGCTTTGCATCCCTGAAATGAATCCTGTTTGATCGTGGTGTATGATTTCTTGGATGAATTGTTGAAGTCGTTTGGTCAAAATTTTGTTGGGAAGTTTTGCATCAATGTTCATCAAAGAAATGGGTCTATAGAATATGTTCGGTAGTGAACTTTCTCTTTCAATTTCATTGAAGAGTTGGAGGAGTATTGATGTGAGCTCTGCTTTGAAGGCCTTGTAAAATTCCACTGTAAAACCATCTGGTCCTGGACTTTTCTTAGCCGGGAGGTCTCTTATTGTTGTTTCTATTTCAGTGCTTGATATGGGCCTGTTAACATGGTTTAACTCATCTTGGTTTAGTTTTGGCCTGTCAATATTTGCTAGGAAAAGGTTCATTTCTGTCAAGTTCTCAAACTTATTAGCATAAACTTTTGAGAAGTATTCCCTTATAATGTTCTGAATCTTGGTTGTTTCCGTGGTGATGTTTCCATTCTCATCTCTGAGTTTATTTATTTGGGTGTGTTCTCTTCTTTTTCTGATAAGATTTGCTAAGGGGCTGCCAATTTTGTTATTTTTTCGAAGAACCATCTCTTTGTTTTGTTGATTCTTTCTATAGTTGTTTTGGATTCTAATTCATTTAATTCTGATTTAATTTTAATTATTTCTTTCTGTCTACTGGATTGTGGTTTATCTTGCTGCTATTTTTCAAGGAGGTTTAGCTGTGTCATTAAATTGTTGGTTTCAGATCTCTCCAATTTGTTGATGTAGGAGCTCAGAGCTATAAACTTGCCTGTGAGTACTGCCTTTGCTGTGTCCCAGAGGAGCTGGTAATTTGTGTGCTCATTTTTGTTGAATAGCAAGAACATTTTTATTTCCATTCTAATCTCTTCCATCACCCACTCGTGATTCAGCAGTGTTTTGTTCAGCCTCCATGTGTTACCGGAATTTCTTTGGTGGCTTTTGGTGTTGAGTTCTAATTTTATTCCCTTGTGGTCAGAGAGAATGCAAGGTATAACTTCAATGTTTCTGAATTTGGACAAGTTTGCTTTGTGGCCTAAAATGTGGTCTATTTTAGAAAATGTTCTATGTGCTGTTGAGAGAAACATGAATTCTGATGCTGCTGGGTGAAATGATCGGTAGATGTCTGTTAAATCTAGTTGAACTATGCAGCTGCTTAGATCTGCGGTTTCTCTGTTGAGTTTTTGCCATGTTGATCTATCTAGTGGGGAGAATGGTGTGTTAAAATCCACAACAATTAATGTGTTTGGATCTACGTGGGATTTGAGGGAAAGTAGTGTTTCTTGGATAAATTTGGGTGCTCCGTTGTTTGATGAATAGATATTTAGAATTGAAATGTCCTACTAAAGGAGAAATCCCTTAATTAGTATGTAGTGACCTTCTTTGACTCTTCTCACGAATTTTAATTTGAAGTCTATTTTACCTGATATTAGGATTGCAACTCCAGCCTGTTTATGGGGGCTGTTTGCTTGCTAGATTTGGTTCCAGCCTTTAACATTGAAAATGTGTTTGTTTTTATGGGCAAGATGTGACTGCTTAAGGCAGCAGATAGAAGGATCTTGTTTTTTAATCCAAGTAGACAGTCTATGTCGCTTAATTGTTGAGTTAAATCAGTTAACCTTAAGAGATAGGACTGAGAGGTATTTGGGAGTTCCTGCCATGTTTTCCACCTTCTTGGGGGCTTGGAAAAATGGGTTCTTCCTATGGTTCTTGGATTCTCAGTTTGGGTGCAGTTTCTTGGCCTTTATTGTGGTCTTGTTGGTTTTCTATGTGTAGGACATCTTTAAGAATCTTTTGTAGGGCTGGTTTGGTGGAGATGTATTGTTTCAATTTTTCTTTGCTATGGAAGGTTTTTATTTGGCCTTCAGTTATGAAGGAGAGTTTAGCTGAGTACAGTATTCTTGGTGGATAGTTGTTTGTTTTTAGGGTATGGCATACATCATTCCAGGCTCTTCTTGCTTTGATTGTCTCTGCTGAGAAATCTGAGGTGATTCTAATTGGTTTCCCTTTATAGGTGATTAATCTTTTCTCCTTGACAGCTTTAAGGATCTTTTCCTTGTTCTGAGTTGATCCTGTGTGGATTATAATGTGGTGGTGGGATGTCCCATTCTGGTCTGGTGTGTTTGGGGTTCTAAAAGCTTCTTGTATCTGAGTAGGCCTATCTTTTTGCATGTTTGGGAAGTTCTCTGCTAGGATCCGGTTGAACAAATTTCCTAGACCATTAACTTCTGTTTCTAGGTGCTCCTCTACACCCATTATCCTTAGATTAGGCCTTCTGATGGTGTCTTCCAAGTGTTGGATAGATTTGTTATATTTCTTGGACTTGTCTTGGAACGTTGTATGTTCTTTCTCTATAATATCTAGGCTGTCTTCAATCCCTGAAATTCGATCTTCTGCATGGTCTAACCTTCTGTCAAGACTTTCTACTTTTTTTTTTATTTCTTTTCCTTCTAATTGGTCAGATTTGATGGCCTCAAATTCTTTGCATAAGCTTTGTTTTAGATCTTGTATGAACTTCTTTACTTCCTTAATTTGGTGTTCAGTGTTTATTCTCAAATCACTTAGTTGATTGGTTATGGTTTCCTTGGACTCCCATTCCTTCTGTTGGGTTCCATTCAGCATTCCCTTTGTGGTCTCCCTGACTTCCTTCAGCTCTTTGTTAATGGATTCCATGAATGCCTTTAGTGATCTTTGTGTATTCTCATCCTGCTCTCTCAATTCCTGTATTACTCTTTCATTAGCTTTCTCCCGTTCGTGGGATTCCTATAGTTCTCTTTGAGTGTTCTCAGCCTGCTCAAGCCATTCCTGCCTTTCTCTTGGACTATTCTCAAGCTGCTCATGCAAATCCTGTATCAGTTTTTGAGTAGCTTCCTCATGCTTATGATATTCCTCTATAAAGTTTTGAATTGGAAGAAAAAATTTTTTATATAAGGTATCAAAGAAGAAGAAGAAGAAGAAGAAGAAGAAGAAGAAGAAGAAGAAGAAGAAGAAGAAGAAGAAGAAGAAGAAGAAGAAGAAGAAGAAGAAGAAGAAGAAGAAGAAGAAGAAGAAGAAGAAGAAGAAGAAGAAGAAGAAGAAGAAGAAGAAGAAGAAGAATTTATTTGATTTTTTTTGGGAGGAGTGGGAAAAATCCTGTATCTCTCTTGTGTCCGTAACCAGCCTCTTGTTGGAGTATCTGGTCTGCTTGTGGTCCTGTGGCTTGGTTGGTTTCTTAAGTCAGTTTGTTCGAACAGGCAGAAAAATGCTCTGGTTTACTCAAGAATTTATGATCCTGAGATCCCAGGCTAGTTCAAAGGGAGGCAGATCTGCTTTGAGTATCAAAAAAGAGGTATATGCAGTGATGAGGCTAGGTTCTGGGTAGAGTTGTGGCCTTTCAATATACAGTGGCTTTTCCCAGGGGCTAGTTTGTGAAAAACTCACAGAGCCCAGCCTGGAGCCATTCTCAGGGTTTCTGTTTACTGAATTTCAATTGGTTGTCGAGGCTGCTAGAGGGAGGGGTAGCCTCTGGCTCTGATTACCCAGTGAAGAAAGCCACTCCTAGGGCTGGTGCCCAAGCTGGGTGGCTTTTCCCTGGGTGGAGCTGAGTCTGGCAGGTCACGCCACCGTTAATTTCTTGTGACTTGCTAAATGACTCGTTTTATTCCAAGGCCTGAGTTGGAGCTAGCAGCTCCACCGAGCTTTGTTGGTATCCAAGATGGAGATCTCTGGTACTGGGGGGGACGAGGGGGGGCCTTCCCTCCTCTGCTCCCTGAGAAGGAGTGAGGACTTCAGGCTTCTACTCACGCTGAGTCTTGGTTCCTGGGTAGTCTCTGGTCTGTGAACTGCAGGATGAAGATGTCTGCTCCTTGTCGGTTCTTGCTGGTGTTGAGTAGAATCCGCTCGCCCGCTGCGTCTGGCTTCTTCGTCCCAGACTCTCTGTGGCTCAGGTATGGCTCCTGCAGTCACCGCTGCCACTGCGTCCGCCACCGCCGCCGCCGCTGCAGCTGCTTGCAAGAGCTCAGATGTGTCTCCTTGCCTGGATTTTCCCTCTCTGGCCTGACTCTCTGTCCTGTGATGACCCTCTTGGTGTGATTCTCTGGCTTAGAATTGTCACTGGAACTCTAAAACTGCTTTCTGTGCGAGAGCTTGTTTAGACTCCAGCTTCTCCTCCGCCATCTTCCCGGAACTCCTCCTTGTCAATTCTTGCTGGTGGTGAGTAGAATCTGCCTTTGTCACCGGATCTGTCTGTTAATATGGTGGCCATGGCAGCAGCTGCAGCTGCCACTGAGAACAATAACAAGTGCTTGAATCTGTCTCCTTAACCAAACTGCCTGAAATTTTCCTCTCTGGTCAAACTCTGTACTATGAATTTCACATGTGTTGTGACTCTCTAGCCTGGTACTTTTCACTGGAACACATAAACTGGTTTCTATGAGAGACCTTGTTTAGCCCCCAGCTTCTCCTCTGCCATGTTCCTCCAGACTCTATACATCATATTTTGAAATGTACTTTGCTCGTCTTCTATTAACAAAGACTATAGCATTGAGCAAATAATACTCTTGACTTACTAAGTTTTACATTCTAGAAGAGGGTGATCAGTACAATTGTAAGCAGGAAAAAAAGTCTACATAGTAAAAACTATTTTAAAACAAATAAAGTAAAGCAAGTGAGAAAGTGATTGGATGTGGAGATCAGCCTCTGTTGGACAAGGAAGATTTGTTAGTGGAAGACTAAATTACAGTCAATTAATTGAAATTCTGAGCTTTTTCTGGGAAGTATCAGACAACGAAATGTCTAGATGCTTGTCTGAATTTGGCGTGTTTAGTGTCTATAAGTCATATTTGCTGGTGATAATGAAGAAAATAAGATGGAGGATTATTAAAAATGTAGTTGGAGTGATAAGGGGCAAGTCATGTTAAATCCCATTATTAAAGAGTTTGAATATCATTATCATTTTAATGAAAAGCCTTTGGGAAATATTTCATAAAAATAATATCACATTATTTTGTGAAAAGTATTTTCTCCTGGGAGAAGAAGCAAAGCAAGACTCTCATGAAGGTGTCATTGTTGGAATGCCAGATTTGAGAATCTTTTAAATAAAATACTAATACTCAAAATGGAGAGTATATCATCAGTTATAAAGATCTCTAAATATAAATACAACAGTAAAGATTTGAAAATTAGCCTTTAGATCATAGCTAACAGTTTACACTCACCATATCTCACTATAGATGTTACTCTCTGTTAGATCAGAGCATAAACACAAAATGAATGTATTATTCTAAAAGCTTGTGAAAATGTAGTTAGGTTTATTCCTTATGCTTTTAATAAGTGGTTCATGACAGATTTGGACTGAAAATATTGTCTTATAAAATACATAGAGAACTTTCTACCTCAAGAAACAACGTTCAAAATGAAGTTTAAAATTAGTAAAATTTAATGAGCCTTTTCCCAAGCATTTTCTCAAAGTATAAATTTGTGCAATTTTTTGTACTGATCTCAGGCTTGTTGTGGTTTTTGTTTGTTTGTTTGTTTGTTTTTGTCAGTCGTGGGGCTTGAACTTTGGGCCTGGGCACAGTTACTCACTCTTCACCTCAAGGTTAGCACTCTATCACTTGAGCCACAGTGCCATTTCCAGTTTTCTGAACGGTTTATTGGAGATAAGAGTCTCAAAGACTTTCCTGCTGGCTTTGAACCATGATCCTCAGATCTCAGCCTCATGAGTATCTAGGATTATAGGCATGAGCCACTGGCACCTGGCCTGATCTCAAGTTTTTTAAGCACTAAAATGTTCATATTCAACACCACAAAATTACAGAAATTTGATTAGAATATATTAAATTAGATTAAATTATCTAACAAATCATATTGTGTTTCCAAACTACAATTTATTTTTTCAGATGCCAATGTTCAGTTTAGATGTGACTCTGTACTCTGGATTCTTAGCTCATATTCCAAATGTGTTACAAAATGAACCTTTGGGTAACTAATGTTGAAAGCAAGTGAAAATATTTTCTGGTATGTAGAAAACCTTTAAAATTGTTTATAAACCACAAAAGAAAGTGAGCTTTAGCCTAAAGGTTAGTTCCACTGTAAAAGATGAAAAATTTAAGAATAGTCAAGTAAGGAAAATGGCTATGATAATCAATATTAGAAAAAACGTTATTATTATGGAGTTATCAGATTAGAGAGTAGTTCACAAGGTGAGAATGTCAGATTTCCTAAAGTTAAAATAAAATAATAATAGGTTGTTGTTTATTTGAGGGTTCATTTTTTGAGCGTTTGTTTTTTTTGACCTGTAAGTATATTTTGGATATTAAGCCTGTGTCTGATGTACAGCTGATAAAAACATTCTCACATTCTGTGGGCTTTCTATTTAGCTTGTTACCTATGCTTTTTGCCATGCAGGAACTTTTAAATTTGATACAATCCCATTGTGATTCTGGATCTTAGAAAGTTTCAGTCTGTACCTAGGAGCCTTCATATTTTCCCTACCCCTTCTTGTGATATTTTTATGGTTTCTGGTCTTACATTGAGGTCATTGGTTCGTTTTGAATTGATTCTGGTGCAAGGTGATATATAAGGATCTAGCTGAATATTGGGAAGGGTTTTTGAGTTAGACAGAAATTGGTTGAACCCTGGCTTTATTGAGCACCCACTCTAAATTTGACAAGTCCTTTTTTATTTTGTCTATCATGAGGCTTGAACTCTGGGCCTAGGCATTGTCCTTGTGCTTTTCAACTCGAGGGGAGTACTCTACCTCTTGATCCAGAGCAACACTTCCAGTTTTCTAGTGCTTTATTGGAGGACAGAGTCTTACAGACTTTTCTGCACAATCTGGCATTGAACTGTAATCCTCAGATCTCAGCCTCCTGAGTAGCTAGGGTTACAGGTGTGAACCACCATTGCCCGGCTAAATTTGACAAGTTCTTAAATTTCTCTATGCCTTAATTTTTGTATAGAAGTTCATTCATATTGTCAACAATTCATTTAACATATGTTTCTTTGCACCCATTAGGTTCTTGGTACACCTAACACTGAGATTCTGTGGCAAAGGACCAAAGTCTTATTATCAATTTTGCATCTTCTAACAGTAACCACCTAATAGGGTTTATACAAAATGAATTGTATAAAGCATGTCAATCACTTAGAAGATGGTATGGTACATCATTGTCAAGAATAAATTTAATTAGATTAATAAGCTAAATCTCTCGGATTTTTTTTTAGTTTGCAATGAAATCATCTATGTGTTATAAAGGGAAGTAATTTATTTCATTACATACATACTCACACTATTGGAATTTATTTAAGTAGAAGCAAGTTTGCTTATAACATTCTAATTGTTCGGCTCTGAAGAGGAAAAGAAAAAAAATCAGAATTAGAAGATAAAACTTTCTAAAAACTATGCTGGTACTTAAAATTCTTCAGTATACCTAGATAAAGATAGAAGGGTTAGAAGCGGTTGACACATTAAGATCTAATACGTAGTATTTTATAACAAGAAAATCTTATCATTTTTGGAAGCCCTTTTTATTGGAAAATAAAATAGGTACAATCTTTGGGTGCTGGTCTGATTTTTCTTTTTCCTATTTTATTGTCAAGATGGTATACAAAGGGGTTATAGTAACATATGTAAAGTAATGAGCACATTTCTTGTCAAACAAAAAAATATTAATATCTTAAATGTTTTAAGTAGGAAACCTTAAAGTGTCTTGGAAATTCATGTTTTTGGATATCTATCCAGAAGTGTAGTTGTTAATAATTTTAGTATTTTGAATAACTTCCACACTGTCTTCCACAAAGACTGTGGGATAACAAATTAGTACAGCCATTGTAGTTATCTTTTAATTCATTTATTAAATGTATTCCTAATTATAGTTTCTTCTTTTGATGCTATAACAACTTGAATTATTTTCTTATTTTTTAGGTAATTTTATTATTGTGTCAAAATGCAATTAATTTTATATGTTGAATTTGTATTCTGCAAATTTATTGATTTTATTATTTTTAGGAGTTCTTTGGAAAGATAACTTGCTTCATAGCGCATTTTTTGAAGTTTTAGTAGCTATTTATAGTCATAAAAATCTATTGACATAGATTGATTTTTGATATAAAATTTGTCAAATAATGTCATTTCTGAACTCAAAATTCACATAATTTTCCATAACATGGAAGATCAAATCTCAAGTTCATGTATTAGTCAATAATGTCCAGTTTGGCCTAGTCTCTATCATTTTCTTCATCTGTATTACTCTGTCCCTTACTTATGCTTTCAAATATATAAAATCACACTCCTAAGTTTTGTATTTGCTACTTGCTCTGCTTCAAACATTTTTTCAACTATTATCATTGCTGCTTCACTTTCTTCACATTTCTATTAAAATTATACTTTCTTAGAGGAGTTATTTCTAAAAATCTTTCTAGCACTTGCCACCTGCCACAGATGCATACACTATAGATCTGGAAAAATATCTGGCATATGGTAAGTACTAAGTAAAAAAAACTTGGGAATTGACTGAATGTATAGTTGAAAGAATAAAGAAATCTCAAATGGAACTAGGGAAATTGAGGTTATAGGTGGGTTGGGAGATATGAGGGAGAATGATGAAAGATGAGACATTGATCAAGATGCAAGCACTAATAAACTCACATGTTGAGTTTATAATTCAAAAAATTCCTGTTCTCCCTATCACTATTTCTCAAAGAATAAAAGTAATAATCTAAATATTTGATCATATATGCGGATTATATACCAAATTAATTAGAATTTAAGAATCTTTGTTAAACAAATCATCAAGTTTTTAGTCATTCTTTGTTTTTTTTTTTTTTTTTGTTGTTTGGGTTTTATTTAACTGTATTTTTTTTGTCTTTTCTTTTTTGGTACTTTCTTCTTTGCCACTGAGCTACATCCCAGCCCTCATTCTTTGTTTTTATCTATACATATTTTCCTATATAATTAAAACTCTAATATGATCATATGCTAATTTGAAATAAAATCAAATTAATAATTAAACCTTAGTCTGATCATGATCAATGTTTAAATATTTATTCTGAAGTCATTTGTAGTGGACATATTTTATAGATATAAGAAAATTCTCTCATCAAACATTAAATGAAATATCATTCTGTCTAAAAATATTTTCCTTTTGGTGAGTTATGAACTTTAATCACACAGGAAATTAGAAATGTTAAAATACATTGTTTAGTATCTTATGGCAACTCCCTGGGGCTTAAATTAAAATCTCTAAAGTTCATTTAAATGATACCTCCTAATGTCAATGCACAGTTAAGTAGCTGTTGGTGATCTTTAATATGCAATTTTGTGCTTTGAAATTTAATATTCTAAATTGTAGCTAGGACATTTTCAGAACTAGAGAATTTCATGAAGCCATATATTTCAAGAGTAACTTACTGGTATCTATTTACTATTTTTAGTTGTTATTTTTTTAATATCTCAGATTTGGGGTTGACTTAAAATTTGTATACTTATTTTCTCACATTTTAGATTAAGATATGATTTTTAAAGTATAATTGAAAGCATCCAAACTAGTTTTTTGTATACTATAAGATATACAACATTTAATATATAGTTAGCTTGTTTCTTTAACCTCTTGCTTTTATTTATATTTTTGAGTTGCTCTTGTGAATACTGCAGTTTTCACAAATGATGAATAATGGAAATGGTGCTAGAAATAAAAAATGAATATTAGAAGATAAGTAAACAAATTCATCTAGGTTGAGTGTCAGAATCTAGTATTTAATAGCTATATGACTACAGAAAATTATTCAGGCTTCTTGGGTCATTCTTTCTATATAAAACAAGCTTGAATGAATCTTTTTGGTTACCTCACAGAGTTCTTATAGGAGCTACTCATGTTAAAATAAAGGAAAGTTTAAGACAATGAAAATAAGAAGTGCTATTTAATACACAAACTTACAGAAAAGGCATACTGAAATTTATTTAAAGCTTTGAAAATAATTAAGTCAATTATTTTAGTCCACATTTTACTCTGCTTGGCCCTGTACAGGAGTTAGATACAGATCGTCTCCAATGAAGGTAAGAGGTATATGAAGGGAATATTCATGTAAACACAGAGTAACCATAATGAAATTCCATGAAATCATTTTCATTAGATAACTGTCTGCTATAGTGGAAAGATTATCATGTACATATCTATTTTTATATTGAACTTTTAATACTAGAAGAGGAAGCAGACTTTATGAAAAACAAAAGCCATGGTGAGAAGTACAAGAAAAAATAGGATGAGTCCAAGGGTCTTATAAACCAAGGAAGACTAACAAATAATAAAGATATAATAAATATCAAGAACAGAAGCATGGACTATTAACAGTCTAGGAAATCAAGAAATTGTAAGAAAGAAAAGGCACTCTGCAAAGATTATTGTTCCAAAAAGATTAGTTGTACAAATAAAGAGCAGTAAATTGGGGTATTAACCAAAAGGAGATTAAAGAACAGTGTCCACTGATTCCTTGCCATTCATTTAGGAAAATAAGGATAGATGCATTGACTTGTCTAGAAATAGAGAAATAATTCTAAAATATGGAGGATGAATGTACATTAGGATGGTTGTAGTTATGTGTACATTTAAAAAGAGGTCGAATCTTGAGGAAGTTTTGGCTTAGCACCTCAGTTTTCTCAGTGAAATAGAAAAAATCATCTACATTACATTCAAGCTACAAGTTGGTAAAGAAAATATATTTTAAACTTCTTTTTTTTTTTTTTTTTGGTCTGGTTGTGGGGCCTGAACTCTGGGCCTGGGTACTGTCCCTCAGCTCTTCAGATCAAGGCTAGTGCTCTACCACTTGAGCCACAGCGCCACTTCCAGCTTTTTTCTTTTTACTTATGTGGTGCTGAGGAATCGAACCCAGGGCCTCAGGCATGCAAGGCAAGCGCTCTACCACTGAGCCACCTTCCCAGCCCTTGAAATTTCTTTAGTATACATTAAAATCAAACATTCAATTTGTCATTGGCAGCTCAGTATTCAGGGTTGAGGAAGTAGCTCACCGTAGAGTGCTGTCATGGTATACATAGGCATTGATTCAATCTCTAACATGCAAACCAAACCAAATAAAATAATATAAAAATGAAAAAATAAAGAACGTTAATATTCAACCAAAATACGCCAATTCCTGGCAGTTTGAACTTCTGTGACATAAGTCCTTCTCCTGTAACATAGGATAATAATAATACCTACCCCTTCAGTAGTACCAAATAAGAATGCATGGATGTTAAGTATTTAGCAAGCTGGATGTCATGTGATCAACCTTCAAAAATAAAATATAATCTAAACCACAAAAAGAAAAAAGGGACATAGTATCAAAAATGTTTTGTAGGTGAAATAAATACATAGGATATGAGATATGAAGAATTTTACACTGAGTGGACTAGTAAGACAAATGTGATTTTGTCAGAGGGGATTTTCTTTTCAAGTAAGGAAGATATATGGAAAGGAGGTCACTGGTGATGTGAAGATCCAAAAATTTGGAGGCTGAAATGTTAGTTAAGCTTTCCAAAAGCATTTATAATTATGTATTTACGTTTAACATTTTTTAATCATAAGAGAATACATGATATGTGATTGTTGTGGCAATTAGGAAGTTGTATTTCTATAGGAATCCTATTAAAGGATAGCTTCTTGTTCCTCCTTTTCATTGCACCTCCTTCATATTAAAAAACCAAAAAGCAACATAAAATGTAAAACATAAACATTAGGAAATACTGCAAGCTTCACTCCTTCAAATAACAAGGCATGCTGAATATTAAGTTCTGTGGAAAATAATACAAAACATTTCTGGGGTTTACACACTCTTTATGGGTGGTAATTTTTCAGGTTGCCTACACTACAACATAGTAACTAAGCAAGATAGTTTAGATTCCTCATACCTCTGCTAGAACAACCTTGAGTTACTTCAAAACTCTGGACTTCATTCTTGCCTCTTAGGAAACGGTAATATCAGCCAGACACTAGTGGCTAATGCTTGTAATTCTACCTATTCCAGAGGCTGAGATCTTGAAGACCACAGTTGGAAGGCTAGCATGGGCAGGAAAGTCCATGAAACTCTTATCTCCAATAAATCACCAAAAAAGTGGACCTGTGGCTCAATTGGTATAGTGCTAGCTTTGAACTAAAGAAGCTCAGGGACCATGCCTCAGGATTGGTACATAACAAAATTTATAAAAAGAAAGAAAAAAAGAAATGATAATAACAGTAGTAGGTCAGTCAATAAGAACATAAACAGCTATTTTCATCACTGGATGTTGTCTATTGCTCAAGAAGCCAATAGGCATAAGCCAAACTACACTGGGATTCTAGAGCAAGAAAGAAGCCAGAAGGGTTTTTTCATCAATTTCCTTTACTAGAGGAAACTGCTTGTGACAGAGGCTTAGCATCTGGTGCTACACCTATTTCCCCAACTAGCTTCTCAGTTTTGCTCAATTTGATATAGATAAAAACGTTCTGAGATCTGCCTTCTTGCAAAAAAGACTAAAACTACTTCCTAAAAATAAATCCTAGAGAATACCAAAAGAACTTAGAAAATAAAGTAACGTTCATGTAGAACTTATATTGTCACATATTAGACCATCCACAACTTGCTGGAACTTAATTGATATGTACTGATATGAAGATATATAAATAGATGAGTATGACAAAAGATGGACCAGAATTAAACTCTGACCTTTGGAAACTGTATTATGACAAATATAGTAGTTTACCTCAATGAAAATTATTGAAATAATAACAAACATTGCTGATAATAATACATCTATCTGCAAAGGAAGGAAATGGACTCAAATCTTATTCCCAACAGAAAAGCAACTTGTAGACAAAGGACTAAATGTCCTTTGCAAGAGGCTTGGGTATTCAAAACATCTTGCAAGAGGCTTGGGTATTCAAAACATATTGTCAGCTATAATTGCACAATCAAAATGCTTCCTGAGATTAAAACATGGAGATGGAGATTATTTACAGCACACAATGTGTCCTAGTAAACTAACAAGAAATTCCGAATGGACCATGCTTCCTCACAAAATTAGGACACATTATATAACACCAGACTGATTCTGAACATGGAAATCTTGATTTCACTAGTCAATCTCCTACAACGGCAAAATCATTGAAAGAAGTCATATTGATAAGGAGGATCAAGGAGAAAAATCTATTTCTGTTCATTCTGTATGCAAAACCACAAAAATGGACATAGACATTGAGGAATTGTATCCAGAAGATTACTTCTATGGATGCTTGGTATATAAAATTATAGTCTTTTAAGGTCAAGAAAACTCACCCAAGATACTAAGTTAAAATACAGCTTAGTAGCTCTCCCTGGAGTCCAGAAGTGGCATGTGCCAACACTTTTTGGAGACAAGCATCCACCCAAGTCCATCACCATATACATTTGGGTCCAAATTGTTTTGAGACACTACCTTATGCTCTCTGGACACAAAAAATGAAGCATTCAGCAAATACTGTGTGCCAACAAAGATATTTTCTTAAGATTGTTTCATTTTGAAATCTCTTCAGTTGGGTTAAACAGGATGACATTGAATCAAGCATAAATGAATAATTAAGAGTTGAGAGAGAGTCTTTCAGAAGAATATTTTGGCTTGTGCTTGCTGCAATCTTTCGACTAAGGAGGAAGTGTTATCTTGTCTTTGGGATATCTATTCTATTTTTCAATAATGAAGTTGTTTGACAGCAAGAAAAGTGTCTTAGATCAATAATTTGATAAAAAATAGAAAAGAAAAATTAGATCCTTCATTCGGTATGTGCTTCAAACAATGTAAGCTTTTTGCCAAAATTCCATGTGATGGCACACTAGTTCCCAAAATGACTATATTAAGAGAAGGGGCCTTTGTGAGGTGAGTAGGCCATGGACATAGAGACACTATATGTGCTGGTGCCTTGATCTAGGACTTATCCTACAAAACTGCAAGAAATAAATTTCTGTTGTTCATAACCTACATAGTATATGGTATTTTGTTTTATCAACCTGAATGAACTAAGACAGCATGTGAAATTATTAACTTTATCCATAGATAATAAAAGTATCCTTCAATTACCAACTTGAGTATAGAAGTCACAAACAATAAGGTCATTTTTCTCATGAAAGCATATCTTGCACATTAGACACTTCAGTAAGATAGACAGGATTTTCCAGCATGTAGATCTGCAAAGTTCCATCTCAGCATTTTTTTCATTTTAAACTTCTTCTTTTTCCTTTCCATATTGTTATCTGGAAGTATTTGTACACAAATTCTTTACAAAAATGTACATTATACTTCACAAGGTCTTGTTTCTATTTCACATTTAATGGTATTGAATTCCATGATGGTAGTTCCAGGGCTGAGCTGAAGATCCAGAACATTGTAAGTTTTGCCTGGACTATTTTGATTTTTTAAATAACTTTCAGAGTAGACAAAAGTGCTGCTCTAAAGCAGAGCCCATGAATTCTAGATCATTACACATTTTCTAGGAGTAAGGAGATCAGTGTCTTTACAGGTATTGTATATAACTCAGTACCAGTTAACTACATATAGTAATAAATAAGCAACTGAGAAAGTAACTTGAAGTAGCAAATTTTAATATTTCTATATTTCAGTTCTATATTTTATTCTCTTGTGTCTTAATAAAAGATGTATTGACCAATACAGATCTATTTAATATGTAAATGTTTTCCTGATTTACCCACTTGTATTTATTGTAATTGTGAATGGATGGTTTTAATTATATATGAAAAATGAGTAATTTTTAAAATTTGAACACATTTTAACATTGCATTCATTTTTAACTCCTACAATTACTCTACCAATCTTTACATTCCTGTAACACTTACCCTTGAAAATCAGCCATTAATCTCTAAAGTATATCCAGCTTTCCTGTTAGCACAGACTGGAAGGTTTATCATTTTTATGTTAATTAACCAGAAGATCTGTAAGTATAGTAATGCCTAATTTTATTATTCATTCATTTGAATCATATACATCATGCATACACACATATAAAAGAGAAAAATAAACAAATAACAGCACAAAAAAAGCAAGTAAAAGCTGATCTGCTACTATCTGCTACACTTTGCTCTGACTACAGGTATTCTAGGCACTCACTACAATCACTTGGTCTTCACCCACTTAACATAAATGCGTTCAGAATAGATCAACCATATAAAATGTTAGTCTGTGGCCATGATAAAAAAAATTAAAAATAAGACCATTCCATAATTATGTTAAAGTCCAGACCAAAAACACAACAACAACACATAACTAATCCAACTAACAAAATACCAAAATTCTATTCTTGGAGTATTTGAAGCTTATTACTCTCCAAACAACTCATCACAAACAGTAGATTTGTTATCTCACAGTTCTATAGATCAGAAGTCCATGCATAGGTAGCTCATGGGAATTCTCTGCTCTTAGATTTGCCACACTAAAAGCAGCTCACGTGATAAGAGCACCAGATGTGAACAGGAAAGCTGAGTGAAAATGTGAGGTCCTGAAAGAAAACTGACACAGTGGTGTCAAAAATAAAAAGAACAATCCATTGTTGACAACATCAACTACATGGCCCATAAGATTAGAAAAGGAAGGACTTATAGTTATAAAGCAAACTAGGAACTTAAAAACTATTAAATTTACAGGTATTAATAATTAAGAAACTGAAAAGAAGAAAAGTATGAAAGTAAAAAAGTATGAAAGAAAAAAGTATGAAGGAATTAGACAGGAAAGAAAATGGAAGTGGGGATGTGGCTGAAGAAAAGTACATGACAAGCTTTAAGAAATAACAGAAAACCAGAAGTGGCACTGTGGCTCAAGTGGTAGAGCACTCACTTTGAGCTGAAGAGCTCAGGGACAGTGCCCAGGTCCCCACGGCCAACAAAAAAGAAAAGAGAAGAGAAGGAAAGAAAGAAAGAAAGAAAAAGAAAGAAAGAGAGAGAGAGAGAGAGAGAGAGAGAGAGAGAGAGAGAGAGAGAGAGAGAGAGAGAGAGAGAGAGAGGGAGGGAGTGAGGGAGGGAGGGAGGGAGGGAGGGAGGAAGGAAGGAAAAGAAAGAAAGAAAGAAAGAAAGAAAGAAAGAAAGAAAGAAAGAAAGAAAGAAAGAAAGAAAGAAAGAAAGAAAGAAAGAAAGAAAGAAAGAAAGAAAGAAAGAACAGTGATGCTCAGTACCAATTACCCAGCTGAGATCTGAGGGTGGATGTTCAAAGTCAGCTCAGGCTGTGAAATATCATTTTCAATTAACCAGCAAAATGCTGGGTTGGAGGTATAGGTCAGTGGTAAAATGCCAGACATGATTGAAAAAGATGAATGAGAGATTAAGATTCTGACTTAAAGCACCCAGTATTTGTACAAAACACAGACACGCACAGGTACACCCCCCCCCACACACACAAAGAAGACAAAAAGAATAATATTGAGTCATAGTAAAATAAAATAAATACAGTGAAATTTCAAGTCATTAAAGTTACTTACTACTTCAAGTTATTATTTTTTAAAAAATATTTCTTCACTGTAGGAGAAAGAAGACACAGATGTTAAATTGTTTATTTATAGGCATGTCTTTTGCAGCTAACTTGCTGTTAGAGGCAGTTTTTTCCTTTCTACAGTCCCAAAAACTTAGACCAGAAAGGATTGCAGGCTGAGCCCCTTCTCACCTTTCCACAGGGTCACTGATCACTCTCTTCTAAAAAAGCAGCTTTGTCAGTTTGGGGAGCTCAATAGCCACACACAAACTGCTCTTGCCACCTGAGCCTGAAAACACCAAACGTGATGCACCCTTGAACCAAAGGTACTTGGCCTGTATGATTTTGGTGTGCAAAATTCCTGAGCAGCACCCGTTTTCCACCTGTGAGCACGCAGAAAGCAGTGAGCCCAAACAAATGTCTACTGGCAAGACAAGTCATGGAGTTTTGAGTGACACTGTGTGCTGAACTGACAGTTTTCCCATCCAATCCTACCCTTATTCATGCACAGGTTTTTTTCCCTCCTCTTATCAGAATTTAAGTTTTAACTCCACTGAGGTACTAACCTTTTGCTTCCCTCTGCTTCAGTACTCTCACTTCCCACCCAAAACAATTTGTGTCCATGAATCTGTGTCCATGTCACAGTTTCCTGAGTTCTCATGGACTCTCAGGATAGTCATTTGCTTAGTAGAGATGGGGAGTCCTGTGGGATTTGGAGATAGAAAAATGCAATATCTTCTCTTCTGGGTTTAAAGATCATTCTAGATCCTGTCTAAGATAATTCTTTCAGCATGAGAGCAATAACTAGGCTAGAAATTGCAGGGAGGTCCTTCTGTAACAAATGCTTGCTGTTCACCATACAAATCTCCCGTATTGACTTCTGTTTTTGCAGATTTCCAGCTTGTTTGCCTGTAGAGCTCTCCAAGGCTTCCTTTCTTATTTGCTTGTCATCCCAGTAAGGGATATTCTCCTCCTTCACTACCATGTTGCTTAGTATTCTGTGTTAAGGTTTGTTTTTTTCTTTCATAAATTTTGTTTAATACTCTGAATATCACCTACACTCTCTCTACTATTTACTATTGCCCTCCCTTGCCTTTCCATACCACCAAGTCTCCATGTAACTGATGTTTTACCTCCACTATTTATGTAGGAACAGGAAAGTACTGGTACTGGATGTCTCTACTCTAATCTGTTATTCCTCCCCCCTTTAGCACAATAAAGTTTTCTTTAGGCATAACCTAAAAGTCACAGGGCACAAAATTTTTAAAGTAAATAAACGAGATTGTATCTAAGTAAAGAGTTTCTGCACAGCAGAAAAAAAAAAAAAACATTGAACACAGTGAATATTAAACCTGAATAATGAAATAAAACATTTTCAAGCCACTTATCTGACAGAGATGGAGTGCTAGAATATATGTAACACAAAGAACTCAAAAGTGAAAAACCAAATACATTGATTTAAAACTGAGAAAGTGTACAGATGTATATTCCTTCAAAGAAAACATATAAAGGACCATGTAAATGACAACATATTCACAAAAAATAATCACCAGGGATATGCAAATTAAAACCATATGAGGTATTATATCACACTAGTTAGGATGACTATTTTCAAAAGTTAAATATAAAAGGATGCAGATATTGGTGAACTCATACACTGTTGATGGAAATCTAAATGATTGTAACCACTTCAGAAAAGTACTATGGAAATTTCTCAAATGTGTAAAAAGTAGTATTACCATATGATCCAGCAACCCCATTCCTGAGTAGATATTCAAAAGAAATGAAACTATAAACAGCAAAGGACATCTAATCACAAATGACAAGATACATAATAAACCCAAATGTTCATTATCAAATAAATATTTTTAATGTATAATTTTATATGTATAAATTTTATATGTACAATTATTGCTCATTTATATATGTATGAATTTATATTGTCTTTTGCATCAAAGTAAATAAAACTGGAGACAATTTCATTTAGTAAAAATTTGAGGAACAGAAGCACAAAAACCACATAAACCTCATTTATTTCAAAAACTAAGAAATTTGATCTCATAAGCAAAAGGTGGAACAATTACCACTATCGACTATAGGGTGGGGAAAGGAAGAAATGGAGAGAGGTTAGAAAATGAGCACCAAAATACAGAAAGATGGAACAAAATAGATTTGCACTACAATGTCTATACCATATTTTTTTAAAAACTAGAAGAGTGTAAGTGGTCCCCCAAAACAAATAATTAATACTTAAAAGGATGGATACATTAATTATACTAATTTGATAATATATTGTAATGGGAAACACATTATTTTTATATGTACAAATAATATATAACAAGATACACTAAATTTAAAATGAACTAAAAATTGGTCTTTGCAGTCACCCTAAAAAAAATGAGGCAATCTTTGTGTCCTTGTACTGTTCAATTTTTGGTCGATATGATACATGCAGCATGACCTAAAACTGAAAATTTGACAAATACTTTATTCACGGTGGGACAAAGGGTGAACAAATGAAACAGTGATTCTCAGTGGACACTATGTTGAAATGAACTATACAATAAAAAATGTACTCATTATCTTGCTCATGTACAGTATTTTCACAATAAAAATCATTAAAAAAGAAAGGGGGTTGGGAGGGAAAATTGGGAGAAAATGAGGAAAGAGGTGACACTGTTCAAAAAGAAATGCATTCATTACCCAACTTATATAACTGTAACTCCTCTACCTCTCTGTATATAACCTTTACAATAAAAACTTTAAGTGCAGTCAGCCAGGTGCAAAGAAACATAGGTTCCAACGTTTCCCTGATTTGCAGTAGCTAATATATGTCTGGGACAATTAGAAAAGGTCAAAAGCTATGTTCATATGACCAAATAAGATGAAGTTAAACAAAATGAAGACCAAGATAGAGTCACAAGTGTTTTTTTTCTTTCTTGCTATTGTGTCTAATGTATTTATAAGGTACCATGTGATTTTTTTTGCTTTGTATGTCCCTCCCCTACGGTATAACCTCTGTTGTCACTGTATTTGATGTTGGTATAATTTGGGGAGGGGAAAGGAAAAAACAAAATGTTTAAATAGGGATACAGGTTGACCCATTGTAACAATGAGATGTACAAGGCACTGTTGAAAACGAACTTTACAATTTAGGCGATGGGGGAGGGGGATGTAACTGTGGAGGTGAGAGGGAAGGGATGGTAGGGGAAAAACAAAGGAGGAGGCAACAATGCTTGATAAGAAATGTACTCTTACCTTGTTCATGTAACTGTAACCCTTCTATACAGATATTTTCACGATAAAAAACTTATTAATTAAAAAAACTTTAAAATAAAAATACCAATAATATCATGAATGTCTTTTATCTGGAGCATTGCCTTCAAGACTATGAAAAAGATAAGTCCTAAAATGAACAAAGAATTTATAAAGCATATATCTGAGTCTTACACTTACAGTATACAAAGAAATTTAAAGATTTAATTTTAAACAAAAAGAAAATACAATAAAAACAATGTAAAACATTTGGAAAAAAATTTAAAATACAATAAAAACAATGCAAAACATTTGAAAAAATTTTTAACTACAAACACACACAGACACACACACACACACTGGGACATGATAAATCACATAGGACTCTAGGCCTTCACACACTGAGGCCAAAGAAGGATACGAATAAGAGTGATTGGCAAAGGCTCATAGCAGATTGTTAGGTTTGTAAAAACAGGTTGCTGAGTAAGAACCACACCACCCACGTGGTATTCAGGTAAGGGGTAGGTTTATTCAACGTTCTAGCTGGCACCAGGCCATGTTGGCCCTCCAAGGGAAAGGCGAGAAAAGCCTGAGAAAGACCTGGGAAAAAGCTGGGAAAGAGCTGGGAAAGAGAGCTGGGAGAGAGCTGGGAAAGAGCTGGGAAAAAGAGCTGGGAAGAGCTGGGGAAGAGAGCTGGGAAAGAGAGTGTCTGGGCCTGGGCTAGGCCTTATCTTGAGTCGGGGTGGGGAAAGGTGTGGCCACATGGAATCCAGATGTGACTTTAGTGGATGCAGATGTGACCTCTTCCAGGTGTGCCAGTTGCCTAGGTAACACAGGTACTGGGTGAAGACTTTGCTTAGAGGAGGGTGGAGTTTGCTTGCCATCCAGGAGCTGACCTTACACAGATGATCATAAAAAATAATATTTTATGAAATGAGCCCCCCCAAAGGAAACAAGAGATATTTTAGTTGCTGTTATTGTTGCTTTTGTGTTCTTTTCCTTTTGCCCTGTTTGTTAGTTCATATGTATTTGGGAGTACAAGGGAGGTAAAAAAAGATGGAACAAAGGGTGAACAAATACAACAGTAGTTCTGAGCAGACACTATGTAGAAAATGACTGTTTCATCCTGTGTGGGGGGATGGGAGGGAAAAACTGGGAGACATGGTTCAAAAAGAATTGTACTCATGACCTGATTCATGTAACTGTAACCCCTTATGTATATCAACTCTATATAACAACCAATGCAACAGCAATATATACAAGGCAATATGTTGGAAATGATCTGCACAACTAGGGGGGCTGGGAGGAGGGAAAGTAGGAGAAAAATGAGGGAAGGGGAACACATTCAACAAGAAATGTACTTATACCTTACTTATGTAACTGTAACCCCTCTGTACATCAACTTAACAACAAAAAAGAAATACACATAAATTTTAAAAAGTTATGATGAAAGAGATGATATCAATCAACATTCATTGTATTCATATTCTACATTATTGAATGGCAACTCCTTTGTACAACTACTTAAGATGAAAATGAAACGAAAGTCTAGAAAGTACCGTGATGTTAAGCTATATGTTAGTATCTCTAGACCTCAGCTGCATAAGGGAACACCCTCCACCCAGACCTGAACTCCCCCTATCCCTTCACAATGACAAGAGACAAGTACCAGCCTGTATCTCCTGGATCTGTCTGCATTCCCTGCTCTTCACCCAGACATAAACTTCCACCCTGCCTATGCCCTGTTTTCAGTGACCATCTGAACACTCAGAATACCTCCTGCCTCTAGCCTCAATGGTATTAAGGGTCCCCTTGGGAAAGAGTGAGGCACCATTTCTCCCTCTCCCGTGGGGGAGATGGTCTTGTCAGCCTCGTCTTGCAATGAATCCTTTTGCTATACATGACTATGTCCCTGTGGTCTTCTGGGATGGTGCTTTCACAATATACACATTAAATGACTAAAATTATTATGTTTGACAGTCCAAGTTCCAGGTAATATAATCTAATTTAGGTTATTGATGGATTTTTGTGCCCTGAACTCCCTTACATTCTTTGCTTAAGTCCTGTTTAGTCATAGTATGGCATCTTTTTTATATGCTGCTGGAGTTAATCTGCAAATATATTAAGAAATTTTACATCCATATCCATAAAGATTATCATCAGTCTATGGTATTTTTTCCTGTGAAGTCAAATTTGTTGATTTTTTAAAGACTCGATTAATTATGTATTATGGAGTTTTCTGTTGAATATTTCACTTACCTTTGTTTTAATGTCCTTTCTGCTTGATTGAAAAGTAGTTTAGTGTTACTCTTTGCAGTTTCTTTACATGAGCAGTTAAATACTGATTTGATTTATTTCTTCATAGATGTAGTTTCTAGATTATACTGAGTTTATAAATATTAACAGCTGACATAAAAACATCTCAACTTCTATTCATTATTTCTTCTGTAAGTGCATCCATACTATAGATAGATGATAGATAGATAGATAGAGAAAGAAAAAGAGAAAGAGAGAGAATATCAAAATATATATAGTACATATTTATGGGGGAAGACATAAGGAGTTGCATGTTTAGTAATCAAAATTAATTCACTTTTTTCAGTGGTGGTGTTGAGTTTCAAATTAGGATTTGCAGTTGTTAAGTGGTAAAACTACTGCTTGAACCTTTAGGATTTTGGTTTTTCAAATGGCTACTCTGAGCCACAATCCTCCTATTCACACTTCCTGTTTTAGTTGGCATAGCATACAAGTAATAACACATGCAGCTTTTGCCTTTAAGATGAGATAATACAAACTATTGGTTTTCTCCACCTATGCTGGTCTAGAACTGCAATCCCCTAATCTTAGCCTTCTGGATACCTGAGATGCAAGCATGTAACACCATGACCAGTTATTGGTTGAACTCTTTTCCTGAACTAACATTTAACTATGTTCTTTCCAGTCTTTTCCTCTTTGGTAGGTAGAATTTCAGATACGCGCTATGGGTGCCTGATAAAATCAATCAATTTTTAAAAAATCTAATGCAAAAAAGTAGTAACATTCTTAAAGGAGATAAAGATAGATAACATTCATTTAAAATTTGTGTTCTAGCTGGGAGCCAGGGGTTCACACCTGAAACCCTACCTACTTGGGACACTGAAAACTGAAGAACTGAGGTCAGGTTCAAAGCCATTCTGGGTAGGAATAGTCTTTAAGATCCTTCAATAAACAAACACAATAAACAGACTTTGAACTTTGCTTGAGTGGTAAGTGGTAGCCTTGAGCAAAAGAAGCTCAGGGGTGGCAACCTGATTTAAAGCCCAAGGAACAGAAAAAAAATTCTTCTTCGTCACTGAAAATATTGTGTAAATGGTGCTGGCAAAATTGGTTTACTACTTGTAGAAATCTAAAGCTAGATCCTTAAATATCACTCTGCACCAGAATCAACTCCAAATGGATCAAAGACCTCGAAGTCAAAGCAGACACTCTGAAAACACTACAGGATGGAATAGGAGAAACCCTAGGTCTCCTTGGCACAGGCCGAAATTTTCTGAATAGAGACCCGGAAACACAGCAAATCAAAGAAAGGTTGGACAAATGGGATTGCATGAAGTTGCAGAGCTTCTGCATGGCAAAGGACATAGCTAGCAAGATCAATAGAAAGCCCACGGATTGGGAGAAGATCTTCACTATCCATACAACGGACAAGGGTCTCATATCTAAAATATACCTGGAACTCAAAAAATTAAATCCCCCAACAACAAATCCTCAAAGAAACAACTGCCCAATAAATAAGTGGGCTAAAGACTTAAAGAGAAACTTCTCTGAAGAAGAAAGAGGGATGGCCAATAGACACATGAAGAAATGCTCAACCTCCCTAGCCATACAAGAAATGCAAATCAAAACAACACTGAGATACCACCTCACCACAGTTAGAATGGCAAAAATCAAGAACTCTAATAACAACAGGTACTGGATGGGATGTGGACAGAAGGGAACCCTACTGCATTGTTGTTGGGAGTGTAAACTTGTTCAACCAATTTGGAAAGTAGTATGGGGGTTCCTCAAAAGACTCCCCATAGAGCTCCCCTCTGACCCAGCAGTCCCACTTTTGGGCATTTACCCAAATGTTTACAAACAAGACCACACTAAAGCTACCAGCACAACTATGTTTATTGCAGCATTATTTACCATAGCTAAGATATCGAACCAACCCAGATGCCCCTCGGTAGATGAATGAATCAAGAAAATGTGGTATATATACACTGTGGAATTCTATGCCTCCATCAGAAAGAATGACATTGCCCCATTTGTTAGGAAATGGAAAGACTTGGAAAAAACTTATATTGAGTGAAGTAAGCCAAGCCCAAAGAAACATAGGTCCCATGATTTCCCTTATTTGCAATATCTAGTATATGTATGAGTCAAGCAGAAAAGGTCAGATAAGGTGATGTTAGGAAAATGAACCCTAAGATATGTATTATAAATGTTTTTTTCTTTCATGCATTTGTTTCTAACTCAAGTATAAGATTATTTGTTTGTTGCTTTGTATGTCCCTCCCCCACAGTATAACTCATGCTTTCACTGTATCTGATGTGGGTGTAATTTGTGGAGGGGAAGGGGAAAAACAAGTCGTTTAAATAAGGATACAAGTGGACCTGTTGCAACAATGAAAAGTACAAGTTGTCATGTCAAAAACGAACTTTACAACTTGGGGGGGTAGTATTGGGTGGGGGGGAGGGAGGATGGAAAGTGATGGGAAGGGTAAACAAAGCAGGAGGCTACAAGGCTTGATAAGAAATGTACTCACTATCTTGCTCATGTAATTGTAACCCTCTGTACAGTATTTTCACAATAAAAAAAAAGAAAAAAAGCAGTCTCTATCCTCCATCTTTTCAATGGGATACAGGAATAGAAAATAACCTATTAAACAGCAAAATATTTTGGAGAAAATGAAAACACCATACAACACTAGAAAATAATGATTTATATTTAATTAATTGTCTCTTGGTAAAGTCACATTTGTAATTAAAGAATTAGTTTATTTGATCTGTACATTTCAGTAGAATAATTCAGGTGCAGAAAGCTCTATTTCTTCCTGATTTCAGACGTCAGTTTTATCTTTGGAATCAGGAAATGAGAAATAAATAACTTACTTTTTCACTTTACTTTCAAATTCTCATGCTGTTAGAATGCTCAAGGATCTAATATGTCACACACTGCTCCTGATTGGAACAATTAAAAATTTTCAACAACTTGTATAGTTTTAAGGCTATCATTGTGTGGAGGATAAATGATCTTCTTTTATATCTTTTAAATTTTATTTTGCTTTGTTGTGAGTATATCTTTAATATACCCCAGGTTGGCTTCAATCTTATGATCTTCCTGCCTCAGCCTCATAAGAACTAGGATTTATAGGTGTGTAGCCTTACACCCAGCTTTTTCCTTTATCTCTACATAACATACTACTAACTGGACAAGTTATATAAAACAGTTGCTATTTCTTTTTCTGTAAATAGAAAAGCATAATAAACTTAATAAGGAATCAATTCAAATTGTTTTTTGAAAAAAGGGAAAGAGAATTCAGTCATAATATGCAGTGCATATCCTATGAAATTTAAACAAATTGAGGGGAACAAAGTTGTGTTGGAAGGAATGAAGGATAATGATTAAAGGGGTGATAGTGAAGCATTGTCCTACAGATGAAAGGAAGCTCTCAATAAATCTGGATTCTGCTTTAAAAAAAAAGCATTGCCCTTACAAATTGATTTGTTGAATGACAACTTATCTGTACAATTACTGAAAGATGATAAAATTATATTTTTAAGTCATGATGATGAAATCCCTAACAGTTTTATGGATATTTTATATTCTGTATTATAATTGTACGTATTAGGGTCATAGGAGATGTTAATGATAAATTTTTCATAGGGCTACTGAAACTATGATGCACATGATATTAATTCAAGAAAAATCAAAACTTTAGTGTACATTTAAGAAATAATCAATCTCGGGGCTGGGAAGTAGTACAGCGCTTGCCTTGCATGCCTGAGGCCCTGAGTTGGATTCCTCAGCACCACATAAGCTAAAAGAAAAAAGCCGGAAGTGGGGCTGTGGCGCAAGTGGTAGAGCGCTAGTCTTGAGCTGAAGAGCTGAGAGACAGCACCCAGGCCCAGAGTTCAGGCCCCACAACTGGACCCCCCCCCAATAAAAAGAAATTATCAATCTCCAGAAAATTGTTATCCATTTTAGTGGATTAAAAATATGAAAGGAGAGCATATGTAATAGTATCACTTTATAACAATAAGTCACAAAAATGCTACAAGTATTTGACATAAGTATTGAAATTACAGTGGAATGTATTTTATATGAATGTAATAGAATACATTGATTGAAATGTAGTCAGAACTATTTTGAAGATGAAAGAAAGAAGGAGGACAGGAACAAATGTTTAGTTAGACGAAGCATTCTTTTTAAAAAAAATCTATTTTATTTTGTTGTAAAGGTGCTGTACAGAGAGTTTAGAGTTACATAGGTAAGGCAAAGGTAATAAATACATTTCTTGTCAAACACTGTTACCCCTTCCTTTGTTTTTCCCCAGCCCCCAAAGTTGTAAAGTTCATTTCCAACATAGTGTCTTGTGAGTATTGCTGTTGCCCTTTGTCTTTGTTTCGCCATTTTGTTATTCCCCTTCCCTTCCCCAAATCAAATGCATATCTACAAGACAGGGTACCAGAATATCAAAAACAGTGACTACAAGGAATAAATCAAAGGAAAAAGAAAAAAAATAACAAGAAAGAACTTAATATAGTACATTGTTGACAACAAGGTCAACTACAAAATAAAACAACTCTTGTTTCTGTATCTTGGAGTCCATTTCAATTAGCATTATTTTATATGGTCATATGTACACAACTATTGAGCTATTGTGATGCTCTCCTCGGAGTATCCTAGACATTTACTAATTATTAAAAAAGAGCAAAACCGTGGAGCCTATGTTTTTTGGGTCTGATATATTTCATTTAATATGAAGCATTTTGGTTTCAAGTGTCAGAGCAACATTGGTCAAACAAGCTATTCAGCAACCAATTAATTGAATTGTTTAATATTTAATGAATGTACTAAATGTTTTTGTGAATATAGCTCTATTTAATTGACAAAATTAAACAAAATGATACCATTATTAAGCAGTACAACACAAAGGAAGGTGTTCAGGCTTTGAAGTCTTACAGACCTGGAATTGAATCACATCCAATTCTGCTACTTAACACTGGATTGTATTGAATAAACTACTTTATTTCTCTGAGCTTCAGTTTTCTCATAGATGTAGAAGCACTTTGTTAACAGCTCTAGTGGCTAATTGCTAGAATATTTATTGTAATATTTAATATGTTTAGTTATATCAACATAGCATGTTTGTATTAAGATAAATTGGTACTTATCTAATAAGAATGTTATATAGCAGAAAATCAGTTAAGTTGGTCCAATTACTATGGAATATAAAGCAAATTCTTCTGACACTATGGATCTGGGTTTCTCTGTTTCATAAAATGAGAAGAGCTAGACAGTCTTCAAATTGATTTTCTGCTCTTACTTCCACTACACAAAGTAGCTATACATATGCAACTCTGGAATGATAGATGATTATTTAATCATCATTCTTTCTTTGACTATTTGTTATAAAGTACCATATATATTTATAATATATTACTTCATTTTTAAAGAACTGGACTTAACCTATAAATATTTTACACATCTCACATCCATGCAAAGCTATGCATAAATCATAAGTTCACAATTTAATGAATTTTTTAAAGTATGTGTTTGGATAAGTAGTATCATTAAAAAAACACTTATTAGAATTACTTAGTTCACATCTTTGAACTACTGTACAATTTTATTTATCATAATGGTTTCTTTTGAAAAAAAGGAGAAGATTCAAAAGGGATTGTGTTAGGTAAGGAAGTTTCAAAAGTGACTTTTGAAACCCCCTCCTAAGCTGCAATCATTAGCTATGGACAAATTGATTATGCTATTAGTGAAATGGTGCTCTTTGCTCGTATTTCTCATGCCTTTGTGCTAAGCAATGCTACCTTCAGAAAATTCTGATACAGTAAATTTCAATGGGATCAGATCATGTCATTCTAGATGCAAATATTCTATTCTTGTATCAATTTTCCTTACCATATATTTTATAGAAATATCTTGTTAAATTTCTTTTTTATAATTTTTTAATTGTAAAGATGTTCTACAGAGGGGTTATGGTTACATGAATAAGGTAATGAATACAGTTCTTGTCAAACATTGTTACCCACTCTATTGTTTTTCTCCCAGTTTCTCCCCCATTTCACTTCTCATCCCCCAGTTGTAAAGTTCATTTATGTCATAGTATCTTGTATCATTGTTGCAATGGGTCATCCCTTGTTCTTGTTTCATCATTTCATTATTTTCTTTCCCTTCCCCAAATCAGATAAATGTATGTACCTGACACAGAGTACTAGAATCAATGACAGTCATTGCCAGGGATAAACCAAAGGAAAAAGAAAAGCAAAATAAAATAAGAAGAAAGAACTAGATACAGTACATTGGCACCAACAAGGTCAACAACCGAAAAACAAACCAAAATACCTGTTGTTAACATGTCTTGGAGTTCATTTCAATTAGAATAATCTTGTAAGGTCATATGTATATAGCTATTGAGCTATTATGATTATCTGCCAGGACTACCCTAGGCATATGCTAGTTATCACAAATGAGGGAAACCATAACAAATCCTCAAAGAAACAACCACCCCATTACTAAGTGGCCTAAAGGATTAAAAAGAGACTTCTCTGGAGAGGAAATAAGAATGGCTAAAAGACACATGAAGAAATGTTCAATACTGCTGGCCATAAAAGAAATGCAGATCAAAACCACATTGAGATTCCACCTCATCCCAGTTGGAATGGCCATTTTTAAGAAAACAAATAATAACAGATGCTGGCAGGGATTTGGCCAAACGGGAATACTATTATACTGTGGTGATAATGTAAGCTGGTTCAACCACTCTGGAGAGCAGTATGGAGGTTCCTCAAAAGAATAAATGTAGACAGCCCTTATGATCCAGCAATCCCACTCCAGGGCATTTATCCAAATGATCACAAGCAAGGCCACACTAAAGCTATCAGCACAACTATGTTTATTGCAGCATTATTTACCACAGCCTAATATGGAACCAATCCTAATGCCCCTCAATAGATGAATGGATCAAGAAAATGTCATATATATATGCTTCTATTAGAAAGAATGACATAGCATCTTTTATAAGGAAATGGAAAAACTTGGGAAAAAATCATATTAAGTAAAGTAAGCCAGACCCAAAAACCTTGTTTTAATTTTCTAAGAACTAATTCAGAGATGTAAGCTAAGCCTATCCTTAACTGATGAATGATGCCAGAGATGATTTTGTCTTTCTACTTTTATAATGTATGGCTTTGATCATTGTTTGTTCATTTGAACAAATTGTTCTTGTACTGTATATTCATTCAGAGAAAGGATTGGTTGTCTTTCTATGACTGTTTAGACACTTCTGCGTATTTTGAAATAGTGATACCAAATTTTGACTGTTTCTGAAGTGTTTTAATTAAGGGAACATTTAATATTCATCCAGATATTTTATACTTTATAGACAGTGTTATATCTGCCAGTTAATTTTCTCCCTTATAACCATTAATAATTGACAAGAAATTATTTAAGGATGTGTATTCCTGTGAGTACCTGGATTCCTGCATTCTTGTATGTATATACCCATATTCTGTTCCCACACAGGTGTGTGGTAGGAGTGGAGGATAAGTAGATATTGAGAGCAGAGAGGGATAGAGAATATTGCTTCAAGTTGAATGAAAAGAAGCAATTTAAACTGGTGCTTTCACATTTCTTTTCATGTTAAGTTGCTAATTTTTCTCTTTGTATATAAAAATCTCTGAAGCTATCTCAATTTTCTTGAGGAAGTTCATGATTAAATCCCAAAGTAAACTGTACACATCCTCTGACTCTTTCATTATAGACTAATTCTATTCATCTAGATGAAAGTATATGAATTGCAGAAAATACCAATTCCCTGTATTTAGTTTATTGACTCCCTTTAGGATATAGTCTCGTATAGTCAGAAAATTAAAATACAATTTATTTCAGAATTGTTAAATAATATTTCAGCAGATAAAAGACTGCTCTGCAAACAATTTTATATTTACCAGGTTTATCTATTTATGTTCTTTTTCAATATTTCCCCTTTAGTTTTTATCTCTTCCTTACCTTCCTCAGCAATCTAAATATTGCTGTTTAACAGGAGGAAACAAGTATGTTCTCTTTGAGGCAAATGAGTAGGAGAAATAAAACTGTTTTGAGTTGTTGAACTGTTAAGCATTATCTGAAGAAAAATCTCCATGACTAAAGCAGCCTAAGTAGTCTTGGGGGAAATACAACTTAGGAAGTAATATATGTAAAATGTTTTGAAGAAGATGAGTATTAATCTTAGATAATATTAAGTTATTTTATTAATATTATTCTTGATATCTGTTCCTTAAGTTGTATCTAAACTGACAAAAGCAAATGTTTTCAAAAAGTATCTGTTTGCTGTGGCTTTATCTGAAAAATTCTAAGTTATATGGATGGAAAATAGAATAAAATTTGAAAAAACCAAACTCATACTAAATATCATTTCAGTTAGAGGTAATAATGACTACAAACAATATGATTCTGATAAAATGTTTGAACCAATTTCATTGGTAACCTGTACTCTCTTTTTCTTTTTGTATTATAGCGTATAGTATTAAAAAGACTTTCAGACACTGGCTGGCTGATTAGCTCTTAGCATAACATCATAATTGCTATTTGCCAAATCTTGAAGTTTTCTCCTGGTTGCTATATCTCACTATTTTGTAACCAAATTATATGTGTTTAGTTTTCCTCTGCTTATTTAATCATGTCTCCCTAATGTTTTTTGAACTTGTGATGAATTATCTTGACTCAGTACCTTGGTGTAGAAATTATGTGGTGTTTAAAATCTTTACTACTTTTCATTAAATTCAGTTCATTATTTTGGTTAGGCCCTGAATTGCACACATGATTATCAATTTCGAACCCCATAGCTCCTTAGGTCTTGCATCTTGCATAGAATTTTTATGTAAAAACTGTTTAATGGAATAAAATTCTTTTCTCTGGTTGATTTTTCTCACTTAACACTTGGTTAATCTACATATTTGCTGGAGCCCACTTAAATTATGTGTATGGATTATGTCTGAGGGACAACCTCATTTCTACAATGTCTCATAAAACTCCTCTAGGGTGTCAAAGAATATTCTTGAATGTAGAGCAGTTTAGCAAAGAATTTGAATAACATAACAGTATAAGCAGGAATGCATGAAAATTAAGGCTATACATGTGAGTATAATAACAATCAAATTGTACTTAATAAATTACAAAATTAGAACCAGGTATGATCATACACAACTAATTCTGGGTAGTCAGGGGGTAGAAACAGGGTTACTGTGAGTTAAGGGTAGCCTTGGAAAAGTGATCATCAAAACTTACTGGATAAAAAAACTCAAAGGCCAAAGCACTTGCTTAGTAAGTGCAAGGCCCCAAGTTCAATTCTCAAAATTACAAAATATAAAAACAAAATTAGTTATGTATAAAATCAAAATATATGTTTATACACACAGGAATATGAACACTATCTGGCTGAAATAATCATAATATGACTGTCAATGGTGCTGAATTTATTTGCTGATATTATTTTGCTAAAATATGATATCAGGCTCATATCACTGAAGTTTGCAGTTCTATTAGACAAAAGATAGAATGGGAAACATAAATCTAATTATGTAGCAGATGAGTAGCAGATGATGTGTTGATTTTCACCAATTATGGCAACAAAGAATAGTCTGAGGAAAATTAATCTAATGTAATCAGAATCGTAATCTATATAAAACCTCAATGCTACATCATTTTTTAAGTATTTTATTTAAAAATCTATTCCATATATGCTTTTTTGATATATGAAAATATTATACTAAACTATTTTAAAAGATTAGGTCTTTTTAAAATTTTGTTTTATTTTGTAATATATATTTTTATTATAAAGATACTGTACAAAGGGGTTACAATTATATGAGTAAGGTAATGAGTATGTTTCCTATCAAGCATTGTTAACCCCTCCTTTGATTTTCCCCTACCATCTCTTCCCTCCCCACCTCCTCCACCCCTGCCCAAAGTTATAAAGTTTATTTTCAACATAGTGTCTTGTACATTTCATTGTTACAATAGGTCAAGGTATATCCTTATTTCAGCATTTCTTATTTCTCTTTCCCTTCCCAAATTAGAAAAATGTATATTCAAGATTCAGGGCACCAGAATCAAATACAGTGAAAGCAGGGGCTATACCATGGGGGAAGAACATATAAAAGAAACAAAAAAAAATCACATAGTACATTATAAGTATATTAAAAACAAGAGCAACAAAGATAAAACCTCTTATATCCCTATCTTGGGTTTCATTTCGTTTAGTATCATCTTATATGGTCATATATACATAGCTCTTCACCTTTTCTACTTGTCCTAGACTTATACTATTTATTGTAAATAAGGGAAATCACGGGACATATGATTCTTTGGGCCTGGCTTACTTCACTTAATATAATTTTTTCCAAGTCTTTCCATTTCCTAACAAGTGGGGTGGTGTCATTCTTTCTGATGGAGGCATAGAATTCCATTATACATATACATATATATATATATATATATATATTCCATTATATGTATGTATATATACAACATTTTCTTTCATTAAATAAGTTTTTATTGTAAAAATACTGTACAGTGGGGTTACAGTTACATGAGGGACATCTGGGTTGGTTCCATATCTTAGCTATGGGAATAAACATAGTTGTGCTGGTAGCTTTATTATGCCTTGTTTGTGATCATTGGGGTAAATGCCCAGAAGTGAGCATAGAGGATGGCTATGTGTAGTCTTCTGAGGAACCTCCATACTGTTTTAGAATGGCAAGATCAATAGAAAGCCCATAGATTGTGAGATTGTCACACTAACCATACAACCGTCAAGGGCCTCATATCTAAAATATACTTAGAACTCAAAAGACTAAATCCTCCAACAACAAATCCTCAAAGAATCAACCTCCCATTAATCAATCGGCTAAAGACTTAAAGAGAGACCTCGCTGAAGAGGAAATAAGAATGGCACATGAAGAAATGCTCAACTTTTCTTTCCATAAAAGAAATGAAAATCAAAACAACATTGAGATTCCACCTCACCTCAATTAGAATGGATATAATCAAGAACTCTAATAATGACAGATGCTTGAGGGAATGTGGCCTAAAGAGAACCCTACTGCATTGTTGGTAGGAGTGTAAACTTGTTCAACCACTTTGGAAAGCAGCATGGAGGTTCCTCAAAAGACTACACAAAGAGCTCCCCTATGACCCAGCAATCCCACTTTTTGGAATTTACCCAAATGCTCACAAATGAGGTCATACTTAAGCTACCAGCACAACTATGTTTGTTGCAGCATTATTCACCATACCTAAGATATGAAACCAACCCAGTTGCTCCTCAGTAGATGAATGGATCAAGAAAATATGACACACACACACACACACACACACACACACACACACACACACACACGCGCGTGCGCACACACACACACACACACAACGGAATTCTATGCCTCCATTAGAAAGAATATTAGGTCTTTAAATTGATGTTTCCCTGAAAATCATGAAGTAGAATGAAATAGGAAAAATAAGGCCTTATTGTCTAATTTCTAGTTATCTTGAGACTACTAGAAGACAAGCTTGACTTCTCTTTGAACGATAACTTTACATGGATAGGAAAAAAAAGAGTTACTTGGCAAATATTTATATAGTAACTAAGAGTAGTATTACTAAAAGTATTAGTCTTTAGGAACTTTAAAAACTTTAACTTTTTAAAATAAAAAGATACAGTATTTTATTTTTACTTTTACTTTTATCTTTAATTAGTTGTACAAATAGTTGCCCTCTAACACCCATTTCATCATTCTCTCCTATCCTTACCAATCCCACCCCTTCCCTCCCCTTCCCTCAATTTTCTTAATTTTGTAGAATATGTGCTGAGTTTATGACTGTCTCTCTCCTCCTTCTAGACTTTAAAAATTCAACTATTGCTGAGTGAGTGGCTTATTTTTCTATGAACTTTGCTACTCAGGAAACTGATATTTTAAGGTCACAGTTCTAAGCCAGCTGAACACTAAAAATTAACAAACTCTTATCCCCAAATAAACATCAAAAAAAAAAATCCTGAAAATGGAGCTACTGTTCAAGTTTTGTTTTAAAAAACAAAAACCAAAAACCAAATCTAAAACCTAAGGAACAGCACCCAGGCTCTGAATTCAAGCACCAAAACTGGTAAAGAAAAGATTCAGTCCTGAATAAATACAAATCTTTGATGACCACATAACATATTTAGGTCAGATCCATCATTAGCATTTATATTCGTCGTGTATAGGAAAATCATTGAAAAATGAAATGGAGAAAGAGAAAAAAAATCACTTAACTTTGAGATTTTAAGGCAACTCTGTTGGGTCTGTATAGGCCTCCATCTAGAGATTCGGTTCTCCATGCCCTGAATTAATTACCAAGCACTATCTGACATACTTCTCTTTGCTATATTATTATAGTAAAATAGAATAATTTTCTTTCTAAAAACATGGAATTAACTTCTATTAAGTACTTACGTCCTCTGGAGAGTGAGACAATCCTTCGAGACACATACAGTAAAAGATAGACAAAAGAAGTTTATTTACACTATTTACACCAGAAAAAGTTCTTGAGACTACCTTGTCCTGGACTAAATAACCAGAACCAAGGACAGCCTCAAGCGCCAAACCTCCAAGCCTCTAAAAGGCAGTCCTGACCCCCTGACCTTTATTAGGTGGTCTGCAAACCACCAATTAGTCGGTCTGCAAACCTCCAAACCTCTGACCTCCAATGCTCCAAGGCTCCAAACCTTCAAAGGGGAAGACTTTTCCCTTTCTTCCATTACCCCTCCACTGCTGGCCTCTCCACTCTCCACAGGCCTGCCCTCTCTGCTTGGGGAGGTGCCTCTCCACAGACCTCTCTAGAGGAAGGTCCCAAATGGCCTCCAGAGGAGGCCCCAAATGACCTCTGGAGGGGGCCCTAAATGGCCCCTCGAGGAAGTCACAGATGGCTTCTCAAGGAAGCCCAAGATGACTCCTGAAGAGGTCATAGATGGCCTCTTGAGGAGGTCCCAAATTGCTTCCTCGAGAAGCCCCAAATGGCCTCTGGAGGCTTGCCCTGTTCTCCACAGGCCTGCCCTGCTCTGCTGGGGCAGGCTTTTCCCCGCTTGTTGTCTTTCCCTCCACCCCTACTCCTCGCCTTCCTCCATTCTAAGTAACTAACCTCCTACTAATGGATTTTCCCCAACCTCTCTCTAACCTCTCCTCTCCTCAAGACTCCTGGTCTCCTCCAGGCTGTTTTCCTTAGGACTTCCTTAGTCTCCTCCAGACTCCCCTCTCCTCAGGAGTCCAGGTGTTCTCCAGACTCCTCTCTCCTCACTCCGATCTGTTTTCACCCTAACCTCCCTCTAACCTCTCCTCACCCTCTCCTTAACCTCTCCTCAGGACTCTGGTTTTTCTCCTACTCCCCCCGGGCCTTGGAGCATACAGCCTATATATACCCAGATAATCTGCGCCCTCCTCTACTAATGGTTTCAAACCGCCATTCATGCTCCTCCCCCAAGCTGCCCCCTCTCCAATCTCCATAGGCAACTCACCATGTGGGGCTAGATGCCCTACCCCCTCCAATAGCACGCCTACCCCCTTTTGGTGGCATGTCCCACCCCTTTTGGTGGCATGCCCTACCCCCTTTTGCGGCATGGCACGCCACTCCAGTGGCCCAGGTGGGACGGGGATGTCAGGCTCTCAAAGCCTTGCTGAGTCCAGTGGCCAGGTCTGTGGAGCAGTGAGGCTCACCTCTCATGCCCCGCCCCCTCCAGCAGGCCAGACCATGGGGCCATGCTGATTATTGGGCCCCGCTGATTATCGGGGCCTACAGGTTATTACAAAGTTACTATCAACGAAATATTGAAATTCGTTAATGACCTCAAAACACTTGCAGTCTGGTAGAGCAGACCTTAAAAGTAGAAAATTGCAGTAAATATAGAAGGTAACAATTTAGTAGTACGAATAGGCCATTCTGAGTTTTGCAGATAATAATTGAAAGAAAAAAGTAGAGTAAATTTTTAAAAGCTACCTAGATGGAATCTTGAAGTATGAACAAGTTGACCAATCAGGAAAGGTGAAAGACAATAAAATGTTAGATAAAACTGGGAGAAAATGAGGGAGAAAGTGATACTGTTCAAAAAAGAAATGTATTCATTACTTGACTTATGTAACTATAACCCTTCTGTACATCATCTTACCATAAATAAAATTTTAAATACTACAAAATATTACCTTTAGTACTGAATCTGAAGGGTTTTTTTAAGACTATAATCAAGGGAAGTATATATTATTTTACAAACAATTCTTTTTTTTACATTTTTTATTGAAAACGTGATGAGCTGGGGGGTTACAGTTACATAGGTAAGACAATAAGTGCATTTGTTTTTAATCATCATGACCATATCTCTCTTTATCTCCCACTTACAGCTCCCTTTCTCTCCCAAGTTGTAATGTTTATATCCCACATAGTGTCAAGTGAGTATCATTGTTGCTGTGGTTCATCCATTCTTCTGCTATTTCTGTTACTCCTTTTCCCTTCACATATTACATTGTCTTTTATGCAAAACACGAGGTATCAAAGCTAAAAAAAATGAAGAAGAAAACAATAGAGCAAAAAGAACAAACTATATACAGGGTCTAATGAGAGGAGCCTCTTGCTTCCATAAGCTGGAGTTCATGTTAATATATTTCATTATATATAGTCCTTTGCACTATGCATTTGGGTTCTTGAGATCCCCTGTTAAGAGTATCTTCTACATATTCTAGTTCTTACAAATGAGGGAGATTATGGGACCTGGTTTTCTTTGGGTCTGGTTTACTTCACAATATAATTTTTTCCAAGTCTTCCTATTTCCTTATGAATGGAACAGTGTTATTCTTTTTGATAGACACATAGAAATCCATTGTGTATATGTACCACTTTTTCTTGTTCCATTCATCTATCGAGGGGCATTTGGGTTGGTTCCATATCTAGCTATGGTAAATAAAGCTGCAATGAACATCATCCTACTGGTGAGTTTAGTGTGGCCTTGCTTGTGGACATTTGGGTAGATTCCCAGGAGTGGGATTGTTGGGTCATAGGGGAGCTCTATGTATAGTTTTTTGAAGAGCCTCCACACTGCTTTCCAGAGTTGTTGAACAAGTTTGCACTTGCACCAACAGTGTAGAAGCGGTCCCCTTTGATCACATCCCAGCCAGCATCTGTTGTTATTAGATTTCTTGATTATAGACGAAATGTACATTTTTACAATGTTAATCCTCACAATAGAGGAACAGGGAAGATTATTCCACTTCCAGAGGTTTGCTTTAATTTCCTTTTTTCAGATTTTTGAAGATTTCATTGTAAGAGCTCCTTCATTTCTTTGGTTAAGTTTATTCCTAGGCATTTTTTTTGAGGATATTGAAAATGGAGTTGCTTTCCTAATTTCAGCCTCTCTCTTCTCATTGTTGGCATAGAAGAAAGCTACTGATTTTTGTGGATTGATTTTTTTTTTTTTTTTGGGTCCGGTCGTGGGGCCTGAACTCTGGGCCTGGGCGCTGTCCCTCAGCTCTTCAGCTCAAGGCTAGCACTCTACCACTTGAGCCAGAACACCACTTCCGGCTTTTTTCTTTTTGCTTATGTGGTGCTGAGGAATCGAACCCAGGGCCTCAGGCACGCAAGGCAAGCGCTCTACCACTGAGCCACCTTCCCAGCCCTTGTGGATTGATTTTATACCCTGCTACTTTGTCAAAATTTTGAATCTGCTCAAGTAACTTGGGAGTGGAATCTATGGGATTCTCTAGATATGGGATCATGTCATCTACAAATACTAAGAGTTTTTCTTCTACTTTATTTTTGCCTCTTGCCTTATTGCTCTGGCTAGGAATTCTAATACTATGTTGAAGTGGAGTGGAGAGAGCAGACAGCCTTGTCTTGTTCCTGCTTTTAGAGGAAATGGCTTTAAATTTCATGATTGAGTGTTACACTTGCTGTAGGCTTGCATATACAGCCTTGATTCTATTGAAGAATTCTCCATGGATTCCTAGTTTCTCCAAAGCTTTCATCATAAAGGGGTGATAAATGTCAAATGCTTTTTCTGTGTCTATGGAGATGATCATATGGTTGTTGTCCTTGCTTCTATTGCTATGTTGAATTAGATTAATTGATTCACATATATTGAACCAGCTTTGCATCACTGGAATGAATCTTGTTTGATCATAGTGAATATTTTTTTATTAGTTGATTGTTGAAATCAATTGGTCAGAATATTTTAATACGTTTTTATTTTAAAAAAGTTTACAGAGGGGTTACAGTTACATGAGTAAGGTAATGGAGCATTGTTACCTACTCCTTTGTTTTTCCCCTAACATCTCTTCCCTCCCTAACTCCTCCCTCCCTCCCCCCCCACAAGTTGTAAAGTTCATCTTCAACATAGTGTCTTGTACATCTCATTGTTACAATGGGTCAACCTGTATCCTTATTTAAGCATTTTGTTTTTTCCCTTTCTCACTCCAAATGAGAAAAGTGTATATACAAGATGCAGGACACCAGAATCAAATACAGTGAAAACAGGTGTTATACATGGGGGAATAACATACAAAAGAAACAAAAACATCACATAGTACATTAGAAGTATGTTAAAAACAATAGGAAGAAGAAAAAGCACTTATGTCCCTGTCTTAGGGTTCATTTCACATAACAAGTAAGGTAAAAAACGCTTGTGTTCCTATCTTGGGGTTCATTTCACTTAGCATGATCTTATATGGTCATATGTACATAACTTTTTACCTTTTCTGCTTGTTCTAGACATATACTAGTTATTACAAATAAGGGGAACCATGGGACCTAGGCTTCTTTGGGCCTGGCTTACTTCACTCAATGTAATTTTTTCCATGTATTTCCATTTCCTAACAAATGGGGCAATGTCATTTTTTCTCATGGAGATGTAGAATTCCATCATATATATATATATATATTTGTGTGTGTGATATAATATTATATATATATATATATATATCACATGAGATTGGTCAGAATTTTGAAAGGCTTTGCATCAATGTTCATCAGAGAAATGGGTCTATAGTTCTCTGTCTTGATGACTCTCTGTCTGGCTTTGGGATGAGGCTTAAGGTAATTTCATAGAATGAGTTTGAGGAGAATAGGAATTAGTTCTTTGAAGGCCTTATAGAATTCTGCTGTGAGTCCTTCTGGTCCTGAGCTTTTCTTGGAAGGAAGGTTTTGCTGTTTCTATTTTGTTACTTGATATGGGTCTGTTCAGTTTTGTTTAAATTTTGATTCAACTTGGGAATGTCAATTTTTGCTAGAAAGTTACCCATTTCTTCCATATCCTTGAATTCATAGCATAAAGGTCCACAAAGTATTCCCTTATGATATTCTGAATCTTGCTCATTTCTGTGGTGATGTTTCCATTCTTGTCTCTGATTTTGTTTATTTCTATATGTTTTCTTCTTTTTTCATGAGGTTTGCTAAGGGTCTGTCAGTTTTGTTGATTTCTTTTCGAAGAACAAACTCTGTTTTGTTGATTCATTCTATGGAGTTTTTGGTCTCTAATTCATTTAACTCGTTTAATTTTAATTATTTTCTTCTGTCTAATGGATTGAGGTTTGGCTTGTTGCTCTTTTTCAAAGAGCTTAAGGTATATCATTAAATTGTTGGTTCACAGCTATAACTTTTCCTCTGAGAACTTCCTTTGCTGTGTCCCAGAGGAGCTGGTATTTTGTGTGCTCCTTTTTGTTAAATGTGATAAACATTTGAATTTCAGATCTGATCTCTTCCAGGAACCATGGATGACTCAACAATGTGTTCTTGAGTCTCCATGTGTTGCAGGATTTTATATTGTGGCTTTTGGCATTGAGATGTAATTTTATTCCATCGTAGTCTGAAAGAATGCATGTAATAATTCTAATTCTTCTGAATTTTCATAAACTTGCTTTGTGCCCTGAAACATAGTCTATTTTAGAGAATAATCCATGCACTGCTGAGAAGAATGTAAATTCTGGTGTTGTTGGATAGAATATTCTGTAGATGTCTGTTAAGTCTAGTTGGTCTACACAATTGTTTAGTTCTGTAGTTTCTCTGTTGAGCTTTTGCCGTGTATACATATCCAGGGGCGAAAGTGGTGTGTAAAGTCACAAACAATCACTGTGTTGGGGACTATGTGTGTTTTTAGATTAAATAATGTTTGTTTGATGAAAGTGAGTGCTCCAACGTTTGGTGTATATATGTGTAGGATTGTTATATCCTTCTATAGGAGCATTCTCTTTATTAGTATGTAATGCTTTTCTTTTTCTCTTCTGACTAGTTTTAATTTGAACTCTATTTTATCTGATATTAGGATTACAACTTCTACATGTTTTGAGGGGGCATTTATTTGATCTATTTTATTTCACCCTTTTATTTTTAGTATATTTATGTCTTTTGGGGCAAGATGTGTCTCTTGAAGAGTGCAAAAAGGTGCATCTTGCTTTATGATCCAACTGGTCAGTCTGTCATTTAATTGGTAGTTAAATCCATTGATGTTGAGAACTGATTACCTGTTCCTGCTATTTTAGCCACATTTTCTGGGGCTCTGTGCCCTGACTGTTCTTGCTGTGCTTATGTAGTTCTCTTTTTGGAGAGTGTTTCACTGCCAATATCACAATCTTGTTGGTTTTCTATGTGTAGACCGTCTTTGAGCATTTTTTGTAAAGCTGGTTTGGTAGCGATATATTTTTTTCAATTTTTCCTTGCTGTGCAAGGTATTTATTTGTCCCTCCAATTTGAATGAGAGCTTAGCTGGGTAATTATTTTTGGTTGGTAGTTATTTGTCTATAGGGGATGGCATACCTCACTTCAAGCCCTCCTTGTTTTCATGGTCTTTGCTGAGAAGTTTGTGGTTATTCTGATTGGTTTACTTTTATTGGGGATTGTTTTCTTCTCCTTGGCAAGTTTAAAATTTCCTTCCTTAGTTATCCTATATGAATGATAATGTGGTGGTGGGATGTCCTATTCTGGTCTGGTCTATTTGGGGTTCTAAAAGCTCCTTGTATCTGGATGGGCCTATGCTTTTGTATATTTGGGTAGTTCTGTAGGATTCTGTTGAATATATTTCCTAATCCATTGGCTTCCCTCTCCAGGCCCTCCTCAATATGAATTAGCCTCAAATTAGGCTTTCTGATTGTATCTTGCAGCTTCTGCAAAGATCTATCGTGCTTCTTCATTTTGTTATGAATATCTGTGTGCTCTTCCTCTATGCAGTCTAAATTATCTTCTGCTTCAGAGATTATGTCTTTTATTTTGTAATTTATCTGCCATTTTCTTTCTGGTTATTCTTAATGATTACCAGCTCTTTATTGAGGTTTTTTTTTTAACGTCTTGTATGGGCTGCCTTACCTCCTAGAGTTGGTTTTCAATCTTCTCTTTTACTTCCTTTAAGTGGATGCCATCTTTTCATTGGACTCTTTCTCCTGCTGGAGTTCCTTCATCTTTTTATTTGTGGAGTCCATGAATTCCTGTATTAATTTTTGGTTGGCCTTATTATGTTCTTGTATAACTCTGTACAGTGTGTCCATATTTTCATTCAGCATATTTACCAGCCATGCTTTTAAAATATTTTGAGCATTATCTTCTACGTCATTCCCTGACTGCTCTATTGCCTTTTTATGTGCAGTTGGAGTTGTGGTTAGTTGATTGGCCATGTTTTTTGTGCTTGTGAGGTTAGTTCTACCCATTTGGAGACAAGAGTCACTCTGATATGACTACAAGACACTTTTAGAATTGGAGTCCACCCAGTGCTGTGTAGATGTATTGAACTTAGTGTTTCAAAATTATGTATAGGTGTTCCTCTATTTAATGCTTTTTCTTTGTTTGGAAAGGGATGTTGTGGTTCAGGGGTGGAGATTATGTATAATTGTAACTCAACAGGCAATCCGGGTTTAGCTGTTAAGTAGTCTGAACCTTAGGGTTAACAAGATGGGTCCCTTGTACTCAGTCAAAATGGAACCAACTGCAAGTTGTCTCAGATATAAACGGGGTTCAATGGACAGAAGAAAATGGAGAAGAGAAGGGTTAGGATTGGAGAGATATAAGTTTAAATAAACTAATAAAAAATAGGGCATAATGATAGCAGAGGATTAAGAATAGTTTAGAGGAGAGGTATGTGTAACTGGAAGAGAATAGAGACCTTGTTTCAGAGTGAAAGAGAAAAGAATTTGAAGAAAGATTATGCATGGAATAGCTTAGAAATCTCGATGAAAATAAGAAAGAAATTATATAAATATATATATATTTGAGAGTAATGCTGATATTAGAAAAAGTACTATTGAAAGAGTGGTGGAAAGTTGACAAATCTAAGATAATTCCTGTATTTATTATGCTCACATACAGAGAAAGCCTAATAGTCACCTTACTTTGTGTGCAGACCTAGACAAGTTAGCTCTGACAGCATAGTAGCACAATGTGGAGAAAAATGAAGAGAAAATAGTGAAAAGAAAAAATTAAAATTAGGAAGAAAGCTTTAAAAATTGAAGAAAAATCTAAACAAGTGAAAAAATAGAAGATTATGTAAAATAGCAAAACCAAAAAAAAACCCAAAATAAAGAAACAATAAACCTACAATGAAACATAAAACAAAATAAAACAAAAAAGGTGAAGAGTTTTTCTGTTTGTTTGGAGTGGCTTGAGTCTCCACATAGTCCTCTAAGCAGTTTCTTAATAAAACCTTGTTTGTTTTGCAATAGTCCACTTTCCTTGTGGCTTGCTTTGATTCAGACAACCTTTTGAAAAGGGAAGGTGACTACTACCTAAAATCCCACTCTAAGGCCTGATGGTGAGAAGTTGGGGGATTTGGATTTGTTAGCACGGGGGGGTGGGGTGGGGGGAAGATCTGTGTTCACAGACTTTCCCAGGTAGCCACAGGTGGTTTAGGACCAGTGTTTAGTTCCGTGTTCACTTCTGATGTGATCAATCTCTTTTAGGTGGGGGCTTGGATCAAGGGGCTTTGGAACCCCACAGAGAATTTGCCCCCCCTCCAGGGAGTGGACCCAATTGTGCTACTCACAAGATCAGAAGCTGATGGTATGCTGGACAACAGAGCCTGTGTTGTTCAGGCTATGACAATATTGGTGTGTTCTCAGTGAGAGGGTCTGGGCATTGGCAGGACCAGGTGGTTGGTGGTGGCATCTGCAGCAGTGAAAGGGTTTCATTCTATGGCATTGGGAGTCTGGGCACTAGTGGGACCAGGTGGAGCGTAGGAGAGCTGGCTGTGGTGGGCGGAGGTGGTGGTGGGCCTCAGTGGCTGAGGGCTGTGTCATTAACGATGCATTGGGGCCACTTAGTTCGTCGGGAGGTGCCATACACAGCAGCTCTGCACTGTACTGGCAAAGGCAGTGAAAGCATGGGCTGGGTTAGTGCAGGATTGGTGCACTCCACAAAGTGATGCCGCGGGGGCTGTAGGAACCTGGAGTCAGTGCCGGGTGGTGGCAAGGGAGGGTGCAGGTCCCAGCAGCGTGCCCAGTCGGCAGTGATTAGCCCATGGAGTGAGGGAGTGGCTGCAGTTGTAGTACCCTAGGGGCTGTGTGCCACAGTGGGGTGGCAGAGTCCATGGAGATCCCGCAGGCATGCTGGCAAGGCACCTGTTATTGGCTCAAGCCGCAACTTTGGGGCACTTACTCAGTGGTGCCAATTTGTGGCCATTCCATTGGTGGTGTTTATTGTGTCCTCACTGCACACCTCCTAAGTAGCCTCCCAGTGGGCAAATTGGGTATGCTTGCCAACTCCAGGGTCTTCAATACTTTCCCTTCTTGGTTTCCATAGGTCTGGTATTGATCATGTTCAATTTTTTGGATGCTCTTATGCTTAAAATCTGCAGAGAGCCTCTCAGCATGGTGCCGGCACAGAAGATGTGCTGCTGCTGCTCAGCAGGGGTCTGACTCACTGTTTCATTTTCCCCTTTCTCTTGGCAAATTCCTTCTGTTGTAGGAAAAGTCTATAGATATTTATAGTTTGATTGGAGTGGGTCTCGAGGTAAAGTGTGTCCTGTGACCTAAATCTCTTTGGTCCGAGACATGTATGGAGATTACCTGTGAGAGCGTTGCCATCTTGAATCTTCCTCCGAAAGCAACTCTTTTGATAAACTGACATACACAATCAACCCAATGATTATAAATATTCTCAGATATATGATTCCCTCGCATTGCGTTACTTACATGACATAGGATCCAATCTAGGTTACCATCACTCCTGTTATTCTTCCTTTCAGATCAAAATAAAAACAGAAAATGATCAAGATGCATTGTATCATAAAATGTTAAATAGCACTTCATTTGACAATTAAGGAAAATAAAAATTTGAAATTAATAACTATCTATAATTAAGTGAAACTTTATTAATACCAAGAAATTTTAATAATTTATATCATTAATCCTAAAATATTAAGAAGTTGTTGTATTTTTAATAGACCAAAATGCTGATCTTCTTATAGGATAAGAATTTTGTTCCATGTTTTGTAATTAATAAATGAAGAGCTCTCCCGTATGAGTCTTGGGAGCAGTCAAGATTAATTCTTTGATTACAATTGTATTTGAGAGTTTCTTCTCAGTTTTAACATTTCCATTTACCCCACCCAAACACTAATAAATAGTTTGCTCATTACTGAAGGAACTTTTATTTAAAAATGTTCACCCCACTGCTCTAGTGCAGAAAGGTTCTTGTGAGAATTTAAACGTTCTTTTCAAATATAGGTGGCATGGAATTATTTTAGGAGGAAGCTACTACATCTCTTAAAAATGAAATCAAAATGCCTAGCTGAACATATTTTTAAAACTGACTTTGAATGCTGTATATTTCCATTTTTACTGAATTATGTAGCTGTCTCTGATAGCTTATAACTTTACTTAAAGGAGATAATATTCTGAGCTCTGAAAAATACTTGAAAATACTTGATCACTTATAAACCAACATTTATGTAGATGTACATCTCCCAGCAAAAATATTTGAGCATACATAGAATTTTTAATGTAAAAGGATAGTCTCCTTTGCTTTATTTAATAAACATTGTTAAAATATGAAAATGAAGCTAATCAGGTACCCATGTCCAATATATAACTAATGATTTACGGAAAGGCAATTTTCAAGCACATGAACAAAATGTTTTCTACATTTTTCAAAAGATCAAAGGCAAAACTTAGTGTATTGGCTCACACTTGTAACCCTAGCTACTTAGGATGCAGAAATTGTTAAGGTTGCAGTTCTAGGTTAGCCCTGGAAAAAGTTTTTGAGAAGCCATCTCAACCAATGAGTTGCTTATGACGGTTTATAAGTTGTTCCAGCTTCACAGTTGCTAATATTATGTCTAATATTATGCTTTTTTTTTTATAAATTGCAGGTTGAGGTTTGAGCATAAGAGTTTGAAGCAGCAGTTCAACAAATAATACCTTTCTGAAATTATCTTGAAGTAGTTGTACAAAATGATTTTCATTTCACAAAGAAGTTTATTAACACAATATATCTGGAAGAATGTCAGCTTTTTCAACATTATAACATCCTTTTCCTACCCACCCATTCACTTACTGTTCTTTTTTTTATTTGTATTTTTTATGTTAAAGGTACTATACCAGAGGTGTTAGACTTACATGAGGAAGGTAATGAGTACATCTCCTATCAAGCACTGTTACCCCCTTCTGTGTTTTTAATCCTACAATCCCCTCCCTCCCCACCTCCCCAACTCCTCCCACCATCCCCACCACCATGCCTGAAGTTGTAAAGTTCATTTTCAGCATCTGGTCTTGTACATCTCATCGTGACAATGGGTCATCCTGTATTCCTATTTAAGCATTCTGTTTCCACCCCCCCTCGCCAAACTAGAAATGTGTATATACAAGATATAGGGCACCAGAATCAAATACAGTGAAAATAGGGATTATACCATTGGGGAAGAACATACAAAGGAAAACAAAACACATAATACATTATAAATACGTTAGAAACAATAGCAAGAAAGAAAAGAACAATTGTATCCCTATATTGGGGTTCATTTCACTTAACATCATCTTATATGGTCATATGTACATGGCTTTTGAACTTTTCTGCTAGTCCTAGACATATACTAGTTATTACAGATAAGGAAAACCATGGGACCTATGTTTCTTTGGGCCTGGCTTACTTCACTTAATATAAATTTTTCCAAGTCTTTCCATTTCCTAACAAATAGGGTGGTGTCATTTTTATGGAGGCATAGAATTCATATGTGTACATATATATATATATATATATATATATATATATATATCTCACATATTCTTGATCCATTCCTATACTGAGGGGCATCAGGGTTGGTTCCATAGCTTAGCTATGGTAAATAATACTGCAATAAACATAGTTGTGCTGGTAGCTATGGCCTTGTTTGTGATCATTTGGGTAGATGCCCAAAAGTGGGATTACTGGGTCATAGGGGAACTCTATGTGGAGTCTTTTGAGGACACTTCATACAGCTTTTCAAAGTGGCTGAACAAGTTTACACTCCCACCCACAGTGCAGTAAGGTTCCTGTCTGGCCACGTTCCCTCCAGCATCTCTTGTTATTAGAGTTCTTGATTATAGCCATTCTAATTGAGGTGAAGTGGAATCTCGTGTTGTTTTGATTTGCATTTTTATATGTTTTTTATTGTAAAAATGCTGTACAGAGGGTTTACATTTACATGAGCAAGGTAATGAGTACATTTCTTTTTTTCAGTTTGTATTTAACTTTTCTTTTTTAAGTATTTTTTTTAATTGTGAAAATACTGTAGAGAGGAGTTACAATTACATGGGCAAGATAATAAGTACATTTCTTATCAAGCATTGTTGCCTTCTCCTTTTTTTCCCTTCCTATGCCTTCCCATCTCCCCCTCCCCCATCTCCCCCATTGAAGAATGAAGTTGGAATTCTGGTAGGTATTGCATTGAATTTGTAGATAGTCTTTGGCACTATTGCCATTTTCATAATATTAATCCTCCCAATCCAGGAGCGTGGGAGTTTTTTTTCACTTCAAGTTCTGCTTTAATTAACTTTTTCAGGTTTTTAAATTTTTCATTGTAGAGGTCCTACACTTCTTTAATTAACTCCTAGGTATTTTATTTTATGTGGGGCTATTACAAAAGGAGTTGCTTTCCTGATTTCAGCCATGCTCTTCTCACTGTTGGCATACAGAAAAGCCATTGATTTTTGAGGGCTAATTTTATACTCTTCTACTTGGCCAAAGTTTCGAATCAACCAGAGTAATTTGAGAGTGGAGTCCATGGGATTCTTAAATAGAAATCATATCATCTGCAAAGAGGGTGCGTTTTAATTTATCTTTCCCTATTTGGATCCCCTTTATGTGTGCATCTTGTCCTAGGCATTCTAAAAATAAATTGAGGAGAAGTGGAGAGAGTGGACATCCTTGTCTCGTTCCTGAGTTTAGAGGAGAGTGCTTTAGCTTTTCACCATTAAGTATAATGCTGACTGTAAGTTTGTTATACCCAGCCTTTATTTTGTTGAGGAATGTTCCATGGATTCCTAGTTTTTCCAGAGCTGTCATCACAATGGGGTGTTGGATATTGTCATATGCTTTTTCTGCATGTATTGAGATAATCATGTGGTTTTTTTATCCTTGCTCTTGTTTTTGTGATTTTTTAATTGGTTTGCGTATATTGAACCAGCTTTGCATCCTTGAAATGAATACTGTTTGATTGTGGTGTATGATCTTTTTGATGAGTTGTTGAAGTCGATTGGCCAAAATTTTGCTGAGAAGTTTTGCATCGATGATCATCAAAGAAATGTGTCAATAGTTCTTTCTTTGATGAGTCCTTGCCTGATTTTGGAATGAGGGTTATGATGGCTTCATAGAAAGAGGTTGGTAGAAAACTTTCACTTTCAATTTCATTGAAGATTTGGAGGAGTATTCATGTGAGTTCTGCTTTGAAGGCCTTGTAGAATTTAGCAGTGAACCCATCTGGTCCTGGGTTTTTCTTGGGTGTTTCTTATTATTCTTGTTTCTATTTTTATGCTTAATATGGGTCTGTTAACTTGGTTTAACTCATCTTGGTTTAGTTTCAGCATGTCAATATTTGCTAGGAAATCTTCCATTTCTTCCAGATTCTCAAACTTATTAGCATAAAGTTTTGAGAAGTATTTCTTATTATGTTCTGAATTTTTGTATTTTCTGTGGTGATGTTTCTATTCTCATCTCTGATTTTATTTGGGTGTATCCTTTTCTTTTTCTGATAAGTTTTTTTTAGTAATTTTTTTATTGTGAAAAATACAGTACAGAGGGGTTACATGAGCAAGGTAATGAGTACTTTTCTTGTCAAGCATTTTTGCCGCCTCCTTTGTTTCCCCTTACCATTCCTGCCCTCCTATCTCCCACCCCACTCCCCCTCCCACCCCTTCCACCCACCCCCTCACCAAAGTTGTAAAGTTCATTTTTCGATATAACATCTTGTACATCTCGTCGTTGCAATGGGTCCACCTGTATCTCGTCGTTGCAATGGGTCCACCTGTATCTCTATTTAAACAATTTTTTCCCTTCCCCTCCCCAAATTATACTATTGTGAAATACAGTAAAAACAGCGGTTATACCATGGGGGAGGGACATATAAAGCAACAAATGAATCATCTTATAAATATGTTAGAAAAAATTAGCAAGAAAGAAAAAATATTTGAGTCCTTATCTTCAGGCTCATATCACTTAACCTCAATTTGTCTGACCATTTCTGCTTGTCTCACACATATACTAGTTATTTGCTAAGGATCTGTAAATTTTGTTAATTTTTTCGAGGAGACCACTTTTTTTATTCTAATCCATTTAATTCTGATTTAATTTTAATTATTTGTTCCTATCTACTGGATTGAGGTTTAGCTTGTTTCTCTTTTTCAAGGAATTTCAGATGTCTCAATCAATTGTTGGGTTAAGATATCTCCTATTTGTTGATATAAGAACTCAGACCTAGGGCTGGGAAGGTGGCTCAGTGGTAGAGCGCTTGCCTTGAGCTGAAGAGCTGAGGGACAGCGCTCAGGCCCAGAGTTCAGGCCCCACGACCGGACCCAAAAAAAAAAAAAAAAACTCAGAGCTATAAACTTGCCTTTGAGTACTGCCTTTGCTTTGTCCCAGAGTAGAAGGTAATTTGCTCATTTTTGTTGAACATCATGAACATTTGAATTTCCTTTCTAATCCCTTCCATGAACCACTGGTAGTTCAACAATGTGTTGTTCAGCCTCCATGTGTTGCAGGACTTTCTTTGGTGGCTTTTGGTGTTGAGTTCTAATTTTATTCTCTTGTGGTCTGAGGGGATGCAGGGCATAATTTCAATGTTTCTGAATTTGGACAAATTTGCTTTGTGACATAAAATATGTGGTCTAGTTTGGAGAATGTTCTGTGTGGTGCTAAGAATCATATGTTTTCTGATGCTGCTGGGTGAAATATTCTGTAGATGTCTGTTAAATCTAGTTGGTATATGCAGTTGTTTAGATCTGAGGTTTCTCTGCTGCATTTTTGCTGGTTTGATCAAACCAGTGGGGATAGTGGTGTGTAAAATTCCAACAATATCTTTGGATCTATGTGAGATTTGAGGGAAAATAGTGTATCTTGGATAAATTTAGATGCTCTGTTATTTGGTATATAGATATTTACAATGGTAATATCCTCCTGAGGAGAGATCCCTTAATTAGTATGTAGAGACCTTCTTTATCTCTTCTCACTAATTTTAATTTGAAGTCTATTTTATCTGATATTCGGATTGCAACTCCCACCCATTTATGGAGGCCATTTGCTTGGTAGATTATATTGCAGCCTTTCACTTTTAGAATATGTTTGTTTTTCTGGCAAATGTGTGTCTCTTGAAGACAGCAGATAAAAGGATCTTGCTTATGATCAAATTATACAGTTTATGTTGCTTAATTGGAGAGTTAAGTCCATTAGTGTTGAGAGTTAGGACTGAGAGGTGTTTGGTAGTTCCTTCCATGTTATCCACCTTTTTTGGGGTTGTGACAACTGGGTTTGTCCTATGCTTCGTTGATTCTGTTTCGGCTCAGTTTCATGGCCTTTATTGTGCTCATTAGTTTATTATACTTAGTACATCTTTAAGTACCTTTTCTTTTTTTGGGGGGGGGTCCGGTTGTGAGGCTTGTACTCTGGGCCTGGGTGCTGTCCCTCAGCTCTTCAGCTCAAGGCTAGCGCTCTACCACTTGAGCCACAGCACCACTTCCGGCTTTTTTCTTTATGCTTATGTGGTGCTGAGGAATCCAATCCAGGGCCTCAGGCATGCAAGGCAAGCGCTCTACCATTGAGCCACCTTCCCAGCCCCATCTTTAAGTATCTTTTGTATAGTTGGTTTTGTGGAGATATGTTGCTTCAGTTTTTCTTTCCACTGGAAGTTTTTTATTTGACCTTCCATTATGAAAGAGTGTGTACCTGGGTACAGTATTCTTGGTTGATAGTTGTTTTACTTTAGGGCATGGCATACATCATTCCAGACTCTTCTTGCTTTTATGGTCTCTGCTGAAAAATCTGAAGTTATTCTTATTGGTTTCCCTTTATGGGTGATGGATCTATTCTCCTTGACAGTTTTAAGGATCCTTTCCTTGGACTGTATTGATCCTGTATGGATTATAATGTGACAGTGGGATGTCCTGTTCTGGTTTGGTCTATTTGGGGTTCTAAAAGCTTCTTGTATCTGAACAGGCCTATCTTTTTGCATGTGTGGGAAGTTCTCTGCTAGGATCCTGTTAAATTTCCTAAACAATCAATTTCTGTCTCTAGCTGTTCCTCTACACCCATTATCATCAGATTAGGCCTTCTGATGCTGTCTTCTAAATGTGAATAGATCTGTCATATTTCTTGGATTTGTCTTGAACAGTTGTATGCTCTTTCTGTATATCTAGGCTGTCTTCAATCCCTGAGATTCGATCTTCTGCATGGTCTAACCTACTGTCAAGACTTTCTACTTTGTTTTTTATTTCTTTTCCTTCTAATTTGTTGGCGTTAGTGTTTTCAAATTTTTTTTTTACATTTGTTTTAGATCTTCTTTGTTTTAGTACTTCTTTACTTCCTTAATTTGGTTTTTAGTGTTCATTTTCAAATCTCTTAATTGATTGGTTATGATTTCATTGGACTCCCTTTCCATCTGATGGGCTCCATTCTGCATCCCCTTTATGGACTCCCTGGATTCATTCAGCTCTCTGTTTGTGGATTTCATTTATGCTTCCGTAGATCTTTTTCTAGTCATCCTGCTCAAGCAATTCCTGTATTAATCTTTTTTTATGAAAATACTGTACAGAGAGTTTACAATTACATGAGCAAGGTAATGACTACATTTCTTATCAAACCTTGTTGCCTCTTCCTTTGTTTACCCTTCCCATCTCTTCCCATCTCCCCCTCTGCCCCCCCCGACCCCCTCTACACCAAAGTTGTAAAGTTCATTTTTTGACATAACGTCTTGTACATGTATGTCATTGTTTCAATTGGTATACCTGTATCCATATTTAACCAATTAGTTTTTTACCTTCCCCTCCACAAATTTTACCAACATCAAATACAGTGAAAACAGGATTTATACCGTGGGGGAGGGACATAAAAACAACAAAAATCATCTTATAAATATGCTAGAAACAATAGCAAGAAAGAAAAACCACTTGAGTCCTTATATTGGGATTCATTTCACCTAACATCAACTTATCTGACCGTTTCTGCTTGTCTCAGACATATACTAGTTATTGCAGATAAGGGAAAGCAAGGGACCTGTGTTTCTTTGAGCCTGGCTTACTTCACTTAATATAATTTTTTCCAAGTTTTTCCATTTCCTAACAAATGGGGCAATGTCATTCTTTCTGATGGAGGCATAGAATTCCATTGTGTATATATACCACATTTTCTTGATCCATTCATTCTACTGAGGGGCATCTGGGTTGGTTCCATATCTTAGCTATGGTAAATAATGTTGCAATAAACATAGTTGTGCTTTGATTAGCTTCCCTATGCTCATAGAATTCCTTTAGTGATGTTTGGTTACCCTCATCACACTCGAAATATTTCTGTATTAATCTTTAGTTAGCCTCATATACCTCCCTATCATGGTCACACAGAGTCCTTTGCATGCTTTCAAACTTTTCATTCAGCATGTTTACCAGTAGTGTTTGTAGAGCATTTTGGTAACTCTCTTCTGGATTATTCATTAACTGTTCTGTCAGCTGATTATCATGAGTGGGATTTGAGATACCTGGACATTCCATTTTTCCTGTGTTTCTCCGGCTTGTTCTACCTATTTGGTATTAAAGAAAATCCAATTTCACGCTTGAACACTATTTTAAGGCAAGCATCAACCAGAACCCTGTAATCTTACAGACTGATTGATGCAGTCAAAATGAGTACAGATACAATGTAGTTCAACAGATGCAATCAACTATGGACTAAGAAAGTTGAAGAGGGAGTCAGCAGAGCAGAAATTAATAGGTTTAGGGAGAATTGTTGGGAGAAAATTAGACGAGAGGAATGTGGAGAGGGAAAAAGAAAGAATTTAACCAAGCCCTAATTACATAGAGGAAACCGATAGAAAGAAAAAGGAGAGAGATAAACAAGAAAAATGGAAAAAAAACCTTTAAATTAAAAAAATGAAACATTTAAAATTATATAAGGAAATAATACTGATAGAAGAAGAGGATAAAAGAAGAGGAGGAGAGAGATAAAAGGAAGAATGAAAAATAAAAATTAAAAAAAACATAAATGAAACACTTAAAAATTATACACTTACACAGAAATAATACTACTATCAAATGGAATCAGATTACGAGTTTGTGAATCGAATAATCAATTTCTGTATTAATTATGCACACCAAGAAGGATAAGGTCTAATAATTGACTATGGGTATATATCTGGGGATGAGCAGAACAGCAATTAAGTCGTGCCTCCCCCCCAAGAAAAAGCCTGAAATGGAAAAGAGTAAGAAGAGTTAAAAACACATACACACCTAAAATTAAAATTATGAACATGTTTTTAAATTAAATAATTAGGTAAAAAAAAAAGTTTTTCAATTTTTTTGGAGAGGGAGGAGATATTGTATCTCCCCTGTGGTCATAACCAGTCTGTTGGTGGAGTCTCTTGTTTGCTTGTGGTGATTGGTTTTCCTGTGGCTTGATTGATTTCTTAAGCAAGTTTGAGCAGGCAGGAAGAAACTCTGCCTTAACCAGGACTTTATGATCCTCCTCCCAGTCTAGCTCAGTGGGAGGGAGATCTGCTTTGAGTATCACAAAAGAGGGAGATGGCTGTTTCCTCTAGCTTGGAGTTGTTGTGATAAGGCTAAGTTGTGGGTAGGCTTGAAGCCTCTCAGCAATAAGTGGCTTTTCCCTGAGATGCTAGGTCCTGAAATACAGATACCAGCTTGGAGCCATTCTCAGGATTTATGTTTACTGAGTTTCAATTGTTTTTCTTTTACCCATCCTGTTTCTGGGTCTACTGCCTAATCCTCAGGGGGAAGGGGCAGCCTCTGACTCTGTTCACCCAGTGAAGAAGTCACTCCTCCTTGGGTGGAGCTTCCTTTGCCTGGGAAGGGTAACTTTCTACTGGGTGGTCACTCACTGTTCTTAATTTTGTCAGATATACACTGGATTCTTGACAGTATTCTCTCCCAGTTTTCCTCTTCACTAGTCTATGCATTTCTCCATGACTATTTCCCATCCCTTTCAAATGCTGGCTTCTAGGTATTTCATTTTTCTGAACTTTGCCTTTGCCTTTCTCAGGAATTACACTGAGTTCTCCCTTGACTCCACCATATATCAGTATATTAGCTAATTTGTATACATTTGTATACATTTGCATTCCATCAGTATACTTGGAAAGTAGTATAGAATAATGCATCCATGCTTACGTATTCTTATACTACCAAAATGTAACACCTGCACCATTATGGGCACACTTTCTTCCAGCCTCCTCTTCTGAAATTTAGAAATAACGGTACAATGAAATGGAAGTTAACTTAAAATTAAAACTATTAAACTTTTACTCAGTAATACTTCAAAGAATATATTTTATCTATCACATTTTTACTGTAATTCAAAAATGATAAAGCAGAATATTGGATTAGGAAACTCTAAACTAATCCATGGAAACAACAATATGAACAATACAATACAAAAATGAGAAACCCATGGTAAAAGGCTTATGGGAACTTAAGAAATCATATAAAGAAATACAGAAAGCAACTAAGTAAATGACTATCAGAAAAAAGTGCTTCACTGTAAATGTTTGGAAATTCCATTTATTTTTCTCACCTAGTTACAAAACCATCTCTGGTGTGTTATGGTATGAGTAGGCTCTTAGGGAATAATCTCCAAAATATTCATTGATAATTCTCCATCATGAAAAATTTAAATCAATTCTATTGCTTTGAAGAAACCCTTCTTATATAAATAGCTTCACAACATCACCAGGGTAGAAAACAGAATTAGTTGCTTTGACATAATTTTTAACAAATTCCAGTTGGCACTACCAATCTTTCTTTGCTAAGGGTAAAATGAATACCAATATTATGCATTCAGCACCTTAGAAATAATATTTCAAGTGAACCTAAAAGATACAAATATTATTTGAAGGTGTCTGTGAAAGAAAAAAATGACATGGTATTTTCAAAACCCAAAATTATTCTTGCTAAACTCAATCTAATTTAAAAATGGATAGTGTTACAAAACCCAAGAAGTTGGTAATGTGGCAGGAACTAACAAGTACCTCTCAGTCTTAACTCTGAATATTAATGGATTTAACTCTCCAATTAAGCGACATAGACTGTATAATTGGATCATAAGCAAGATCCTTCTATCTGTTGCCTTCAATAAACACACAAGGGAATAAAAATTGAATTCAACACCAAAGGAAATCCTGTAACACATGGCGTCTAAACAAAACACTTTTGACCCACCAGTGGATCATGGAAGAGTTTGGAAAGGAAATTCAATGTTCATGATATTTAACAAAAATAAACACACAAATTACCAGCTCCTCTGGAACACAGCAAAGGCAGTACTCAGAAACAAGTTTATAGCTCTGAGTACCTTCATTATCAAATTGGAGAGATCTGAAACCAACAATTTAATGAGGCAACTAAAGCTCTTTGAAAAAGAGCAACAAGCTAAACCCAAATCCAGCAGACAGAAACAAATAATTAAAATTAAATCAGAATTACAAGAAAGAGTCAAAAAAACTATAGAAAGATTCAACAAATTAGAGTTGGTTCTTCAAAAAATTAACAAAATTTACAGACCCTTAGCAAATCTTACCAGAGAAAAAAGAGAACACACAAACAAACAAAATCAGAGATGAGGATGGAAACATCACTACAGAAAAAAGCAAGATTCAGAAAATAATAATGAGATACTTCTCAAATCTTCATGCTAATAAGTTTGAAAATCTCAAAAACATGAATTAATTTCCAGCAAATATTGACATGCCCAAACTAAATCAAGATGATTCAAACCAACTTAACAGACCCATATCAAACATCAAAATAGAAACAACAATAAGAGACCTCCCACCCAAGAAAAGCCTAGGACGAGATGGATTTACAGCTGAATTCTAAAAGGTCTTCAAAGGAGAATTCACACCAATACTCCTCCAACTCTTCAATGAAAATGAAAACAAAAATTCACTACCAAACTCTTTGTATGAAACCATCATAAACCTCATCCCAAAACCAGGCAGGGATTCATCAAAGAAAGAGAACTATAGACACATTTCTTTGATGAACATTGATGTAAAATTTCTCAACAAAATTTTGTTCAATCGACTTCATCAACTCATCAAAAACATCATAAACCATAATCAAACAGTATTCATTTCAGGGATACAAAGCTGGTTCAATATATGCAAATCAATTAATATAATTCATCACATCAACAAGAGCAACAATAAGAACCACATGATTTTCTCAATAGATGCAGAATACATTTGACAAGATACAATACCCCATTACGATGACAGCCCTGGAAAAACTAGGAATCCATGGAACATTCCTCAATACAATATAGGCTGTGTATGACAAGTCTGAAGCCAACATTATACTTAATGGTGAAAATCTAAAACCATTTCCTCTAAATTCAGGAACAAGACAAGGATGTCTACTCTCTCCACTCCTCTTCAACTTAGTATTACAATGCCTAGCTACAGCAAAAAGAAAGGATACAAACATAAAGAGGATCCAAGTAGGAAAAGATGAAGTAAAACTCTTCCTTTTTGCAGATGACATGATCTTGTATTTAACGAACCCCATAGACTCTACTCCCAATTTACTTGAGCTGATTGGAAACTGGCAAAGTAGCAGGGTATGAAATTAACCCTCAGAAATCAAAGGCTTTCCTGTATGCCAATAATAAGAAGAGTGTGGTTTAAATTAGGAAAGCAACCCCATTTGTAATACCCCATAAAAAATAAAATATCAAGGAGTTAACTAAAGAGGTGAAGGCCCTCTATGACAAAAGCTTCAGAAACCTGAAGTAAGAAAATAAAGCAGAACTAAGCAAGTGGAAAAACCTCCCATGCTCCTGGATTGGGAGGATTAACATCGTGAAAACGGCAATACAGTGAAAGGCTATATACCAAAGGCTATATACAAATTCAATGAGATACCTATCGATATTCCAACCTCATTCTTCAATGAAACACAAAAAGCAATCCAAAAATTCATATGGAACAATAAAAGATCTAGGATATCAAAAACACTTCTTAGCAGAAAGAATAGCACTGGAGGAATATCAATTTCAAACACTACTACAATGTCATAATAATAAAAACGGCTTTGTAGAGGCACAAGAATAGACCTGAGGACCAATGAAATAGGACTGAAGAACCAGAAATGAACCCACAGAACTATAGCCACCTAATCTTTGACAAGGTAGACAAAAAATAGAATGGAAGAAAGACAGTAAATGGTGCTGACAAAATTGGTTAAACAACTCTATAAAACAAAGGCTACTTTCATATATATCCCCCTGCACCACAATCAACTCCAAATGGATCAAAGACCTTGAGGTCAAGGCAGACATCCTGAAAACATTACATGAAGGAATAGGAGAAACTCTAGGGCTCCTTCCACAGGCCGAAATTTTCTTAACAGAGTCCCAGCAACACAACAAATTAAAGAAAGTTTGGACAAATGGTATTGCATTAAACTGCAGCACATCTGCCTGGCAAAGGACATAGCTAGCAAGATCAAGAGAAAGCACAGGAACTGGGAGAAGGACTTTACTAGCCATAAAACAGACAAGGATCTAATATCTAAAATATACTTAGAACTAAACAAATTAAATCCCCCAACAACAAATCCTCAAGGAAACAACTGCCCGATAACTAAGTGGGCTAAAGACTTAAAGACAGACTTCTCTGAAGTAGAAATAAGAATGGCCATTAGACACATGAATAAATGGTTAACTTCTCTAACCATAAAAGATATGCAAATCAAGACAACATTGAGATTCCACCTCACCCCAGTTAGAATGGCTACAATCAAGAAATCTAGTAACAACACATGTTGTACATGTGGCCTAAAGGGAACCCTACTGCACTGTTGTTGGGAGTGTAAACTTGTTCAACCACTTTGGAAAGCAGTATGGAGGTTCCTCAGAAGACTCCACATAGGGCTCCTCTATGACCCAGCAATCCCTATTTTGGCCATTTGCCCAAAAGATCTCAAACAAGGTCATACCGAAGATGCCATCACAACTATGTTTATCATAGCATTATTCATCATAGCTAAGATATCGAACCAACCCAGATGCCCCTCAGAAGATGAATGGATCAAGAAAATGATGTGATACACACACACACACACACACACACACACACACACACACACACACACATATACACACAGTGGAATTCTGTGCCTCCATCAGAAAGAATGACATCGCACCACTTGTTAGGAAATAGGAAGTCTTAGAAAAAATTATACAATGTGAAGTAAATCAGGCCCAAAAAACATAGGTCCCAGGTTTCTCTTATTTTCAATAACTAGTATATATCTAGGAAAAGCAGAAAAGGGCAAATGCTATGTACATATTACCATAAAGTTGATGATAAGTGAAATGAACCCCGAGACAGGGACACCAATGGATTTTCTCTTTTTTTCTATTGTTTTTAACATCCTTAAAATGCACTGTGATTCTCTTGTTCTTTTGTATGTTCTTCCCTCATGGTATAACTCCTGTTTTCACTGTATCTGATTCAGGTGTCCTTTATCTTGTATATACATTTTTATAATTTGGGGAGGGGAAAGTATATAACAAAATGCTTAAATAAAGACACAGGTAGACCCATTGTAACAATTAGATGTACAAGACACTCTTTTGAAAACAAACTTTACAATTTTGGAGGGAAGAGTTGGGGAGGTAGAGAGGTAAGGGATTGTAGGGGAAAAACAAAGGAGGAGGTAACAATACTCAATAGGAACCATACTCATTACCCGACTCATGTAACTGTAACCCCTCTGTACAGTATTTTTACAATAGAAATATATATGGAAAAATGAGTAGTGTTTGAGGGGAGTATATATTCCATGTCATGTACATAGGCTCAGCTATTTAATAAAATGAAATATGATGACCTTATGGAAAACAACAACATGCTGATCCATCACAATTGGAGCTGAATGCATTATTTTTCTTTTTTTAATTAAAAATGATTGCCCTTGAATGAATGTATAGGCTCACATATCTTTCTGAACTATTACCTAAGCAATAGCCATGATCCACAATCTCTCTATATATGAAGATGCCACTAGTCTGCTGCTGCTTCTTTAATGAAATTCATTGAGATTTTAGGTAAGATTTTCAACGTTATCATGCAAAATGATCTTAGAGAATTTAGCATATTACCTGTCATTACTGACACCAAATAATGCAAATTAGCTAGATAGATCTTAGGTTGAATTTCTTTTTGAAAAATTTTTAATACTTCCTTGAGTCAATATCTTTTCGGAGATCAATCTATTTAATCCATTATTATCCTTAAATTGACTTATGAAGAATTCATTGGTTGTTTAAAGGACTAGTCATACAGCTAACGTGGGCAGGAGGTTGTAAGTAAAGAAAAAATACAGATAGTCAAGTAATCAAAATACTTTTAAGAGTCTCACTATTCCACTGTGGTGACAAGATTCTTTTTTAATTATCTTTATGTAGTTATATAACGCAGTTTTAGTTCAACATGTAAGTTTGTGAATGCAATGCATTTTGATCTGTAAAACCCCTTTCCACAACCCTCCTCCAATTCTTGGTACCTCCTGAGTAAACTTACCAAACTGACATCTTCAAAGTTCTTCCAAAATCTAGCCTGACAAAATTGGCCCCTTCAGAGTTCCATCTTTCTCTGCCTGAGATTCGGACCTTCAGGTCTATTCAATCAGAACTCACCCATGCACATAAACTCATCTTTTCCATTTCCTTTGTTTTCTTAAATTGTGAATAGACAATGAATGATGAAGATGGAGTATACATTCATGAAACTGAAGGGTATAAACCACTATATATCACAGTTTATTTATTATAAGGAGTTTATTTCCAAGATATTCTTAATTATTGATAAACTTCAGGACAATTACACATAAATCATACGAACTTAAAATAATTTAGCATAGTTACCAACACTGTTATAAAACCAAATTCTAATTTATTTTTCCCTTTAATTTGATTGTTTTCAATTATTATGAACTATATCAATATAGTTTTCTTCAACATTCTGCATCTTTTAATGATTATTCCCACCACAAATACCTACATATAGCAATATTAAGATTCTAATATCCCACTTAATGTGATTTTTATCTCAAACCACAAATACCTACATACAGCAATATTAAGATTCTAATATCCCACTTAATGTGATTTTTATCTCAAATTAAGTAGTATTTGCCTTAATTCTACCTCATGCTGATATCTCATGCTAAAGTATTGTTGCTAATGTCAGCGTATACTTTATCTTGTCCCATGTATTTTAGAGGATCTTCTATATATTTTAAAATCCAGTCATTGTTAAAATGAGTAATCCTCCAAGTTTCCTTAGCTGAAAATAAATATTAAATTTTGTAATTCTTAGCTTCAATATGAATATGCAATTTTACATTGATGCTTTCTTAGTTCTACAGGCAGCATCTGGGAAATATGATCTTGCAGTTTAATTTCTTGGTAAATTTTAATAGTACGGTTATCTCATATTTCCTTGTACATGAAAATTACCAGAAGATTCTGATTTCTATTAATATGATTGCTCAAAATAAGTTACAAACAAGAATCAGTGTTACCTTGACTCTTTGAGCTATTGAGGCCAATATACATCTCTTGTGGAATTGTGGAATATGATAAAGGAAAGGTATATGCATGCATTAATTTCCTCAGAATTTTGTAACAAATCACCAAAAAATTTCATATAAAATAGAAATGTGTTCTCTTAAGTTCTGGAGCTAGTGGTCTGCAATTAAGGTAATGGAAGGACTTCTTTTAACCTTCCCTGCCTCTACCTAGTTTTTGAACTAACTCATTTCAATGTAACTAGTTGCATCTATAACATTCTATGAGTATGAGAGAGAATGTGATGGTTGGTTTTGTGTATCATCTTGGCTAGGCCACTATTTAACCACAGATTTGATTGAATACTATTGATTGAGTGGATGTTTGACCATTAGATTATGAGTCAAATAAATTTCCCTCTGTTATGATTTAATAAAACAAAGACTGGTGTCTCTTTAAGAAAGAAGGAATTCTAACAGATTTTTGCCTTTGACCTCAGACTACGATCTCTCCCTAATATTCCAATATCTACTCTGCAGATAGCCATTTAACTTTTACTTCTATAATCATGTATGTTAAATCTTTAAACTTCTATATTAAAGTAATATTAAATTTCACATAAAATCGCACTGTTTATAGCTTCTGTTTGTTCTAATATCATGTAAAACTTCAACTAATATATATTTTTGTATTGAGGTAATGCTATTATGAATTTCTCAAAATATAGACATGCCTTTGTAATTGAGTAATAGATAGAAGCTAGCATATATTTGAGATGCACATTGGGAAAAGCCTAGATTTTTCTTCTTTTTTTCTTTTTTTTATTGTGAAAATACTGTGCAGAGGGTTTACAATTACATGGGCAAGATAATGAGAACATTTCTTATCAAGCATTGTAGCCTCCTTCTTTGTTTCCCCTTCCCATCCCATCTTCCCCAGTCCCCCCAATACTCCCCCCTTCCACCCACCAAACTTGTAAAGTTCGTTTTCGACATAACGACTTGTATATCTCATTGTTGCAATGGGTTCACCTGTATCCCTATTTAAACTATTTGTTTTTCCCCTTACCCTCCACAACTTGTAACAACATCAAATACAGTGAAAGCAGGGGTTATACTGTAGGGGAGGGACATACAAAGCAACAAAGAAATAATCTTATAAATGTGTTAGAAACAATCGCATGAAAGAAAAAAAAACTTTTGAAGATATACCTTAGGGTTCATTTCCCCAACATCAACTTATCTGAACTTTTCTGCTTGACTCAGACATATACTAAATACTGCAAATAAAGAAAAGCATGGGACCTATGTTTCTTTAAGCCTGGCTTACTTCACTTAATATAATTTTTTCCACACCTTTCCATTTCCTAACAAATGGGGCAATGTCATTCTTTCTGATGGAGGCATAGAATTCCATTGTGTATACATACCACATTTTCTTGATCCATTCATTTACTGAGGGACATCTGGGTTGGTTCCATATCTTAGCTATAGTAAATAATGCTACAATAAAAATAGTTGTGCTGGTAGCTTTAGTGTGGTCTTGTTTGTAAACATTTGGGTAAATGCCCAAAAGTGGGATTGCTGGGTCATAGGGGAGCTCTATGTGGAGTCTTTTGAGGAACCTCCATACTGCTTTCCAAAGTGGTGGAAAAAGTTTACACTCCCATCAACAATGCAGTAGGGTTCCCTTCTGTCCACATCCACTCCAGCATCTGTTGTTATTAGAGTTCTTGGTTTTAGCCATTCTAACTGGGGTGAGGTGGGATCTCAATGTTGTTTCGATTTGCATTTCTTTTATGGCTAGGGAGGTTGCGCATTTCTTCATGTATCTATTGGCCATCCTTCTTTCCTCTTCAGAGAAGTTTCTCTTTAAGACTTTAGCCCATTTATTTATTGGGCAGTTCTTTCTTTGAAGATTTGTTGTTGGGGGATTTAATTTTTTGATTTCCAGGTATATTTTAGATATGAGACCCTTGCCCGTTGTATGGTTAATGAAGATCTTCTCTCAATCCATGGGCTTTCTATTGATCTTGCTAGCTATGTCCTTTGCCATGCAGAAGTTCTGAAATTTCATGCAATCCCATTTGTCCAACCTTTCATTTGTTTTGTTTGTGGGTCTCTATTAAGAAAATTTTGGCCTGTGCCAAGGAGATCTAGGGTTTCTTCTATTCCATCCTGTAATGTTTTCAGAGCGTCTGATTTGACTCCGAGGTCTTTGATCCATTTGGAGTTGATTCTGGTGCAGGGTGATATATATGGATCTAGCTTTAGTTTTCTACATGTAGTTAACCAATTTTGCCAGCACCATTTATTGAAGAGGCTGTCTTTCTTCCATTCTATTTTTTTAGCTCCCTTATCGAAGATTAGATGGCTATAGGTCTGTAGGTTCATTTCTGCGTTTTCAGTTCTATTCCATTGGTCCTAAGGTCTGTTCTTGTGCCAGTACCAACCTGTTTTGATTACTATGGCTTTATAGTAGAGTTTGAAATTTGGAGTTGATATTCCTGCAGCAGAATTCTTTCAGTTGAGGATTGTTCTTGCTATTCGGGGTCTTTTATTGTTCCATATGAATTTTTGAATTGCCTCTTCTATTTCCTTGAAGAATGAGGTTGGAATTTTGATAGGTATCCCATTGAACTTGTAGATAGCCTTGGGAAGTATTGCCATTTTCATGATGTTGATCTTTCCAATACAGGAGCATGGGAGTTTTTGCCATGTTCTAAGTTCTGTTTTGATTTCCTTTTTCAAGCTTTTCAAGTTTTCATCATAGAGGTCCTTCACTTCTTTGGTTAAGTTAATTCCTAGGTATTTTATTTTTTGTGGGGCTATTACAAATGGAGTTGCTTTCCTAATTTCAGCCACACTTTTCTCATTGTTGGCATACAGAAAAGCTATTGATTTTTGAGGGTTAATTTTATAACCTGCTACTTTGCCAAAGTTTTGAATCAGTTTGAGTACTTTGGGAATGGAGTCTATGGGATTCTTTAAATACAAGATCATGTCATCTGCAAAGAGGGACAGTTTTACTTCTTCTTTCCCTATTTGGATACCCTTTATGTTTGCATCTTTTCTTATTGCTATAGCTAGGCATTCTAATAATATATTGAAGAGAAGTGGAGAGAGTGAACATCCTTGTCTTGCTCCTGAGTTAAGAGGAAATGGCTTTAGTTTTTCACCATTAAGTATAATGCTGGCTGTCAGTTTGTCAAATACAGCCTTTATTATAGTGAGGAATGTTGCATGGATTCCTAATTTTTCCAAAACCTTCATCATAAAGGGGTGTTGGATCTTGTCGAATGCTTTTTCTGCATCCATTGAGATAACCATGTGGTTCTTATCCTTGCTCTTGTTGATGTGATGAATTGTATTAATTGATTTGTGTATATTGAACCAGTTTGGCATCCCTGAAATGAATCCTATTTGATCGTGATGTATGATTTTTTGGATGAATTCTTGAAGTCGATTGGCCAAAATTTTGTTGAGAAATTTTGCATCAATGTTCATCAAAGAAATGTGTCTATAGTTCTTTCTTTGACAAGTGCTGGATTGAGGTTTAGCTTGTTTCTTTTTTTCAAGGAATTTCTGATGTCTCATTAAATTGTTGGTTTCAGATTTCTCTAATTTGTTGATGTAAGAACACAGAACTATAAATTTGCCCCTGAGTACTGCCTTTGTTGTGTCCCAGAGGAGCTGGTAATTTGTGTGCTCATTTTTGTTGAATAGCATGAACATTTGAATTTCTTTTCTAATCTCTTCCATGACACACTCGTGATTGAGCAGCGTGTTGTTCAGCCTCCATGTGTTACAGGACTTTCTTTGGTGGCTTTTGGTGTTGAGTTCTAATTTTATTCCCTTTTGGTCAGATAGAATGCAAGGTATATCTTCGATGTTTCTGAATTTGGGCAAGTTTGCTTTGTGGCCTAAAATGTGGTCTATTTTAGAAAATGTTCCAGGTGCTACTGAGCAAAACATGTATTCTGACGCTGCTTGGTGAAATATTCTGTAGATGTCTATTAAATCTAGTTGATCTACGCAGATGTTTAGACCTGGGGTTTCTCTGTTGAGTTTTTGCCGAGTTGATCTATCTAGTGGGGAAAGTGGTGTGTTAAAATCCCCAACAATTAATTTCTTTGGATCTATGTGTGATTTGAAGGAAAGTAGTGTTTCTTGGATAAATTTGAGTGCTCCGTAGTTTGGGGAATAGATATTTAGAATTGTAGTATCCTCCTGAAGGTGAGATCCCTTAATTAGTATATAGGGACCTTCTTTATCTCTTCTCACTAATTTTAATTTGAAGTCTATTTTATCTGATATTAAGATTGCAACTCCCGCCTGTTTATGGGGGCGATTTACCTGGTAGATTTTGTTCCAGCCTTTCACATTGAAAATGTGTTTGTTTTTTGGGGCAAGATGTGACTCCTGAAGGCAGCATATAGAAGGATCTTGCTTTTTAATCTAACTGGACAATCTATGTTTTTGAATTGGAGAGTTAAGTCCGTTAATGTTGAGAGATAGGACTGAGAGGTATTTGGGAGGTCCTGCCATTTTATCCACCTTCTTGGGGGCTGCAGCTGCTAGGTTCCTTCTTTTGTTCTTGAATTCTCAGTTTGGGTGCGGTTTCTTGGCCTTTACTCTCATCTTGTTGGTTTTCTATGTGTAGGATATATTTAAGAATCTTTTGTGAAAACGGGGGTTACACTGTGGGGTAGGGACATACAAAGCAACAAAGAAATAATCTTATAAATGCGTTAGAAACACATGCATGAAAGAAAAAAACATTAAAATACATATTTGAGGGTTCGTTTTCCTAACATCACATTATCTGACTTTTTCCGCTTGACTCATACCTATACTAGATATTGCAAATAAGGGAAACCATGGGACCTATGTTTCTTTGGGCCTGGCTTACTTCACTTCATATAATTTTTTCCAAGCCTTTCCATTTCCTAACAAATGGGGCAATGTCATTCTTTCTGATGGAGGCATAGAATTCCATTGTGTATATATACCACATTTTCTTGATCCATTCATCTACTGAGGGGCATCTGGGTTGGTTCCATATCTTAGCTATGTTAAATAATGCTGCAATAAACATAGTTGTGCTGGTAGCTTTAGTGTGGTCTTTTTTGTAAACATTAGGGTAAATGCCCAAAAGTGGGATTGCTGGGTCATAGGGGAGTTCTTTGTGAAGTCTTTTGAGGAACTTCCATACTGCTTTCCAAAGTGGTTGAACAAGTTTACATTCCCACCAACAATGAAGTAAGGTTCCTTTCTGTCCACATCCCCCCCCCCCCCAGCATCTGTTGTTGTTAGAGTTCTTGATTTTTGCTGTTCTAACTGGAGTGAGGTGATATCTCAATGTTGTGTTGATTTGCATTTCTTTTATGGCTAGGGATGTTGAACATTTCTTCATGTGTCTATTGGCCATCCTTCTTTCTTCTTCAGAGAAGCTTCTCTTTAAATCTTTCGCCCATTTACTTATTGGGCAGTTGTTTCCTTGAGGATTTGTTGTTGGGTGGTTTAATTTTTTGAGTTCCAAGTATATTTTAGATATGAGACCCTTCTCCGTTGTATGGCTAGTAAAGATCTTCTCCCAATCCGTGGGCATTCTATTGATCTTGCTAGCTATGTCATTTGCCCTGCAGTAGCTCTGCAACCTTATGCAATCCCATTTGTCCAACCTTTCTTTGATTTGTTGTGTTTCCGGGTCTCTATTCAGAAAATTTCGGCCTGAGCCACAGTGTAACCCCCGCTTTCACTATATTTGATGTCAGTATAACATGTGGAGGAGATGGGGACAAACAAGTCGTTTAAGGATTCAGGTGGACCTGTTGCAACAATGAGAAGTACAAAATGTCATGTCAAAACCAGCTTTACAATGTCGGTGTGTGGGGGGGGGGAGGGAGGGTATGATTTGGTGGGGGGGAGGGGGGAGGCTGGGAAGGGAGGTCAAGGGTAAACAAAGGAGGAGGCTGCAATGCTTGGTAAGAAATGTATGCATTATCCTGCCCATGTAATTGTAACCCTTCTGTACAGTATGTTCTCAAATAAAATAAAATAAAATTAAAAAAAAAAAGAATCTTTTGTATGGCTGGTTTGGTCGAAATATATTGTTTCAATTTTTCTTTGCTATGGAAGGTTTTTATTTGGCCTTCAGTTATAAAGGATAGTTTAGCTGGGTACAGTATTCTTGGTTGATAGTGGTTTGTCTTTAAGGCATGGCATACATCATTCCAGGCTCTTCTTGCTTTGATTGTCTCTGCTGAGAAATCTGAGGTGATTCTAATTGGTTTCCCTTTATAGGTGATTGATCTTTTCTCTTTGACAGCTTTAAGGATCTTTTCCTTGGTCTCAATGGATCGTGTGTGGATTATAATGTGATGGTGGGATGTCCTATTCTGGTCTGGTGTATTTGGAGTTCTAAAAGCTTCTTGAATCTGAATAGGGTTATCTTTGTGCATGCTTGGGAAGTTCTCTGCTAGGATCCTGTTAAACAAATTTCCTAGACCATTAACGTCTGTTTCTAGGTGCTCCTCTACACCCATTATCCTTAGATTAGGCCTTCTGATGGTGTCTTCTAAGTGCTGAATAGATCTATCATATTTCTTGGATTTGTCTTGGATGGTTGTATGTTCTTTCTCTATAATATCTAGGCTGTCTTCAATCCCTGAGATTTGATCTTCTGTATGGACTAACCTGCTGTCAAGACTTTCTACTTTGTTTTTTATTTCTTTTCCTTCTAATTGGTCAGATTTGATGGCTTCAAATTCTTTGCTGAAGCTTTGTTTTAGATCTTGTATGAACTTCTTTACTTCCTTAATTTGGTGTTCAGTGTTTATTCTCAAATCACTTAGCTTATTGGTTATGGTTTCCTTGGACTCCCATTCCTTCTGTTGGGTTCCATTCAGCATTCCCTTTGTGGTCTCCCTGACTTCCTTGAGCTCTTTTTTAATGGATTCCATGAATGTCTTTAGTGATCTTTGTGTATTCTCATCCTGCTCTCTCAATTCCTGTATTACTCTTTGATTAGCTTCCTCACATTCACACAATTCCTGTAGTTCTCTTTGAGTGTTCTCAGCCTGCTCACTCCATTCCTGCCTTTCTCTTTGAGTGTTGTCAAGCTAGTCACACAATTCCTGTATCAGTTTTTGAGTAGCTTCCTCACACTCATGATATTCCTGTATTAAGCTTTGGTTTGCCTCCTCTCTCTCCCTATCATGCTCATACAGAGTCCTTTGTACATTTTCATTCTTTTCATTTACCATGTTTACCAGCTATGTTTGTAGAGCTATTTGGGAACTCTCTTCTAGATTATTCATTATCAGTTCTGACCCCTGATTATCCTGAGTGGGAGTTCAGATATGCGGACTTATAAATTTTCTTGTGTTTTTCCAGCTTCCTCTGTCAATTTGGGATGAAAATAACACCAATTTTGTGCTAGAACACTATCTTAAGGCAAACATCAACCAAAGTCTGTAGTTGCATAGTCAAAAGTCTGCAGATTCAATCTAGTTCAACAGATATATCTATACAACTTTAAACAACTATATATTAATGGGCTACGAACTGCAAAGAATTTGGCAAACTAGAAATTATTAGGTTTAAGGAGAGATGTGGGTAAAAATAGGAATAGAGGGATGTGGGAAGGCACAGGGAGAGTTAACTTAACAAATCCGAATGACAAAGCGGGAAGTAGGTTGGATAGAATGAAAGTAGAGAGAGAAAAAATAGAAGAAAGAGAGAGAGAAAAAAAGAGACAAGAAAAAATAGAAAAGCAAAAATGAAAAATGAAAAAGTGAATGCTTAAAATTATGCAAATTTGAAAATGAAATGTTCACAGAAGAACGTGAATATAATTAGAGAAGGGGAGGGATATAAAGGAGACGTGAAAACTTAAAAATAAAAATGCTTCAAATATTATATAGGTATAAAGAGGTAGTACTGCTATTAAGGAATTTAAATCTAAAAGGTTTTGAATTGTGTAATAAATTTCCTGGGTCATGTCTGGTCTGTGAACTGCAGGATGAAGATGTCTGCTCCTTCTCGGTTCTTGCTGGTGTTGAGTGGAATCTGCTCACCCGCCGCGTCTGGCTCCTTCATCCTGGACTCTCTGTATTGCAGGTATGGTGACTATGGCCACCGCCGCTGCAGCCACTGTGGCTGCTGGCAAATGCTCAGATCTGTCTCCTTTCCTGGATTTTCCCTCTCTGGTCTAATTCTTTGTACTGTGATGGTACACTTGGTGTGCTTCTCTGGCTTAGGACTGTTCACTGGAACACTAAAACTGCTTTCTATGTGAGAGCTTGTATAGCCTCCAGCTTCTCCTCCGCCATCTTCCCGGAACCTGACCTAGATTTTTTTTTCTTGAAATGTATTTTAAACCTTTCTTTTGAGAGAGTTTTGCTAAATGATCCCAGGCTGTCAATGAATGCATGACTCTCTTGTTTGAGCATCAGAAGTGTTGGAATTACAGACTTGCACCATCACACCATGCTGTATATTGTTTTAAGAATAGTCCTCTCACAATATGAATGCGGGAAGTAATTCTCTTGAGATCTCAAATAGAAATAAAAACATGCTATCGAAATTGGAAAAAAGACAATCCTTATTCAATTATACTAGATGATTTGTGTTCTCTCATTTGTGAAAAGTAGAAATTGCATGTAACAAACTTGAATATTTACATTACAGAGGGTATCTAAGCAAAGTATAAGAAATGTGGCCTAAATTTCTTTTGTTGCTGACAGAAAAATGAAAAATGAGGTGATAATGGAAGAAAAAATTATTAAGTAAAAAAGACCCAGAATTTTCTGACTTGAAGAATCCTCACCATACTCATTTTATAAAAATTGAGAAAGTGTATTCTAGAGAGAGCACAAAGGTATGACTAGACGACCACTCATTAAAGACCAATCTGCAAATCATAGGCATTTTATCAAACATATCAGCAGGAGCCAATAACAAAATGTGGTTATCTCTTCAGAAAGATGGCCAGCTCAGACTAAACAATACAGAAATAAGGTAAGATGAAAAAGACTAGTAAAACTTCTAATATTCTATAGTATGAGATAATAGAGCTATCCACTTCTTAGCACATATTATTTTACAAAAGAGGACTATGATTCCAATTTTTGGGGCCATTTTTTTAAATAAATCAGCAGTACTGACAAACCAACACAAGCCCAAAGCACACAGTTAATGACAAGGTCAAGGTTAACCTCTCAGTTTCAGGAAACATAGCTCTGTCTGTCCCCTGTTTCAGAAGGCAGACTAGTATCTTCCTCATTGCTTTGGAGGCAAAGCTACAACTCAGGAACTCAAGAGGTGATCCTACCTACTCACTAAGCTTAGAAAGCAGAGCTGCCATACTTACTGTTAAAGACTAAGCAGAACAGGGAGTGTGACAGTATTTACTGTGTAAATACTATGTCGTTTTGGGCCTTTAAGCCCTTTTATGTGCATACCAGAGTAAAAGTACTAAGGATCCAGACTTAATTAACTTTGCCTGGCTTATCTTCAAAATCCATTTCCTTATATTCCATTCTGAAACACATGTTTATATAAAATAAGGGATTACTTTTTTCTTTTATTTTGTTAATTTTATGCATTAAACATTTATCCTTCACCTAAGTCTCCTTTCAACCTCGAGAAACTTGTGGTGAAAATATCCCACAATCTGTCAAACTCTCCTAGTAAAATTGAATTCCCTACTCCAATCATCCCTTGTCTTATTCCCCACAACCCATGCCTGAATATAAATACACTTTTCTCATTCTCTCAAGGTTACTTGATTTTACTATTCCCTGATTTAAATTATTCTTATAAAAGTAAGTGTGTTTATTTATAAGTATAGATTAGTGAACAGAGTACAGTTAAATGTTCTTGCTAAAATAAAAGTTTTGTAGAGTATACTTGTGATTTTAGGAACATGAAGAAGATGGGATCCTCTTCCTAAATTTTCTCTTTCCACTTATTTGCCAGCATAGAAAAATTGGAGAAATAGAAACTTTTAGACCCAGTTTATGAAATTATTAATGGTTTTAGATAAAAATAAGATGGCACTATCAATAATTATACTTGATATAAGATTACATATTCTTAAACCATTTCCTCTAAACTCAGGAACAGCCAAGGATGTCTGCTCTCTCCACTCCTCTTCAACTTGTATTACAATGCCTAGCTACAGCAATAAGACAAGATGCAAACATAAAGGGGATCCAAATAGGGAAAGATGAAGTAAAACTCTCCCTCTTTGCAGATGACATGATCTTGTATTTAAAGAATCCCATAGACTCCACTCCCAAATTACTTGAGCTGATTCGAAACTTTGGCAAAGTAGTAGGTATAAAATTAACCCTCAAAAATCAATGGCTTTAAGCCTGCCCGTGGCTCATGCCTGTAATCCTAGCTACTCAGGAGGCTGAGGTCTGAGGATTGTGGTTCAAAGCCAGCACGGGCAGGAAAGTCCTGGAGACTCTTATCCTCAATAAACCACTAGAAAACTGGAAGTAGCTCTGTGGCTTAAGCTGTAGAGCACTTGCCTTGAGCAGAAGACCTGAGGGACAATGCCCAGGCCCAGAGTTCAAGCCCCATGTACGACAAAAAAAAAAAAAAAAAATCAATGGCTTTTCTGTATGCCAACAATGAGAAGAGTGCAGTTGACATCAGCAAAACAACTCTTTTGGAATAGCCCTGTAAAAATTAAAATACTTAGGAGTTAACTAAAGAAGTGAAGGACCTCTAGGATGAAAACTTTAAAAACCTGAAAAAGGAAATCAAAGCAGAACTTAGGAAGTGGAAAAATCTCCCACGGTCCTGGATTGGAAGGATCAACATCGTGAAAATGGTAGTCCCTCCAAAGGCTATCTTCAAATTCAATGTGATACCTATAGATATTCCAACCTCATTCTTCAATGAAATAGAAGAAGCAATCTAAAAATTCATATGGAATAATAAAAGACCCGAATAGCAAAAATGATCCTTAACAGAAAGAATAGAAAAAACCTTAGGTCTCCTTGGCACAGGCCAAATTTTTCTTAATAGAGACCCAGAAGCACAACAAACAAAGGTTAGTCAAATGGAATTGCATGAAACTGCGGAGCTTTTTGTACAGCAAAGGATATAGCTAGCAAGATTAATAGAAAGCCCACAGATTAGGAGAGGATCTTCACTACCCATACAATGGACAAGGGTCTCATATCTAAGATATGCTTGGAACTCAAAAAATTAAATCCCCCAACAACAAATCCTCAAAGAAACAACTGCTCGATAAATAAGTGAGCTAAAGACTTAGAGAAACTTCTCTGAAGAGGAAATAAGAATGGCCAATGGACACATGAAGAAATGCTCAACTTCTCTAGCCATAAAAGAAATGTAAATCAAAACAACATTGAGATACCACCTCACCCCAGTAAGAATGGCTATAATCAAGAACTCTAATAACAACAGATGCTGGAGGTGATGTGGCCAGAAGGAACCCTACTACATTGTTGGTGGGAGTGTAAACTTGTACAACTACTTTGAAAAGTAGTATCTAGGTTCCTCAAAAGACTCCACATAGAGCTCCCCTATGACCCAGCAATCGCACCTTTGGACATTTACCCAAATGATCTAGAACAAGGTCATACCAAAGATACCATCACAACTATGTTTATCATAGCATTATTCACCATAGCTAAGCTACGGAACCAACCCAGTTGCTCCTCAGTAGATGAATGGATCGAGAAAATGCAATCTAGATGATAGATAGAGAGACAGACAGACAGACAGATAGATACATATATATACATACATACATACAGTGGAATTCTATGCCTCCATCAGAAAGAATAGCACCGTCCCATGTGTTAGGAAATGGAAAGACTTGGAAAAAATTGTATTAAATGAAGTAAGCCAGGCCCAAAGAAACATATTCCCATGGTTTCCCTTATTTGCAATAACTAGTATCTGTCTAGGACAAGCAGAAAAGGTCAAAAAGCTATGCAGATCTGACCATATAAGATGTTGCTAAGTGAAATGAAACCCAAGATAATGACACAAATATATTTTTTCTTTCTTGCTGTAGTTTTTAATTTATTTATAATGTATTATGTGATTTTCTTGTTTCTTAGTATGATCCTCCCCCACGGTATAACCCCTGTTTTCACTTTATTTGATTCCAGTGCCCTGCAACTTGTATATACACTTCTCTAATTTGGGTAAGGGAAGGGAAAAAACAAAATGCCTATATAGGTACAGGTTGACCCATTGTAACAATGAGATGTACAAGACAACTATGTTGAAAACGAACTTTACAACTTCAGGGGATGGGGGAGTAATGTAGTTGTGAAGATGGGAGAGAAGGAATGGGAGGGGAAAAACAGATGAGGGAACAATGATCAATAGGGAATGTACTCATTACCTTGCTCATGTAGCTGTAACCTCTCTGTACAATAAAAACGTACAAAAATAGATTACATATTCTAAGTATACAAAGTATCAAATAAAAATCCAAGTATTTGAAAAAACAATATATGGTTAATTACATTCGTTTTCATCTCTGTATGTAACTTGAAACAAATAATTAGTAGAGTTTTTCAGCTATGTATTTAAGAATTGTTCCAAAATAGATTTATGGGTCTTAGTTATTTTGGGCCTAGTTATGTGTAACAAAGTCATGCCATGGTGCTGGCTAAATTGGCCCACTACATAACGCTATGACCTATCTGATACACCACTTCAAGATTTATTTAAAAGGCAAACAAGTAGAAATTTGTATCCAAAAACACAACATAATTGAAATGATAATCATAAGATCCCATAGCCAATTCTTTCTGGTATATTAGAGTGATTATGTAAAAACAAAATTCTATCTAGTAACTAGCAAATAAAAATGAAAAATAGAGGACAAATGCACAAAGGGCAAATGCAAAACTACCAACATAAGTTGTTTTCATTTTCAAAAAGACATTTGAAATGAGGAAAATTAGAATGCTCTGAACTTTTTATTTCATGCTGAGAGTAGAAAGGACTAGTAACTCTGATTTGGCCTCAAATTTACCTTTTGCTTCATGAGCAATGATTTCCCTGCAATGTGAATATATTCATTAGATTTTCAATGCAAACTAAAACTGGAGAAAATGATGAAGTACTTAATGTGAAGCAGTGTTTTTCCACTTTCAATGAACATGCCCTTTAACTTTGGAAGTGAGAACATGCTCAAGTTCCAAACTAGTCCCAATCTACAGGAGCAGCCATCAGTTTGGCACAGAAAAAAGAAAAACATCTTTGACAACTAAATGAATGGAAACTGGGATAAAATGTATAATAAGATACCAGCATTTAACTTAAATTATCCATTTTTCCTATTTCTCATCATATTTTGGTCTTCAGAAATGTTTTGGTCTGATTTTCTCTTTTCATTTTACTGTCAGGTTTGTGTGTGTGTGTGTGTGTGTGTGTGTGTGTGTGTGTGTGTGTGTGTGCGCGCGCGCGCGCGTGTGCACGCGCGTGCATGCATGTGTGTGCAAATTAATCACTATAGTGGTTTCAAATTTTAATAATTTTATAAAAAACATTAATATATGGACTACCTAAACTTGCTCACAGAATGATCAACTAAGAACTATGTGCAGATCAAAATAACTGAAAACCTCAAAAGAAAGAAATAAGCCTGAGTCACTTGTAAATTACACAGAATTGAATTGAAAACTACAGTGAAAATGTAGGAGAAATATTCTTGTGTTGTCCTTTTCCAAACTTTGTCAAGTTGTCATCTTTACCCAAAGATGATTTATCAGTGCTTACTGTTTCTGGAGTGGGAAAAGAAAGCTAGAGAAGTTGACAGCTTGCTTCCCATTCTTAAATAATTCACAAGAAGCGTATTACATTCTCACTTCACAGAGGAGAGTGTAGAGGAAATGGATGAGTTATACCACCTGGGATCAGATAGAAACAAAAAGAAGTTCACAGAGACCAACATGTAAACTTTGGGGAAAAAAATATCAGTATACTTGCGCCTTTGTCCTGGGCTCTGTTGATATGGTGGCCATGGCAGCATACCATGGCCACTACACCAGCAAGTGCTTACATCTGTCTTCTTAACCAAGCTGCCTGAATTTTTCCTCTCTGGCCAAACACTCTGTACTATGATGGCACATTTGGTGTGACTCTCTAGCCTTGGAGTTTTCACTATAGCACTAAAACTTGTTTCTATGTGAGAGCTTGTTTAGCCCCCAGCTTCTCCTCCACCATCTTGCCACAATCTCCAGTTTTTGATTATTTTACATCCAGTCCCTGATCTTGTGTCACTGTAATTTTAAAGTTTCTCTTGGTCCTACTAAAAAATAGAAATGGTAATATATGAAGTCATCATTCTTCTTCACAGAATAGATAGAACATTGTCTCTTTAATGTAATCTGTTTTGACAGATTTCTAATTTCTAAAAAACAATATCTCTTGTATTAACTTGCTATTATGCTAGAACTCTTGCCTTTAGAAGTTCATTTTTGCCCTACTGATGTTTTATTTGTGAGACAAAAGCATCCTGTGCATAAAAACCTTATACACTATCTGAGTCTTCAGTGGGACAAATGGATGTGAGTAGTTTCCTGACATGTTGTAATCCAGCACAAGGGAAAAATTCATTCAGATACAAGTATTACAACTGAGAGCATCAATCTTGGGTATAGCTATTGGGTCCAAATCAGAATGAAAAATAAAATCACTAAAAAAATCTCTAAATAGGTATATTTTTTTGAAATACTCTTCTAATTTGTCATTATTTTGCTTGAAATTTGCAAATGAATATAAAGCTCTGTGGATTTCTAAAACAGGTAATATGTTGCTAGGACATAGTAGATATTCAAAAATATTTTCTCATGACTTCTTAAGAATGAAAGTGAAGGCTGGGAAGGTGGTTCAGTGGTAGAGTTCTTGTCTTGCATGCAAGAGGCCCTGGGTTCGATTCCTCAGCACCACATAAGCAGAAAAAGCTGAAAGTGGCACTGAGGGTCAAGTGGTAGAGCATGCACCTTGAGCTGAAGACCCAGTGTTCAGGCCAGCGACTGACAAAAAAAAAATTAATAAAAAGAATCAAAGTGAAGGAATGTAAATTATTGAATGAATATTTTAGTATGAATCCTGAGCTCCCAGTCACAGAAATTTGAAATAAATAATTTTCAATATTCTTGAAGGACAACTCAAATTTTATTCAGTATTACTGTATAATACTGTTGTTTCATTCAAATTTAGTTCTTGTTCATTGTACTTGAATGGTTGAAATCAATTGTAAAGGCCATACCAGCTATACATACTATTAAAAATGTTGATAAATCTAAACCCTAGTAGAGTAAAATGTTTATATTTCAACCTAACTTTAATGTAAACTCCAAGAATTTGCAAAGGGGTAATAAATGTGATTGTCTGACTTACCTAAGATTTTCATTATGCCATGACTCAGTATAATGCTTAGTTTATATTGTATAAAATGTTTTCTACTGTATTTCTTGTTTACAATATAAACATTTACAAAAGTAAACTGTAGAACATGACAGAAACAACTAAACTGTACTAAATCATTTTTGGCTATATGTTGAGGACCTTGTGTATGTTGTTTAGAAGTTATCCAAAGATTTATCCTGATTTTCACTCTTCGGCCTCACATTGACTATAAGAAAGCCATATTTACAACAATCTCTCTCCTATTATTACACACTGTGATTATGAGACACCAGATGTAGAGCTCCTTTCTCAACAGGCCATCAGTAAAAGAGGCAGGAAACACCCAGATACAGAATTTATTCATGACATTCACAAAATTATTTCTAGTTGGTTTCTGGATTATTTCCTTGACTGGATAAATGTAATACATTTTAGTTTATTTTTTAATAACTGCTGCTTTCTCCTTCCATTTATAATATTCATTCTTCTACATGCTTAGGCTTTGATACTATACTATTTCCTCAGTGTCTTTTTTTTGTTGGTCATGGGACCTGAACTCTGGACCTGGCCGCTGTCTCTCTGCAATTCATCTCAAGGCAAATGCTCTACCACTTGAGCCACAGCACCACTTCCGGCTTTTTCTGCTTATGTAGTACTGAGGAATCAAACCCAAGGCCTCATGTGAGGCAAGCACTCTACCACTGAGCCACCTTCCCAGCCCCCCACAGTGTCTTTATTTTAAGACACTACAGGGAAAGTAGGCAACAAAATGTCCTTTAGTACCATGTCTGTAGTCTATATGTGCTTTAACAAATTTGAATTGTTACCTTATTTGCTTGTGACATGAGTTTTTATACAAAAATTAGCATTAATTGCTACTTTCAGTCTATCAGGTTCTGCTTAATGGTTTGCTTTTTTTTGTTTTATCTTTTATATCATACATTGCATTGTATAAAATAAATGAGGAATGCATTGTAGACTAATGGAATTTCTGATAACATAAAAAAATAAGAAGAAGAAAAAAGCTGGAGCCAAGTCAAAAAATAATGTAATCAGAATTGGTGGTCAAGATGAAAGATTGCTGACAGACTTGTGTCATTATGAAACAAAAGTATAATTCAAGGTATATGGCTGCAATAAGCAGTTCATAAAAGCTAACCAAAGGACAAATAGCAAAAGGACAGATGTACAGCTAGGGAAACATGAATAATATTGAACAATAGATCTCTAAGAAATACCAGGATATAAAACCACCCTGTGGTTCTGTTCCTACCACTGTGCAGATCTGCTCTACCCTGTCCTTTCTTATTTTTTTTTTCTTCTGGCACAAGCTACACACATGGGTCACTTTACTAACAAAGCATCTGATTGAATGGTTGGATACGGGTCAGCAAGTTTTGTTAATGGGACAAACTGGTTCTAGTCTGGAGAGTTGTTGAGTAGGCCTGCACAGCATGAGTTGACAAAGATGTATCCCTCAAGAAATTTTTCATGTAAACTGTCAATTGAACCCCACACCTAGTCCTGGTACAAGGAGTAAGTTTAACCATATACTCCTCTATAGTTAGTGTAACTCCCTGAAGGCCACAGTCCAGCTAAGTCTAGCATAGGATATATATGGATATGTGATTCCTGAGAAATTTTTCACTGAGTTGGTAGACTAAAGGCTTCATGATTCACTGAAAAATTATGGGTGAATTAAGTCACTCTGAAACATCTAGATCCCTAACCCAAACACAAAAGCAGACAGATACAAAGATACTAGCAGAGTAGATTTGAGATTAGTTCTTTATCCTCAGACAAAGAAAGGATTTATGAGCCAGGTAGGCTCCTAGAATCTGATCTATCTACCCTCCAATCTCCAATGAACATATTAAAATAGTATCCTAGGTGGAAAAGGGAAAAACTTGCAACAGAAAAGTCAGAGAAAGCACTTGACTTTCTTAGCAGGGTAAAGAGTAGGCTTCAGGAGCAGTCAAGTGCCTTCTCTCATGGTCTGTACTTAGAGAAACCCTCTAAAAATCAACAACAGAACCTCATTTCATGTTATAGCCAAGATCTTCATGCTTGCTATCCATATTGTTAATATTTAAATCAATTGCTTTGGTTGGTTATCTATAGCTAAGGGACAGTGTGTGCTTCTCTTATGATGCTTTCAATCTTATAAAACAGACATCACCAAAAACATGTCATTAGTATAAGCAAAAGTTATGTAGAAAGATAGAATCACTAAAATATAGATAGACAACAGGTAGATGATAGACAGATAATAAAGATGAAAATATAGATAAAAGATTTACTAGGAAATTGTATCACATGATTATGTGTGCTGAGAAGTCCCACCATAAACTATCTGCAAAGTTGAAATCAGGGAATCCAACAGTGTGGCTCAGTCTCACTATGAAAGCCCAGAAATGGGAAAAGTGATGATCACAGTCTCTCCCCAACAGCAAAACTCTGAGAAACTGGGTTTTAAATCCCAAAGTCCCAAAAACTGAAGGCACTGTAATTCTTATGTTCAAGATCAAGAGAAGATAGTTGTGTTACCTCAAGAAGAGAGAAGCAAAGAATAAATGTGTGCAATTTCACTGCTTTTTTTGTTCTATCTAGGTCACCAACTGATTGTTTAGTGACTTTTTGTAAAGAGAGTGAATCTTAACCACTCACGCCACCAATTTATGCTCCAGTGTACTTCAGAAACACCTTCCATGAACATACTTAGAAATAAAGCTTTATTCAGCTGTCTAACTGTTCCTTAATCTGGAAAATTTGAGACTTAAAATTAACCACATAATTTTAATGTAAGTTAAACATGACAATTTTGGCCATCTCTTTAATACTTATCTCTAGCAAGGAGATCGAGTCACTCTGCTTCTCCATGATTCTTAAGTGGTGCTAAAGTATTGCAAATTCTAGTGGAAAGAAAAGAGATGGGAGTGTAAGTAAAGGAAGCTGAAATCAGGGAGTCATTATCTCTATATACAGAAATCTATGCAAGTACCCTTTATACTAGAAAAGTTACAATTTTTAACAAAGTAGTCAATGATTGGAGGACCAAGAAGTTGAGCTTATGAAATATTTATCTTTAAAAGGGGGCCTAATTTCATTTGTCATTCTACTGGAAAAGCTAATACATTATCTCTTTTATGTCTTTTAAAAAGTGCCTTTGGCCATTCTTTATCAATACGTAATTGTTTTTTGTATTTTCTGGCACCTATAATTATTCTATAAGAGTATATGTTGAAGTCTGATGAATGGAAACAGTAAGAAGAGGGGTTAATTCAAAAAGAGAAAGTTCAATATAGAAGTAGGATTTATCCTCTAGCTGGGTAATATCTGTTAACTTCTCTTACTTTTTTTGTTTTCTTCCATTTTATAAAGGCTTTCTGAAGTTGGTTTCAAGATTTCTAAGCCTTACCATACTAAAGAGGATTACTTCTCCAATCAGTGATATGTGTGTGATATATAAAATATATATGTATTGTGCATGGATGCACACATGCATACATGTATAAATATGCATGTGTGTATATGTACATACATGTATACATCCCAATATAGCCAATAAAATTTTATTTAATACAAAGTTAATTATCCAATATCACAAACTAGCTGCTCCAATAACTACAGTAATAGCTCTCATTTGTTGTTTATTGTATACCAAGCATTTAATGTAGATTATCTCAATCATCACAGTAATGCTATGAAATAGGTACCATTATAAACTCATCTTCTTATCATATTATAGTGATGCATGCAGAACGTGAACCCTAGAAAACACTGAATTATGTGAGGCTGATATCTTATAGGGGTTTGCCTTGGATGTGTGGAATGTAGTCATCTTAACACAAATCATCACCACACCTGAAGAAGTTTCAACTGTTTATGAATACAGGTTGAGCTTTTTCACATGAATATTAATATATCTTATTTTTCATATTTTTACTACATGAAAATACAATGCTTCAGAATATTGAAGCAGCCAAACAAAATATCACACATTCCGGAAAGTCTAGACCTCAAAGATTTTTTGTTGTTGTGGTTTTTTGGTCATGGGGCCTGAACTCTGGGCCTGGACACTGTTCCTGCGTTATTCACCTCAAGGCAAGTGCTCTACCACTTGAGCCAAAGCACCACTTTCAGCTTTTTCTGCTAATGTGGTGCTGAGGAATCAAACCCAGGGCCTCATGCATGAAAGTCAAGCACCGAACTACCTTCCCAGACATAAAAGATGTTTTTATGGTAATAAGGAATTTTCATTTAAAAAAAAAAGACTAAAATTGTAACAGAGTTACTGGCTTTTCTCTTGTGACTATAGCTGAGTCCCACCCATATGTCATATCTGAAATTCTACAGGGATTAAAAAAACTTGAAAAATTCCTATGGGACAGTAATTGCCTCTGTGTGTGTGTGTGTGTGTGTGTGTGTGTGTGTGTGTGTGCGCGCGCGCGCGAATGTACAGGAGCACTTTACACATCTGTGAAATGTCTTTTCTCTTGTTTTTTTTTTTTTTTAAAATATAAGATTTCAGAGATTAAATTCTAACATCTAGGAAAATGTGCATTTGGAATATGCTAGTGGTTCAGTGTCCAAGATCTATCTAATTTATATAGAATGCTCAATACTTTTCTAGAACATCTTTTTTATTTGTGTTTAAGTTATAACTGCTAACTTGGGCATTGGGTAACATGTATGAATGTTATAGCTAGAAGCAACATTGTAAATTCTTTTTTCTTAATTGTGAAAATACCATACACAGGGGTTACAATTACATGGGCAAGGTAATGAATACATTTTTTATCACGCATTGTTGTGTACTCCTTTGTTTCCCTTTCCCATCACTTCTCATCTCCTCCCCTTCCCGATCAACCCCTCTCAACCCCCTCACCCCACGAAATTTGTAAAGTTCGTTTTCCACATAACGTCTTGCACATCTCATTGTTGCAATGGGTCCACCTGTATCCCTATTTAAATGATTTGTTTTCTCCCTTCCCCTCCACAAATTATACCAACATCAAATACAGTGAAAACGGATTTACCGTGGGGGAGGGGCACACAAAGCAACAAAAAATCGTCTTATAAATATGTTAGAAACAATAGCAAAAAAGAAAAACCACTTGAGTCCTTATCTTGGGGTTCATTTCACCTAACATCAACTTATCTGACCATTTCTGCTTGTCTCAGACATATACTAGTTATTGCAAATAAAGGAAACCATGGGACCTATGTTTCTTTGGGCCTGGCTTACTTCACTTAATATAATTTTTCCAATTCTTTTCACTTCTTAACAAATGGGGCAATGTCATTCTTTCTGGTGGAGGCATAGAATTCCATTGTGTATAATGTATACCACATTTTCTTGATCCATTCATCTACTGAGAGGCATCTGGGTTGGTCCCATATCTTAGCAATGGTAAATAATGTCGCAATAAACATAGTTGTGTTGGTAGCTTTAATATGGTCCTTTTTGTGATCATTTGGGTAAATGTCCAAAAGTGGGATTGCTGGGTCATAGGGGAGCTCTATGTGGAGTCTTTTGAGGAACCTCCATACTACTTTCCAAAGTGATTGAACAAGTTTAGACTCCCAACAACAATGCAGTAGGGTTCCCTTCTGTCCACATCCCCTCCAGCAGCTGTTGTTCTTAGAATTCTTGATTATTGCCATTCTAACTGGGGTGAGGTAGTATCTCAATGTTGTTTTGATTTGCATTTCTTGTATGGCTAGGGAGGTTGAGCATTTCTTCATGTGTCTATTGGCCATCCTTCTTTCCTCTTCAGAGAAGTTTCTCTTTAAGTCTTTAGCCCACTTATTTATTGGGCAGTTGTTTTTTTGAGGATTTGTTGTTGGGGGGTTTAATTTTTTGAGTTCCAGGTATATTTTAGATATGAGACCCTTGTCCGTTGTATGGCTAGTGAAGATCTCCCAATCCATGGGCTTTCTATTGATCTTGCTAGCTATGTCCTTTGCCAAGCAGAAGCTCTGCAATTTCATTCAATACCATTTGTCGAACCTTTCTTTGATTTGTTCTGTTTCTGGGTCTCTTTTAAGAAAATTTTTCCTGTGCCAAGAAGACCTAGGGTTTCTCTTATCCCATACTGTAATGTTTTCAGAGTGTCTGCTTTGACTCCGAGGTCTTTGATCCATTTGGAGTTGATTCTCGTGCAGGGTGCTATATAAGGATCTAGCTTTAGTTTTCTACAAGTGATTAACCAATTTTGCCAGCATAATTTACTGTTGTAAATTCAAAGAAACTAAAATGTATCCTTCAGCATGTTTTCAGTTTGAATAGATATTTGAGTGATCCCCAAATTACCCAAAATTTCATATATAATTTTGTCTCTGTAGGACACAGAGGGAAATTAAAGAATGTGTGCTTAATTATTTCTACAGTGCTCATGAACATGCTAAAAATACTTCCTTGAAGCTTTAACATTTTTGTATGTTTATTAGCTTTAACAATAAAATGTCACTATTACTTCTTCCTCAATTATCTTCCCCTATATAGATAAAGTTTGTGAATAATTAGAAATATTAAACGACACAACAGAAACACAGTGGTTTCGAAAGGAAATAGCTAAGTTTTAACCTGAACAGAGCAATAATGAAGATGTTATCTTGGTATTTCATAACTATACTCAGCCCTAGCAATTTGTTTGACAATTTACTTGTCTAAGCCCATATTTAAAGTAGCTACCAAAAATCTATCTATCTGTATGTTTTCTGTCTATCGAGGACTATCTATATATCCACCCCTCTATCCTATTGTCCATTTATCCACCTGTCCACCCATCTGTACATCTGTCTGCTCATCAGTACAGCAACTATTTATCTAGTTATCTAGCTCTGTTCATCCATCCATTTGATCATCATCTATCTTTTTGTCTATCCATGCATTCAGTCATCCATTCATTTCTATGTATCCATTTATCTATCCATCTCACTGTCCATCTATTCATCTGAGTATTTATCTATCCATCCATCTGTCAATCAATCTCCATCTGTTTGTCGATTTATCCATCCATCTATCTCTCTTTGTCCATCCATTCATCTGTCTGTCTCTCCACCCAGCCATCCATCTCTTTGTGTGTCTATCTATCATCTACCAATCCACCCAACTATTCAGTTGGAACATGTTGTAACATCTTTTATATATCAAGAACTAAATGAAGAAGAAAGTACAAATGTTAAAGAAAACCCTCAAGGGGCTCATGACCTAGAAAGGAAGAGAAATACATGAAAGATCATGTAGAAAGATCAGCTTTCAATGGGAGATTGCAATGAAAAGCTTATACAAGGAGATTTATGGGAGTGCAGGCAAAGGTATAATACTAAGCTGAGAGTGAGATGGGCTATAAGAATCATGAAGATAATCATACATAAGACAGATGCTGATGGACAAAGTAGAGGAGATTGTTCAAGAGAAATGGCATTCTAGGCAGTGGAAGAAGGAGTGAAGTCTCAAAGATGAGAATACAGGTCAATATTTTTAATATGTAGACTTTATCTCTGTCTTGGTAATAAAGTTTGGGTATGGTGGTAATGAAAGCAGTAAAAATAGTGTAGTAAAAATGTTTGGAAGCATGAATATCAAGATATTTTCATCATAATCCAAACTTTTCTTATACTTTAGACCATTCATGGATTTAAAACATGCATGTCAATATTAGACTGCGATTGAAGATACCTATGAATACAATATATTGCCCTTTATTACCTCAAAAAATTATTTTACAGTTTTATCTGGACAATCTCTAAGACATATTCATTATGGAAAATACATATGGTTAAGTAATTCATACATGAAAAAGAGATTGTTAACATCTGTTTTACTTATCAAGCATTGTTTGCTTTGCCCCAAACATATTCAAACATACATACATCAGTTTTGAGCAATTAGTCACAGATGTGGACTTGGGAATAATTTGAAGGGTTTTTTTTCAGATAATGTGGTGAAGAAAATAACCAAAGTAGTTATAACTTGTACATAAGTTCTATATGACTCTGTTTGTAGGGATAAATGCATATCAGGCAATAAGTCAGGAAAGATATATATTATGCATAGCCATATCAAAAGGTAGTATTGATGTGTAGATTGTATTCCTAAAACATTAAAAATTATCCAATGTGAAAGAAATAGCTTAAAACAAAAAAATAACCACCTCACCCCAGTTAGAATGGCTAGAACCAAGAACTCAAATAACAATAGATGCTGGAGGGGATGTGGACAGAAGGGAACCCTACTGTATTTTTGATGGGAGTCTAAACTTGTTCAACCACTTTGGAAAGTAGTATGGAGGTTCCTCAAGACTCCACATAGAGCTCCCCTATGATCCAGCAATCCCACTTTTGGACATTTATCCAAATGATCACAAACAAGACCATACTAGAGCTATCAAAGCAACTATGTTTATCGCAGCATGGTTTACCATAGCTAAGATGTGGAATCAACCCAGATGCCCCTCAGTAGATGAATAGACCAAAAAAATGTGGTATATATACACAATGGAATTCTATGCCATTAGAAAGAATGACATTGCCCCATTTGTTAGGAAATGCAAAGACTTGGAAAAAATTATATTAAGTGAAGCAAGCCAGACCCAAAGAAACATAGGTCCCATGGTTTCCCTTATTTGCAATAACTAGTATATGTCTGAGACAAGCAGAAACAGTCAGATAAGTTGATGTTAGGTGAAATGAACCCCAAGATAAGGACTCAAGTGGTTTTTCTTTCTTGCTATTGTTTCTAACATATTTATAAGACGATTTTTTTGTTGCTTTGCATGCCCCTCCCCCACGGTATAATCCCTGTTTTCACTGCATTTGATGTTGGTATAATTTGTGGAGGGGAAGGGAGAAAACAAATCATTTAAATAGGGATAGAGGTGGACCCATTGCAACAATGAGATGTACAAGACGTTATGTAGAAGAAGGAGCTTTACAACTTTGGCAGAGGGGGGTAAAGGGGGGAAGGGGAGGAGGGGAGGGGGGCAGAGAGGAAGGGATGTAAGGGGAAACAAAGGAGTACACAACAATGCTTGATAAGAAATGTACTCATTACCTTGCCCATGTAATTGTAACCCCTCTGTATGGTATTTTCACTATTTAAAAAAAAAACCTCCCTGAACTTTACCCTTAAAATGTGCATTTCGGCTATAATCAAGAAATCTATTAACAACAAATGCTGGAGGTGATATGCCCAAAAGGGAACCCTACAGCATTGTTCCCTGGAGTGTAAATTTGTTCAACCACTCTGGAAAGCAGTATGTAGGTTCCTCCAAAGACTACACATAGAGATGCCATATGACCCAGCAATCCCACTTCTGGGAATTTACCCAAATGATCATACACAAGGCCATAATAAAGCTACCAGCACAAGTACGTTTATCACAGCATTATTCACCATAGCTAAGTTATGGAACCAACCCAGATGCCCCTCAGTAGATGAATGGATCAAGAGAATGTGACACACACACACACACACACACACACACACACACACACACACACACACACACATATGCAGGGCACATGAGCAGCAAAGATGCCCCTCAGTAGATGAATGGATCAAGAGAATGTGACACACACACACACACACACACACACACACACACACACACACACACACATATGCAGGGCACATGAGCAGCAAAGATGGTGCTGAGAGAGAGTAGAGTGGTTTGAGCCCAATTTACCTTATGTTCAGTGCTTAACCAGCTCATGAAAGCTTAGGTGCATGATAAGGTGTGACCTTGACAGTGATTGGTTCCTCTTCCTCCCCTAGCATGCCACCCACCCTTTTTGACTTTAAAAAGGGCTGCTCTCTGTTAGTAAAGGAGTTTTCTTCCTGCTTGATTTGGCTCCCCGCTGTGTCTGATTGTCTCCTGGGCTGAGGGAGGCTGGGGAATGGGTGAGGGCCACACTTACCTTTTCTCAGACCCTGTCCATCTTTCATGGGATGGAGGAAGACCCAACATCTGGTGCCCAACGTGGGGCTAGAAAGGAAGATGCCAGCTAAGGCTAAGTGGTCTCTCGGGGTAAGTGAAACCCTTAGTATGGGTAATGCTATATCACAGAAGGAGGAGGAGGCAACATTAGGCCTAGAAGGAGTACAGGAGGACTTGGGAAGTGAGAAGGAAAAGGAACGGGTCAAATTCGACCTAGAATGCACTGAAACATGCACAGTGGAAGTCAAAACGAGGGTGAAAGTTAGCCCCTCTGACTCAGGTGATCCTGATGGTCGTAGGCCCCCTCCCTATCCCCCCGATTGGAGGGGAGGTACGGTGCCCTATGAGACCTGCGAGAGAGACTTGCAAGACCCAGACCCCTACCCCCATGAAGGGGCTGAGGGCTGGGGAAGTAACCTACTCGCAGACCTACCCTGGAAAGGAAGGGCCACCAGAGAGCCCAGACTCTAGGCCACAGGATTCACTTCCCCAAGCGTATCCGGTCATTCTGGCACCAGGGGCTAACAGGCCCTTGGAATGGTATCCATGGGAAGCTAAGGATCTTAAAGAGCTCTGCAAGGCCATGGCGGAGGATGGCCCAAACTCTCCTTGGGCCCAGACCCTATTACAGGACATTGCTTATAACCCATGTGTTCCTAAGGACTGGCTGGATGTGGCCAAAGCTTTCCTCATCAGTTCTCAGTTTATTAAATGGTGTGCTTTCTTTAAGGAGGAATGCAGAGTGCGGGCGGAGTGCTCAACCCGCAATAGCTATTACTTATGCAAAGTTAGCAGTGACAGGGGAAGGGTACTCCACTGGCATCCAACAGGCTGCCATACTTGGCCTGTACCATGACCAGGTGAGGCAGGCAGGACTTGCCACATGGTACAAACTGGATGATTGGCCTACTTCCCCCATAGCAGGAGTGAGACAAAAACCGGGTGAGCATCTACCTGATTTCATAGACCGAGTCCAACAGAGCGTTCACCACAAGCTGCCGGCAGGGAACCTCCGAGATCAGTTTGTAAAGCTGCTGGTCTGGGAAAGGATGAATGCAGACCACCGCATGGCCTGCATGGGATTGAGAGAGAGTTCCCTGAGCAGATGGGTGGTGGCCTCACAGGATGTGGGAATGCAACAGCACCAGTCCCAATCACTAGCTTTAGCTTTACAGGCTCAGGCATCTACAATGACTGAGGCCATTACTAGGGCGCTGGCAGCCCAGGGCCAAGGAACCCCAAGACCATCGGGGAGAGGGAGTTGTTTTAAATGCGGGCAGGAGGGGCACCTTAAGAGGGACTGTTCACAACAATCCCCCGCCAACCAACGGGGGGGGGGGCAAGCTGCCCCCTACACCCTGTCCCAGGTGCAGGAAGGGATACCATTGGAAAAAGGATTGTCGATCCAGGTTTGATTTAGATGGGAAGACTTTAAACAAGGGGAGGGGCATCCTCCAGCCCTGTTAACTCAAGGAGGACCCTCCTCTGCTGTGAGGCACAGGCAGCCTCGTTGCAGGGTGACCTAGGCCCATTGGACCATCCCCCTGGTGGAAGGACTCCACCCTAAAATGAGTATTCTCATAGGCAGAAAGAGGTTTCACTATTTAACTGACACTGGGGCACATCGAACCATACTCAGAGAGGAGGAAGTGCCCTTGGACTGGAAGCTCGCACCTGGGCCCCTAATATTAGGGGTAGGGGGCAACTCCCAGTCCAAAGAGATGACTGCCCTTATGACATGGACTAGCCCAGATGGAGAACAGGGAAAGATAAGCCCTTTAGTGACAAAGAACCTCACTGCCAATTTGCTAGGCAAGACATGCTAAGACAAATGGATGCTGTGGTCAATACAGACCATCGAGCATCCTATGATGATATTCTGGATGGGGAAGAAGCACAAAGGCTTAATCAGGATCCAGAGGGAGATAAAGAAAGGAATTTTTTTTAACCTTCATAATTACAGAGAAGAACATAGGGGACCCGCTCAGGTACACCCCCAATCCTAATAGCCACTGCCCCCCAGTACCTGCCATTAGGTGGAAGCCTGGAAGCCCAATCTGGGTGGAGAAGTGGCCATTGACCAAACCTAAACTTGTAGCCCTCCAACTTCTGGTGGAGGAACAGAGAAATCTCTGGTATATTCACCATTCTGTAAGTCCTTGGAACACACCCGTATTTGTTATTCAAAAAGCCTCCCGGGGCTTGGCATATGCTCCAAGACCTACTGGTAAATGAAAGGATGGAGCTAGTAGGAACGTCCCTAAGAGGCATGCCCTGGACTCCTGCTATACCTTCAGAATATACCTTGGTTGTGATTAATATTAAAGATTGTTGTTTTTTTTTCTATCCCCCTGCATCCAGATAACTGTGAGAAGTTTGCTTTCTCTATACCTTCTCTTAATTTTTCCCAGCCTGATCGGACGTTTGAATGGACGGTGCTCTCACAGGGAATGGCCAACAGCCCGGCCTTTTGCCAACAATACTTGGACACACTTTTAGGGCCTGTGCTGGGTTCAGATACCTCCCTTGCCTATGCCTACATGGATGATATAATTCTGGGGCACCAAGACCCGAGCTACCTGGAGGGCCTTCTGGCCTAGGTTCTTGCCATATTAAAAAAGGGGGGTTTTACCATAGCCCTTAATAAAATTCAAAAGGTAGCTCCTTTTAAGGTGCTCGGGACCCACCTTACCTTGACTCAGGCCAGCCCCCTTAAGCCTTTGCTGGATATTCCAGCCTCTCTAACCTTAACCCAACTTCAGAGTCTTTTAGGGAAAATCAATTGGCTGTTGCCATGAATTTCTGTCCCTAAAGATAGTCTTGTGCCCTTATTTGCCCTGCTAAAATACAGGACGCCCCAAGAAGTTATTACAATTACAGACAGCCATAGGGCAATATTTTTGCAGTTCCAAAAAGCCCTGGATGGAGTTTCCCTAAAGAGGTATTCTATTCTTGAGCCCATTTCCCTCTGGTTGTTTGCAGGTGTCACATTAATTTCTGCAGTTTTATCTCAAAGCGGGGAGACATTAGAGTGGGTTCACACTCCCCTGGGGGGCACACCTCGGGTGTACTTTCAGGCAGACCAACTTGCCGATGCTATTGTCAAGGGACAGACCCAATCCCAAAGGCATTATGGCCTTGACCCTCACTCCATTGTTTTTCCTTTTCAGATGGCAGACGTTGAGTGGCTCACTCAAACCAATGCTCCTCTTGCTCTCTCCTTGGAGGTATTTCTATACCAAATTGACTGCCATTATGGGCCATCCAAATGAACTGTCACATTATGGCGACTTCCCCTCAAAATGCCATCTCTATTTTCTCTTATGCCTATTCCTGGCACCCTCCATGTTTTTACTGATGGTGGTAAAGCAGGCTCTGCATATGCAGCCTTTGAGGAGCAACAAAATACCCCAAGCCAACAAAGATTTCAACCGTGTCAAGGGTCAGCACAATATAAAAAAATGCTGGCCGCAATTATGGCCCTTCAGGACAACAAAAACCCTTTAATTTGTATTCTGATAGTCTGTATATGATTAACTTACTCCCTCATATTCCCCAGGCACATATGAAGCTGGATGAAAACCCTATTTCCCCTCTTATGGTTACCCTTAAGGGCCTATTAGAAGGGCGGGGAGCCCCTATCCATATTCAACATTTGAGAGGGCATTCAAAACTTCCTGGGTTTTTATCCCTAGGCAATAATTGGGTGGACCAGTTAGCTATTGGCCCACAAGCATTAATGTTACAAGAGGCTACCTGTTTGCATGATTTAACCGACATTAATTGGAGAGGTCTTCAGCATAGATTTACTCAGATTCCTGTACAGGACCTCTAAAGGATAGTACATACCTGTAAAACATGCCAGCCCTTCTTAAAAGTACCCCCATTACAACCACCAGGGGTAAATCCCAGAGGCCTTAAACCTAACGTCCTCTGGCAAATGGATGTTACTCATTTCCTAGCCTTTGGTAAGTTTAAATATATCTTTATCTCTATAGATACCTACTCAGGAGCATGCTGGGCCACAACACATACAGGAGAAAGAACTCAACATTCACAAGCACATTTTTCTTCAATGCTTTGCCACCTTGGGTCTACCAGCACAAGTTAAAACCAATAATGGACCCTGTTTTGTTAGTAAAGCAGTGTCAGAGTTTTTTGACAAATGGCATATTAATCATACTACAGGAATTCCCTATAATCCCCAAGGCCAAGCAATTATAGAAAGAAATCACCAATGTCTTAAGGAGCAATTATTAAAACAAAAAATGGGAGTTAACCCCCATATACTCTTACAGATAGCTTTGTTTACCATTAACATTTTAAATTTTTCAAAAGGGGCAACTGAATCCAGATTTCAGAAGCACCGGGGACAACTAAACCCTAAGCTCCAAGTGAAAGTCAGGTGGAAGGACCCCTTGCCACAACAATGGAGAGGACTTGACCCCCTAGTTACTATGGGCAGGGGATTTGGATGCGTTTTCCCCATAGGGGAGTCTGCTCCCATTTGGATCCCTGCCAGGAACCTTAAGTTTTTACCCATTTCCTCTGTACAGGAGGATGCCTAAGGATAAACTAACCAACAAGGAAAGAAAAACAGCTATGGTGGCCGAGGCTTGTGTTTAAAAGAGAAAAGTCAGAAAGATAACTACTAACCATCCCCAAGGGCAACCAGTCCTTGAGAAGCGCTTGTGTTCTCTAACAATTGTAGATTGTGATACTCCAGCTGTTGGCTGTCCTGACCCTCCCAGTCCTGGCAATGGCCCTATGGAATCTGCATCAACCTCAACAAGTGACCTGGGCAGTGATCATCGCTGGCAATGCAGAAATCGTCAATAGCTCCACAAGAGAAGCTGTCCCTTCGACCTGGTGGCCTGACTTTCATTTGATCACCGCCCTATGTCATTATGTATGGACTGGTTAATAATTATTTTAATGTTACCTGCTTTAATTGTTCTTTTACTAATTGCTTGTATAGCGGCATTGAATCCATACTTATTGTTAAACAACCACATTTTGTTATGCTTAGATCTTTTCCAACCCCACAGGCAACTAGTGGGATTAGAACAAGCCCCACCTCTGGACTCTGACAAAGACTGCTATCCCATCCTTGACTAATGTTAAAGGACTGGTAATGACATTTCCTGGCCTGGTAATGCTTTTGCTGATGGTTTTTCTATGCCTTTCTTGCATTACACATGCACTGCAAAACTCTTATGAGCTTAGCCAGCCAGTTACATAAGATCAAGCTCCAAATGAATGAATTTCCCCCCGAGAGGAATCACAGCCAGAGACCGGTAAGAGGGGGTGTCAGTCTGACCAACCTAAGACAGGGCCTTCAGCTTCGCTCTGAAGAAGTTCCGGATCACGGGTAAGGCAGACAAGGCGATCCACCCAACCTAAGACAGTCAGGTTCGCTTCTTTAAACAAAGATGGGGGAGATGATGTTGGGAGCCATTGGGAGATGACAGTAAAGCTCAAAGGTCATCCTGACCCCTGTGCTAAAAGGAACGTACAAGGAAATGGCTTACTTAAAAGACACCAGGTGCCCAGGAATTAATTGAACTGCTTCAAACATTTCTAACTGTGGTGGGACTGATGTTTATTATTGTGCTAGGTGGGGATGTGAGGTAACTGGGACAGGCTCTCGGATCATGCACAAAGGTCCTCCCTATCCTTGTCTGGTGAATCTCCACCCCAAGACTTGCCTCGAACCCCCTGCGTGGCCAATGCTATTCTTAACAATCCTGTTAAAATAACAAAAAAAGGAGGAATCTGCAGGGCACATGGGCAGCAAAGATGGTGCTGAGAGAGAGTAGAGTGGGCTGAGCCCAATTTACCTTATGTTCAGTGCGTAACCAGCCCGTGAAAGCTTAGGTACATGATAGGGTGTGACCTTGACAGTGATTAGTTCGTCTTCCTCCCCTACCATGCCACCCACCCATTTCGGCTTTAAAAAGGGCTGCTCTCTGTTAATAAAGGAGTTTTCTTCCTGCTTGATTTGGCTCCCCGCTGTGTCTGATTGTCTCCTGGGCTGAGGGAGGCTGGGGAATGGGTGAGCACCACACTTACCTTTCCTCGGACCCTGTCAGTCTTTCATGGGATGGACTAAGACTGCCCCCCCCCACACACACACTGGAATTCTATGCCTCCATCAGAAAGAAAGAAACTGTGCTATTTTTTAGGAAATGAAAAGACTCGGAAAAATTATAAATTGAAGTAAGCCAGACCCAAAGTAACATAGGTCCCATGGTTTCCCTTATTTGCAATAACTAGTATACGTCTAGGATAATCTTACCAGACAAGTAGAAAAGTTCAAAAGCTATGTACCTATGACCATATAAGATGCTAATCAAAATGAACCCCATGATATGGATACGAGTTTTTTTTTCTTGCTTGCTATTGTTTTTAATGTATTATGTGATTTTTTTTCTTTCTTTTGTATGTTCTTCACCCATGGTATAGGTCCTGTTGTCACTGTATTTCATTCTGGTGCCCTGAATCTTGTATATACCTGTTTCTAATTCGGGGAGTGGAAAGTAAATAACAAAATGCTCAAACAAGGATACAGGTTGACCCATTGTAACAATGACATGCAAGACTATGTTGAAGATGAACTTTATAACTTTAGTGGGGGGAGGAGTTGGGGAGGTGGGGAGAGAAAGGATAGTAGGGGAAAAACAAAGGAAAGGTACCAATGCTTGACAGGAAGTATACTCATTACCTTACTCATGTACTGTAAGCCCTCTGTACAGCATCTTTACAATAAAATATTGAAAAATTGTGCATTTCATTATTCATAAATTATATTTCATACTCATGAGAGATTATATGGAAAATGAAGTGTGAATCTTGTGAGGGAATCAGAGGGAAAAACAGGGAGAGAGTAAGGAAATGGGAGACATGGTTAAAAAAGAATTGTACTCATGTAAATGTAACCCCTGTATATCACCTGTACAATAAAAAATAAACATAAAAATAAAATTTCAATAGAATTACTTTAAAATTATACTTTAACATCCAAAAGACATAAATCTTAATGACATGATACACTACTAAACTTTTAATATAAATGTCTTATAAGGGTGATTTTTGGAATTGGGGCTATGTCTCAAGTGGCACAGCACCTGCCTAGAAAGATGCCCTGTGATCAAACCCCAATACCGTCAAAATTTAAAGAATGAGTCTGTATGCTTCCAAATACTAGGAAGAAACTACTAATATTTAGAGAACTGCTGTTATCAGTGGGATAGAATGCATTTGTTGTCATTTTTTCTATCCAAATATTTCTAACATGAACATTCAATACACTATAATGAAAATGGTTCAAGACCTATCTGTTGGGTATGAACTTTGGACTGGTTTTTGGTAAGCTGTTTAGCCAGGGACCATCAACAATACACTTCATTGATCCCTTAGTTCTCTGGATTCCTGAGATAAAGGAAAATGTAATAGCACATTATTACTGGAGCCTCAATGAAATATCTGTATGCATAAAACTTTGTTTTTCCCATTGGCTTGAGCCCCAGAAAATTGGATTTAGAAATTTAGGTCCCTCAGACTATCTTTTTATGCTTTGGTTCAAATAGCATTTCAAAAACTCACCCTTCCATCTGGTCTGTGTGTTATTAGCTCCCCTGCTCTTTCTACTGAAACATTCTTGGGTTAAGTATGTTCATTCATGAATAATTGTTTATTATAATTTTGTTACTTGCTTAATACTGGGAGTACACCCAGATCTATAAGCAGACAAAAGGCTTACGAGGGAGCAAAAGGCAACTTACTGAGTAGATAGAAGCATGCCTTGACCAATGAAGGATGTCACCATGATGCTTTACTGTGAGTCATGTTAAGTGGAGCTGCAATGGGTGTGAGATAACTAAGATAAATATTACTCCTGAGACTTAACATTTTTTGGAGTTCTGTGATGACTTGATGATCTCTTTTAGAACTAAGAATGGGATTTGAAATTGAAAATAATTTCCAAATATGGAAAACCTAATGCAATAGGAATTTAATATTAATGGTATTTCTCAGCTTCCTGGGAATTCTTTTCCTTTAAGGACCCTTCAAAACAAGATAATTGACAGCAAATTCTAAACAGACAAAAGTGTAACTTTTTCAATTTTAAATCACAAGTACATGGTAACTCAGGTAGAAATTTAATCATTACATTGATAGAATATTGTTTCTACAATTAACATAAATTAATATTCTTATTAATAGACATTTGATACTCTTCCATCGCCCTGATAAAATATACTCTGGCCTGTTTCTTATGTACAAAGGCAATATTTATTTTATAAATATAATGGAAACATAATCTTGAGATAAAGCTTATTTTATTTACTTTTTAATGTTATGTGTTTTACTCTTTCCTGAAAGTTTTAATTCCTGCTGTTTTGAAAATCATTCTGTGAACTGACCACTATTATTACTCCTGGATATGCCCCTCCCAATTAACTCTGTCTTGCTTTGCTTCAGACATTCTCTGACTACTTTCTGAGCACCAACCTTACCTATCTAGGATTTCTTTCCCTCAGAATCCTCTTAGAATATTAATATGAGAAATAAATTTGTGTTTTGGCACTAATGACAGATTATTACATTAATTTCCTCGGTAATCAAAATGGTGGTATTTGACTGATCTGGGAATTTCAGACTGCTGCATGTGTGAGCCAGTAGGGAGAATGTTTGTCTAGTATGTCCCTGAAATGGAACCATGTGGATAACTTGTAATACTCTGCTGCTCTGACACCATTTGTCATCTGATTTATGTTTTCTAGTTGTAACTACTATTTTCAGGCCTGTCATTACTAGTGGCTCAGCCTCTGTTTGCCTCACGAATTTTGAGAAGCCTTTTTTCAAAATGAGCCACCTCTGATTGCAGCACAGCAGTAGGCCTCTTGGTTGTTGTTTTCCAGTAGCTCATGGTTGGTTTGGCCTTCAAATGCCTTTTCTTTCCTTTCAAAAGAATACAAAATTACTCCCTCAGAAATATACAAAATTTAAATTATTGTGCTAATTTAAATTATTGAACTAATAATACAGACAAATTATCAAATTAACATAAAATCTCTTTGGCTTTCTTCTGGAATGTCATTTTCTTTATGGGGAATGTTTTGATTTGATATTTTTAATAGGTAGCAAACACAGGTAAAACGTGTTTTAATTAAGACAAAATTATTTATCTTGTTAAAAAATATGATTTCAGTTTTGAAAGTTTGCAGATACTGGTTACGAGTAATAATTCTAGTAAGAAGTTAGTTTTAAAGCATTTCTTATTCTTGCTACTGTCTATGTGAAAAGCATCTTGTTTTCTGAAATTTTGGCAGAAATTAATATACTCATTCCAAAAGGGCTATTATTGCAAAAGACATGTCCAATCAGTAATTCCTTAATTTGAGTGTTTTCTGGTGTTTCAATGCCATAATTATGTACAATTCTAGACAGAAGATGTACTTTTATATGCTGTATATTATTGTCTCTATTTTTATTATATTATGGCTATTACCATGAGAGGTTTTATCTTCCAATAATATTTATGTTCTTTAACATTTCTGGTTTATTCTTGTTTACTTATATAATTATGGTCCCGCAATGCCAAAAGGTTGGCTATCAGTGAAGGCTAATGTACATTTACAGAGTACAAAATTCTAAACAATGAATTAATCATGTTTAAAGGTACTTCAGAACAAATGAGTATTTTTATATAAAGAGAGGAGGTTAGTATGTTTTAGCTAAATGTCTGTAGTACTCTTAAAGATCTCTCATTTTAAATTATTTGTGAAACAATGAATTATGCTGTTTTTCAAAATTGATGTACCTTAATATTCCTATTTCCTAAAATTTGTTATGTTAAAAGTATATATTTTAAGATGAGATGCTGAAGCACCTAATAATGTCTTATTTAATATAGTTTCTCATTTGGAACTGAATTTTTATTTTAAACAATTTTTTTCCTTAATCAAAAGTAATGACGTGTCAAAAGAGTTCTCAACACTGAACATATTTTGAAGCTAAGTTTGTAATTCCTTTCCAATATATGCATCTTCCCTTTATCCAGAGTAAGAAAATTACAATGTTTATCAAGGAACATTAACACTTAGAATAGGATGCTGTATTTATAGGTTTTCTTACAGTTATAAGTGACCAAATTACTAACATTTGGACAATTAGAAGACTAAAATTTTTGCAAATATTCTGGAAATTTTTCTGAAACAAGATAGTTGAACTTCTTCTTACCCTTGAATTATATGTGTAATTAGAGCCAGTGAAACACATTATATATTCCACAGAAGTACTTTCCACAGTCCATTGTATTGTGTCAAAGCTACAAAATTAATTCCTATTATAAGGGTATTTGGTCATAAAGAAAAATATCCATAACCTCTACCATTTAGAAATCATATTCCATTATAAAATAACAGCAAGTCAATTGTTATCTTCAAGTAAACAGATCCAAAATAAAAGATTTAAGACCCAAGATGCCCAAAGTAGTCCCTCTGTCATATGTAGTAGGCCTCAATTCTAGTGCATGCATAATGTTGTTGAATAATATTCCTGAGCATATAACTAAGAACTCTCAAATATTGAAGCTAGCTAGGCTAGTGCCCAATATTTAATGTGTAATCTTTTGGCTTCTTCAGACATCCTGTCATCTTGTCTATTCTTGATCTCTTTTGCTTCATGTCAAACTTCTGTTCTTGATTTTATTTCCTCAGGTACCTGTTAGCTAATTAACTATATCAAGCTGAGGCTTTATTGGCTAATCACGGCTTAACGTGTAACATTTCTCAGATAATATTTGCCTTTTAATAAAGCTCTTGGTGTTTTAACCCAAAGGAGTAAGAATATGGGAACTGTAGGTAGGCTAATAAGGAAGAGAGAATCAGAATGTTATAGCTAAATTATACCTAATAAATCTTTGTAGAAATTCTCTTTTATAAATGAGGAATCCATGGGCAGGGTCAGAAAGTCAGTGTCTAAATGCTTATGTATAAGTAAATCAAGAGTAGATACAAGATCTAATAATTTCAGTCCAGAGATCTTTCTGCCTTACTATACTGGGGAGAGAAAGCCTTTTGGCAATAGTCAAAATCACCATCTCAATGGACATTAACTCTCTAAGCTTGCTTGCAATAACAACATATTTCGTAGTCATTTCTACTATCTAACTCTAAGAAAATCCAAGATAATAATTAAAAAATTTAAACAGAAAATTTCACTTACTAATAATCAAATACTACGTTCCCTTGATATAATATGAATTAAAAAACAGAATCACAGTAATTTTAATTTTAAACCATGCTTTCTCTAATAGCATATATCCCCTTTGTTCTAGACAATGGCATGTATTCTAAAGTTTTTTAGACTTTTTTTGAGAAACCTTATGTTGTGAAATATGCACTTTTAAGAGGATACTTTATTTTATGTATGAAGAAAGTAGGCACATTACTTGACTTTTGTGGTCCTAAGGTCAGTTTCCTTTGTGATTTCTTTCATTATTAAATTTACAGTGTCATTGCTCCAAAAATGAACACTCTCTTATTTTTGAAGATAGCATTATTATGGCAGTCTCTTTTCTGGCATTACATTTTATATCTCATCTATCCTGAGACCTTCATGGCTAGTTCATAAAGATATAATGAATTTCTCAATGGATACAAGTAGACATCCCTAGTCAAGTGAAAGTCTTTTTGCCATTTGGCATGAATAGATATCACTGTATGTGAAGTGTAATTTCAGGCACAAAGCATGAATTAAATTCAACTAAATCACCATGAATAATGATAGAGACGTCATTTATACTTTAACTTTATGATTTCTCTGATTTTGTAGACCACATGTCATAATTGAATCATATTTTGTCCCTACTGCAGACACTATTGCCCAATAACAAAGTATTAAATATCCTTTGTTTCCACAGAAACCAATGATTATGAACATATTTAATTGAGAATTCAATATATCAAGACTATAAGTCTCAGAAAATAATCTTATTTTATAGTTATCTGAAGGTTTTTGGACATAGAAGTAAAATAAAATGCTGAGTATATATGATCAATAATTTTTTACCATTGTTTACTGCAGTGTAATAATTACTTCTGAAGTTAGAAAACAAGACATTTTATTATACTACAAAAAAAATTGGGGGGGGGGTCTGGTCATGGGGCCTGAACTCTGGGCCTGGACACTGTCCCTCAACTCTTCTGCTCAAGGCTAGCACTCTACCACTTGAGCCATAGCGCCACTTCCGGCTTTTTGCTTTTTGCTTATGTGGTGCTGAGGAATCGAACCCAGGGCCACATGCATGCAAGGCAAGTGCTCTACCACTGAGCCACCTTCCCAGCCCTATACTACAAAATTTTGTATGTCTAGAATTCCTGTAGAGTATAAGATAACTGTATAATAATTTTTCCAGTAATGTCATTGAGGCTATTCCATGGGTTGTCTGATTTTGAATATCTCCCATGGTTTTGATCACAGACCGCATATATTGATGGGGTATCTGGGCTTAGTTGGGGTCTTCTTTTACTCTATATCATGTCAAATGTCTGTCATATTTTATAGTCAGAGTTTTAAGTGACCAAGTTTATTTTCTTGTTCCACAAGATTATGATAAAATACAGACACAGGGTGCTGAGATAAGAAAGGCATATTTATTCAGAAAGCTACTCAATGAGCAGAGATTTTTGTCATAAAGCACATCTAGCAGGAAAACTGATTCAAACTGGTGTATGTGGTGGTTTACAAACTAATGGGCACCTTCTCAGGGTATGATTCACATCTGGTTCTGGTTGCCTAGTCAGTGAACAGGCTAGAAGAATGGTAGCTGCACTTAGGCAAGTGGGTTTGTTTGAACAAACTCCCATGAAAATACTCATTTCAATTCTTGCATACAAATTCCCAATAATGGAGAAAAATCTTAAAACTCAACTTCAAGAATTCTGTGATAGCTTAGTATTCTAAGAGTGAGTGTTCCAAAAATAGAAATAAAAGTTATATTTCCTAAACCTTGATCATGGAGACAGACACTGTGTCAGTTCTGTCTTTATTGGATTATGCAAAGCAACTGCAAGAGCCTATGAGACTCAAAGGAAAGTACATTTTCCCATGATACAACTTGAGTCAGGTCTAAGAATTTGTCATTATCTTTAATCTTAGTTACCAACTGATTTTTATAATAGCATTTTCATAAACTAGACTACTTTTATTCTAGTCTTCAGTTTGTGAAACATGAATTTTTACCCTTAACTATATGAGAAAATAGAATTTTACTCATCCATTAGAAATAATGATATTGTACTATTTGTAAAGAAAAATATGTTAAGTAAATTAAGTCAGGCCAAGTGATAAAGGATCCATATTTTCCCTTATAAGTGTAAGCTATACTTAGTTTTCAGACTAAATAAATGCATTGGGTGATATGCAAATATATACAAATGTATTAACCAAAATATGTTAGATTCAAATAGTGTGATTCCTTAGAAAACCAAAAATCAAAATTTAGCAAAATAACACACAAGGAAGCAGATACTTGAATGGGAGTGGTTGGGGTCAAAGTGAAAGATGTAGAGAAGAGAAGAGGGGGAGATTGCAGACAAGAATCCAATGTATTTCCTACAAAATTAAGAAGAATAAGGGAAGGAATAGGTACAATAAGGATGGATGAGAATGATGAAAGTGGTAACATAGATCAACATATAGTGTATTCATCAACTGCTTTGTTAAATGGCAACTCCTTTCTATAACTACATAAAGACAATAAAAAGAAAATTGTTGATACATAAATAATGTGACCATTTACTCATAGAGTATTTTACAGTTTGCATTTATTTGTTTCCTCATTTCCAGTGAAATTATTATTATTATATAATTATTACTTAGAAGACATAATCAAAAAGTTTTGATGAAAAAAAAATTGGGGGGGGGGGGTCCTGAACTCTGGGCCTGGGCGCTGTCTCTCAGCTCTTCAGCTTAAGGCTAGCACTCTACCACTTGAGCCACAGTGCCACTTCCGGTTTTTTCTTTTCTTTTCTTTTCTTTTTTTGGGTATGTGGTGCTGAGGAATTGAACCCAGGGCCTCAGGCATGCAAGGCAAGTACTCTACCACTGAGCCATCTTCTCAGCAGCTTGATGAAATTTTAACCATTGTTTTTGTTTATTTTTGTTTTCTCCATAAGATAAATTTGATTCATCCTAAGACCAATAGGTATTTTTCTATTTGGCATACTTACAAAACGGAAGTTAGTAAACTTCTTTGAAAATAATAGACTCAAAGCAAACATTACCAGAGCAATGTTATTGTTATTTTGAAAACAAATATTCTGGCTTCATTGTTCTCTCACTGAATTCAATGTGGTAACTTGTAGCGCTAATATATAATGAGACATAAAATTTTAACAACTTGTAACCACTATTGATCTCCAGGCTGAATTAATGCTTTATAGTAAAACCAAGACATGGCTTTCCATGTTATTATCTTCAGCAAAAAAAAAAATCAGTTTAATACTATAGTTTATATGTAAGTACTGATATTTAAGTTCATCTTTAAACACTGACTTTCATTGAGCCAAATATTTTTCTTTTTTGTTTTGATTTTGGTAATTAGATGTTGTTGCTACATCAATGTATATGCAAGAGCATCAGTGGGAATGGGTTAGAAGTACTTAAAAGGAGTTGGTTGTACATTTTATTTAGCATAGATTTTGATATGAATATTTACTCATTTATAGCCTCATGATGTAGAGGTGTTCAGGGGAAAATTTTGTGAATTGTATTTTATGAAGATACTAAATGTTTCATTTTATTCTTAATCAAGTTCACACAACTCCATTAGAGTTTTCTTGTGACTACTTTCTTTATCTCCTACTAGAATCTGTATGTTCAAAGTTCAAATAATTGAGACTATTACTTACAATCTTTTCACTAAGAAAACCTATTAATTCTTTCAAAAATCTTTTACTTGAAAAAGAAAACCTATCAAAACATTTAAGTGAGTAACTCTAAAACTCAAAAGAATTTATATCAATTGGAACATGAAATGGCTAATTAGAGTTCACTAATGACATAACTCATCAATAATATTTTCAAAGAAAACTTTTGAGATTAATTTCTATTGAAAAAGTTCTTATAACACATTATAGAGCAGAAAAATACTACAAATATCAAAAGAAAAATGAAATAGCCATAAAATTCATATCTGAATGCCCTACATACATCTTGACAGGAACAAAATAATTATATTGCTGCAATGCTTGATGTCTAGTCTATGCTTGCTGGACATTGTAACGTTGAAGAGCTTATGATATATCATACCATCTCCAGCAAACTATGATTGCCACAAGAAAATTAAGGGCAAGAAGCATTAGTAAGAGCACTAAAGCTTATTACACTAAAAATATAGTGACATAAGTGAATGGTCAAAGATAAAATAACCAGTTAGTTAAAAGTTATTTGTTAGATGAGATTCTACCCACAGTGACCAGTTAGGTACTAAAAAAATAAACACCATGGAAACACAAACAAAATCCAGCAAATAGTATCTTCATCAGTGTATCCTAAATTATGATAAAAGTAACAATGTCTACTTGTTCACATTATACTTTTCAAAATAGAAGTGTTAACAAACCATTGTGAAAATACTGTACAGAGGGGTTACAATTAAATGGGTAAGATAATGAGTACATTTCTTTTTTGTGTCTGGTCGTGGGGCCTGAACTCTGGGCCTGGGCGTTGTCCCTCAGCTCTTCAGCTCAAGGCTAGCGCTCTACCACTTGAGCCACAGTGCCACTTCCGGCTTCTTTCTTTTTGCTTATGTGGTGCTGAGGAATCCAACCCAGGGCCTCAGGCATGCAAGGCATGCGCTCTACCACTGAGCCAATTTCCCATCCCCTGAGTACATTTCTTATCAAGCATTGCAGCCTCCTCTTTTGTTTCCCCTTTCCATCCCTTCCCATCCTCCCCCACTCCCTCACCCAATCCTCCCCCCCACCAAAGTCATAAAGTTCTTTTTTAACATAACGACTTGTACATCTCATTGTTGCTATGGATCCACCTGTATCCCTATTTAAACGACTTGTTTTTTCCCTTCCCCTCCACAAATTATACCGACATCAAATACAGTGAAAGCAGGGGTTATACCGTGGGGGAAAGACATAGAAATAATCTTATAAATGTGTTAGAAACAATCGCATGAAAGAAAAAAAAAAACATTTGAATTCATATCTTAGAGTTCATTTCCCTAACATCAACTTATCTGACCTTTTCTGCTTAACTCAGTCATATACTAGTTATTGCAAATAAGGGAAACCATGGGACCTATGTTTCTTTGGGCTTGGCTTACTTCACTTAATATAATTTTTTCCAAGCCTTTCCATTTCCTAACAAATGGTTCAATGCCATTCTTTCTGATGGAGGCATAGAATTCCATTGTGTATATATACCACATTTTCTTGATCCATTCCTCTACTGAGGGGCATCTGGGTTGGTTCCATATCTTAGCTATGGTAAGTAATGCTGCAATAAACATAGTCGTGCTGGTAGCTTTAGTGTGGTCTTGTTTGTGAACATTTGGGTAAATGCCCAAAAGTGGGATTGCTGGGTCATAGGGGAGCTTTATGTGGAGTCTTTAGAGGAACAATTATATTTTTAAAGTTCTTGTCAAGTATCAGCATTTTTGTTTGTTATTCTCTCCAACTTATATCTTGTGCTTCTAGTTGTGTGTGATCCTTAGTGAAGAAGATAGATTTGTTTAGTGAATTTGTTGAACTAAGGACAGAGAATGTCACTTAAACTGGCAAAGTGTGAAGTTCAAGTCTTAGTGTATTCTGCTTATAGGGATAAGGCCATATGATAGTTATCACCTCCAGAGAATGCAGAGAATGAAGAAATAGTCTAAAATAATTTTTCCATAGATAAAATAGGTCTGCTTTATCAACATTCTCTGCATTCTAAAATCACAAATAATCTGAGCTGTACTGATCTTTATGAAGACAGTTATCATAAGGTGATTTATCTCCTAGTCATCTTCTTCATCTTTTCTTTCCTGCTTTATTTTTAGAAATCGGTCAAGGTCTTTCAATTAATAACTGAGTAACAGCCTTTCCTTTCTATTACCATGGAGAGGGATCTCAGACAATGAAAGTGGGGAAGAAATTAAGAGTCTTAAACATGGCAAGTTGACCAGTGATAAATTAACATAAATTTGTAATCAAGCCTCTATTTTCAGTGTTTATCTTCTTTAAAGCTAATTCTTCAACATGAGCAATTTATAGTATTGATTGATATAATTATTTCATTTTTTTCCCTTCTTATTGATTAAATTATCTGTGAAGGAATTGGAACATTTGCAAAGGGAATGATATGAAAACAACTACTATATTGTTTATCATTCTGAAATACAATGCTCACAATTTCTAATTTTTTATTATTTTTTAATTGTGAAAATAGTGTACAGAGGGGTTACAATTACATGGGCAAGATAGTGAGTACATTTCTTATCAAGCATTGTAGCCTCCTCCTTTGTTTCCCCTTCCCACCCCTTCACATCCTCCCCTCCGCCCCCCCCACCAAAGTTATAAAGTTCGTTTTCGACATAACGACTTGCATCTCATTGTTGCAATGGGTCCACCTGTATCCCTATTTAAACGATTTGTTTTTCCCCTTCCCCTCCACAAATTATACTGACATCAAACACAGTGAAAGCAGGGGTTATACTGTGGGGGAGGGACATATAAAGCAACAAAGAAATAATCGTATAATTGCATTAGAAACAAATGCATGAAAAAAAAACATTCAAAATACATATCTTAGGGTTCATTTTCTGAACATCACCTTATCTGACCTTTTCTGCTTGACTCATTTATATACAATTTCTAATTTTGAGACTAATTATGTCATATATATAATATATATAGAGAGAGAGACACTACAGGTAGTATATAGATGGTACTTGCCCCTTGAACTTTTAACTTCTGTGAATGTCTCAACTTTATTTGCAGAAAATGTAAAATTATTCTTTAAATATTTAATTTTGGTTATAGAAAGGGGGAATTTTGGCGTAGGATGTCCTTTACTGACTAAGAATACTTCTAAGCAGAATGTAAAGTTATTTAATGATATCTTCATAGGCTAAGTGAGGTTTTTATTGGAAAGAGAAGTAAAAATGAAATTATGACTTCCATCTGGGTAACAGCTGCTATACAATCAGCTAAAATGTCCATTGGTCATCTTCAGATAGAAATCACAAAAGCCAATAGGCCAGACCATCTCAATGTCACATATGTAAATTTCAGCAGTTTAAAATTAATGCTTGGAAAAACTGAAGTATATCCAGAAGGACAGACTAAGAGGAAGTTGTACTGTATCTGTTGAAAGGAATATGTTTTATTATACAGTGTAAATAGACAACTGACAGCCAGTGCCACATCAGTGCCATAGAGCATATGAATGGAATGCAATTCATAGAGTCTGCTTCCACAAAGCATACTTATTAACTCAAAGTATCCCTGTGAAACTTGATGCTTTCTAATTTAAAAATGCCCTATACATTCAATTTTACTGATAGGTAAAATTCAAATTGTTCACATTAATTTTAATGGTTATTTCAACCAGTTACACATTCTTGACTATGACTTGCCTTAGTATTGCAAAGAATTAGGATAGTTTGGTATTTGAATAAAAAGACAACTTGTAAAGAAAGACTTTCCATTTTTTAATTTTTTTCTTTTGTTTTGGAAATCATATATATCTATATGTATTCATTTCATTTTTACTAGTTTTTGACAAAATCATTTTGTATCTTTTTTAAAATTCATATACCTACTTTATTAATTTAAAATTGAATTAAGAAATATCTATAAAATCCTATTGCTTTTGAACCTAGACTATATAATTTGTCTAAAGTTCTGGAAAATGATACAAAACATATAAGTGATTCTTTCATGTTCCCTGGATTGGGCACATAATAGCAAGTAGAATGACCACCTCCCTTTTATTTATTTATTGTTTTTGATCTAAGATCTTACTCTGTAGTTTAGACTGGCCTAGAACTCACTAAGAAGCCCAACACATTTAAATTCTATTTTTTTAATTGGTTGTGAGGCTTAAACTCAGGGCCTGGACATTGTCCCTGTGCTTTGTGCTCAAGGCTAGCACTCTACCACTTTGAGCAACAGCTCAACTTCTCTTTTTTTTTTCTGGTGGCTCATTGCAGATAAGAGTCTCATGGACTTTCCTACCTGGGCTGGCTTCAAACCTTGATCAGATCTCAGTCTCCTTAGTAACTAGGGTTACAGGTATGAGCCACTGGTTCCTGGCTTGGCTTTGAGCTCCTAGTTCAGCCTTGACAGTGCCAGAGTTATAGGCTTATGACATATACAACCACCAGGATTTTATCTTAAATCAAAATCTATCAATATATGAAGGGGAATGTCATTATTCAATTTGTACTAAATATTTAGTTAACAATACTTCTTACTGTAAAAGTTAGTATTAGAATCTTTCACACCTGAGCACTCAATATACTCAAGTGAATTTGTCAGTTTTTTTAAGTTTTTTTTTGTGTGAAAATACCGTACAGAGGGGTTACAATTACATGAGCAAGGTAACGAGTACATTTCTTATCAAGCATTGTTGCCTCCTCCTTTGTTTTTCCCCTACCATCCCTGCCCTTCCATCTCCACGACTACAACCCCCCCCCAAAGTTGTAAAGTTCGTTTTTCAACATAGCATTTTGTACATCTCATTATTGCAATGGGTCCACCTGTATCCCTATTTAAACAATTTGTATTTTTTTTTCCCTTCCTGTCCTCAAATAATACCAACATCAAATACAGTGAAAACAGGGGCTATACCGTGGGAGGAGGGACATACAAAGCAACAAAACAATCACCTTATAAATATGTTAGAAATAATAGCAAGAAAGAAAAAAAACCCTTCTTAAGAGTAATTGTTAAGCCTGTGAGAGTCATGAACACCTGTGAGAAAAGCAATGGTGTAATATGGAGAAATTTTAATGAAATGGAGAATAAGGAATGTTATAAACATGTTTTACCTGGAATCAGCAAGCATGAATAGCTCTATATTTATTATTCTCTTCATTGCAATGATTAATAAAATGGACAGAAGGCTTATCTCTACACTTTTATTTTAAGCTTATTTCTGTCTGCTACTCTTCCAAGACTATTGAGATCCATATCAGTTGTCCTTGCTTTTCTCATATTATGCTTTGCTTTCTCAATGTTTTCTTCTCAATTCTTAGAGATGCTTTACTTGAAAGGAAAAAGCATCTACATCTTAGAAATTATAATCCAGAACATTTATAAAATTAAATTTATCTAACTCTGAAATCTAGATTTAAATAAGTCACATTATCTTACAGCCAACAATAACAGTAATAGTAATTACTATAATGATGTAGTCAGCAGTTTTGCATGGATTTTCTAATAATTTTAATAATCTTATAATATAGGTAATTGACACATATTTTTGGATGCTGGAAACAAGACAAGGGTAATTTTCATAATGGCCCTAGGATCACATAAACTACAAATAGAGTTAAAATAGAATAGAATAGAATAGAATCTCAACTTATTTATGGTAAGAATTGGCTCTATGAACTTAGACACTACAAAGTATTAACTTTTGTGGCAGTACTTGAATTTAGGGCATCACACTAATAAGCAGGTGCTATAACACTTGAGCCACTCTACCAGCCCCTTTTTGCACTGGTCAATTTTGAGATAGTGTATCGTCATATATTTAGCTGACCTGGAGAGTGAGCACCTTATTTAGGCTTCCCTTAGTCTCTGGGATAACAGGCATACATCAATGCACCCAGTTAATGTGCTTCCCCTGAAGCTTGGTGTGACAGGTTCACACATACTGTCTAGTCATTGGTTGTCAGAAAGTCTTGTGAAATTTAATATAATGGCAACCTCTCAATTACCTGAGACTACAGGTTGAGCCATTATATTCTGGTTACCATATATAGAAGATATTTGCAATACTCCTAGCATATTAGTAATTTTATGAATACATTGAACTTATGCTAGCATTTATTAATAATAACTATTATTTAATATGACATATTGTTATAAAAATTTTAGCAGTGTTGGTAACAAATCTTTATATATTTCTTTGGTAAGAATCTTCTCTTTTTTATTGTCATTGTAAAGGTGAAGTACAGAAGAGTTACAGTTACATAGGTCAGGTAATAAGTGCATTTCATTTGGACAGTGTCACCTCTTCACTCGTTTTCTTCCAGTTTTTACCTCCCAACCCCTTCCTTCAATTTGTATAGTTCATTTTCAGCATAGTGTCTACTGAATATCACTGCTGCATTTGTTCACCCTTTGTCCCACCATTTCTGTGTACCCTTACCCTCCCCCAAATAGACACTTATATACAAGATAAAAGGTACAGAAATCAAACAGTGACAAAGAAGAAAAACAAACAAAATAACATACAACTCCTGTTTACATTTCTTGGAGTTCATTTGATAAGCATCATTTTACATGATAACATGCACATTGCTATTGAGCCTTTGAGAGCCTCTCCTAAGTATATCCTCCCTTGGACTCACTGTGTGAATGTATTTTTGATTAGGAACAAAATGTGGATCACTGATTTAATGCCCCATCTCTTTGAGATATTAATTACATAAGAAAAAATCAAATCTTTATCTGTTATACAGATAAAGAAATTTTTATGGCAAACACTAAAAAGCTTTTATGCATGGTTGCTGTTGTGCATAAGACTTTGTGAGAAAACTGATTTCCTTTTAACTTCCCAGAGAGAATTATTTCTTTTTAGTTTTATAGATTTGACATGTTTCCCAAGAATCATCAAAAGAATACCTAGGCAAGCTTGAATATTTCCATGTATGAGAAATAGCACTGAAGTTAATGTCATGATGACATTCTACATTTTTCCAATAATTTTCAAGATGAAGAGTAGAAGATAAAATTTTTAAAAGTTGAACTGTTTGGATTACTCTAAAGAGACATGCACGTTATATAAAATAAAAGATTAAAATATTTAAAATATAGTAGTTTACATTCATTAATGTCTATAATTTTAAAGCAGCTATCAAAATTCCAACCTCATTCTTCAAGGAAATAGAAGAAGCAATCCAAACATTCATACGGAACAATAAAAGACCCCGAATAGCAAAAACGCTCCTCAATGGAAAGAACACTGCTGGAGGAATATCAATACCAAATTTCAAACTCTACTATAAAGCCATAGTAATCAAAACAGCTTGGTATTGGCATAAGAACAGACCTCAGGACCAATGGAATAGAATTGAAATCCCAGAAATGAACCTACAGACCTATAGCAATCTAATCTTCGATAAGGGAGCTAAAACAATAGAATGGAAGAAAGCAGCTCTTCAGTAAATGGTGCTGGCAAAATTGGTTAGCTACAGGTAGAAAACTAAAGCTAGATCCTTATATATCACCCTGCACCAGAATCAACTCCAAATGGATCAAAGACCTTGAACTCAAAGCAGACACTCTGAAAACATTACAGGATGGAATAGGAGAAACCCTAGGTCTCCTCGGCTCAGGCCGAAATTTTCTGAATAGAGACCCGGAAACACAACAAATCAAAGAAAGGTTGGACAAATGGGATTGCATAAAGCTGCAGAGCTTCTGCATGGCAAAGGACATAGCTAGCAAGATCAATAGAAAGCCCACGGATTGGGAGAAGATCTTTACTAGCCATACAACGGACAAGGGTCTCATATCTAAAATATAATTGGAACTCAAAAAATTAAACCACCCAACAACAAATCCTCAAAGAAACAACTGCCCAATAAATAAGTGGGCAAAAGACTTAAAGAGAAACTTCTCTGAAGAAGAAAGAAGGATGGCCAATAGACACATGAAGAAATGTTCAACATCCCTAGCCATAAAAGAAATGCAAATCAAAACAACATTGAGATATCACCTCACCCCTGTTAGAAGGGCAAAAATCAAGAACTCTAACAACAACAGATGCTGGAGGGGATGTGGACAGAAAGGAACCTTCCTTCATTGTTGGTGGGAATGTAAACTTGTTCAACCACTTTGGAAAGCAGTATGGAGGTTCCTCAAAAGACTTTACATAGAGCTCCCCTATGACCCAGCAATCCCACTTTTGGGCATTTACCCTAATGTTTACAAACAAGACCACACTAAAGCTACCAGCACAACTATGTTTATTGCAGCATTATTTACCATAGCTAAGATATGGAACCAACCCAGATGCCCCTCGGTAGATGAATGGATCAAGAAAATGTGGTATATATACACAATGGAATTCTATGCCTCCATCAGAAAGAATGGCATTGCCCCATTTGTTAGGAAATGGAAAAACTTGGAAAAAATTATATTAAGTGAAGTAAGCCAGGCCCAAAGAAACATAGGACCCATGGTTTCACTTATTTGCAATATCTAGTATATGTATGAGTCAAGCGGAAAAGGTCAGATAATGTGAAGTCAGGAAAATGAACCGTTAGATATGTATTTTAAGGTTTTTTTCTTTCATGCATGTGTTTCTAACGCATTTATAAGATTATCTCTTTGTTGCTTTGTATGTCCCTCCCCCACAGTATAACCCCTGCTTTCACTATATTTGATGTCAGTATAACTTGTGGAGGAGATGGGGAAAAACCAGTTGTTTAAGGATACAGGTGGACCTGTTGCAACAATGAGAAGTACAAATTGTCATGTCCAAAACGAGCTTTACAACGTCGGTGGGGAGGGGGGGGAAAGGGGGGGAAGGAGAAGGATTGGGATTGGGGGGGAGGGGGGAGGCTGGGAAGGGAGGTGAAGGGTAAACCGAAGGAGGAGGCTGCAATGCTTGGTAAGAAATGTACGCATTATCCTGTCCATGTAATTGTAACCCCTCTGTACAGTATGTTCACAAATAAAATAAAATTAAATTAAAAAAAAGAAATAATACTGAGAGAAGAAAATGATAGACTGAGAGAAGTAGAGAGATAAAAAGGAAAAAGGAAAAAAATAAAGTACAAAAATTTTTTAATGGAATACTTAAAAATTATATAAATATAAAAAAATAATACTAGTATTAAAGAGTTAAGCCTAAGAGGTTGTGTAATGAGTCACCAGTTTCTGAATTAAGTATGCTCACAATGAAGGACAAGGTATAATAATCAATGTCCGGTATATATCTAGAGATGAGCAGTACAGCAATTAAGTCACACACAAAAAAATAAAAAAGGACCAAAAGGTTAAAAACATTAAAAAAACAAAAACAAAAACAAACATGCACACACACACAGGCACACACACACACACACACACACACACACACCATCCTAAAGTAAAAATTGTGAAAGAAAAAAATATGAAACAATTTTTTTAATTTAAACAACAATTATGTAGAAAAAGTTGTTAATTTTTTGGGGGGAGGGAGGATCTTGTATGTCCCCTGTGTCTGTAACCAGTCTCATAGTGGAGTCTCTGGTTTGCTTGTAGTGTTTGGTTTTCCTGTGGCTTGATTGATTTCTTAAGTCAGTTTCTTTAAGCAGGCAAACCGCTCTGCTTTCTCAGGACTTTGTGATCCTCCTCTCAGGCTAGTTTAGTGGGAGTGAGATTTGTTTTGAGTATCACCAAAGAGGGAGATGGCTGTTTCCTCTAGCTTGGAGTTGCTGTGATGAAGATAGGATCTGGATAAGGTTGAAGCCTATCAGCAATCAGTAGCTTTTCCCTGAGGGGCTGGCCTCTGAGACACTCACAGAACCCTGCCTGGAGCCATTCTCAGGATTTACATTTACTGAGTTTCAATTGTTTTTCTTTAACACCTCCTGCTCTGGGTCTGGTGCCTAGGATCCAGTGAGGAGGGGCAGCCTCTGGCTCTGTTTACCCAGTGAAGAAAGTCACTTCTCCAGGGGCTAAGTTCCCTCTGCCTGGGAAGGACAACTTTCCCCTGGGTGTAAGGGAGCAGGGCAGGGCAGGTTCTTGTGACCTGTTGAATGGCCCCTATTTTTTCTTCCAAGGCCTGAGTTGGAGCTAGGTGATATAACCTGGCCTTTGTCAGTATCAAAGAGGGAGTTCTTCTCCAGTGGTGGGGCAGGGGCTACCTTCCCACTGCTGCTCCTTGAGAAGGAGTGAGGATGTCTCCAGATTACTCACACCAATCTCTTGTTTTCCAGGCTGTCCATAGTCTGCAATCAGCAGGATTAAGATTTCTGTTCCTTGTCAGTTCTTGCTGGCGGTGAGTAAAATCCTCTTGAAAACACATCTGGCACCTTTGTCCCGCGGTCTCTCTGTTGATATGGCAGCCATGGACGCAGCCACCACCACCAGTGCAACAAACACTGGCAAGTACTCAGATCTGTTTCCTTAACCAAGCTGCCTGAATTTTCCCTCTCTGGCCAAACTCTCTGTACTGTGATGGCACACTTGGTGTGATTCTCTAGCCTAGGATTGTTCACTGGAACACTAAAACTACTTTCTATGAGAGAGCTTGTTTAGCCTCTAGCTTTTCATCTGCCATCTTTCTCCAGACCACTGAGAACACAGCTTTTTATAAACATCTATGTTATGCTACGGATATCCTTGAATATATTTATGGCTTTGCCAAATGGATTTTAATAAAATAAGTTATTTTAGTCAAGCACCAAAGAGAGTCTGCACAGTTTGAATTGCATGTTACTTTTCAATGCCATATACAATTTGATTTGCAAATGCAGCTATATTTTATTAATTGCTTCTATTAGGAAGAATGTCCAAATACATTTTAAATCAATCTTCCTAAAAGACACAGGGAGAGATCATAGAGAAAGTAAACTCAGATCAGGAGTATAGATTTACATATAGAATGAATTTGAAAACAATCTAGATAATGTTAGGAACAGATTGGAAAGAAGATAGGAAAATATCAACTGTGATATAATTTTGGTGGATTGTTATCTGAAAACATGTTGATATTTCTAATATTTAGGGCTCTAAGAAAAGAAGAAGAGGCTGCTCCAGCAAAAGACAAAAAGCTGGCACAGTGTCCCGATAAACCTAAATTTGACAAACACAAGACATTAATGTTCAAGACAATCGAATCTTGTGAGAGGGATATGGCATTGGGATCAGAAGCAGCAGTTACCACTTCAAGTGGTGATCAGTATATTTATAGAATATATACTGTCCTCAGTGTATTGAAGGCACTATTACAAATGGGGCAGTAGACAAGGGTGAAGTCTCTATGAATAGTAGAGTACAAGTCAGTTCACACTGAGACAGAACACTAGCAGTACAACCTAAAAATTGAGCAATGTGTGGGATAGCTATACCAGGGACAAAAGAGCCTAGCTCTGTGATAGCTGTGTAAGTTCCACTACAGATTATCTTATTTGTTTTTTAATCAAAGAGGGAGACATTTCTAGGCTAGGTAGAAATAGAAGAAATAAGAGTACAATGAGTTATATCTTAAAGGCCACTAAGTAGCAGTCATGCTGTGCTTTGAAACAAAGTTAACCAAAACTGAAAGTGTCATCTGAAAGAAAAAACAAGTTCAAACTATAAATGAGTACAGAAATAACTGTGCAAGCATTACAATCTAAAAATCAGTAAAGTCCAAATGAATACCTGTCAAAATTCACTATGTTTAAGGATGGCAGAGTAGAACTAGGTAGTAGATGTATACATTTCTCCTAGTATTCCTAGTCTTTCATCCATTCCATTCCAGACATTATCCAAGCTGTTCTCAGGCTTATTTCCTATTTTGATCTATCCTTTTTATTACAATGTCCTTTTTCCATGGATTCTCATTACATCCATTTAGAAGAACGGTTATGAAATGTGATGAGACATTTCTTAGAGGAAAATAATAAAATATCATATACTTATGACTCAAAGATTGGTTAAGCGTATGATTTGTATATAACCATTTTGATGTCAGAGTTATAAGGAACATACGAAACAAAAAGTAGAGAAGTCACATACAGCAACAAAGTGGTAAATACAAAAAAACAAAACAAAACTCTTATTAGAGTTCATTTTGATAAACATCATTTTGCATGATCATATGCACATAGGTATTGAGCCTTTGTAATCCACTCCTAAGAACATATACCTTTAGTCTCACAGTATGAATGATTGGTGTCTTGTTTAACTTATCATATTCAAGTGTACTTTTAGTCTTTTACCATACATTGTCTTTACTTGTAGATTTATAGGCACATTTTAATTATTACAAATGAAGGAAACATGCAGCCTATGATTCTTTGGGTCTGGCTTAATTCACTTAGTATAATTTTTTCAAGTATTTCCATTTCCTTACAAATGGGGCAATGTCATTCTTTCTGATGGAAGCATAGCATTCCATTGTGTGTATATATATATATCAAATTTTCTCTATCCACTAGTCCACTGGGGGCATCTGGGTTAATTCCATTATTTTAGCTACGGTAAACAATATTGCAATGAACATGGTCATGCTGCTAGCTTTAGTGTAGCCTGGTTTGTGGTCAATTGGATAAATTCCCAGGAAAGGTATTGCTAGGTAATAGGGACTCTCTATGTTTAGTCTTTGCAGGAACTTCCGTACTGCTTTCTGGAGTGGTTGAGCAAATTTTACATTCTCACCAACAGTGCAGTAGAGTTCTATTTTGGCCACATCCCCTCCAACATCTGTTATTTTTTATTTTTATTGTTTATGTAATGGCCATTCCAACTGGGGTGAGGTGGACTCATAACATTGTTTTGATTTGCATTTCTTTTATGACCAGAGCTATTGAACATCTCTTAGTGTGTCTGTTGGCCATAGGCCATTCTTATTTCTTTTGCAAAGTCTTGCTTTAAGTTTTTAGCTACTTACTAATTGGGTTTTTGTTTCTTTGTGGATTTGTTTTGCGAGGGTTAATTTTTTGAGCTTTAAGTATATTTTAGATATGAGGCCCTTGTCTAATGCGTAGTTAGTAAAGATCTTCTCACATTCTGTGGGCTTTCTATTTAACTTGCTAGCTATGACCTTTGAGATGAAGTAACTGATCAGTTTGATGCAATCTCATTTATCTAGTGTTTCTTCCATTTGTTGTAATTCTAGATCTTTACTTAGGAAGTCACAACCATGCCTAGGATCCCTAGAGTTTTCCTTATCTCTTCCTATAATATTTCCATGGTATATAGCCTTACATTGAGGTCTTTGATCCATTTGGAATTGATTCTGGTACAAGGTGATATAGAAGAATATAGCCAATTCTGCCAGCACCATATGTTGAAGACACTGTTATTTTTCCATCCTGTGTTTTTGCTTCCCTTATCAAATATTAGGTAGCTGCAGGTCTGTAGGTTCATTTTTGGGTCTGCTATTCTTGGAATCATTATTTCTCACAGAGTTTAGAAATCAGTCATTTAGGGGGGAAAGTATTATACACATCAGTAATTTCTTGAGGGTCCTTAAGATGGTAAATAAGTGGCATTACATGAAAGAATATCAGTTTCATACACATCAGTTTCAAACATTCAAACATTAGAGTTCTTTTACATAACCAGTCATGTTTGATTTTCTCTTGATGATAGATGAATATATCAAATAAATCAAGGATTGGCTCCAATGAAAGTAACTTGAGGATCGGAGACATGGCTGAAATAGAAGATCACCACCTATGAGCAAGAAAGGTCTAAGCAAGTCCTAGTACTGGCAAAAAAAAAAAAATAGAAGTGTTTGATGTGGTGAATTCTTTCACTTAATTGAAATAACTGAAGACATTTTAAGTACTAGCTCTGCTTGGTAGTAGATAAAGTTTTGATGAAGAGATGCAGAGAATGTCAAATCATAGAGATATATCACACAAGCATTTTCAAAAAAGATATGTATTGTCCTATATTTTATAAGGCTATATGTATTTCTAAATAAAATACTCTTAAGGACACTTAACACATTTTTATTTGGTATTAAATACATATTTTAAAGAAAATTTTCAATCAGGCATCTAACTTATACCAAGCGTATTTCTATAATAATATGTCTCAGATAAATATTTTAGCAAATTTGGGTTTAGTTAGGCATAACTTTTAATTTTACAACTAGCAAAATTGAGTAGACTTAATTATTTTTTAAAATATCAGGAGTTCAAACTTTTATCATTGCTGTGCAGATTGTAGTGCTTAAGGGAACCTGAGACAAGAGTGTTCACAGAAATCCTAGATTAAGAGAAATATTTTCTTAACACTTGGATTTTCAAGGTAATAACTGACGCTATGCATTTATGCATGCTCTCTTCATTCAAATATGCTTAGTGAGTTTCTAACTGCATGTAATTAGGTATGTTAAACATACTTTAGGAGAATATATTCTCTGAGCTAAAGCATAAATTTTATTGGCTGTAGTGCCACATACCCATGCAAACCTTTGAGAATTTTCAGCTTGTGCTACCATTCCATTAACAAACATTTTTTAGAAATTATGTTATTATTTAGTCTGCATTATGGCATTCTAGGTCTTCTTTTACTTTAGCTATAGCATCATTGTCAAAGATGCTATATTCCCTCTAGGAATAATTTGGATAAAGGAACCTCATAGTCTTAATTATATTTTGGGAAGGTTGCATGTTTAATTTCTGTATTTGTTGTTCAGATGCAACATTGATTTGTATGGTCCATGGATCTAAGGGAAAATCAGACACATAGGCATTTAATATTTTGTGACAATATGAACTTATCTACAGAAAGTACTGATATTTTATCATATTTCAACAGAGGTCTGTGAAGAAAAGTTAATTAAAAAACACCCTGACAATGTGCAGATGACCAATTTTAAGTAAGAATACTGAAGGTTTGATTGAGTAAATAAAATACATTTTAATTTCTTTTGGTGTGACATTTAGCATGCTTTGGAATCTGTGCATAATTCAAAGTAAAAAAAAATCTTATTTTTCTTCTTGACTCAAAATCTTATTGAATTTTCATAACAATTGTACAAATAAAATACATATGATGAAAAATAGAGTGCTTTGAGAGGATTTCATTCATTGAAAAGCTCCCAGTAACACTGACCTTAAGAATAATACATAAAACAGATGTGATGCTGAGAGGAAAGGAGGGACCTTAGGAATCCCTGACAGCCTGGATGTATACTTTCTCACCTGAAGTGCACAGTATGCCCCTTGATGTAGAAATTCACCATCTCACTGAATTCCTGGATCCACAGTTGCTACTTGACTTCTGTGTGGCAGCTATAGAAAGGTATCATCCAATTGTGCTGAGATGTAGGTTGCAACTTTTTCTCTGTCTTTCACAGCAACCTACATCAGTCTGTCAGTCAGACAGGAAACCAGCAACAGAATGCCCTTTATCCTAGAAGACTACTTGATATGCACATGAAGGGCAGTCTATGAGATGATAATCACTCTCATTCTTTTCAGCATATTCTTGTTTACTCCTTTCTTTAAACCATAGTATACAGGTTTTAAGTTATGTCCCAGTATTCCTTAACCTCTTTGCATGGTGATTAAAATGTGCTGATATGCCCCTGCTTTTGCTTTCCAACTTTAATTGGTAGCAAACGTAGACAGTATGCATTAGTGTGAGAGCTTTGCTTTCAAGACATTCCTTGCTGTCTCAAACTGACAGGAAAGTGAGGCTGCATTTTTCAGTCTGTTCTATCCTAGTGAAAAGAGCCTTTCTTGATATCTTTTGTTAATTTACTGTTAAAATGTGCTTGATATATGGATTTTCAATTATAACCTATAGACAACCTTTTTACTTTCTAAATTAAAAGGGAAAAATACTGAGATCTTTGTGGAATTTAATAAATTTCAATTTGAGGAAACTTTTTTGGCTTAACCTTCCAAAGCAGGAAAAATGTTTAATTTTCATTTCTCAAAATGAGAGTATCTTAAATAGGATGAGCAGTGAGCAAATGGGAAATAAGACATTATCATTTTATTTCATGAATGCCAACAAGAAGAAATAGGGAAGAAGGGATAATATAACTGCTGAATTAGGGAACACTGTAATAGATTTGATCTTCGGTGATGAGTTCTCACTCATATCTTGTATGTTTATGGCTATGTCAACATAAGATATCAATAACTCAATGGCAAAATATTTTAATCAATATTCAAATTGTCTAGGTCATATTAAAATAAAAGGATATTTTTTCTTATATACTTCTAGTTCTGTTGTTTCCTCTCCTCACCTGCTGCTTTATAAATATAAGTATGAGCAATGTTTTATATATGACATTAAATCTATATTTTATAAAAGTGACACCTCCTTTATATCCTTTAGATTATATATACATTAAGTAAAAATTATGTGTAGGTATATTAGGAGGTAAGTTTATCTTGATCAAAATAGATTTACATCTGAAACTATATGATTATAACAGCTTTGCTTAGCAGTCCAAAAGATATTCTGTCTGCATTTTGACTGTGTAGAAATTTATATACTTTACCCATTTGGGGATTTTTGATAGGGGGCAGTACAAAGGAGAATCACATTCGTAAACATAGTCTTTTCTGCTGTGAGGTATGAACATTTATGCTATACTTTGAGTTTTTTTATATTTGCAAAAAATGATAAAATACCACCTTTTATAAAAGTAGAGCAAATGTATAAAAGTATTTTCTATGTATGGGATTAGAAACAAAATAGCTAGAAAAGAAATGAAAGTTCAACCTTTAAATATTTCTCTTTATTTGTTTAATTTGGTGATTTACTGATAGTCATATTCTTCTCTGCTTGTTAAAGTTCTACAGAAGATTAAAAAGGAATGACTATATTTGAAATAAAACAACAAAACAAGGAAAAAAGTGACAAGTATCACACCCTTCCCAAATAACCAAAATCCAAGTCTAAATAAAAATAAATCACATAGTATCTTAAAAGAGCATAAATAAAAAGGGGAACTATCTTCAGATACCAACAGAAAATCTTCCAAGCACTTTGTTCCTATCCTTTGTCCCTGAAGAAGGCAGTTCAATTTCTTTAAAGGTTTGCCAATCTATTTTTTCCTTTTCCTGAGCAACAAAATGTGCAATGAAGCAAATTATCTCCAGAAATTACACAACTAATATATAGACATAATTAATATCATTGAATCTATTTTTGACCAGGTTGAGATGAAAACAATTTTCTTTTGGTGAGTGAAGTCCAGAAGGAGTAAATACATAATGAGATAAAATGCTTTTCTCATCATGAATCAGTATTTGGACCCCCCAAAAAATTTCAGTATATTACAAACAGTAGTGTAGAGGAAGTAGGAACTTGAAGCACATGAACAGTATGTAATGATTGAGAGAAGGTAGAAGATCCTGGCAATATTTATCTTTAGTATGAAACTTGATTTTTATATTAATTAAATGAAAGCTATGAAACAGGTTTTATATGTTTTGCAGTTGCAAAATTGAAAATTCATGTTTTGTATCAACATGGTGGGCAACCATACCTGTATTTTCTGTGCACATAATTTAACATATTTTCTAGTGGGTGATGTGCTTAATTAAATTATGAATGAAAGGAAATCCTTTCTATTCCTTCCCCTAATAATAATAAATAATCTAATGTAAAACTACTTTCTATGGGGCTGGCAAGGTGGCTCAGTGGTAGAGCGTTTGCCTTGCATGCATGAGGCCCTGGGTTTGATTCCTCAGCACCACATAAGCAAAAAGAAAAAAGCCAGAAGTGGCACTGTGGCTCAAGTGGTAGAGCACTAGCCTTGAGCTGAAGAGCTGAGGGACAGTGCCCAGGCCCAGAGTTCAGGCCCCACGACTAGAACCAAAACAAAAAACAAAACCTACTTTCTATTCAATAGCTGAGTACTTTCTTTCTTGCTATATCAGATGTTACATTTATAAAGCCATTCAGAAAGCACGTTTTTTATTACTGGTACCGGCATTTGAAATTAAGATCTCAGGTTTGCTCTGCTATCTTGTTAAACTGGCATTTAACCACTTGAAACATGGTCTCAGTACAGCTTTTTGCTGCTGATTGTGAAATTTTTCAGACTTTTCTGTAGCAGCTGGTTATGAGCAGCAATCCTCCAGCTCTCATCCTTTTGAGGAGCTTGGATTACTGGCACCATCCACTGATGTCCAGCATAAAATGTATTATTTTAAGCCAAACCCATAATTACTAATACATGGAATATAGACTTTTTCTGCTTACTTGTGTGTGTGTGTGTGTGTGTGATTACATGAATATACTTTCCTTTAATAACTGTTCTGGGATGATGCTATCAATGATATCTTAATAGGAGCCTAGGAAGATTAATGATTTCTGGTTACATATAATTTTTGGGTATGCACATTAATGTGCAAAATTCTATAAATTATAGTACATTTCTAAACAATTGTAAATTGTCAATCTTCTTTTTTAATATGGTTTTATTGTAAAATTACTGCACAGAGGGGTTACAGTTACATGAGTAAGGTTATGAGTACATTTCCTATCGAGCATTGTTGCCTCCTCCTAACGACAATTGTGAGTTTCTATAATTATGTCATACTTTCTCTTGCTAATGATTTTGGCATCTGGAGAATGGAAACTGTAGATTTAGTGGCTGATTAGGTAACACAATTGCCTTAAAGCTGCGAAATCAGAGGTTAATTTACTTTCCAGTAGAAATATCATAAACTACTTACCAACAATTTTGTCAGGGAACATTTCAGAGTTAAAATTAAATCAAATTCTCATTCCTATTTATCTTACTAATATTTGCATAAAAGAAATAAATTACATTTAAACATAGAATGCTAATTTTCACTCAATAATTCTGAGTCTTTAAAAGACACCTTGTCATTTTTTAAGGAAATCATGATGAAATTCAGTATATGATTTTTAAAAATATAAATATTGCCAACCTAGATTCAGTCTTTGAACTGTATAGAAATATCTCCATTTGAAAGCCTTTCAAAACAATGTAACAGAATCTAATACAAAAATCAGGCAGGGGCTGGGAAGGTGGCTCAGTGGTTGAGCGCTTGTCTTGCATGCATGAGGCCCTGGGTTCGATTCCTCAGCACTCCATAAGCAAAAAGAAAAAATCCGGAAGTGGTGCTGTGGCTCAAGTGGTAGAGTGCTAGCCTGGAGCTGAAGAAGTGAGGGAGAGCGCCCAGAGTTCAGGCCCCACGACTGGACCCCCCCCAAAAAAAATCAGGCAATCTTTCAGATGCTTGAACATTAATGATTTTTTCTATCATTTGTCAATTTATATCATTTATATTGAGTAATAACTTAAAAAGATTGTTCTTTCAAATTAAAAATTAACCAAAAAATCCCTCACATCTCACTTCAAAATTCTCTAGAGCAAAAAATATGTTCTACTATCTTAAGACTCTCATAAAGGTGAATATAAAGTTTAATACATTTCTTTCTCTTTAAATCCTTTATCAACTTCCAGCACTACTGGAAATCAAATATCACTAATATGAAAGTTATAGAAAGCATCACAGAAACTGAATTAAAATCAGACAAAGAATTTCTTATCTTGTTTCCTTCTACTCTGGGTAAGATCAATCTTTTCCCTAAAGAGTGGTCCAGGATTGCTGAATTTATCAAGGATTTGAAAGCTTTCTTATTATTGCCACACCTTTTATTGTATACTTTACTTTGGAGATTATCCTCTTTTGCTTTCTCACAGTTAGTGTTTTAAAGCTACTCCTTCAAATATCTTGTTAATCCCCTTATCTTAAGTTTGATAAAATGATGATTACTATTAAACTTAATGTTAACATCTTGTTAACCATTTTTGTTGCATTATTTAAAAAAAAAAGCTTGTTTTTAAATTGACTTCTATATTTATGACTAAAGATTGCCACCTAGTGGAACACTAATAGTTTATGTAAGTTATTTTTAACTTTTTTTTTATTGTGAAAATACTGTATACAGGGGGTTACAGTTACATGAGCAAGGTAATGAGTACATTTCTTATCAAACTTTGTTGCTTCCTCCTTTGTTTTTCCCCTACCATCTCTTCCCTCCCACCTCAACAACTACATACCCCCACCCTCCGCCTAAATTGTAAAGTTCCTTTTCTTAACACAATGCTTTGTACATTTCATTGTTTCAATGGGTCAACCTGTATCCCTATTTAAACATTTTGCTTTTTCCCTTCCCCTCCCCAAATTATACCGATATCAAATACAGTGAAAATAGGGGTTATTCCATGGGGGAGGAACATACAAAGCAACAAAAAATCACATGGTACCTTATAAATTCTTTAGAAACAATAGCCAGAAAGAGAAAACCACTTGTGTCCCTATCTTGGGGTTCATTTCGCTTAACTTTATCTTATCTGGTCATATGTACATAGCTTTTGACCTTTTCTACTTGTTCCAGACATATACTAGTTATTGCAAATAAGGGAAGCCATGGGATCTATGTTTCTTTGGGCCTGACTTACTTCACTTAATATAATTTTTTATGTCTTTCCATTTCCTAACAAATGGGGCAATATCATTCTTTCTGATGGAGGCATAGAATTCCATTGTGTGTGTGTCTTTGTGTGTGTGTGTGTGTGTGTGTGTGTGTGTGTGTGTGTGTGTGCTTACACAATGGAATTATACATATATATATATATATATCACATTTTCTTGATCCATTCATCTACTGAGGGGCATCTGGATTGGCTCCTTAGCTTAGCTATAGTAAATAATGCTGCAATAAACATAGTTGTGCTGGTAGCCTTTGTATGGCCTTGTTTGTGATCTTTTGGGCAAATGCACAAAAGTGGGATTGCTAGGTCATAGAGGAGCTCTATGTAGAATCTTTTCAGGAACTACCATGCTGCTATCCAAAGTGGTTGAACAAATTTTCACTCCCATCAACAATGTAGTAGGGTTTCCTTTTGTCCACATCCCAGCATCTGTTATTATTAGAATTGATTCTAGCCATTCTAACTGGGATGAGGTGGAATCTCAATGTTATTTTGATTTGCATTTCTTTTATTGCTAGAGAGGTTGAGCATTTCTTCATGTGTCTATTGGCCATTCTTATGTCCTCGTCAGAGAAGTTTCTCCTTAAATCTTTAGTCCACTTACTTATTGTGCAGTTGTTTCTTTGAGGATTTGTTGTTGAGGGATTTAATTTTTTGAGTTCCAAGTATATTTTAGATATGAGACCCTTATCCATTGTATGGCTAGTGAAGATCTTCTCCCAATATGTGGGCTTTTTATGGATCTTGCTAGCTATGTCCTTTGCAATGCAGAAGCTCTGCAGCTTCATGCAATCCCATTTGTCCAACCTTTCTTTGAATTGTTGTTTTTCTGGGTGTCTATTAAGAAATTTTCGGCCTGTGCCAAGGAGACCTAGGGTTTCTCCTATTCCTTCCTGTAATGCTTTCAGGGTATCTGCTTTGACTTTGAGGTCTCTGATCCATTTTCTGTTGCAGTGTGATATATAACAGTTTTATAGGATCTTTCTAGTCCCATTGATTGACTGGAATAGTCAGTGTGTTTCAACAGCATTTTAATAATTGAATCAACTGTCAAACTTCATCACACTGATTGCCTTGATGTGTTTGTGCAGAAGCAGCCTGAATGAATGAATTGAAAATCTTAAAAATGCATTTGAAAACAGTGAATTAACTGAAGCTGAAAACAGACTGCATTTCAAACATGAAAATGACTTCTTTAAATATATTTTTTATTGTAAAGATATTGTGCAGAGGTACAGTTACATGAGCAAGGTAATGAATCCATTTCCTATTGAGCATTGTGTTACCCTCTCCTTTGTTTTTCTCTTACCATCCCTTCCCTCCCCACGTTCCTAACTCCTCCCTCCCCCCAAGTTGTAAAGTTCATTTTCAACATAGTATCTTGTACATCTCATTGTTGCAATCAGTCATCTTGTATCCTTATTTCAGCATTTTGTTATTTCTCTTCCTTTCCCTAAATTAGAAAAATGTTCATACAAGATGCAGGTCACTGGAATCAAATACAGTGACAACAGGGGTTGTACCATGGGGGAAGAACATACAAAGAAACAAAAAAAATCACAAAGTACATTATAAGTACATTTAAAAGAACTAGAAAGTTAAATCTTGTGTCCTTATCTTTGGGTTCATTTTGCTTAGCATCATATTATATGGTCTTATGTACATATTTATATATTGCTTATGATGGAAATTTGATCAGCTTTCAAGGTAATTGCTATAAGGAATATATTTTCTTCCTCCATTTTACAATACATAGTTTTAATGAGAGCTATACAAGCTGCAATTTCCATGTATACCCATTCACACATCAAAAATAACTAATTTTTGTTGGAAAGAGACCCCTTTGAGAGCTTGTTTGGAGGTTCTAGCAGGGGAGCACAGCGACTGGTATACCCTCGATGGAAGATTGGTCCTCCAATATCAGGGATGGTCGTCCTCTTCGAACAAGCATGCAGCTTCGTGAGCGACCCACATGGAGTGGTGAGGGAGGAAGGGAACACTGGTGTAGCCCGACAGATCAATGAGGTGACAGATGTCACAGCCAGATGGCCCTCACATCCGAAGTGAGACCCCTTTGTACAGATACTTTAAATATAAATAATAGAATCAATCAATCTGAAGAGAAATAAAAGGATTATTGTTGCTTATGGCATATCTTAAAGGTCAGGTCATTTCCACCTAGACAATGATAGATTTAAAACTTTTATCTTTAAAAAGAAGACAATGTTCATATAAATGGTGATTCTTTTCCCTTAGAACAATTAATTAATAGATTTCTTTCAGAAAAGAAAAGTTGGGCTGGGAATGTGACTTAGAGGTAGAGTGCTTGCCTAGCATGTATGAGACCCTGGGTTTGATTCCTCAGTACCGCATAAACAAAAAAAGCCACAAGTGGTGCTGTGGGTCAAGTGGTAGAGTGCTAGCCTTAAGAAAAAAAAAAAAGAAGAAGAAGAAGCTCAGGGACAGTGCTGCCCAGTCCCTGAGTTCAAAGCCCTAGGACTGGTATTAAAAAAAGAAAAAAAAGTCACCATAGCTGAACACTGGTGACTCACACCTGTAATCTAGCTACTATGGGGTTGAGATCTGAGGATCAGAGTTCTAATTCAGTCCAGAGAAAAAAGCCCTCAACATTCTTTCATTAACTGGCAAAAAATTCTGAACAGGTGATATGGCTCAAATGATAAGCAAAAAACTGATCGAGTACCTGAACAATAAAGAAAAGAAAGGAAAAAGGAAGGGAAAGAAAGAAAGAAAGAGGGAAAGAAAGAAAGAGAGAGAGAGAGTGGGAGGGAGGGAGGGAAGAAAAAGAGAAAGAAAAAGAAAGAGAAAGAAAGAAAGAAAGATAGATTAACAAATTAGTGGCCTTTTGGCTCAGTGTGTTTTGTTGTCATTGTTATTTGTATGTTTGTTTGTTTCACCAGTCCTGAGATTGACCTCAGGGCCTCCATTCTGGCTTTGAACTTCTTTACTCAATTCTAGTGTTCTACCACTTGAGCCACAACTCTACTTCTGGCTTTTTTGGTAGTTAATTGAAGTGAGGCTGGCTTTAACTATGATCCTCAGATATCAGCATTCTGAGAGTAGGATTACAGGTAGCTAGGGTTACAGGCATGAGTCTCCTGAACCAGGCATGTCTTGGGTTTTAATCCCTGTAATGCCTTAGAATCCTAAAGAGTAAGCCAATATTCTCAACCTTGGGGACTATTTATAACCTGTCTTTGGTGATGATGAGTCATTCAGGTTTATGAACTGAATGAGGAGGTTAAAATCAGATAGGTGACAAGAAATGACAAAATATATATGGAAATTATCTGCATGGTTGAATTAGTGACAAGAGATAAATTGACAAGCATTTATATGAAGGTCTTAACCAAAGGTGGCAAAGGGGAAGAATGTGTAGCAGGAAAAAACCTATTGACTCACCCATTGACTCAAAAGCAAAACCAAAGGCAAGACGGTACCTTTTCATGCTTTAGAAGTTGTGGAGAGGTGAGAAAGTCATTTAGTCTTTCACAAAACAAGCAAAAGTTATTAAGCTTGTGGTAGAAAGATCAGTGATCTCTTTACAACTATTATCTCTTCAATGGGAAAAAATACTGTTCTACTAATTCTCATATATTTGTTTCTAAACACTAGGCACATTTCATGAACATTCATAGATGTTTGTGGATATAAGTTTCATATATTAACTTTGAGCAATAATATCTGATCCTAATCAGTCTCTTGTTTGTTTTTTGTGAATGTTTCCCTTGAGTTTCTCATGGTCTTCTTAGCAAGAAACACCACTTACCAAGGGATTTACAATTATCAAAGCAAAGGAAATACAAATATGAAGAGTAATCTGTTTTGTAATACTAATCAAATAATCAGTTTCTGCTTCTAAATATAACTCAAGCTATTTCAATTGAAAGAGGCTCTAGCTCTGGTATTATTTCAACTATTGAAAGTAATTCTTCTTCGGTGTTCAGGAGGGAGCTAAGTGTGAAGTATACATGAAATATTACAAAAGACTATTGTATCCTAGTAAATACCATTTTACAGTAAAATTTCCTCACAACTTACATCATCATATAGATATTGGATATTTTATACATTTTTATTGTAAAAAATACTGTACAGAGGGGTTACAGTTACATGAGCAAGGTAGTGAGTACATTTCCTATCAAGCATTGTTACCTCCTCCTTTGTTTTTTCCCTACTCTCCCTTCCCTCCCACCTCAGAAACTACACTACCACTCTCCCACCCCTCCACCCCGCCTAAATTGTAAAGTTCGTTTTTTAACATAGTGTCTTGTGTATCTCATTGTTACAATGGGTCAAACTGTATCCCTATTTAAACATTTTGTTTTTTCCCTTCCCCTCCCCAAATTAGAAAATATCCAGGGCACTGGATTTTTTATGATACATCATCAGACTACAATATTAGAGTATTGTTAGTTTATGCTGGGTATCGTGGCAGATCTCTATAATACAAGCACTCAGAGAACTTATCTGATGCAGGAAGATCATATGTTTGAGGCCAGCTTGTGCTATGAAGGGAAAATTCTTTATCAGAATGAATAAATAAATAAATAACACCTGTTTATCCATCTAAGGATGTGCTTATGTTGATTATTCTTAGATGAATAGATGGAAATATGGTAAAAGATAATATGTGTAATAAATGGAAAATGATAGATAATATGGGTAATAAAATGAAAAACTTTAAGTTATTAGGAATATAGGTGATCCTAAAAGAAGATGAAAGACTGTTCTACCTTTTTTGTGTGGGTGTGCTGGTACTAGAGATTGAACTAAAGACTAGGTCAGTCTCCTGTTTTGCTCAAAGCTGTCAATCTAATACTTGAGCCTCAGCTTCATTTCTATGTTTCTCATGATTAATTGGACACAGAGTCTCGCAGACCTTCCTGCCCAGCCTGGCTTCAAACCATGATCCTCATATCCCAGTCTCCTGAGTCGCTAGAACTACAGATGTGAGCCATCAGCTCCTGGCTTGGTTTATCATTTTTTGTGTTTTATTCTCTTTGTATAAGTAAGTGACTAAAGTTGGTTCTCTAAATTTTCATTACAAAGGTTACTTTTCTCAAAAAGTCCTGCAATTTAACAAATTAATAAGCAAATGTGAAATTACACCCAGCAATGGTAGGATTCATATGGCTAACTGGATAGAATCCTCCTCATAACACTTGCTCTGAGCTAACAGCTTTTTTCCTTAATGAAGTGCCTAGGCTTATGCCTTTCAGGCTATAAAAATCATGTAAATAAGTATTAGGATCTGAAACATCTTGTCATAAATAGATAAAAGATCTAAATGTAAGATGTGAAAATAAAGAAAATAGACGAAACACTTGAAGACATAAGCAATAACTTTTTTAATATAATTCCAATTGTTCATATAATTAAAGCAAAACTGCATCAAATTAAAGTATTTTTCTACATCAAAGAAAACAATGAGCAAAATGAAGAAACAACCCACAGAGTAAGAGAAATGTTTACCAGCTATTTAGTGCACCAAAGGTAAATATCTTGAATACATAACAAATTTACAAATTAAGCAATAAAATAAAAAAGACATCAAATCAATAAATAAGTAAAAAATTCAACAGACAGTTCTCAAAAGAAGTACAAATGCCAAACAAATACAAAAAAGAAATGTTCAACAACCTTAGCAATAAAGGGAATGTAAATAAATACATTGAAATTCCAACTCACTGCAGTGAGAAATCCAGTCAGAGAAGACAAACAACGATTGCTGGGCAAGATGAAGGGGGAAAGGATTCCATATTCACAGTGGAAATGTAAATTAGTGTAACAACTATTGAAGTCAGTGTGGAGATTCCGGCAGAATGTAAAAGCAAGACTGTCCTATATTACTACTACTGAAAAGAAAATAAATTAATGTACAAAACATTCCTGCAAATCCTTGTTCATTGCAGCACAATTCACAATAACCTATGACAATGCCCAGATGCCCAGATACACACACAAACACACACACAATTTAGCATTGCTCAGTCACAAAGGAGAATGAAATTATGTTATTTGTAGGAAAATGGATGGAATTTGAGGTCACATTGAACAAGATAAGTCAGTCTCTGTTTCTTTTAACTCCCATGAGCAATTTAGACCTTAAAAAAAACCTCAGTAATATGTCAGAATTTTACAAGTTGTATGAGAAGGAGCTGTTTGGGAGAAACTAGTGAAAAAGGGAGGAAGGAAGGAAAGGGTGATTAAGATTGAAATAGTGTATGCATATATGTGAAAATAGCATAATGAAATCCATAAGAAAACATAAAGCAAAGGGAAAGAGAATGAGAAGGACTAAAAATGAGTAACAGAACTTATTTACGCATTTATGAAAATATTACAATGAAGCCCCTTTTTACAGTTACTATATAGCAATAATGAAAAAAGAATTTACTGTAGCATTGCTTTTCACTTTCTTTCTGATATCAGACAAGCCATACAACTTTTCTGCGATGTCTTACTATGAAGTATATTATTTTTCAAGTTTCTTGTGAGAAAAAATATGAAGGATTTGATAACTAGTTGCTACACAATATAAAATATAATTATTTGTTTGCAAATGTTGTATTAATATTTCTATCGCATTTTTAGTTATGTGTTTTGAAGGTCTTATTAAAATTTTGTGCATTTTTTCAATTATGGTCTATGTTTTTTATTCACTTGTTTCAGCAGGGGCTAACCTGCTTTATTTCTACAGCAGCCTCATTTATTCAGCACATGCATTTAGGTTTCTGTATTCAGAAAGGAAGCTTTCATACATAATGAAAAGGTGGAAATCTTATTTACATGCAAAATTTTTTTTGCCATCACTTCTGTCACTTCCTCTTGTTCTGCAGTTTCAGAAGCAGTCACTGACTCCCATCTAGGATTGTATAGCTATGATTTATTGTCTTTTTTTTCTTTATGCTTTGTTAAATGATTCTGGGGTCAGGTTCAAAGAAAGAAGCATGCTTTAAAACAGTCAATTTTCAATTCATTTCCAAGTTGTGGTAAGATTAAGGTAATTTTTAAATGACACTAAAACAGTTTGCATTTACAAAATTTCAATGATAACATATTAAGAGATATAGTTTGTACATAAAAAACCATTAAAATTATTTATTAAATCATTCAGACTTTATGGGAGGTGGAAAAATGCTGTCTACTTCCTAAGTGATAAATTGCATCATAGGTAAAGTCCAAAACACTGTCAATGATAGAAATTTTAAAAATTTAACTCAATTTCCTAAACATTTTCATTAAGTAAAAATTAGTTAATGCTTAAAAGAAAAGGGCAAAATTGAAATTTATGTAATTGACCAAAGGACACAAGATAGAGAATCTGACTGCAATCATCACATCTCAGACTCCTGAGTAGCTAGGTTTACAGGTGTCAGCCACCAGAGCCTGGCTGAGTTGATTTCTTATTATGTTTTCTAAAGCTTACTCTTAAATTATGAGAATCAATATCAGACATAAATTTTCTTAACTTCAGTTATAAATATAAATACCAGTATTACTATTTTATGCATTTATTTACTTTTCACAGTTGGTACTTTATTGTTATACATATTACTTCTATTTCTAATGTAAGGTTAAGATATACTTTTATAACTATCAGTTTATATAATTTAATGTCTTTTAATGACAGTGATTAGAAAAAGAAAATAAGCATATTTATGAATTATATCTCATTACATTTCTGAACTATTTTTATTTGCTTCTATGTATTCACATTTCCATTTGATGTAATTTTCTTATTCTAATACAGCTATATCCCCACCCACATCCTTTGTGCTTTTATTAAATAGAATAAATTCATATGTATTATTAGCTCAAAACACTATAATTTATATTTTAAATATAGGCTTTAAAATTAAGAGTAAATGTATTATTTTATAATTATATCATTACTTTTGACAGAAATATATTTATTGAAAGCATTATGAGATTTATCTTTAGTGTGAAGTATTTCACTAACTTTTTAAGGTAGATGGCCTAGCAACAAGTTTAATCAGTTGTTTGCTTTTTAACTTTGTAATATCTTTATGTATATTTTTGTTCTGTTTTTAAGACAGTATTGTGGGTAGAATGTCTTGGTTGGCTTTTTTTTGTCTCAGAAGATGGAATCCCATCATACTGCATTTCAGCCTTCATTGTTTTGAGGAAAAGTCAACTGTTATCTTCATGATGTTCTCTGTATAAGGAAGGGATCATTTTGAGAGCAGAATAAGATGGCAATAATAAGATTCTTTGATGCTTTTATTCCCGGAGATACACTGAATATCTACTCATGAAATGAAGTATCTGCAAGAAAGTTAAATAAATCAAGTGAGAGGAAGAAATTGACTGCTTTAGTATGTCAAAATGAAAGCTGTACTGTAGTCAGCAAGAAGGAAGGAGTCACTCATCCCATACCTTCGCCAGCTCCAAGAAACAGTTCATGGAGAGAGATAACTCCTTCTTGGGTGAGGGAAAAAAAATAAGTGCAGCATTTTTACTTCCAATCTAACAGATTCATAACAGAAAAATATAACACCTTGTAGAGCCACATTACCCTACCACCAAACCATTTCCTATGGACAAAAATGTTGGAACTACATTATCTAAATGGCAAAGAGACTGCCTCTATTATACCCACAATAACCTTGGGTTGCAGAGTTGGAAGAAACTACCTATTACAGAACAAGGAACGGAAATTAGCACAAACCTTTGTCTTTTAGCTCAGAGTTAGACCCACTGTGTGAAATGAAGCACTGAATACAAAGCAGAAGCCTTATATGTAATTTCCACTTCAAAGATGGAGATTATTGACTTGCTCTGGCACTAAGCAGACTTGAATGTCAGTAGTACTGAATAAAAATTTCAACCTATATCATTGCTATACTTGGAATGGACTTGGAGCACACAGACACCCTTTTTAACATTGCTTTTATCACCATAACCCACTCTCAAGCAACAGAGCTATTATCACCAGTGCTTACATATGGAACGTTAGAACTTCTCTAACAGTAGGCCTTGCCATGAGATCATCTAGTGGGACAGAGTCATGTTTAAGCCTACATCACTACTACCTGGATATAGGTCTCACACCTTGAGATTTTGTAGGTTCTTGAGACTGAGATTCAACTTCAAGTATAGTGTCAGCCTTCATGATCACAGGAGTAACTTTTGCAGCACTGTCATAACCTTGGACAGTATAATGAGGAATAAGATCTTATTTCCAGGGTATAGGTCATGGTGTAAACTCAGTCTGGTAAGCCCTAACACTAACAGATTTTATCCTAAGACGTTTGAAATTAGAAGTAATTTAGATAAAAATAAGTAGCCAGTTAATAATTTCTAAAAAGAAAGGGGAAAACTAACCAGGTTAGAAAGCATAGACTAAATAATCCTTTAATAACCAGAAAATGCTATATTCCAACAAACATCTAGAGTTTTCACAAAACCATAATATAACATAAAAGTTAAATCAAGGTGCAAGAAACTAATCAGTTAATACTCATGATGAGAGAAGTCTCAGAAAAGGAAAAGATCACTAGCCAAATTTGTTTTAACCAACTCTATTTCAAGGCATTTCATAGTCATGCTAATAGAAAAAGATAGAGAAAAGCTTCTTCAGGCTTCAAAAAAGAGAAAGAGAGAGAAACAAATAACATAAGATTTCCTGATTTAAATATCTCAGCAACTTCTCAATAGTGATCTTACTAACCAAGAAAGAATAGCATGAGATTTTCATATTACTAAAAAGTCAAAACAAAAATAAAACAAAACCTACCAATCAACATCACTGTACCCAACACAGCCCTCCTTTAGAAACAGAAAGATTAAGATATTATCAGATAAGCAAAAGCTAAGTGAATATATCTCTACCAGACCTATCTTACAAGAAATGCTAGAGAGTTCTTCAAAATGGAAGAAGGACATTTATGAATAAGAAATCAATATTAATATACAACTTACTAGTAGAAGTAATTACAAAGACAAAAATCAAGAATCCTCTTGAGTTAAAAAATGCTTCATAAATCATTTAAATCTTTAGTATAAAAACTAAAAAAAATTAAAACACATGAAAACTACATTAGTATTTTAAGAGATCAGTATTATAGAAAGACAAGCCTCTTGCCTCTTTTTTTGATTACCTCTGACAAAACAGATGGTATATAGTTAGTGTATTATCCTTTTGGAATTACATTTCTTTAGTCCTCATTATGCATTGGAGATCCCTAAATTTTGGCTTCCTAGACATTATTCCCAATAAAGTAGAACTACAGAACTCTTAGGGTCTGTCTCTCCCTATTGGGCAAAACCACTGAGCTAATATCTAGAACTGAGTGAAGCCAGTGGTACACTTGTTTTACATAATACTTACTTGTAAACAGGTTGAGATAGTAATCTCTATCATCTCTGATTTTCTTTACTGGTGTTTAACTGTACCCTATAGGTGAATTTGCTTATGATCAGTGTCCTAGCATCCTTGGCCTGCATGAGTTGAATCAGAACTTAAATTAGAATTGAGTAGAATCTTGATGAAGGAAGAGAAATTTTTGCTTATTAGCTACATTGAACTTACTTTTTTTTCTTTTCTTTTTTCTCTTTTCTTTCATGGTGCTTGAACTCTGGGCTTGAGCATGGTCCCTCAGCTCTTCAGCTTAAGGTTATAGCTCTATAACTTGAGCTACAGTGCTACTTCTGGTTTTCTGGTGGTTTATTGGACATAAGAGTTTCACGGACTTTCATGCCCGGGCTGGCTTTGAACGGCAATCCTCAGATCTCAGCCTCCTGAATAGCTAGAATTAAAGGCGTGAGCCACTGGCGCCCGGCTCAACTTAATTTCTTTCTTTCTTTCCTTCCTTCTTTCTTTCCTTCCTTCTTTCTTTCTTTCTTTCTTTCTCTCTCTCTCTTTCTCTTTCTTTCTTTCTTTCTTTCCTTCTTCCTTTCTTTCTTCCTTCCTTCCTTCCTTCCTCCTTCCCTCCGTCCCTCCCTCCCTCCCTCCCTCCCTCCTTTCCTTCCTTCCTTCCTTCCTTCCTTCTTGTTAGTTGTAGAGCTCGAACTCTGGGCCTGGGTGCTATTCCTGAGCTCTTCAAATCAAGGCTTGTGCTCTACAACTTGAGCCACAGCACCACTTCCAATTTTCTGATAGTTAGTTGGAGATAAGGGTCTCATGGACTTTCCTGCTTGGACTGGCTTTGAACACCAATCCTCAGATCTCAGCCTCCGGAGTAGCTAGGATTACAGACGTGAGCCACTGTCGCCGCCAGGCTTTCAATTTAATTTCTGCATCTGGTAGCTCTAAGGGTGAGAAATGCTGATGGTCTTCCTTGCCCAGGGTAGTACTAGAGCCTTTGAGATCTGAGGTAGAGGAAATCTTGGACATGTCTGCTCAGAGGATAGCTTATTTTCTTAGTGAACAAGGGAAGTATCAGTAAGTGACTAGGACCTCAAATGCCACACTCATTATACTTACTAAGGTAAAGTTAATACACTAAAATACATTTTTAATTCCCAATATGCCCTTAGAAGTATTTTCACACACTTTTTTGTAAATATCTTGTTACAGTTGTTTCCCTGAGAAATCTGTCTACAGAGTTCCTCGCTCTGCCACTCCAGAAATAGAATGAGTTTGATTCAAATCTAATTCTCTCTCATTGTCTGTAATAATAATATTTTCAGTGTGACAATTTGTTATGAGATTTGGGGAAAGTTTGGTATCAAATCTCTTTTATGTAATTTTCTTCAGATTGCACTAATTTGATGTTTTTTTTTTTTTCTAGTCTAAGTAAAGTTTTTCATTCAGACTAGAGCTGTAAGTCCTACTTTGGGAATTACTTAGTGTGAAAGGTTCTATAAAATACATCTGTCAATTACGCATTTTCTATTTCTGCCTTCAAAGTCATAAAAAATAAAGTCAGTGTCTAAAAAGATTGCTATTCTGTTATCCATTCTGTTGTTTTGGACATATCTTTACACTTCTTTACATCATATGTATCTTCAATTGTAAAATTTTTAAAGTCTCCTAGGAATATACTGTCAAAAATTGCTTTTTAGATGGATAATATAGTTAAAGTATCTAAGTGACTTATAACCATAATCATACCTATGCCAGAGACTGAGATCAGAAGGAAAACAGCTTGAGGCTAGCCTGGGCAGAATAGCCTGTGAGACTCCATTTCGAAAATAACGAAAAAGTGGGAAGGAGATATGGTTCAAATTGAGAACCTCAATCTAGCAAGCATATGACGTTGTGTTTTAAAGCCAGTGTTGCAAAACAAAAATGTTATTTTTTCAGGTATCATCTCTCAAGTAAATGTCAAATAATGTTGATGAACAAAGACAGTGAATCATTGCATACAACTGTGTCTCTGAATGCTTAAAGATCTTTAAAGACTCATATTTTCATAATTCATTTACTTTTTTGTCAGTCATGGGGTTTGAATTTGTGGCTTGGGTGCTGTCCCTGAGCTCTTTTGCTCAAGGTTAGTGATTTACCACTTTGAGCCACAGTACTACTCTTAATTTTCTGGTAATTAATTGGCGATCAGAGTCACATGGACTTTCCTGAACAGGTTAGCTTTGAACTTTGATCTTCAGATCTCAGACTTATGAGTAACTAGTATTACAAGGGTGAGCCACCAGCTCCTAGCTCACTTACTTATTTTAATGTGTATACAAAGCCTAATATTGGTGGTTCATGAGTATAATACTAGCTACGCAGGAGATAGAGAACTGAGAATCATGGTTCAAAGACAGTCAGAAAATCATCTTCATTTTATTTTTTAGTTATACAGGTAATTCAACCGAGCTTATAGTTATAAGATATTTTGTCCCTCCACAAATTAGAATATTATTTTATTCTCCTAAAATTGAATAATAAAGATTGAATACTATAATATGTAACACATGTAGAGGAGTGATAATGCAGTATGTTTCAACATTGCACAGTAGAAATAGATATCCTTTCATACAATATCAATATCATTCAACTATTTGGAAGACAAATTAGTAATTTAATCTGCACATAATTTAAGATATGTACCATATAAAAATATATTATGCAGTAAAATATACATTTCATAAATATCTTAAAAGAGAAATTGTAACTATTGAAGGAAAGAAAGGTCATAGATATTTAGATTTAATATCTCTTCTACCACCGCTACCTCAAAGGCATTGTTTGGCTTTGTATTCATTATTCTTCATTGCTAAGTAAATATTTGAGAAATAGTGTCTTGAAAGTTTCTTTTCCATAGTATGACTGAGAATGATTGAGAATGTGTGAGCCTAAACAAATGACAATGGTGTACCCTCTGGGGTAGAACAAAACCAAAGAACAGTCTATCCAAGTGGAAGCTTCCTGGGAAATTTGATGATAACAAAGTGGTTAATTGTCAAAAATACAACAATAAGCCTTTTTATATAAAGCACAACATTTCATTGTCCATTCTATTTACATTGTGAAGGGAGGCAAATTGTCTGTAGCAATAAAGCTGGTCTTTGTGCTTCTCCCAAAGTAGGGTAGTGATTCTCAAACCACAATAAGCATCAGAACACAGATCATTTTTCTCCTACCCACAGATAGCCTAATTATTAGACCACATGGTAAATCTTCTCAAATTGTCACTTTTTCCTTTTGTTTTTGTTGGTCAGGGCCTTATGCTTGTTAGCAGGCATTCTGCCAATGAGCTCTCAAACTTTCATTTATTTATATTTTTGGATTGGTTATTTTTTGTTTGTTTTGTTTTGTCAGTTGTAGGGCTTGAAATCTGGGCCTGGTCTCTGTCCCTCAGCTCTTAGGCTCAAAATGAGCACTCTACTTCTTGATTCACTGTGCCACTTATAGTATTCTGGTGGCTCATTGGAGATAAGAATCTCACAGACTCTGGGACACAGCAAAGGCAGTACTCACAGGCAAGTTTATAGCTCTGAGCTCCTACATCAACAAATTGGAGAGATCTGAAACCAACAATTTAATGACACGTCTAAACCTCCTTGAAAAAGACCAGCAAGATAAACCCAATCCAGTAGACGGGAAGAAATAATTAAAATTAAATCAGAATTAAATGAATTAGTATCCAAAAAAACTATAGAAAGGATCAACAAAACAAAGAGTTGGTTCTTTGAAAAAATTAACAAAATTGACAGACCCTTAGCAAATCTTACCAGAAAAAGAAGAGAACACACCCAAATAAATAAACTCAGAGATGAGAATGGAAACATAACCACGGAAATAACCAAGATTCAGAACATTATAAGGGAATAATTCTCAAAACCTTATGCTAATAAGTTTGAGAACTTGACAGAAATGGACCTTTTCCTAGCAAATATTGATATGCCAAAACTAAACCAAGATGAGTTAAACCATCTTAACAGGCCCATATCAAGCATTGAAATAGAAACAGCAATAAGAGACCTCCCAGCTAAGAAAAGTCCAGGACCAGATGGATTTACAGCAGAATTTTACAAGGCCTTCAAAGCAGAGCTCACACCAATACTCCTCCAACTCTTCAATGAAATTGAAAGAGAAAGTTCACTACAGAACATATTCTATGAAGCCATCATAACCCTCATCCAAAAACCAGGCAGGGACTCATCAAAGAAAGAGAACTATAGACCCATTTCTTTCATTAACATTGATGCAAAACTTCTCAACAAAATTTTGGCCAATCGACTTCAACAATTCATCCAAAAAATCATACCCCACGATCAAACAGGATTCATTTCAGGGATGCAAAGCTGGTTCAATATATGCAAATCAATTAATATTATTCATCACATCAACAGGAGCAAGGATAAGAACCACATGGTTATCTCAATAGATGCAGAAAAAGCATTCGACAAGATCCAACACCCCTTTAGGATGAAGGTTTTGGAAAAAGTAGGAATCCATGGAACATTCCTCAATACAATAAAGGCTGTATATGACAAACCTACAGCCAACATTATACTCAATGGTGAAAAACTAAAGCCATTTCCTCTTAACTCAGGAACAAGACAAGGATATCCACTCTCTCCACTTCTCTTCAATCTAGTATTAGAATACCTAGCTACAGCAATAAGACAAGATGCAGACATAAAGGGGACCCAAATAAGGAAAGAAGAAAGAAAACTCTCCCTCTTTGCAGACGACATGATCTTGTATTTAAAGAATCCCATAGACTCCACTCCCATATTACTCAAGCTGATTCAAAACTTTGGCAAAGTAGCAGGGTATAAAATTAATCCCCCCAAAATCAATGGCTTTTCTTTATGCCAACAATGAGAAAAGTGTGGCTGAAATTAGGAAAGCAACTACATTTGTAATAGCCCCACAAAAAATAAAATACCTAGGAATTAACTTAACCAAAGAACTCAAAGACCTTTATGATGAAAACTTTAAAACCTTGAAAAAGAAAATCAAAACAGAACTTAGAAAATGGCAAAACCTCCCATGCTCCTGGATTGGAAAGATTAACATCGTGAAAATGGCAATACTTCCCAAGGCTATCTACAAATTCAACCCAATACCTATCAAAATTCCAAGCTCATTATTCAAGGAAATAGAAGAGGCAATCCAAAAATTCATATGGAACAATAAAAGACCCCGAATAGCAAAAACACTCCTCAAGGGAAAGAACACTGCTGGAGGAATATCAATACCAAATTTTAAACTCTACTATAAAGCCATAGTAATCAAAACAGCTTGGTATTGGCATAAGAACAGACCTCAGGACCAATGGAATAGAATTGAAAACCCAGAAATGACCCTACAGACCTATAGTCATCTAATCTTCGATAAGGGAGCTAAAACAATAGAATGGAAGAATGATAGCCTCTTCAATAAATGGTGCTGGCAAAATTGGTTAACTACTTGTAGAAAACTAAAGCTAGATCCTTATATATCATCCTGAACGAGAATCAACTCCAAATGGATCAAAGACCTCAGAGTCAAAGCAGACACTCTGAAAAAAATACAGGATGGAATAGGAGAAACCCTAGGTCTCCTTGGCTCAGGCCGAAATTTTCTGAATAGAAACCCGGAAACACAACAAATCAAAGAAAGGTTGGACAAATGGGATTGCATGAAGTTGCAGACCTTCTGCATGGCCAAGGACATAGCTAGCAAGATCAATAGAAAGCCCATGGATTGGGAGAAGATCTTCACTAGCCATACAACAGACAAGGGTCTCATATCTAAAATATACTTGGAACTCAAAAGATTAAATCCCCCAACAACAAATCCTCAAAGGAACAACTGCCCAATAAATAAGTGGGCTAAAGACTTAAAGAGAATCTTCTCTGAAGAAGAAAGAAGGATGGCCAATAGACACATGAAGAAATGCTCAACATCCCTAACCATAAAAGAAATGCAAATCAAAACAACATTGAGATACCACCTCACCCCAATTAGAATGGCAAAAATCAAGAACTCTAACAACAACAGATGCTGGAGGAGATGTGGACAGAAGGGAACCTTACTTCATTGTTGGTGGGAATGTAAACTTGTTCAACCACTTTGGAAAGTAGTATGGAGGCTCCTCAAAAGACTTCACATAGAACTCCCCTATGACCCAACAATCTCACTTTTGGGCATTTACCCTAATTTTTACAAAAAAGACCACTAAAGCTACCAGCACAACTATGTTTATTGCAGCATTATTTACAATAGCTAAGATATGGAACCAACCCAGATGACCCTCAGCAGATGAATGGATCAAGAAAATCTGGTATATATACACAATGGAATTCTATGCCTCCATCAGAAAGAATGACATTGCCCCATTTGTTAGGAAATGGAAAAACTTGGAAAAAATTATATTAAGTGATGTAAGCCAAGCCCAAAGAAACAGGTCCCATGGTTTCCCTTGTTTGCAATATCTAGTATATGTATGAATCAAGCGGAAAAGGTCAGATAATGTGATGTTAGGAAAATGAACCCTTAGATATGTATTTTAATGTTTTTTCTTTCATAAATTTGTTTCTAACGCATTTGTAAGATTATCTCTTTGTTGCTTAGTATGTCCCTCCCCCACAGTATAACCCCTGCTTTCACTATATTTGATGTCAGTATAACTTGTGGAGGAGATGGGGAAAAACCAGTTGTTTAAGGATACAGGTGGACCTGTTGCAACAATGAGAAGTACAAGTTGTCTCGTGGAAAACGAGCTTTACAATATTGGGGGGGGAGAAGGGGGGGAGGATTGGGTGGGAGGGATGGAGGGAAGCTGGGAAGGGATGTGAAGGGTAAACAAAGGAGGAGGCTGCAATGCTTATTAAAAAATGTATGCATGATCCTGCCCATGTAATTGTATCCCCTCTGTACAGTATGTTCACAAAAAAATTAAATTAAAAAAAAAGAATCCCACTGACTTTCCTGTCAGGGCTGGCTTTGAACCACAATCCTCAGATCTCAGCCTTCTGAGTAGCTAGGATTTCAGGTATGAGCCACCTGTGCCCGGTGGACTGGGATTTTTTTCATACTCCTTCTTACATCTGCTTCAATGGTATGAATGGGAGGCCCAATCAATCTTGATCTTAGATTAACTATGATCTTGTATTTATGCCTTTTGAGGGAGAAAAACTGTGATCAGGAGCAACTTTTTGAAATATTTTGAGAACTGTAGCTGTTCTGACTCTTTTAGACAGTGCCCTAGATATACTTCTAAAAGTGACTATGACTTGTTTGTGGTTTATCATCAATAAACCTAGTATTCCTGGCATTTATTTCTGTAACATCCAGTTTATCCAAAGCGGACTTCATGTCACAGTAAGAGCAAAATTCAATTACACTCTCATTTTTTGTGTTCTTTGTTGCCAGCTGCATGTGTTAGTTTATCTGTTTGCCATATGAAATCCATTAAGTCTCGCCATCTGCAACAACGAGAAAGATGTTCTACATTTAGTCTATACTCCATACAAATGCATGGTCTATATTTCTTTTTGCCAGAGGTTCTCTGACTGCTATATCCACCCTTATTACTGTTGCTTTCACATCTGTATCCATAGCAATCCCTGGTTAGTTTTGGGCATGCCCTAACATTATGTTTTCACTGCATTACTCTTTGCTCTTCAGCTGGTCAGGGTCATTATCAGCATCGTGGGAATCCTTATACTCCATGAAGTCAAGCCTGCTTCTGTGGTCTACTTCAAGGGGATGGCCAGCTGTGGTCATTGAAAAAACCACAATGTATGTCCTTCTGTTGGACATTACAGGGTCAGGAGTCCTTTGTAAACATGAGCTTCAAGTTCTTGGCATGGTGTGGATGTATGTGGGAATTTGGAGAGCCAGGAAAAGCACCTCATATTGCAGTGATGGCCAAATCCAGGCATATACTGCAACAATGCCAGAAAATTTCAGTCCTGACAAGACAAGTCTTGGTAAGCCTTATATTATTTTATCTGCAGCAAATTATAGTTTACAGGAAAGGATGAGGGTTTTTTACAGAACCTCATTTGAATCAAACATAAAACATTAGTGTATTCAGTTATATGAAAGCCCTTTTTAAATATATTAATGTTGTGACTCACAGATATGCTCAAGTACATCAGAAAGGCTGGAGGAAGCCCTCTGGGTATTGTTACATAGTCATGTCACTGAATCCACACATAGAACAGGGGTTATCTCAAAGAGAACACTTTTGGTCATAAGAGGTTTTATCTTTGTTGCTATTGTTTTTAATGTACTATGTGATTTTTTAAGTTGCTTTCATATGTTCTTCCCACATAGTATAAGCCCTGTTTTCACTGTATTTGATTTTGGTGCCCTGAATTTTGTATATATTTTTTTCTAATTTGGGGAGAGGAAGGGAAATAACAAAATGCTGAAGTAAGGATATAGGTTGACCAATTGTAACAATGAGATATACTAGACACTATGTTGAAAATGAAATTTATAATTTGGAGGGGGAGGGAGGAGTTGGGGAGATGGGAAGGGAAAGGATGGTAAGGGAAAAACAAAGAAGGGGGTAACAATGCTCAGCAGAAAATGTAATTATTGGGGCTGAGAAGGTGGCTCAGTGGTAGAGCGCTTGCCTTGCATGCCTGAGGCCCTGGGTTTGATTCCTCAGCACCACATATGCAAAAAGAAAAAAGGCAGAAGTGACACTGTAGCAAAAGTGGTAGAGCACTAGCCTTGAGCTGAAGAGCTGAGGGACAGCGCCCAGGCCCAGAGTTCAGGCCCCACGACCGGATCCTCCCACCCAAAAAAAAGAAAAGAAAATGTAATGTATTTATTACCTAACTCATATAGCTGTAACCCCTCTGTACAGTATCTTTACAATAAAAATATATTTTAAAAAAGAAAAAGAAAAACCTTTGATATAATGGAGTGATTTTTTTAATGATATACATGAGAAACCACTGAAATACTTGAGAATTTAAACCAACAGAAAAATAGCCAGCTTAGAATAAAAAAATATGAACAATTGAAAAGGAGCTATCAGATTCCTCCAATTCTACTGGAAGAAAGCAAGCAAGAGTACTAAGTTATAAATGCATACAACATTTTGTGCTCATGACTCAAAAGGTCCAGAAATACAGAATTTTTTTCCAATCTTTGATGCCTGAACGTTTCCACACTTAATTTCAAAATGAATTTGAACCAATAATTCTCTTTTACCTTCTATTTTCCCTCATTTAAACTTTGAATCAGAATGTCTTTATCCATTAAATTATACATGTTACATATTTTTATTCTAAGACTGACAATTCTTTTGTTTAATTTCACTAGTTCAAGGAAATTATGCCCCAGGACAAATATTGAATGATTAGTTAATAATATACATGATTTGGATGATGATGCTTGGTCTTTTGTGCTGAAAAGGCTTAAAGGAGAGTCTAGATATTAAATTAATACTTTAATGATACTACACTTTGGTGAAAGTTAGGATATGATACATCATTTGGTTTTCCATCTGAGAACCAAAGAAAAGAGAATGCTGTAGGCAAAATGAGCCCCTAAATATGCTAATGTTCTGAATTTTGGAATCTTTCAATATGTTATGTTATATGCAAAGGGATCTTTGCAGATGTTCATTATTACAGAAGTTTAAAGTACGGTGATTCTCAGATTTTGCATGTGAGTTCCATGTAATTAATGAGTTTTGTTTTGTTTTGTTTTAGTTTTTCCCAGTCCTGGGGCTTGAACCCAGGACTTGGGTACTGTCTTGAGCTTCTTTTCACTCAAGGCTAGCACGCTACCACTTGAGCCACAGCATCATTTCTGGCTTTTCCTGTGTATGTGTCACTGAGGAATCAAACCCAGGCTTTCATGAATGCTAGGCAAACACTACCACACACTCACTACATCACATTCCCGCCCACATGAGTTCTTAAAAGCAGAAAATGTTTTCCAGCTAGCGAAATAGAGGTATGCCAGAAGTCAATTCTATAGTTTAAGAGGCTCTTCACTGTGTTGCTAAAGAAGACCTCAAAGAAGGCAGGAGAATAAATGTGTCGGTCTCTAAGAAAAAGGACTGGTCAATCACTCAGCGCTAAGTACTGTAACCACAAGTTGCTGAATTCTGCCAATAGCTTAAATGATTTTGTAAGCTTATTTTTCCCCATATCCTTCAGAAAGGAATACAACAAACACAATTTGTTTTTACTTCAGCATCATGAGACTGAACTAAGTGTGCAGACTCAAACTTTGAGGAACAAGACCTATAAAATGATAAGCTTTTTATTTTTGTTTTAAAGTACTATGATTTGGGTAAGGTTTTTAAATAACATTTATCAACTCGTTATGTCGAAAACAAACTTTACAACTTCGGTGGGGGGGGGGGGGAGGAGGTTTGGGTGGGGGAGTGGGAGGAGGATGGGAAGGCATGGGAAGGGGAAACAAAGGAGGAGACTACAATGCTTGATAAGAAATGTACTCATTATCGTGCCCATGCAATTGTAGTCCCTCTGTACAGTATTTTCACAATAAAAAAAGAAAATATATTCATGTTTTGTTAATCATCACTTCTCTAAGTGTGATCTATAAAGAGTTGGATGTCATCAAACATCTCTTAGGTGGATCAAAACTAACTTTATAATAATGTTAAAATATTGTTTTATTTCTTATTGGGTTGACTTCTATACTGATAGTGCAGAAGCGGCACTGAATGTAACTGCTAGGGACTCACAAGTTTCCTTGATAAAGCAAAACAAATTATTGTTTTTATTTTTTTACTTTATTTTTCTGTCGGTTGTGGTGCCTGAACTCTGGGCCAGGGTGCTGTCCCTCAGCTCTTCAGCTCAAGGCTAGTGCTCTACCATTTGAGCCACAGCGCCACTTCCAGCTTTTTCTGCTTATGTGGTGCTGAGGAATCAAACCCAGCATCTCATGCATGCAAGGCAAGCACTCTACCCCACTGAGCCACCTTCCCAGCTCTATTCAATTTTTAGACTTTCGATGTTTTCTTGATACATGTGAAGATAATTGGTGTTTAAATAAGTCCTGTGTTTTTCGATTTGGAAATTAGATACTTTTCTTGAGTTAAACAATTGTAGTACAAGCTTAAGTAAAGACTTGTAATAGACTATGACTTTTACTTTGAAACTACTAACAGAAAAACTGATAATTCATCCACAGACATTGATAAACATTTTCTTGAAAATGACCAATATAACATTGTAATTTTGAGGAGGATGAAATATTTGTTGGCAATGATAAAATTTGAATTTTCCAATCAGATTGGGGTTTTGTAAGAATTGTACTTAAAATTGTGATCTTGAGAGTTTCTGTGTAGCCAAAGAATTTTCTTTTGAGTTGGCAAAATATTCCTGAATATTGCTTTTTTTGCATAATCATGTGCCTACGTTTGGCCTTTCTGCATAACTCATTGAGCCAGTGTTTTCCAAATGAGTGAAGTGTGTATTTCAAAATAATATATACGTATAAATTTTGTACAAATTTGAAAAATCTTTTAATGGATTTGAATGCAACTACTCAGTTTGAGATTCCATATTGCAAGCATCCGTTAAGAAACTACTACTTAAGAGATTTTGATCTAATATAAAAATGAATGCATGCAATTACCTGAAAATATTTATTATAAATTTTCCTTCATTTTCTAAATAAAATTCTATGTGAGGACATATTTACCAGGAATGCTTCAAGCAAATAAACGTAGTCCACCACAATGAACAGAGAGGCGAGTATAAGGGTTCAGCTAATATTTGCTAAATCACAAAAGTTTTGCCAAACATGCTATAGTGTCACTCTTCTATTTTCTCTATAATATAGAAATTTTATAGAATGTGTCCTCCAGTTATTAACTAATATATTTATCATTTAAAGTAATCAATTATGAAAGCTTTAAAAATATCTTAGTCTTTATTTCTAATACTGCATGTATGTCAGTAGGTGTACTGACATACTGACTTATATCCTCTTTAAAGTTTTCAATAATTTTAAGATTATAAAGGATCCCTGAGACCAAAAAGCTTGAAAAACACTGGTGTAGACAATAAACTGGGTGATAAGGTTTCAGTCCAATTTAGAATTTAACTAAATACAAGAGTCAAAGAGCCATTAGTGAATATTTAAATAAACATTTGCAGATCTAAATGATTCCACAAGGGATTTTTAAAACTCAGGTGCTATGAAACCACATTTAATAGTTTCTTTTAAAATTTCCTTATCGAGTATAGAGACTTATAAAATATAAGCATTCAATACATTCATATATATTGATTAAATTTGTATAAATGAAAATGTAATCAGTGAAGTTATGCATAAACAAAAGGTTCTTCTTAGGTTGCTTAACCTAGGGATTCTAGCTTTAGTTAATTCCTTAATTAATTTTTGATCCATTCTAATTCTGCTTAAGCCAATTATATTGTTAATGATTAGAATGCAATGAGGTAAACTAAACTTCAATCACTGTCTTTTAGGCCCAGAAGTTAAAGCTTATAATTTCCAGAGTTCTGTTTCTAATATGTTCTTTGAACTTAGTGAAGGAGATAACATTGATATTCTGAAGAAGAATATGGACTTTGATGTGGCTGGTTGTGTTTTCTTTCTTTTCTTTCCTAGTAGTGCTGAGGACAAAATACTAGTCAAGTGCAATACCACTGAGCCAAATCCCCTAGTTGGATATTTTTGAAAACTCTGAAAAACTGTTTAAAAAGCAGGGAAAGTAAGTGTTGAAATGATCAAATATCATTTGCAATTTAATTCATTTCTTTGACATTCATACTGATCCTTTTCTGTTAGGCTTAATTTTTTTACTCTGTATTTTATTGTAAAGATACTGTACAGAGGGGTTACAGTTACATGAGTAAGGTAATGAGTACATGTCCTATGGAGCATTGTTAACCCCTCCTTTGTTTTTCCCTTACCATCCCTTCCCTCTCCACCTTCCAACTCCTGCCTTCCCCCCTCCCCCCCGAAGTTGTAAAGTTTTCAACATAGTGTCGTGTACATCTCATTGTTACCTTGGGTCAACCTGTACCCTTATTTCAGCATTTTATTTCCCTTCCCCTCCCCAAATTAGAAAAATGTAGAATGTCACCACATCATTTGTTAGGAAATGGAAAGAATTGGAAAACATTATTTTAAATGAAGTAAGCCAGGCCCAAAGAAACATAGGTCCCATGGTTTATATACTAATATATTTACACATTATATATAATATATTTTATAATATATTTATGTACTAATAACTAGCATATGTCTAGGACAAGCAGAAAAGGTCAAAAGCTATCTACATATTACCATATAAGATGATGCAGGCAGCTTCTTAATTGAATTATTTGCATATATTTTGTTGAATTATTCCTTTGTGTTGTCTTTAGATTTAAATATATATGCTGCCTTAAATTTGGTAGCAAGTTTTCCCAATGTATATCACTCCATCAACATTTTCTAAAAAGATGAAATATGTAAATATCTTATGGTACTTGTCATAGTAGGATAAAGATTCATGTGTAATTAAATTAATTCATGTCAATTGGGATTTAAGGAATAATAAACCTAAAAATGTCAGAACAAAGATCTGTTTCCTTAGTGTTGGATATTACTTCCCTTTCCTTGTTATTTAATCTTTTCCTATAAATTATGAATCATTAGACTCCAACAGAAAAACAGAGTGACTCAACTACGGTAGTTATTCACTGTCTTCCTGTGAATTTCTAACTTTTTGCACATTCAGTTAAATTAATGTGTTTTATTTGTCTATATGTTCATAAAAAGCAAAGATCAAAACTGAGATTTGCTCCTAGGTTGAATTTAGATAGGCATTAAAATGGTGGACCCATTGCACCATTGAGATGTTATGTCGAAAATGAACTTTACAACTTTGGCGGGGGTGGGGGAGTTGGAAGGAATAGGAAGGGGAAACAAAGGAGGAAGCAACAATGCTTGATAAGAAATGCACTCATTACCTTGCCCATGTAATTGTAACCCCTCTGTACCGTATTTTCACAATAAAAAAAATGAACTCCATTTGTTTCTGTTTCTAAATATGGCAAAAGCACATTATACAAATGATGTCCATAATAATGTAAGAATTAACTTCCTTTTTAATTGTGAAAATACCATAGAGAGGTTACAATTACATGGGCAACTCTAATAACAACAGATGCTGGAGGGGATGTGGCCAGAAAGGAACCCTACTGCATTGTTGGTGGGAGTGTAAACTTGTTCAAACACTTTGAAAAGTAGTATGGAGGTTCCTCAAAAGACTCCACATAGAGCTCCCCTATTACCCAGCAATCCCACTCTTGGACTTTTACCCAAATGATCACAAACAAGACCATACTAAAGGTACCAGCACAACTATGTTTATTGCAGCATTATTTACTATAGTTAACTTCCCTTTTTTTTTTTTTTGGGGGTCCGGTCATGGGGCCTGAACTCTGGGCCTGGGCACTGTCCTTCAGCTCTTCAGCTCAAGGCTAGCGCTCTACCACTTGAGCAACAGCGCCACTTCCGGCTTTTTTCTTTTTGCTTATGTGGTGCTAAGGAATCGAACCCAGGGCCTCAGGCATGCAAGGCAAGTGCTCTACCACTGAGCCACCTTCCCAGCAGTTAACTTCCCTTTTAATTGCCATTTCATTTAAATTATTCTTGGCACCTCTAATTCATATTCAATCATGAAATTAAGTAAGATTGCATTCTGAAGTTACAGAAAATTATATCATACTGTCTTTCATTTCATTGTAACTGTAATTACACTATGACACCCATTACTGTCCTTAATAACATTATTTTATACTTTTTGCTGACTTTAAGTTTCTAGTATGATATTAAATGTTCTTAAATTTTCAAGTATCCAAAGTAGAATTCTTTCTTAGCTCACATCCATATAAGTTAAATAATAATAATAATAATAACTTGTTTTCATATGTATTTGTGTAACAGAGAAATATTAAGTTTCAGAAGGAAGTGAAATTTGTGCTCCAGTAATAAATTTCACCTTGACATTAGTGTTCATTGTAAATTTTATTGGAGTAAATATGAATATTTAAAAGTTATGAGCTTTTACATTTTTCACAGTGGAATCTCTAGTTTGACTCCATGACAAAATAGAAAACTATATATTAAATTTCCTGTGAAATTTAGCAACAGATTTCTGGTAATCAAATTTAAAGTGTAGTTTTTTATTACCCTAACCAGTTGTAAATTTTTGAAGCCCATTTGAGGATTATTAGGAACATGTGTTACAAATATGATATTGTGACATTTACTGTGCTTAATGTTTTTATATATTCACATTTGGCAACTATTCCCATCAAGAACTAAGCTTAGAAAGAAAAAAATTCAGACACTCTAATATACCTGGAGGCAATACTGAGTTCTTTCTTTTAATTAAAGCAACAATTAATGCATAATAGCATTTTGTTTTATGATTTGACTATTGTTTTAAGTAGAGGAGATATTATATGTTTATTTTATAAATATAGTGAGTTTTTTTGTTTTCATTTGTTTATCATTTTGTTTTTGGTTTGGGGGATTGTTTTTGGGTGCCAATGGGTCAAGCTTATAATCCTAACTACTCAGGAGGCTTAGATCTGAGGATAGCAATTCAAAGTCAGCCAGGCAGGGAAGTCTATGAGACTCTTATCTCAAATTAACTATTAAAAAGACAGTGGTGGAGCTGTGGCTCAAAGTTGCAGAGCATTAACCTTGAGCACAAAAGCTCAGGGAAATTGCTCAGGTCCTGAATTAAAGCCCCAGGAATGGCACAACAATATATCTATATCTAGATAGATACAGATATAAACATTCTATGTTTTCTAAAATGTTCATTTTCTGTACTCGAAAAGCTCATTTTCTGTTCTTGAAATCTTTCTCTAGACCGACATAATACGAAACTAAATAGTGTTGGCAGAGTGTATCATTCTACTATTTTTTAATCTGATTCCCTTATATGGACAGTGAGTGTTAAACTCCACAGTAGAAGGAACTAAGACTTTTGAGTGCAAAATGTATGAATGTGAATATTATTTCTTTCATGCTTGTATTCTTTCAATAAGTATTTATTAAGCTGAATATTATTCCTATATACTGCAAAGACCATAAATAAGAACACGTTCTTGTGACCTATTTGTGCTTATAGTTTGTTAAAGTATATTTTCAAGAAAACAAGCAATTAAAACAGGGTTTTAGTACTGGGCAATGTGGGTTATTCTTGTAAACCCAACTACGCAGGATGTGGATTTAGGAAGGTCATGATCTGAAGGAAAGCCTGAGCAAAAGCAAGACCCTTTCAAAGGCTACTTGAAAAACACTAAAGCAAAAAGGAATGGAAACGTAGTTTAAGTTGGTATAGCATTAGTCCTTGGATTCAAACCTATATGTATCGATAGATAGGTAGATAGGTAGATAGATCGATCGATCGATTGATCGATGGATCGATAGATAGATAGATAGATAGATAGATAGATAGATAGATAGATAGATAGATAGATAGATAGATAGATAGAGTGTTTTAGGTGTTTTCTTCAAGAATTCTGGATACAGATTTGCAGGCCACATGCTATATTTGTTTGATTGGGGTTTATTTTGTGTTTTTTTTATTGCTTAGGGGAAGGAGATATGCTTCTAGGATGATTACCTGTGAAAGACAAAAGACAGTAAAGAAAGGAGAAAGCAACTGAAATGAGATGAAATTATCATCAAAGGACTTGAGTGTTTATATATCTTTATTTGCCAATTATTGTTGTGGTATACATCAAGGAAGGATTTGTGGCCTTAAGGTAGGGACTCAACTACCAATACTTGGAAGTGGCTGAGGGATTGAGTTCCTCACTCACAAAGGACACATACAATGGCCAAATTTTCAGTCACAACCCATAGAGCTATGTGCTTCAGTAAGGAAAATGCAAGTACATTCAAATCTAGATTAGAGAAGATCAAGGAAGTCTCTCCAAAGGAAATGTCTTTTAAGGGTTTGTGGAGATGCTTACTGGGAGTTGGGGGAATAATTTCTATTGTAAGGTTGTGTAGGCAAAAAAGAGCCTTTTTATTGTGGAAACTAAAAATTGTGTCTTGATAGAGATGAGCACAGAGGTCAATAAACTCAATAAGGATTCCTAAGGACTATGTGACCTTGAGCAAATTGTTTTCCTATGCTTTGAGTATCTTTATACTGTAAGGAAATTGATCAATTTCAAAGGATTGTGCTGGGGATGGAATAAGACATCCAGTCAGGTTCCTAGAAAATGCTATGCAACCTTCCAAATAGCAGTAGGCAAGGTAGCCTTTAGATTTAAGCAAAGAAACGACAGCTTAGATAGTTGTAATTTGTAGGCACATCAAGAAACTGTGTTCTCTACAAATTTATCATTAACAATATAATCTAAAATAGCTGCAATACAATAAGATAATTTCACTCATGCAAGGGAAATAGAGGAAAAGCTGAATGTACAGGAACAAGTGGCAGAAGAGGGATAGTCTCTTTAAAAGACACATTTCTCATTCTATAGAACTTAACATTCTATTTTTTTCTAATGGCCTCAAATAGAGAATTTTGACATAATTTATATATTTTTCCATATTTTATATATTTTTCCAATAATCAGGCCATTTTGTTTACAGATAATTTTGTTTTGAATTATCAGCTTATAGGAATTTGAGCTGAAATAATTTATCTACAAAGTTCTTTCATAGGACATATTATGGCCAAATAGTTGATAATGCCCTTTGGCCCATATAGAAATTCAAGCTAAGGAAATATGAGCACTCACAGTTCTATATAAGAATATCAGCCGGGTGACAGTGGCTCATGCCTATAATCTTAGCTACTCAGGAGACTAAGATCTGAGGACTGTAGTTCAAATCCAGCCTGGTCAGGGAAGTGTGTGAGACTCTTAAATTAACCACCAGAAAACCAGAAATAGTGCTGTGGCTCAAGTGTTAGAGCACTCACCTTGAGCTGAAGAGTCAGGGACTGTTTCCAGGCCCAGAGCTCAAGCCCCACAACTGACAGAAAAGAGTATCAATCATTTTGTTACATAACAGCAATTTCTTAAAGCAATAAGTTATCGAGAAAATAATTATATTCACTAAGGTGCATTCAATAAGATCATTGACCTAATTTTAAATTTCAACTCTTTGAAGAATATTTCATATACAGTAAAACTAACATTATATAAAATAAAAAGCAGTATATAGAGCTATGTGAAGAATTATTACTATTTTTGTTATACATATGAACAATTTAGAAATATGGGCTAAAATATTAATATTAGCCCTGTATATGAAAACATGAGTTATTACTTTTCTTCATTATATTCATATATTTTCAGTTTTTAGAATGTACTTGCAAAGCTTTATATTCACAAAAAAGCTTATCTTTCTTAAAATAACAAGATTTCACCTAGAAAATTGAAAGTTGGTTTTTACTCAACCCTGCAAAGAATTTTTAAATTGCCATGACCTCAGAATATAAAGCAAAGGAGGAAGCAACAATGCTCGATAAGAAATGTACTCATTACCTTGCTCATGTAACTGTAACCTTCTGTACCGTATTTTTACAACAAAAATGTACCAAAAAAGATGATAAAAATACTCTGAATATACATGATATTTCTCACTTTCTTCTGCTTTCTAAGAAATCAAATAAGGTTGAAGGAGAACTTCAGATTTCTTAACTGAAAGATCTATTAATTTTAATTTTAATTTTTTTTATTGTGAAAATACCATTCAGAGGGGTTACAATTACATGGGCAAGATAATGAGTACATTTCTTATCAAGAATTGTTGCCTCCTTTGTTTCCCCTTTCCATCCCTTCCCATCTCCCCCTTTGCCCCCCTCCCCTTCCCCCACTTCCTCTCCCCTCCCCCCACCCCCTGGCCCCCCCAAAGTTGTAAAGTTAGTTTTTCAACATAACAATCTGTACATCTCACTGTTGCAATGAGTCCACCTGTATCCCTATTTAAACTATTTGTTTTTTCCCTTCCCCTCCACAAATTATACCAACATCAAATACAGTGAAAGCAGATGTTATACTCTGGGGAAGGGACATACAAAGCAACAAAGAAATCATCTTATAAATATGTTAGAAACAATTGCATGAAAGCAAAAACATTTGAATACTTATTTTTGGGTTCATTTCACCTAACATCAACTTATTTGACCTTTTCTGCTTGTTTCAGACATATGCTAGTTATTGCAAATAAGAGAAACCATGGGACCTATGTTTCTTTGGGCGTGGCTTACTTCACTTAATATAATTTTTTCCAAGTCTTTCCATTTCCTAACAAATGGGGCAAGGTCATTCTTTCTGATAGAGGCATAGAATTCCATTGTGTATATATACCACATTTTCTTGATCCATTCATCTATTGAGGGGCATCTGGGTTGGTTCCATATCTTAGCTATGGTAAATAATGCTGCAATAAACATAGTTGTGCTGGTAGCTTTAGTATGGCTTCCTTGTGATTCTTTGGGTAAATGTCCAAAAGTGGGATTGCTGGGTCATAGGGGAACTCTATGTGGAGTGTTTTGAGGAACCTCCATACTACTTTCCAAAGTGGTTGAACAAGTTTACACTCCCACCAACAATGTAGTAAGGTTCCTTTCTGTCCAAATCCCCTCCAGCATCTGTTATTATTAGAGTTCACTATTGATTTTTATTTAATGCCAGTCCTGGTGCTTGGACTCAATGTCTAGGAACTGCCCCTGAGTAATTTTCTCAAGGCGAACACTCTATCACTTGAGCCAAAGCTCCACTTCAGGTTTTGATTATTTTTTATCTTCTGGTGGTTAATTGGAAATGAGTTTCATGGACTTTTCTACCCAAACTGGCTTCAAACCTTGATCCTCAGATATTAGCCTAAAGAGGAGCCAGGAGGATTGTAGACATGGGCCACCAACTTTGAGACAAGGTGTTAAATTTCAAACTTAAGATATTATTTGTGGCAGCATTCAAACTTTTTTCAATTTCCATACACATAGTAAACTTTAAATTCTAACTTTGTGCCTATAATAAGTTTATTCTGGGAAACAAGAAGCTTTTATCTTTTGAATCAAATGAAAGTTTAAGCAAACAATCATCTTAAATCAATTTTCTGTTTCTGTAACAGAATATTACAGAATGAGGAATTCATAAATAGAAGTTTATTGAGCTTGTGATTCTGGAAGGTGAATATACATACAATAGCATTGCACCAATATCTGCTCTGCATCTTGGAAGGGCCTTCTTACTGCATTATACCCTGGCAAAAGATACCAAATGGAAAGACAACAGATGTGCTTGCTTAGATCACTCTTCCTTTGCTTATATGTCATTAATATCTGAATGTAATACTTATCAACTCCCCAAAACCACACCTCCAAATACAATTAATATATGAAAGTGGAGAGTAACTTTCCAATGCAAGAGGTTTTTTGATGGATGGACTATAACTTTTGCAAGATGTACACTGAAAAATTAAAGGTGGTAGTAATATAAGATTGTATATAATATCAATACAATAGTGATGATGCTATCATATAAAGTCAAAAGAAAAGAAATGCCAAGACAAAAGGCAACCCATATTACACATAACAAAATTTATTAGTTTACAGATGTGTTCAAATAAAGTTGTGAATATGTATTTGATTTGTATAATAATTGCATAATACTGTTTATATTTAAAGCATCTTCTTACATTTCAATAGAGTAATATCTCTTACAGCAATTTGTATCCTTACCATGGCTTATAATCATAAATCGCAGTCTTATTTAATACTACTATGGCTTAAGTTTTGTACATTCAGTGATTATGCTTCTCTTCCTAAATTTATTTTATTGTTATTATAGAGGTGATATACAGAGTGGTTACATTTACATGACTCAGGTAATAAGGACATTTACTTCCATACAGTGTCATCTGTTACCTCATTCTCTCCTATTCTCTCCCTCTCATCTCCTCCCACAAGTTTTATATTTCATTTTCATCAATGTCCAGTGAACTCTACTACTGTACTTTTGCACCTATTTTCCTCAGATTCTGTGCTTTCCCACACCCTCCCACAGATATGCACATGAATAGACCATATATAAATTAAAAAACACAACTACCTGCTTTTGGACTCACTGTATGTGAGTATCTAAGCTCATGTGCAATATACCATGTCAGTACATTTTAGATATAACTTCTGCATATCAGAGAGAAAATGTGCAATTAGTCTCTCTGGTCTTGGCTCACCTCACTTAATATGATTTGTTCTAGCTCCATCCCTTTCCCTGCAAATGACATTATTTTATTCTTTCTAATTGATATGTAAAATTCCATTGTGCATAGGTACCACATATTTTGGATCCATTCATCTATTGTGGGGCATCTAGGTTGTTTCCATATCTTGGCTATTGTGGATTGTGTAGCAATAAACATGGATGTGCAGGTGTCCTTATCATACCCTGGCTCATGATACTCAGGGTAGACATCTAAGAGAGGTATGGCTGTATTGTAAAGGTTTATGTTTAGATTTTGAGGAACCTCCAAACTGCTTTCCAGATTGTATTAGTTGACATTCTCACCAGCAGTTCATTAGGGTTCCTTTTCTCCCCCATCCCTGCCAGCATTTATTGCTGTTCAAAATGTTTGCCAGTCTTACTGGAGTGAAATGGATTCTCAGGATTGTTTTGATTTTCTTATGGACAGGGTTGATAAGCATTTTTCATGTGTTTCTATGCCATTCTTACCTCCTCTTCTGAGAAGTCTCTCCTTAGCTCCATTGCCCTTTTAATAAATGGTATATTAAGTTTGGGAGAGGTTAGTTTCTTGAGCTCTTGTATATATCTGGTATTTAGCCTTTGTCTAATGTATTGCTGGTAAAGTTCTTTTCCCAATTGTTTGGCTGTCTTTGTAGTTTAGTAACTATGTCCTTAGCTGTGCAGAAACTTTTTATTTTAATGGAACTCTGTTCAGGAAGTTCTTTCCTGTACCTGTAAGTTCTGTCTTGCAGTCATTACAGATTTTCTGTTCTGACATTGAGGGCTTTGATCGACTTTGAATTTGTATTAATGCATGGTGACAAGCAGGGATCCAGTTTTAGTTTTCTTCATATGGCTGGCCAATTTTCCTGATACCACCTGTTGAAGAAGCTATGTTCTCGCCACCCCCCCCCCCCCAGGGTATGTCTTTGACTCCTTGTCAAATATCAGGTGGTTATATTTTTGGGTCATCTGTTTCATTGATCTTCAGGTCTATTTTTATGTCAATATCAAACTGTTTTTCTTATTATGGCTCTGCGGTAGAGTTTGAAATCTGGTATTGTGATACTCCACCAATTGCTTTTTTGCCTAGAATTACTTTGGCTGTTCCAGGTCTTTTGTTAAGCCATATTAAATTTCAGATTGTTTTTCTGTCTCAGTAAAGGATATCATTGGAATTTTGATGGGGATTTTGAATTGAATTTTTATATCATTTTTGGCAGAATGACCATTTTCACAATATTAATTCTACCTATCCCAGGACATGGAAGGTCTTTCCATTTCTAAGTGTCCTCTTTGAATTCTTTCTTCAAATTTTTATATTTTTACTATAAAGATCTTTTACATCTTTGGTTAGGTTAATTCTTAGGTATTTTCTTTTTTTGAGGTTGTTAATGATTTCCCTTTCTGCTTGTACATTGTTTGTATACAGAAAGGCTAGTGATTTTTCTGGGTTAAATTTCTACCCTGATATTTGACCAAAGTGTTTTATCACCTCTAGGATTTGGAGGATGGAGATTTTTAGGTCCTTCACATATAAGTTCATGTCATCTGCAAATAAGGATTGTTTAATTGCTTCTCTATGTGAATTCCTCATATATACTTTCTTGCCTTATTGTTCTAGCTAAGAATTCCAGAACTGTACCCACAGACTTATAGCCACCTAATCTTTGATAAGAGAACTAAAAACATAGAATGGAAGAAAGACAGCCTCTTCAGTAAATGCTGATGGCAAATTGGTGAATCACATGTAGAAAAATTAGCTAGATCCATATATATCACCCTGCATCAGAATCAACTAAAAAATTCATCAAAGACCTTGGAGTCAAAGCAGACACCCTTATCCATACAATGGATAAGGGACTCATATGTAAAATATAGTTGGAACTCAAAAAATTAAATCCCCCAAAAACAAATCCTCAAATAAACAACTGCCCGATAAACAAGTGGGCTAAAGACTGAAAAAAATTTCTTTGGAGAGGAAAAAACAATGGCCAATAGATACATGCTCAACCTCCCTAGTCATAAAAGAAATGCAATTCAAAACAACCTTGAGATACCACCTCACCAAAGTTAGAGTGACTAAAATCAAGAATTCTAACAACAACAGATGCTGGAGGGGATATGGCCAGAATGTAAACTTGTTCAATTTCTTTGGTAAGCAGTATGGTGGTTCCTCAAAAGACTCCACATAGAACTTCCTATGACCCAGCAATCCCTTTTTTGGGCATTTACTCAAATGATCACAAACAAGACCATACTAAAGCTACCAGCACAACTATGTTTATTGCAGCATTATTTACCATAGCTAAGATATGGAACCAACCCAGATTCACCTCAGTAGATGAATGGATTAAGAAAAGGTTATACACACACACACACACACACACACACACACACACACACACACACACACACACACTCTCTCTCTCTCACACACACACACACACACACACACACACACACACACACACACTGGAATTCTATGCCTCCATCAGAAAGAATGACATTGCCCCATTTGTTAGGAAATGGAAAAACTTGGAAAAAATTATATTAAGTGAAGTAAGCCAGGCCCAAAGAAACATAGGTACCATGGTTTCCCTTATTTGCAATAACTAGTATATGTCTTGGACAAGCAGAAAAGTTCAAAAGCTATGTACATATGACCAGATAAGATGATGTTAAGCAAAATGAACCCCAAAATAGGGACACAAGTGATTTTTTCATTCTTGTTATTGTTTCTAACGTATTTATAATGTGAGTTTTGGCTTCTTTGTATGTTCCTCCCTCATGGTATAACCCCTGTTACATTGTATTTGATGTCAGTGCCCTCCATCTTGTATATACAATTTTCTAATTTGGGAAGGGGAAGGCAAAAAAAAAATGCTTAACTAGGGATAAAGGTTGACCCATTGTAATAATGAGATGCACAAGACACTATGTTGAAAAATGAACTTTACAATTTAGGAGGGGGTGGGGAGGTGTAGTTGTGGAGGTGTGAGGGAAGGGATGGTAGGGGAAAAACAAAGAAGGAGGTGACAATGCTTGTTAGGAAATGTACTCATTACCTTGCTAATATAACTGTAACCCCTCTGTACAGTATTTTTACAATAAAAGTATATGAAAAAAAGAATTCCAGAACTACATTGAAGAGGAGTGAAGAGAGAAGACATCCTTGCTTGTTCATGATTTTAGGCAAATAGTTTTAATTTTCCCCATTTAGCAAGATGTTGGCTATTGGTCGGTCATATATAACTTTTATTGTCTTATGGCATATTCCTTCTAGTCGTTCTACAAAACTTTTAATATGAATGGATGTTGTATTTTGTCGATGGCTTTTCTGCATCTATTGAGATGATCATGTTGTCGTTGTGCTTGGTTCTGTTAATGTGGTGAATTACATTTATAGATATGTACATGTTAAACCAGCCTGGTATCTGTGTGATAAAGCCTACTTGGAAATAAAGTATGACTATTTAAAATTTTTTTCCTGGATTCAGTTGGCTAGCATTTATTTTTAGGTCCTGGTCATGGGGCCTGAACTCTGAGTCTGGGCGCTGTCCCTCAGCTCTTCAGCTCAAAGCTAGCACTCTACCACTTGAGCCACAGCACCACTTCCGGCTTTTTTCTTTTTGCTTATGTGGTGCTGAGGAATCAAACCCAGGGCCTCATGCATGCAAGGCAAGCACTTTACCACTGAGCCACCTTCCCAGCCCCGGCTAGTATTTTATTAAAGAGCTTCACATCTGTATTTGAGAAATTGGTTTGTAGTTCTGTTTTATTTTATTTTTTATTGGATCCTTACCTGGCTTGGTGATGAGTGTGATATTGTCTTCATAGAATGAGTTTGGAATTTCTCCCTCTGTTTCTATTTCACAGAAAAGCTTGAGGATAATGAGCATTAGTTCATCTTTAAAAGTCTTCACAATTCAGTAGTGAATCTGTCTGTACCTTAGCTTTTCCTTGTTGGAAGACTTCTAATTACTTGCTCTATCTCATTGTATGTTATTGGCTTGTTTAGATGGTTTATATATTCTTGGTTTAGTTTATGTAGTTTCTCTGTTTCTAAAAATTCCTCCATTTTTTTCCTAGACTTCTCTGGAAAGGAAATAAGAATAACCAATAGACACATGAAGAAATGTTCAACATCTCTAGCCATAAAAGAAATGCAAATCAAAACCACATTGAGATCTCACCTCATCCCAGGTAGAATGGCCATTATCAAGAAAACAAATAATAGTAGATTCTGGTGGGATGGGGCCAAAATGAAATGCTACTACACTGTTGGTGGGAATGTAAACTCTTTTAACCACTCTGGAAAACAAAAGACTAAAGTTAGAACTACTCTATGATCCAACAATCCCACTCCTGGGCATTTATCCAAACAAACACAAACTAGGCCATATAAAAGCCACCACTACAACTGTGTTCATTGCAGCATTATTTACCATAGCTAAGATATGGAACCAAAACTGATGCTCCTTAGCAGATGAATGGATCAAGAAAATATGGTGTATATGCACAATGGAATGCTATGCTTCCATTAGAATGACATCTCCTCATTCATAAGGAAGTGGTAAGACTTGAAAAAATTCATGTATATGAAGTAAGCCACACCCAAAGAAATATAGGCTCCATGGTTTACCTCATTTGTCATAGTAAATACATGTCTAGGTTAATCCTAGAAGAACATCACAAGAGCTCAATAGCTATGTACATATGACCATAAAAATGATGCTAATTGAAATTAACTCCAAGACACTGAAACAAGAAGATTTTTGTTGTTCTCGTTGCTGTTGTTGTTGATGATGATTGTAATGCATTGTGTGCAGTAATTTCTTCTTTATTTTGTTTTTTTATTTCTCCTTTTAGTTTATCCCCTGTTGTCACTGTTTTTGATTTTGGTACCCTGTGTCTTATATATGCATTTATCTGATTTGGAGAAGGGAAGGAGAATAACAAAATGGTGAGACAAAGGACAAAGGGTGAAGCAATGTAACAGTTGTACTCACAAGACACCATGGTAGAAATGAACTTTACAACATGGGGGTGGGAGTCGGGGAGTCTGGAGAGTGGGAGAAAAATGTCCAAGGGGGAAACAATATTTGACAAGAAATGTACTAATTACCTTAGTTATGTAACTGTAAATCCTCTGAACAATACCTTTACAGTAAAATTAAACTGTAAAGTAGAGATTGACACCCTTTTTGTCATCTATTCCAGGAGCTTGGACATTATGAACCTGTGGTTGTGAAGTTCACATAAGAAGGATGTAGCTGGATGGAAGTGGGGCTGTATTCAAGTAGTAGAGCTCTACAAAAGGAAGGAGGAGAAAGGACTTACCTGAATCTGGGGAAGAGGAGTATAATATATCTGATAATGATGACGATAATGATAATGATGATGATGAGTATATTTACATAGTGCTTTGTCATTCATAATCATTTGTAATATATTTTTATTGTGATAATACTGTACGGAGGAGGAGTTACAGTTACATGAGCAAGGTAATGAGAACATTTCTTATCAAGCATTGTTGTCTCCTCCTTTGTTTTTCTCCTACCATCCCTTCCCTCCCATCTCCACAACTACAATCTCCCCTTCCACTTAAATTGTAAAGTTTGTTTTTCGACATACCATCTTGTACGTCTCATTGTTGCAATGGGTCAACATGTACCCCTGTTTAAACAATTTGTTTTATCCTTTCTCCTCCCCAAATTTAACCAACATCAAATACAATGAAAACATGGGTTATACTGTGAGGGAGAGACACATACTTTTTATTGCAAATAAGGGAAACCATGGGACCTATGTTTCTTTGGGCCTGGCTTACTTCACTTAATATAATTTTTTTCCAAGTCTTTCCATGTCCCAACAAATAGGTCAATATCATTCTTTCAGATGGAGGCATAGACTTCCATTGTGTATATATACCACATTTTCTTGATCCATTCATCTACTGAGAGGCATCTGGGTTGGTTCCATATCTTAGCTATGGTAAATAATGCTGTAATAAATATAGTTGTGTTGATAACTTTACTATGGACTTGTTTGTGATCATTCGGGTAAATGCCTAAAAGTGGGATTGCTGGGTCATAGGGGAGCTTTATGTGGAGTCTCTTGAGAAACCTCCATACTGTTTTCCAAAGTGGTTGAACAACTTTACACTCCCACCAACAATGCAGTAGGGTTCCCTCCTGTCCACATCCCCTCCAGCATCTGCTGTTATTTGAGTTCTTGATTATAGCCATTCGAACTGGGGGATGTGGAATCTCAATGTTGTTTTGATTTGCATTTTTTTGATGGCTAGAGAGATTGAGCATTTCTTCATGTGTCGATTGGCCATTCTTATTTCCTCTTCAGGAAAGTTTCTCTTTAAGACTTTAGCCCACTTATTTATTGGGCAGGTGTTTCTTTGAGGATTTGTTGTTGGGGGATTTAATTTTTTGAGTTCCAAGTATATTTTGGATATTAACTTCACCAAAGAAGTGAAGGACCTCTTTGATGAAAACTTTAAAAACCTGAAAAAGGAAATAAAAACAGAACTTAGAAAGTGGAAAACCTCCCAAGGTCCTGGATTGGAAGGATCAACATAGTGAAAATGGCAATACTTCTATCTACAAATTCAATACAATACCTAGTAATATTCCATTTTTCAAGGAAATAGAAGAGGCAATCCAAAAATTCATATGGAACAATAAAAGACCCCAAATAGCAAAAATGATCCTTGACAGAAAGAACACTGCTGGAGGAAAATCAATACCAAATTTCAAACTCTACTACAAAGCTTGGTACTGGCACAAGAACACACCTCAGGATCAATGGAATAGAATTGAAAACCCAGAAATGAACCCACAGACCTTTAGCCACTTAATCTTCGGTAAGGGAGCTAAAAAAAATAAAATGGAAGAAAGACAGCTTCTTCAGTAAATGATGATGGCAAAATTGGCAAATCAATTGTAGAAAACTAAAACTAGATCCTTATATATCACCCTGCACCAGAATCAACTCCAATTGGATCAAAGACCCTGGGGTCAAAGCAGACACCCTGAAAACATTACAGGACGGAATAGGAAAAACCCTAGGTCTCCTTAGCACAGGCTAAAATTTTCTTAATAGAGACCCAGACATACAACAAATCAAAGAAAGTTTGGACAAATGGGATTGCATGAAGCTGCAGAGCTTCGGCATGGCAAAGGACATAACTAGCAAGATCAATAGAAAGCCCATGGATTAGGAGAAGATCTGCACTAGCCATACAACGGACAAGGGTCTCACATCTAAAATATAATCACTATTATACAATTTTTTATCCATTGCTTGTTTCTATTCTCACAAAAGTACTACAAAGTAATTAGGACAATGTGATTCCACTCTAGAGATAAATATTGACAATGAATGGGCCAATTAAAAATTTCATATTTCTCTTAAATTTACTTCTCAAGTTTGTTCCATACAGAGGTTGATGGAAGAAAGATTTTTGCAGAGAACTATTCAGTATACAGGTTTGAACTGGATTATTCAGATTAAAAAGTAATTTTTATTTGGTTAGCAATGACTTGAATCTATTTCTGGAATTAGTTGAGGTAGATTTACTTTTGCACTGATAAAGTACAAAGATCTTGGCTAAATTTGTATATCTGTCCTTAATATAACATCCATTTTTTGCAGTGCTATTTTGAGAATAAAATGAAGCAAAATACATGAAAGTGACTCGTACACTTGAAGTAATTAACAAAAATTTATTCTATTTTTTACTCAGAGTAAGATAAAAAAACATTCAAATCTATATGGGTTTAGCAAATCTCAGAGATAAAATTCAGAGTTTAGGATGTTGGAGATCTGGGAGATCTGGAGATTGAAAAATTAGGAAGCCCTACTCTGAGCTCTGTCCTAAGGCACAAGTACTTTGAACTTTGCTTTCTTTCCTAACAGAGAAAATGTACAAATACCATAGATCCTATATACAGGAAAAATGATGTAGGATGTTCTTTGTGCTTTTACCACAAATAAGGTGACACTAGGTATCTGGTAGTATGTCATTACAACTTCAGAAAGAATACCTGTGGAGATAAAAAAGAACATTCTTTCTCAATCAATACTTGGTGATTTTCTACATTTGGATTAATACATTATATTAGTGTATATATGCCCAACGTTCCTTTCATAATCAACTACAGAAACACAATGACCATAAATGAAACAGTTAGCTAATATATAAGGGTCCAAATACAACTATTTGTTAGACTTATCTTATTTGTGGTTGGTAGGACTGTAGACCTTTGATGAAACCTTTATTACTGGATTTGACTATGACTACAGCATACAAATATTTATCAGGTTTTGATTATGGGTTGGATATGTTGAATACTTTTTTCTGGGAAAAGACAAATTTATTATTTTCCTGTTTTGTTTAATTTTAATCTTGGAATTTGCTGTGTAGGTTTAATTAAGAACAATATCATTGGGCTGGGAAGGTTGCTTAGTGGTATGGCGCTTGCCTTGCATGCATGAGGCCCTGGATTCGATTCCTCAGCACCACATAAGCAAAAAAAGAAAAAAGCCAGAAGTGGCGCTGTGGCTCAAGTGGTGGAGGGCTAGCCTTGAGTTGAAGAGCTGAGGGACAGCTCCCATGCCCAGAGTTCAGGCCCCACGACCAGACGCCCCCCCCCCCAAAAAAAAGGACAATATCATTACTACCCACGAAACCCTGAGAATGTGGAGCATTTTTTTCAAGTTTAATTATAAAAAGTATGCTATGCTATCATACAATGTAATAATATGGTCTTAAAATCTTATTGTTTCTTTTGACTAGCATGGAAATATCATAAATCATACAGACTTAACAAAAATGAAAAATATTTTTGCCAATTGTGTGAACATAATGTATGAACATAATAATAATAGAGAATATCACAATGAACATCACCAAGAACAAGTTTTGGTGTTCACATTTTGACATACTTCTGACTTTCTACCTGATTTTGCTTCCTACATCTCTGTCAAAAAGTAGCTCATTATGTAAGCTTCAAAAGCAAGGCACAAATGAGATTTATTGTTTCTTAGAAATGAAAGAGGTCGGTACACCATGGATATTTATGCTGTGTCTCAAATTAGAAGAGGACAAAGAAATACATGACTAAAATTTTAGTATCAACTGGGCACTACTTTAGAATTTAGTTATCTGATTTTGATATTATTTAAAAGAGGAAGGTAAGATCTCAAGGTTTTATGGATTTGTTTTTATTCTTTTGATAAAGGAATATTCATCTTTTAAGTTTTAATAAATGGATAAATGAATTTAACTATATTTCAAGCATTAAGTTATGGGACTTGAAAGAAAGCAGAAACATAGTGACAAATGACTGTGTTCTGAAGCAGAGTTAATGAGGTAGTCTAGAAAATTTAGCAAATGGTGAAAGTTGATATCAACAATTTCTCATCTTCTAAATATATTCGTACAGTTCAAACAGAACAATATGCAATATGATAGACAATGTCTATCAATGATGATCTTCCATTGCTCTTATTACTAGCAGATTTTAAAAGACATTGTATTTTTTCTTCTTTTTAATCTTGGTAGGTGCAGGGAGCTAGTAGAATCAAGAATGTAAAAAGAAGGATATCCAGCTAGATTTTTTTTAAGAGTAGGATTCATGCAGAGTACTGAAACTCTGAAGACCATTTACATCCTCAGAGATGCCACAATCAGTATTTTTCCTTCAAAGTCTGCAATATTTTAGTTAATTAAGGGTTTTAAGAAGGAACCAAAGAAAGAGAATAAAGATTAAGACTTCAGGGCTGGGAAGGTGTCTCAGTGGTAGAGCGCTAGTCTTGCATGCATGAAGCCCTGGGTTCGATTCTTCAGCACCATATACGCAAAAAAAAAAAAAAAGGTAGAAGTGGCACTGTGGCTCAAGTGGTAGAGTGCTAGCCTTGAGCTGAAGAGCTGAGGAACAGTACCCAGGCGCAGAGTTCAGGCCCCACGACTTGACCCCCCCCCCACACACAAAAGATTAAGACTTCACACTGCAGCAAACATATTCTTGTTTAGAGTACTGATATTTTTCTAAAACATACATACAATTGAAAAAATGGAGAATGATTGTGCAACTCAAATAGAGAAAGATATTCATGTTTTACTACATTCCTACTATATGATCCAGTTTCCTGAAAAGTGCAATGTTATTCAATAGAGGAGGATAACTAAGTGCTGAAACAAGAATACAGGTTAACCCACTGTAACAATGATATGTACTAGACACCATGTTGAAAATGAGCTTTACAACTTCAGGGGGACAGGGAGGGAAGACATTGGGAGATCGAGAGGGAGGCAATAGTAGGGGAAAAAACAAAGTAAGGTTAACAATGCTCGATAGGAAATGTGTTCATTACCTTACTCCTGTAACTGTAAACCATCTGTGCAGTATCTTTACAATAAAAATATTTAATAAAAGAAGTGGATTAATCATGGGATATTGTTTGTTGAACTGTAATTTTGAAATCTATAATAAAACCAACAAATTTTAATCATTTATACTGTATTTGTTCTTACAAATTTTGCAAAGATTAGACAACTATACTTTAGAAAAAGAGAAACACAAATTCAAAAGATTTAAGTCTTGAGGTTTGTATCATGGCTTTGGAGGTCAACCTTTATTACTCAAACAAAAAATGCCTTATTTGAAATACTTTGTTGTTAGTTTTCTGTGTTCATACTTGCAAATTATTTTGATTATTGAAAGAATTATATCTCAAAGCAGTATGGTAATTTCATTCACTTTTATCCAAACAATGGAATTCAGACTGTGAAATAAAAATTGCTAACAATGATTAAATTTTTACATTATTATTTAGCATTATAATTTTCTCAATCTGAACTTATTATTACTAATCAATATTTACAACTCTGTAGTTGTAGTTCTTGATTATTAAGAATATAGAGATCTATGACCCCATACTTGGCTCAGATTACTTAAGTGCTAGTCCCATCCACGTGCTTTGATATTAGAAAACATGCTTAACACTTTGAGCCTATTTTACCATTCAGAATATACACATCTGTACACACATACATGAGAGACAGAGAAAGGGAAGTTCATGGTAAGAACTAAGTATTCAGTAAATGATAACTATTATCATTATCACAAGTTGTTCTAGTCCTGCTTTTCACATACGTATCATGCATCATATATTTGCATATATCCAGTTTTATTTAATAATTTTACCTGTCTTGAGAGCTGTGCAATTGGATCAAAGGTGTCATAGTCTCATGTAGTAAAATGAACTAAGTATGTGACACTATTTAATGGTGTGTATAGAGTTTTACTTATTTATATAAATATATACATTGTTTTGGGGATTTTCCCTCTTTACATGAAGGCAAAAGCAATATATATATATATATTAATTTCATTTATTGATCAAATATATATTTGATGTACATTATATTATACATATATTTTATATATTTGAAAACTCCACAAAGTAATACAAAGGAGCATATACAGAAATAGAAATGTAAAGAAATAACTATTAACCAGGTGCTGGTGGTTCATGCCTATAATCTTAACTATTCAAGAGTCTGAAATCTGAGGATTGCGATTTGAAGCAAAGACTCTGAGCCTCTTCAACTATGGCTCAAGTGGTAGAGCATTAAGCATTGAATTATTTTAGGAAAAAAAAGTTCAGGGACAGTATCCAGGCCCTGAGTTTTAGCCTCCGGACTTCTTCAAAAGAAAAAGAAAGAAAGGAAGGAAGAAAGAAAGGAAGAAAGAAGAAAGGAAGAACAAAGAAAAAAGGAAGAAAGAGAAAGAAAGAAAAAAAGAGAAAGAAAGAAAAAAGAAAGGACAAAAAGAAAGAAAGAAAGAGAGAGAGAGAAGGAAAGAAAAAGAAAGAAAGGAAGGAAGAGAAAGGAAGGAAGGAAGGAAGGAAGGAAGAAAGAAAGAAAGAGAAAGAGAGAAAGGGGAGGGGCAAGAAGGGAAAGGAGAGAAAGTAAGGGAAGGGAGAAAGCAGAAAGAAAAAAATCCAGGACTTGAAGATGGCAGAGGAGAAACTGCAGGCTAAACAAGCGCTCACAGCGAAAGCAATTTTAGTGTCCCAGTGAACAGTCCTAGTCTAGAGAATCACACCAAGTGTGGCATCACAGTAGAGTTTGGCCAGAGAAGGAAAATGCAGGCAAGGAGACAGATCTGAGCAGTTGCAAATAGCCACGGCTGTGGCAGCTGTGGCATTGGCCATAGATGCCATACCTATAACACAGAGAGTCTGGGACAAAGGTGCCAGATGCAGCAGGTGAGCAGATTCTACTCACCACCAGCAAGAACTGACAGATTGCAGACCAGAGACAGCTCAGGAACCAAGACTCTGGCATGAGTAAAACCCTGACATCCTCATTCCTTCTCAGAGAGCAGAGAAAGGAAGGTCACCCCTCCCCCACTACCTTAGATCTCCATCTTTCACACGGACAAAGGCCCAGATGAGCAGATACCTCCAACTCAGGCCTTGTAAGAAAACAATAGTCATTTAGCAGGTCACAGGAAACTGTCCTGAGCTGTCAGGCTCACCTCCACCCAGGGGAAAGTCACCCAGCCCAGGCAGAGAGAATTCTGCCCCCAGGACTGACTTTCTTCACTGGGTAAACAGAGTCAGAGGCTGCCCTTCCCTACAGCAACCTAGACAAACAATTGAAATTCAGTAAACATAATCTCTGAGAATGGCTCCAGGCTGGGCTCTGTGAGTGTCTCAGGAGCTAGCCCCTCAGGGAAAAGCTACTGTTTGCTGAAAGGCCTCAACCCTACCCAGATCCTAGCCTCATTACAGCATCTCCAAATTAGAGGAAACAGCCATCTCCCTCTTTTGTGATTCTCAAAGCAGATTTCCCTCCCACTGAACTAGCCTGAGAGGAAGATCACAAAATCCTGGGTAACGCAGAGCATTTTTCTGCCTGCTCAAACAAACTGACTTAAGAAATCAATCAAGCCACAAGAAAACCAAACACCCCAAATAGGCCAGAGACTCCACCAAGAGACTGGTGTTGGACACAGGGGAGATACAGGATCTTCCCCTTCCCCCAACCCCCAAAAATTAAAGAACTATTTTTGTACGTTTTCTTTAATTTCTATTTTTTTGTTTTCTATTAATCTTATTTTTTCCCTCTCATAATTTTTATTTTAAGTGTATGTATGTGTGTGTGCTTTTTTTTTAAATCTACTTTGACCTTTTGGTCCTTTTGTTCATTCTTTTTTTTCCTTTCTTTTTTGCATGACTTAGTTGCTGTTCTGCTCATCACCAGATATATACCTGTCGTCGATTATTAGACCTTGTCCCCATAGTGTATATCTTAATCCAGAAATATATTACTCAATTCACAGCCTCTTAGGCTTAACTTCTTTAATAGCAGTAATATATCTTTATACCTATATAACGTTCAAGTAACAAATTTTAAGAACTTTTGTTTTTTAGTTTTACATGTCTCCTTTCTATCCCTCCCCTCCTCTCATCCTATTCTTTTCTTCTGTCAATATCCCTTCTATGAACTTACATAATTTAAGTATTTCACTTTTTAAAGTTAAATTTTAATTTTTCCATTTTTTCTTTCTTTTTTATTCTTTCTCATCATTCTGTCCAATCCATTTCCCTCTCCTTTTACCTCTGCACATCGCTCTAATCCTATTTTCCCCTCCAAGCCTAATAATTTCTGGTTTGCCAAATTCTTCTTTGCTATGTTTAGCCCATTAACCCATAGTTGTTTGATGGTGAATAGATTGTATCTGTTGAACTAGATTGTATCTGCAACCACTTTGAATGTATAACTACAGGACTTTGGTTGATGCTTGCCTTAAAATAGTGTTCTAGCACAAAATTGGTGTTACGTTCATACCAAATGGGCAGAACAAGGTGGAAAAACACAAGAAAAAATGGCAAGTCCGGGTATCTCAATTCCCAATCATGAAAATCCGGGGACAGAACACTTAATGAATAATCCAAAGGAGAGTTCCCAAAAAGCTCTACAAACACTGCTGGTAAACATGGTGTATGAATAGATTGAAAACCTGCAAAGGACTCAGTGTGAGCATGATAGGGAGAGAGAGGAGGCAATCCAAAGATCAATATAGGAAACTCGTGACTGTGATGAATCTACTCAAAGATTGATACAAGACTTGCATGAGCAGGTTGAGAACAGTCAAAGAGAAATAAAGGAATTGCATAAGCAGGCTGAGAACAGTCAAAGAGAAAGACAGGAACTGTGTGAATGTGAGGAAGCTAATCAAAGAGTAATAAAGGAATTGCGAGAGCAAGATGAGGCTAGACAAAGATCAATAGAGGCATTGATGGAATACATGAACAGACAGCTGAAAGAATTCAGGGAGACCACAAAGGGAATGCTGAAAGAGCCTGACAGAAAGAAACCATAAGCAATCAATTAAAGGTTGTGAGAATAAACACTGAACACCAAATTAAGGAAGTAAAGAAGTTCATACAAAAATTTAAAAAAAATTTCAAAGAATTTGATGCCATCAAAGCCAACCAATTAGAAGGAAAAGAAATAAAAACAAAGTAGAAAGTCTGGACAGTAGGTTAAACCATGCAGAAGATAGAATCTTGGGGATTGAAGACAACCTAGATATTATACAGAAAGAACATACAACAATCCAAGACAAATACAAGAAATATTATAGATCTATTCAGCATTTGGAAGACGCCATCAGAAGGCCTAATCTGAGGATAATGAGTATAGAGTAAAATCTAGAGACTGAAGTTAATGGTCTAGGAAATTTCTTTAACAGGATCCTAGCAGAGAACATCACAAACATGCAAAAAGATAGGCCTATTCAGATACAAGAAGCTTGTAGAACCCCAAATAGACCAGACCAGAACAGGACATCCCACCGTCACATTATAATCTGGACAGGATCAATTCAGACCCAGGAAAAGATCCTTAAAACTGTAAGGAGAAAAGATCAGTCACGTATAAAAGAAAACCAGTTAGAATAACCTCAGATTTCTCAACAGACACAATTAAAGCAAGAAGAGCCTGGAATGATGTATGCCATGCCCTAAAGACAAACAATTATCAACCAAGAATACTGAACCCAGCTAAACTCTCCTTCATAACTGAAGGTCAAATAAAAACCTTCCATAGCAAAGAAAAACTGAAACAATATATCTCCACCAAACCAACAAGACCACAATAAAGGCCAAGGAACCGCATCCAAACTGAGAATTCAATAACCATAGGAAGAACCCAGGTGCTGTAGCCCACAAGAAGGTGGATAACATGGCAGGAACTATCAAACAACTCTCAGTCCTAAGTCTCAACATTAGTGGACTTAACTCTCCAATTCAGTGACATAGATTGTCTAGTTGGATTAAAAAACAAGATCCTTCTATCTGCTGCCATCAGGAGTCACACCTTGCCCATAAAAACAAACATATTCTGAAAGTGAAAAGCTGGAATAAAATCTACCAACAAACAGCCCCTATAAACATGCAGGAGGTCCAATCCTAATATTAGATAAAATAGACTTCAAATTAAAATTAATTAGAAGAGATAAAGAAGGTCACTACATGCTAATTAAGTGATCTCTCATTCAGGTGGATATTACAATTCTAAATATCTATTAGTCAAACAACGGAATACTCAAATTTATCTGACAAACACTCCTTTCCCTCAAAGCTCACAAAGATACAAAGACATTAATTGTTGGGGAATTTAACACACCACTATCCCCACTAGGTAGATCAACTCGGCAAAAACTCAACAGAGAAACCGCAGATCTAAAGAGCTGCATAGTTCAACTAGATTTAACAGACATCTACCGAATATTTCACCCAGCAGCATCAGAATACACATTTTTCTCAGCAGCACATGGAACATTTTCCAAAATAGAGCACATTTTAGGTCACAAAGCAACCATGTCCAAATTCAGAAATATTGAAGTTATACCTTGCCTTCTCTCAGACCACAAGGGAATAAAATTAGAACTCAACACCAAAAGCCACCAGAGAAAGTCCGGTAACACATGCAGGCTGAACAACACAGTGTGAAATCACCAGTGGGTCATGGAAGAGATTAGAAAGGAAATTCAAATGTCATGATAGTCAACAAAATGAACAAACACATTAACAACTCCTCTGGGACACAGCAAAGGCAGTACACAGAGGCAAGTTTACAGCTCTGAGATCTTACATCAACAAATTGGAGAGATCTAAAACCAACAATTTAATGAGACATCTGAACCATCTTGAAAAAGAGCAGCAAGATATACCCGAATCCAGTAGGAAAGAAATAATTCAAATTAAATCAAAATTAAGTGAATTAGAATCTAAAAACAAACATAGAAAGAATCTACAAAACAAAGAGTTGATTCTTCAAAAACATTAACAAAATTGACAGACCCTTAGCAAATATTATCAGAAAAAGAAGAGAACACACCCAAATAAATAAACTCAGAGATGAGAATGGATAACATCACCACAGAAAAATTCAAGATTCAGAACTTTATAGGGGAATACTTCTCAAAACTTTATGCTAATAAGTTTGAGAACTTGACAGAAATGGACCTTTTCTAGCAAATATCGACATGCTGAAACTAAACAAAGATGAGTTAAACCATCTTAACTGGCCCATATCAAGCATTGAAATAGAAACAACAATAAGAGACCTCCCATCTAATAAAAGCCCAGGACCAGATGGATTTACAGCAGAATTCTACAAGCCCTTCAAAGCTGAGCACACACCAATACTCCTTCAGATATTCAATGAAATTTAAAGAGAAAGTTCACTACCGAACTCATTCTATGAAGCCATCATAACCGTCATCCCAAAATCAAGCAGGGACTCATCAAAGACAGAGAACTATAGACCCATTTCTTTGATGAATATTGATGCAAAACTTCTCAACAAAATTTTGGCCAATCGACTTCAAAAATTTATCCAAAAAATCATTCACCGCGAACAATTAGGATTCATTTCAGGGATGCAAAGCTGGTTCAATATATGCAAATCAATTAACATAATTCATCTCATCAACAAGCGAAAGGAAAGAAACCACATGGTTATCTCAAAAGATGCAGAAAAAGCATTCGACAAGATCCAACACCCCTTTATGATGAAGGTTTTGGAAAAATTAGGAATCCATGGAACATTCCTCAATACAATAAAGGCTGTATAGGACAAACCTACAGCCAGCATTACACTTAATGGTGAAAAACTAAAGCTATTTCCTCTTAACTCAGTAATGAGACAAGGATATCCACTCTCTCCATTTCTGTTCAATTTCGGATTAGAATGCCTACTTACAGCAAAAAGACAAGATGCAAAATAAAAGGGATCCAAATAGGGAAAGATGAAATAAAACTCTCCCTCTTTACAGATGACATGATGTTGTATTTAAAGCATCACAGGGACTCCACTCCCAAAATATTCAAGCTGATCAAACTTTGGCAAAGTAGCAGGTTATAAAATTAACCCTCAAAAATCAATGGCTTTTCTGTATGCCAACAATGAGAAAAGTGTGGCTGAAATCCAGAAAGCAAAGTAATCACCTTACAAAAATAAAATACCTAGGAATTAACTTAACCAAAGAAATGAAGTACCTCTATGACGAAAACTTTAAAAACCTGAAAAAGGAAATCAAAAGAGAACTTAGAAAGTGGAAAAACCTCCCAAGGTCCTGGATTGGAAAGATCAACATTATGAAAATGGCAATACTTCCCAAGGCTATCTACAAATTCAATGTGATTCCTATCAATATTCCAACCTCATTGGAAATAGAAGATGCAATCCATTCATATGGAAAAAATAAAAGCCCCCAAATAGCAAAAACGATCCTTAACAGAAAGAACAGTGCTGCAGGAATATCAATACCAAATTTCAAACTCTTCTACAAAGCCATAGTAATCAAAACAGCTTGGTACTGGCACAAGAGCAGATCTCAGGACGAATGAAATAGAATTGAAAACCCAGAAATGAACCCACAGACTTAAAGCCATCTAATCTTTGAAAAAAAATAGAATGGAAGAAATACAGCCTCTTAAGTAAATGGTGCTGGCAAAATTGGTTAATCACTTGTAGAAAACTAAAGCTAGATACTTATATATCACCTTGTACCAGAATCAACTCCAAATGGATCAAAGACCTTGGAGTCAAAGCAGACACTCTGAAAACATTACAGGCTGGAATAGGAGAAACCCTAGGTCTCTTTGGCACAAGCAAAAAATTTCTTTAAGGAGACCCAGAAACACAACAAATCCAGAAAGGTTGGACAAATGGGATTGTATGAAGCTGCAGAGCTTCTGCATGACAAAGGACATAGCTAGCAAGATCAACAGAAAGCTCTCGGATTGGGAGAAGACCTTTGTTGGTTTTTTGTCCATCCTGCAGAAGACAGATGGGGTCAGAAGAAAAGTTAGTGCGCTGCTCACCTTTCCCCAGCCTCCCTTAGCCTCAGAGACAGTCAGACGCAGCAGGGAGTCAAGTCAAGCATGAACTCGTTTATTACCACACAGCAAGCACTTTTTAAAGCAAAAAACCTTGCGGCATGGATGGGGAGCAAAAGGAACCTAACAATCACTGTAGAGGTCACCCTATCATGCACCTAAGCTTTCTATACTTTCCCTGCTGTCCAGAAGCTGTTCATGCACTGACATCATTTTGCCTGATTGTGGTATCCAGTCAGATTTTAACATAAACAACTCGGGCTCTGCCCACTCAACTTCCTCTCAGCTCCATCTTTGCTGCCCTTGTGCCATACAGATTCACCTTTTTGTTTTAATGGCAGACCCACCTCTTTGCTGAGGTTCGGGTCAGGGCACCTCTTACAAGGTTCACCCGATTGGCACCTCCTCTTTCTGAGGTTCGCCTAAGTTAGGGGGTAATCTTCGGCACTGAGCTTATCATAATGGACACGGAGAGTCATGAGTTGTATCTCTTGGGCTCTGTCCTTTTTGATATAACTGCAACCCCCACATCCTGCCCACCTCCCAGTTAGTTATCCTTTTTCCCTCCTCTGTAAAGGTTATTTTCACAGGATTACATCAGTAAGAAGAGCATCAGCCCCGCAGGAAGTTTGAGGCAAGTCTGGGGGGCGAGATTCACCGGACAAGGATATGGCCCTTGTGCATGATACAAGAGCCTGTCCCAGTTACCTCATATCCCCACCTAGCACAGTAATAAACATCAGCCCCACCACAATTAGAAAGGTCTGAAACAGTTTGATTACTTCCTGGGCTTATATAAAAGTCAGTATCTTGTAAGGTGGCCCTCTTTAAAACATGGGAGCAGCCTGGGTATTGGGGATCCCACACATGAGGCATGGTGCATCCTTGGGGGCCCCCACACTCAGGCTATCCTTGGTGAAGGGGGTGGTTCAGTCTCTAACATCCCAGGATCCTCTAGCCAGGTCACAGAGGTCAAAATGATGGTCAGGCCACCAGGTCGAAGGGATATCTTCTCTTGTGGTACTATTGATGATTTCTCCATTGCCAGTGCTGATCACTGCCCATGTTACCCACTGAGGTTGATGTGGATTCCGTAGAGCCATTGCCGGGAATGGGAGGGTCAGGACAGCCAACAGCTGGAGTATCACCCTCTGCAATTGTTAGGGAACATAAGAGCTTCTCAAGGGCTGGTTGCCCTTGGGGATGGTTAGTAGTTATCTTTTTAGCTTCCCTCTTTTAAACACAAGCTGCTACTACCATAGCCGTTTTCTTTCCTTGTTGGTTAGTTTATTCTTGATCTTCCTCCTGTATAGAGGAAATGGGTAAAAACTTAAGGTTCCTGGCCGGGATCCAAATGGGGGCTGTCTCCCCTATGGGAAGACTTGACCATGGTAACTAGGTGGTCAAGTCCTCTCTATTGTTGTGTCAGAGTCCACCTGACTTTCCCTTGGGGCTTGGGGTTTAATTGGCCCCAGTGCTTCTGAAATCTGGATTCAGTTGCCTCTTTTGAAAAATGTAAAATGTTAATAGTAAATAAAGCTATCCATAACTGTATATGGGGGCTAACTCCCCCTTTTTGTTTTAATAATTGCTCCTTAAGACATTGGTGATGTCTTTCTAAAATTGCTTGGCCTTGGGGATTATAGGGAATTCCTATAGTATGATTAATATTCCATCCTCTAACATTGCTTCACTAACCAAACAGCGTCCATTATCGGTTTTAAGTTATGCTGTTAGACCCAAGGTGGCAAAGCATTGAAGAAAATGTGCTTGTGAATGTTTAGTTTTTTCTCCTGTATGTGCTGTGGCCCAACATGCTCCTGAATAGGTATCTATAGAAACAAAAATATATTTCAGCTTACCAAAGGCTGGGAAATGAGTAATATCAGTTTGCCAGAGGACATTGGGTTTGAGGCCTCTGGAATTTACCCCTGGTGGTTGTAACGGGGGTACTTTTAAGAAGGGCTGGCATGTTTTGCAGGTATGTACTATCCTTTTGAGGTCCTTTACAGGAATCTCAGGGAATTTATGTTGAAGACCTCTCCGATTGATGTGGGTTAAATCATGTAAACGAGTGGCCTCTTGTAACGTTAAGGCTTATGGGCCAGTAGCTAACTGGTCCACCCAATTATTGTCCATGGATTAAAAACCCAGGAAGTTTTGCATGTCCTCTCAAATGTTGAATATGAATAGGGGCTCCCTGTCCTTCTAATTGAACCATAAGAGGGGAAATAGGGTTTCCCCCTCCAGCTTAATATGTGCCTGGGGAATATGAGGGAGCAAATTAATCATATGTAGGCTATCAGAATACAAATTAAAGAGTTTCTGAATGTCCTGAAGGGCCATAATTACAGCAAGCATTTCTTTATATTGCGCTGACCCTTGACAAGGTTGAAATCTTTATTGGCTCGGGATCTCTTGTTGTTTCTCAAAGGCAGCATATGCAGATCCTGCTTTACCTCCATCAGTAAAAACATGGAGGGTACTAGGAATAGGCATAGGAGAAAATAGAGAAGGCATTTGGAGAAGTCACCATAAGATGATGGTCCATTTGGATGGCCCATAATGGCAGTCAATATGGCCTAGAAACCCCTCCAGGGAGAGAGCAAGATGAGCATTGGCTTGAGTGAGCCACTCAACGTCTGCCATCTGAAAAGGAAAAACAATGGACTGAGGGTCAAGGTCACAATGTCTTTGGGATTGGGTCTTTCCCTTGATGATAGCATTGGCAAGTTGGTCTGCCTGAAAGTACACCCGAGGTGTGCCACCCAGGGGAGTGTGAATCCACTCTAATGGCTCCCTCTCTTGAGTTAAAACTGCAGAAATCAATGTAACACTCGCAAACAACCAGAGGGAAATGGGCTCAAGAATAGAATACCTCTTCAAGGAAACTTCATCCAGGGCTTTTTGGAACTGTAAAAATATTGCCCGATGGCTGTCTGCAATTGTAATAACTTCTTGTGGCTTCCTGTCTTTTAGTAGGGCAAATAAGGGCACAAGGCTATCTTTAGGGACAGAAACCCATGTCAACAGCCAATTGATTTCCCCTAAAAGACTTTGAATTTGGTTAGGGTCAGAGAGGCTGGAATATCCAGCAAAGGCTTAAGGTAAGGTGGGATCCAAGCACCTTAAATGGGGGTATCTTTTGAATTTTTTTGAGGGCTATGGTAAAAACTCCTTTTTTAATATGGTGAGAACCTGGGCCAAAAGGCCCTCCAGGTGGCCTGGGTCTTGATGTCCCAGAATTATATCATCCATGTAGGCATAGGCAAGGGAGGTATCCAAACCCAGCACAGGCCCTAAAAGTGTGGCCAAGTGTTTCTGGCAAAAGGCTGGGCTATTGGCCATTCCTTGTGGCAGCACCATCCATTCGAACCTCCGATCGGGTTGGGAAAAATTCAGAGAAGGGATGGAGAAGGCAAATGTCTTGCAGTCATCCGGATGCAGTGGGATAGAGAAAAACCAATCTTTAATATTAATCACAACCAAGGTATATTCTAAAGGTATAGTGGGAGTCCAATGCATACCTCTAAGGGGCATTCCTACTAACTCCATCCTTTCATTTACCTTATGTAGATCTTGGAGCATGCGCCAGGCCCTGGATGCTTTTTGGATAACAAATATGGGTGTGTTCCAAGGACTCATAGAAAGGCATATGTGCTCAAGGTTTATCTGTTCCTCCACCAGAAGGTGGAGGGCTACAAGTTTAGGTTTGGTCAATGGCCACTGCTTCACCCAAATAGGGCTTCCCGGTTTCCACCTAATAGGAGGTACTCGGGGGAGGGGGAGCAGTAGCCTTTAGGATTGGGGGTGAACCCGGATGGGTCCCTTATGTTCTTTCCTGTAATTATGGAAGTTAAAGAAATCCTTCTCCTTAACTCCCTCTAGATCCCATTTAAGCCTTTGTGCTTCTTCTCCATCCAGGACATCATCATAGAATGCTCGAAGGTTTGTAGTGACCACAGGATCCATTTGTCCTAACATGTCTTGCCCTAGTGAATTGAAGTGAGGTTTTTTTGCCACCAGAGGGCATATGATTCCCTGCTCTCCATCTGTGCTAGTCCATTTCATAAGGGCGACTGTCTCTATGGACTGGGAGTTGCCCCCTACCCCCAACATTGGGATTCCGGGTGCGAGCTTCCAGTCCAAGGGCACTTTCTCCTCCCTGAGTACGGTTCAATCTGCCCCCCTGTCAACTGAGCAGTGAAACTGCTTCCTACCTATAAAAATACTCTGGGGTGGAGTCTTTCTACCGGGGGATAATCCAATTGGCCTGCATTGTCCTGCCAAGAGGCTGCATGGGCCTTACTGCAGAGAGAGTTCCTCCTTGAGTTAACGGGGCTGAAGGATGCCCCTTCCCTAGTTTAAAAACTTCCCATCTAAATCAAATTTGGATCAACAATCTTTTTTCCAATGGTACCCCTTCCTCAACCTGTAGCAGGGTGTAGGGAGAGGTTTGGACCCCCTGGGCTGGTTGGCAGGGGATTGTTGTGAATAGTCACTCTTAAAGTGCCCCTCCTGTCCACATTTAAAACAAGTCCCTCTCCCCGATGGTCTTGGGGTTCCTTGGCCCTGGGCTGCCAGTGTCTGGGTAATAGCCTCAGTCATTGCAGATTTCTGAGCTTGTAAAGCTAAAGCTAGTGATTGGGACTGGTGCTGTTGCATTCCCACATCCTGCGAGGCCACCACCCATCTGCTCAGGGAACTCTCTCTCAATCCTGTGCAGGCCACGAGGTGGTCTGCATTCATCCCTTCCCAAACCAGTAGCTTTACAAATTGATCCCGGAAGTCCCCTGCTGGCAGCTTAAGATGAGCACTCTGTTGGACAAGGTCTATAAAATCAGGTAGAGGCTCACCCAGTTTTTGTCTCACTCCTGCTATGGGGTACTCAGTGGGCCCTTCATCCAGTGTGTACCACGTGGCAAGTCCTGCCTGCCTGTCATGGTATGGGCCAGGTATTGCAGTCTGTTAGATGCCAGTGGAGTACCCTTCCTCTGTCCTTGTTAACATGGCGTAAGTAATAGGTATCACAGGTTGAGCCTGCAGGTTATTTTCTGCCCGCACTCTGCATTCCTCCTTAAAGAAAGCGCACCACTTGATAAACTGAGAACTGGTGAAGACAGCTTTGGTCACATCCAGCCAATCCTTAGGGACACACGGGTGATAAGCAATGTCCTGTAATAGGGTCTGGGCCCAAAGAGGGTTTGGGCCATCCTCCGCCACTGCCTTGCGGAGAACTCTTTAAGATCCTTAGCTTCCCATGGATATCATTCCAAGGGTCTGTTAGCTCCTGGTATCAGATTGACCAGATATGCTTGGGGAAGTGAATCCTGTCGCCCAGGGCCCGGGCTCCCGGGTAGCCCTTCCTTTAAAGGGTAGGCCTCTGTGTAGGTTACTTCCCCTGGGCCTAGGGCCCTCCATGGAAGGTTGGTCATAGGGATCCAGGTCTCACAGGTCCCTCCATAGGGTCACGTAGGGTGCCATACCTTCCTCCATTTCAGAGACATAGGGTGGGGGCCTAGGACCATCAGAGGCACCCCAGTTGGATGGGGGTAACCACCCTTGTTTTGACTTCCACTGTGTGTGCTTCTGTCTAATCAGTGCGTTCTTGGTCGAATTTGACCCATTCCTTTTCCATCTCACTTCCCAAGTCCTCCTTCTGCAAGACAGAATTACCCATACTAAGTGTCTCACTTACCCTGAGAGACCACTTAGCCTCGGCTGGTATATTTTCCTTTCGTGCCCCACGTTGGGTGCCAGATGTTGGGTCTTTGTCCATCCCACAGAAGACAGACAGGGTGTGAAGAAAGGTAAGTGTGCTGCTCACAGGTTCCCCAGCCTCCTTTAGCCTCAGAGACAGTCAGACACAGCAGGGAGTCAAGTCAAGCAGGAGCTCCTTTATTACCACACAGCAAGCACTATTTAAAGCAAAAAACCATGTGGCTTGGAAGGGGAGGAAAAGAAACTAACCAATCACTGCAGAGGTCACCCCATGCACGTAAGCTTTCTATACTTCCTCTGCTGTCCATGAGCTGTTCATGCACTGATGTCACTTCACCTGATTGTGGTATCCAGTCAGATTTTAACATAAACAACTCAGGCTCTGCCCACTCAACTTCCTCTCAGCGCCATCTTTGCTGCCCATGTGCCCTACAGATCTTCACTAGCCATACAACAGACAAGGGTCTCATATCTAAACTATACTTGGAACTCAAAAATTAAATCCCCCAACAACAAATTCTCAAAGAAACAATTGCTCAATAAATAAGTGGGCTAAAGACTTAAAGACAACCTTCTCTGAAGAGAAAAGAAGGATGGCGATTAGACACATGAAGAAATGCTCAATCTCCCTAACCATAAAAGAAATGCAAATCAAAACAACATTGAGATACCACCTCACCCCAGTTAGAATGGCTATAATCAAGAACTCTAATTAAACAACAGATGCTGGAAGGGATGTGGACAAAAGGGAACCTTATTGCATTGTTGGTGGAAGTGTAAACTTGTTCAACCACTTTGGAAAATAGTATGGATGTTCCTCAAAAGTCTCCACATAGGGAGCTGGGAAGGTGGCTCAGTGGTAGAGTGCTTGCCTTGCATGCATGAGGCCCTGGGTTCGATTCCTCAGTACCACATTAGCAAAAAGTAAAAAGCTGGAAGTGGCACTGTAGCTCAATTTGTAAAGCACTAGCCTTGAGCTGAAGAGGTGAGGGACAGCGCCCAGGCCCAGAGTTCAGGCCCCACAACCGGACACCCCCCAAAAAATAAAGTCTCCACATAGAGCTCCCCTATAACCCAGCAATCCCACTTTTGGGCATTTACCCAAATGATTACAAACAAGAGTATAGTATGGCTACCAGCACAACTATCTTTATTGCAGCATGATTTACCATAGCTAAGATATGGAACCAACCCAGATGCCCCTCAGTAGATAAATGGATCAAGAAAATGTGGTATATATACACAATGGAATTCTATGACTCCATCAGAAAGAATGACATTGCCCCATTTGTTAGGAAATGGAAAAACTTGGAAAAAACTATATTAAGTGAAGTAAGCCAAGCCCAAAGAAACATAGATCCCATGGTTTCCCTAATTTGCAATTACTAGTATATGTCTGAGACAAGCAGAAAAGGTCAAATAAGTTGATATTAGGTGAAATGAACCGCAAGATAAGTATTCAAATGTTTTTCTTCTTTCTTGCAATTATTTCTAACATATTTATAAGATTATTTCTTTGTTGCTTTGTATGTCTCTCCCCACAGTATAACCCCTGTTTTCATTGTGTTTGATGTTGGTATAATTTGTGGAGGGGAAGGGAAAAAACAAATTGTTTAAAAAGGGTTACAGGTGGACCCATTGCAACAATGACATGTACAAGACGTTATGTGGAAAAATGAACTTTACAACTTTGGGCGGGGGGTGGGGGGGTGGGAGATGAGAAGGGATGGGAAGGAGAAACAAAGGAGGAGGCAACAATGCTTGATAAGAAATGTACTCATTACCTTACCCATGTAATTGTAACCCCTCTGTACAGTATTTTCAAAACAAAAAAGAAAGAAAAGAAAAAGAAAAAGAAAGGAGCTATTGAAAGACAAACTTTTTTTGACATATCAATGTTTTAAAATATATTCATACAAAAAAGGAAAATATTCAAGTAAAGCGAGGGGGCAAATACAGGACAAAATTAGATTGATCGTTTCAGCTCAATCCAGGCTTTATATTAGAATCATCTATGAAGTCTTGAAAACAATTTCTAATACAGCCATCTACCCTCAGAGATTTGCATTTGATTGGTCTGGAGAGGGTCCCTTGCCTGAGTATTAATTGTTTTTTAAATGCTCCCTGGGTGATTCTACTGTGAAGTCAAGGCTAAGAAGGCACTGCCACAGAACATTCATTAATAGATACATTTTTTTAACCTTGTGTGATTTTTCAAAGTGATGTTCCAAAGGAATGTGTCCTTGATTTTGTTTGTCACTTCATTTAAAAATTCCATTTGAATGAAAAATTGAATATCAATCCTTTTAATGTATTGTCTTTGGAACAATAAAATGAAGACTCAAACTTCTATAGGATTTTAAGACTAAAATGAAAAATAAAGATCACAAATATGTTGAAAACAAATGGAATAATATGTAATGTACAACACTTAGTTTACAAAAGCTATTGTCAAATACAAGGAAAAGATTGTATTAAAATTCATCCCAGTGGAAAGATCACTTCACTTAATGAGCTTGCCCAAATGTATTCAACTAATTTTAGTATCACTAGGGTACGAAGGACTCCTGTCATCATGGTCTGCATTAATACAGCATTCAATATTTAGAACAAAAGCAGTGGGAGTACACCTGTACCTCCTGCTCATTGCACCAGATTTATAAAAAAGGAGGAAAAAGAGAAAAACACCATAATGTTTTGTCTTGCAAATAAGATTGTAAAGGACATGAAAATGTCATTCATATATTTTGAAAATTCTAATGCAAGGTATGTATTACATGTTGTTTCAGGAAATACATAAATGGTAATTGCAGAAGGATAGATTTTGGCTTGTTGTATATAAATAACACTGGAACAATAATTAAAGCACTATTAACAATTCACTTGGCTCTTTTGAGTCAGCATAGTCATATTTACACCTTAAACAAAGCAAAACACAAACATGTAAATATATTGATGAAAGAAAAGTTTTAAGTGTGTTTTTTAGGTGTTAATTGAGGATTAATATATAGACCTAAATACTGAGATTAGACAAGATCAGGTACTCATAGAGCAAATTGCTTTCTAGTCACATTTATTTTTGTTAATGTTCAGTTAGATGAATAAGAGAATAAATACATTTATTTAGAAGTACTTTTTAGTTCTCCACATAAAGCTATATTAATCTAGACACTTAAATATAAGTTTATGAATCTAAAACTTATGGTCATACAATACTAAATGGGTTTTGGGTCCAGATACAAAATATAGCAACATAAGGAACTATAGAGACAAGAAATCATCTGGGTTACTAATGATATTAGAAAGTTTCAGAGGGATGTTGAGTCATATTTTAACTGAGCTGAACTTAGCTGTGAAATAAGAAAATAAATTTAGGATCCAAAACTTAGGTCTTGATATTCGGAATATAGCGGGTGTAAATAACAGATGAGGAGGAAGAAATAAACAAGGGCAGAAATGGGAAAAATAATTTATGAATTTATGAGTCTGATACCCAATCTTTAATGATAAATTAGAGTTACTATTTATCCCTCAGCAGCTTAAAGGGGTCCTGAGTTAGAATAAAAGGGAAGGAGTCCTAACATTTGATTATTAAAAACTCCTAGAATAAATTTGTTAACTTACATGCCAGCAAAACATTTTTTCTTTATGGTATCCAAGTTGTGACTATGGACTCACATTCATTTCTCACCATTCAAAAAAGTCAATGACTCTAGGACATGTTATTGGGGACAAGTTTTAAAGATCTGGGAACACAGCAACCAAAAACTTAGAGACTATCATCAGAAAAGGCAGGGAGGTTAATACTATAAGGAAGGATATAACCACTCTTCACTTTATCTACAACTCATTGAGAATAATGTGTTGTGAAGGTTTATAAAAAAGTATTATTGTATTAAGTATTATTATAGAGGTATAACTGATGATCTACATATGTCTAGTTTAGAAAATTATGTCTGCTCTCAAAATTCAAATGCTCACATTACAAATATTTCTTGGAGTCCCTGAGGAGACAGTGAGATTTACTTTATAAAAGTTGTATACGATAGCATTTTATTAAAAATGGACCAAATTTTTCTCCAATTCTAAGCAACCCAAATTAATAGTCAAACTGGCATTGGTTTCTCTGAAAATTCTTCAAATGTTTTTCTTAATCATTGAAACTTCTCTTCCTAATCCAAAATTTGTTGTTGATATATTTCTTATTTTTAAGGCCAAACCTTCCTAAAAGCAGAAAAGAAAAATCTATATACACCCTTCTATTCTTTCAACGCACTTATGTGTCCATTATCTCATTTACCATGAGGTAGTGTATATTGTCCTAAATAATTGATTTTTTAGAAATCCTGAATTACAGACAAGTGCAAGTGATTACCCAAAGTCATGAGGCCAACTAATAATAGCAGTAAAATAAAATCTAAATTTTTGATATTTAAAACAGGTGTTTTTTCTTCTATAGCAGTAGGTTTATTTTTACTTACAATTATTGATACCTAATCATGCACTATAATGCTGCAAAAACAAACCAACAGAACTAGATACTTGAAGGTATAAAGATGAAAAAAGTGGTTATTTACAACATTTCAGGAGTCTGAATGTCTCTTACACATGGAATTAGGTCCTAATGACCACCATATGACTTACTTGATTTTTGTAGTATACATATCATTATCAATCTGAGAGGAGATGAAATTAAGGTAACTCTGCCATTTGGTGAAATCAGACAACTCATATGATCTAATTTTTAAAACCTTATGGATAGGGAAAAATGTCATGACCCCAATCAATCCCAGTAGTTACATCCACAGTCAAGATCTTCTGGTAGATGACTTTCTTGACTCCAGAGTTGATGAGGTGAGTCTGTACAATCAAAGAATCACTGCTCTGCAAGAATTTCAATAGAGGTCTCATTTTAATCTTTTTTTCTTTCTTCTTTTTTTTGGGGGTGTGTATATTGTAACTCATTGTCAAGTTTCAATGACAGGAGCCTGTATGTATACTCTCTTATCCATGAGCAATATCATTTGTCACTTATAATGTGGTTCCCAAGCGGACTTTTTCTATTTGTTTTTTAATGTGTATTTTAGCTAATTAATGCAGCCTAAGTAACTGAAGCAAAGCTCTCAGTGAGTCTGGGCCTGTACTCTTTTCTCTCTCCTATTTGGTTTGTGACAGAATAATACCTGTGAAGGATGTTTTAGGTATCCTCTCCCTTTCATCCAGTATGCCCTTAATACTCATAATGTAAAATGTACTAAACTTGCCTATTAAATTCCATCTTTCAATTAACCACATAACATTACTATTACTTCTTTAAAAATCCCTTTATTCATGAAACTTTTTTTGTTCTGGTAGCTGAGATTTGGAAATTACTAAATACCACAATATTCCTATATAATTATGGTGTGAGTCTCTAATAACTGCACTATTTTACATTGATATGAATGGCTTCTGAATATTTTGAAACCAATGAACATAACAAATATACCTCCTCAGAGGAAGTGATATAGTTGGGTTCAATACATTAATAACATTAGAAGTAGCTGCTCAATAGTCACACAACCTGTAAACACAAGTATAAATCATAGCAAGATTATCTTTTTCTATAGCCTACTTTAGTGACTTGATTATATATAACCTTGGATTGGTTTATAATATGGAATATTGTTTTCTCTAAGAAGATCTAAAGATCTCCAAACATCATATAAAAATGTGTGTTCCAATTCTTATGTCCATTCAGAGTATAAAATCTTGTGTCTATCAATATTTAATGATGGAGATATAACTTTTCCAAAGATACAAAGCAAATCTTGAAAGGTTGTCAGTTTTTATAATAAGCAATACAGAATTTTACTGTGTATCAGCCTTTTTCTGTTCTATAAATATTAATCAATTTTAAGCCTATAAAACTTGATTGACTTTCTGTTCAACAATAAAATGGATTAGTCATGGTCATCTGCTGGGGATAATGCTGCTACTACCTTGCTTTCACCTTTATGTAGATTAAACCTAAGTCACATTTTCCTCCCAAAATTTCTCTTAAATTTTGGACCATGTATCCATCTGCTTTTGAATATATCCACTTGGTTTTCCTGATGACATTTTTTTTTATTGTATATATGTTTATTTGAATTAGGGGAAGGGAAAGGGAACAACAGAATGGTGAAACAAAGGACAAGGGCAGGGGGAAACCAATGCAACAGCGATATACACAAGACAGTATGTTGGAAATCATTTATACAACTTGGGGATGGACAGGTGCAGGGGGAAGTGAAAGTAGGAGAAAATTGAGGGAAGAAGTTACAAGTTTGACAAGAAATGTATTACCTTACTTATATAACTGATAACATTTCTATTTCTTATATTCAACATTCAATTCATTCTGTTTTCATCAAATTTGATGCCCTGCAGCTGAATGCAGTGGTCCCACCTGTTACTCTAAGAATTCCAGAAATAGAGAAAAGAGGGGACATGGTCTCAGGCTAGCAGGACAAAAACAAGACTCTACCTTAAAATGCAAACTAGACTGGCTGTAGTGTGCCTAATAAGCACAAGTGCCTGCATTTGATCCCCAGTACCAACAAAACAAAATATCTGGTGCCCCTCTTTGTGCATTTCCTATTTTGGCGAAAAAGTGCTATCAGTTACCCTAATTAGTAACCACTTCTTGATTCCTCCATCTATATATACCCTAAGGCAGTGATATTGGAAGTGGAGATATTGCTCAAATGGTAGAACACTTCTTTTGAGTGAAAAATCCAAGGGAGAGCATGAAAGGATAGTAGAGGAGAGGAGAGGAGGGAAGGAGCAGGAAGGGAAAGGGGTAAGGGGAGGGGAGGGGAGAGGTAAGATTCATCATATGAACTCTTAAGATGGTTTAGTAATTTTCCATGAATTAATGGAAAAATACAAGTTCATCCACTATCATATAAGGCCGTTATGATGCAGTTCATGTCTTCCCCAGCATGTTAATTTTATCCTTACCAAAGCTCTACCATTTACATAAGTTTCAGTCTCTTAATTTATATGAATCCTTGAATATGGTATGTCTCCTAGAGGTTTATGCTCTGGAAGCTCGATTTCACTATGTGGAGCTTTTGAAGTGACAGAACCTTGAGAATGTGGAGACTAATGCAAGGTAGTTAAGTATCAGAGCATCACCATTGGAAGGGATTAATGATGGTGTCCTAAAGTTAGTTAGTTCATGTGAGAGTGAGTTATTATAAAATCAGCTTGCAGTTGGTTTTCTTTCTGCTTCTCTATCATATAGTAGTGTACCCAGGGAGCCCCTTATCAGCCCACGACTACCATGATTTTAGACTCCATTCACCAGAATCATGAACTAAGTAAAGATCTGTTTTATATAAAGTTTACAGTCTCAGTTAGCTTGTTATAGCCATACAGAGTGGACTAATACAGCATCTAGTTCTCTGAATTGTTAATAGTATCAATCACATAATAAATACACATTCTTATTTTTTTTGTACTCAAGAAAGATAACAAGCAAGATAGAAAAAAGATAATGATATGTGTATTTCACTGTGACAACACAAGTGGTAATTCAATGAATCTGAGGAAGAAGGATTATATACATATATATGTAATGCATTATTTATATATTTGTCAATATATCAAATATTGCTTGATCTCTAATAGAAAAGACATAGAAATGTACCACTTGATGAATTTTAATCAGGAAAGAATACATAGGAATGAGATAAACCTTTTATTAATATTATAGGCTTATTTTAGTTTTCATTTCTTCTTTTTTGTTTTTCAATACTAGGGATTGAACTCAGGGCTTTGTATTGCTAAGCAAGCACATAGGCTATGCTTCTGACTAGTCTTAATTTTTCTTTTCTCTTGAGTTGGGATCTAACTGACTTGGTCCAACTGGTATCAAATTTTCAATCCTTCAGCCTCCATTGCCCAAGTAGCTGGGATTATAGAAATGTACCCATACCTGATCTGGCTAATATTAACTTCTTCTAATGACTGGATTTTCCTTTATGAACACATATGTATTAACTATGAGAAAATATAAAAATATTTTAAAATAATCATTTTAAAGGATTAAAATTAATTTTCCTAGATAAAAATAATGCTTATAAAGTTTAAAATAGTGAGCTCTTATTTGAAAATATTGTAAAAGCATGACCACTATGCAAATGACCCCAAAAGAAACAGGGTTACTTGAACATCCATTGCACCAATGGTAAGTGATCTAGAATATAACGAAGTAATAGTGGTCTAAGAAGTTCTTGTAGAGTAATTTATGGTCTCAAAACAATTTTTTTTTTGCAAAGAGAATAAGTTTCTCAACATTCCACTTCTAATTGCAATCTGTTGTATTTCTTTTCATTAACACTTTATTTTTCTTGAAGTTATTTGCCTAGTCTGCAGGTCTGCAATAAGTAAAATACATTGTAATTAGATTCATTTCACTGTATGATTGTGTTTACTTGTTAAAATTAGACTTTTATATTGGGACATTTAAGAATTTTTGTCTTCAACTAAAAATTATTCAAATTAATTTTCATGTGCTTTTAACTTCTAGATCTTAGATGAGTCAGTAAAATTCATTTTTGAAATTTGCTGGTTTACCAAATTGGAATTTCAAATACCATTATTATTATTTACAAAAAAAGAGATGAAAGAAACTCATCTTTTACACGTTTTCTCCTCCTCGCTTTTAAATACGTTTTCTTTCCAAATGTGCATATTTTGGATACTACTATGGTATTAATGATGTACTTACTCTATGAACATCAATTACCTAGTGAAATTAATTTAGAAGACCATTTTAGATTTTAAAAAGAACAATTTTAGATTTTAGAATGAATGAAGCTTATATTTTCATCCCAAAAGCGTAAAGATGGACTTATTTAAACTCGATTTTACAATTGTCTAAGTGTGTGTGTGTGTGTGTGTGTGTGTGTGTGTGTGTGTGTGTGTGTGTCATTACTAAGGTGGAACTCAGGGCCTGTGCTCTTGTTTGTTTTTTTATGCTCAAGGTTGCCACTCTACAACATTTTTCTGGTTAATTTGAATTAAGAGTCTCCCAGATTTGTCGGCTTGGGCTGGTATGAAATTCCCGTCTTCAGACTATAGCCTCCTGAGAAGCTAGGGTTACAAGAGTGAGTGACTAACACTTGGCATATTGTCTACATAATTTTTTTTTGTCGGTCATGGGGTTTGAACTCTCGGCCTGAACACTGTCCCTTGGCTCTTCAGCTCAAGGCTAGTGCTCTGCCATTTGAGCCACTTCTGGTTTTCTGGTGGTTTATTGGGCATAATAGTTTCACAACCTTTCCTGCCTGGGCTCGCTTTGAACTGCAATATTCAGATCTCAGCCTCCTGAGTAGCTAAGATTACATGCTGAGCCACCGGTGCCTGGAGTTATCTCATATCAAAGACACTTTGTAGAACTAAGTCACTATATAGAAGTCAAATTAAGATTTTTTGTTATATATTTAACTAAAGTTTTAAACAAGCCTATGAGTTAAAATCACTGACAGAGGGTTGAGGATATGGCTTAACTTGTAAAGTTCTGGCTTAGCATGCATGAAACTGAGTTCAGTACCAATACTGCCAAAAAATCACTGAGGGATTGCTAAGAACTGTTTGATGTTTCATATGATTAGTGTTATGATTATTAGTATTATGATTAGTATAAATTTCTCTAGTAAATAAGATTTATTTGTAAGTAATCAATAGAAAATCCCCAGCCATTATACTGAAATTTATTTTTTTTATTTCAGAGATCTAGTATTTTTGCCTTCAAGGGAATAAAGGATCCATTAATAAGTGTTTGTTGTGCATTGAAGCATTTATTTTGTAAAGGGAGAAATTTGATATACAAAAGATTATTTTAAAGGAAGTTTTGGAAAATGTTATGTCATATAATTTGTGATAATTCAAAATGGTACATAAATATTACTGAAATACAATACAATTTAAAAGTCTGAAAGTGGTAACTTCTAAAAATATTTACATAATTATGCTTATCTATTTCCTATAAAAAATAGAAAAAGCATACCCACTCTTCACAATTGTCAAAAGAACCAAACTATTAACAGATGAATGAATAAATAAAATGTTATATACATTATTATTTTTCATATATATATTCAATCATACATGGCAAGTCCCTATAACAGAAACAGAAACAAATATATTCACAATTGTAGTTTTAGTTCAGCAAATTACTCACTTTAAAGAACAACATGCTTTCAGCTACAAAAGTTTTTTTTTTTAAGGCATATTCTTCCTTGTTGTACTCTCTTCCCCTTTGATTTCCCCATTCAAGGTAACTAAAGAACATCTTTTCAGTTTCAGGCAAGATCATGGCACACTGGTGCAGATTATACATGCACATTGGAAAATAAGTGGACCCAATGTCTCCATCCAGATTGAAGTCATGCCTCAATTTATGCATCCCAAAGCCTTTCATATGAGTTTCCTTCTCTCTACCCTCATTCCCAGACTAGAAAATTGTACTTTTATTACTTGAGATGGTAGTGTGTATGGTCTTAATTTTGCCTAACAAAATTAATAAACCTTCACTTCCTTTTCGCCAAAACCTGTTCTCATTATTTGTGAATTAGCCTTGAGTTCAGGGGTGTGAATTTTCTGTTTCATTCTGAACCTAGAAATAAGCTTGAGGTGAAAGCTTAAGGCTTTTTTAGGACTTTTCTGAAAATAAGTCTTGCCTAGGGGCTTTCTCCATTCCAGCTTTTGCACAACTGTTTTCAAATGTCTTAATTTCCCAACTGTTCTTGACTCAGCCTCTCCTTGTGACTTTAAATGGTCTATTATATATTTCCACCTACTCTCTTGCCTCAGGCATTTGTGGTTTTATATTTCCTCTGGAGCTTTCACCACCAGTGACTGTTACTTTCATTGTCTTTTGTAAAGCTGGAGAAGACCAGACCAGTCCTTCAGAGAAACTACAATGCTGTATATAAGGTCTACTCTGCTCTTCCAGTTCATGGTTGAGAGTAGGTAACAGGGCTCCCACCTCTACTACACTAGAGAGTAAAAATGGTGCAGAATTTCCTACAATTTAAAACATATGGCTGTTTCTGCATTGTGTATTCACTCAGTTATAGAAGTGTGATGTTCTCCTGGGGCTTTATTTCTGCATATTTGTGTTTTACTGAAGGAATAATGTCTTCAAATTTCCTTATTCAGTCATTTTGTTGACAGTATCTTGTTTATTTATCCTTTTCAAAGATTCAAAAGCCCTCATTTATACTCATGTCCAATCAATTTATATAATATTTAACAATATAAAAAGTGCTATAAATTATGACCAATCATTATTTTCTATGTGTAAGCATATTACTTCTCTGATGGAAATGAAGTAACTAGACCTAATTTTCATCAAGTACATTTTCTAACACTTGGCATATTGTGGAAATTGGTGTTTTTATTTTGATGAGCCATTGAAAGTAATGTTGGGTAAGATAGTTAAATGGATTTTATGAGAAGTACTATATAATATCATCTCCAAAGTTATTCTTTTTCTCTTATAAATAAATAGGACATTTGAAAGCATCTCTTTAGGGAAATATACTAAAAATATTTGAGATTCAAAGAGAGATTCTCACTTCTTCACACAGCAATATACAAATTAATGTGGATAAAGGTTACCATTCCATTAAAGCAAACTTGCAGTTATTATATACATATATATACAAAGAAAGAACTTTACTTTGAAGTCTTCATAAAACTCACACGGCATTAGAATTTCATAAACATCTACCGTACTACTTCACAGTTTTGGATAAAAAAAATGGAAAACACTTGTTCAAACTTTATGACTAATGTATGTTATGCTGCCTTTCCTTTCCTATTAAAGATACTGTTCTTCAAAGCTTAAGGATATGAAAAGGATTAAGTAAAACTAAACAAAAACAGAATAAAGAAGAAAAGGAAGATGAATATAAACTTCTGATACACTAACATGACTTTTTATAGAAAATAATCTTTGAATTGGATTATGTTCTAGCTTTCAAGATTTTGTTTCAGCTTTGGACTTGAGTTTCTTGAGGAGAGAGCAAATACATTCCATACAGGTGTAATCACTGTAAAAAGCCTTGATGGGAACCAGGCTGTATAAGGAGTTTGCTGCCAATTCAGTCTATTACATTACTTGTGCTGTTGTATTTACACATGAAGTGGTTATCCTTCCTTCCTTCCTTCCTTCCTTCCTTCCTTCCTTCCTTCCTTCCTTCCCTTCCTTCCTTCCTTCCTTCCTTCCTTCCTTCCTTCCTTTCTTTCTCTTTCTTTCTTTCTTTCTTTCTTTTCTTTCTTTCTCTTTCTTTTCTTTCTTTCTTTCTTTCTTTCTTTCTTTCTTTCTTTCTTTTCTTTCTTTCTTTCTCTCTCTTTCTTTCTTCTTTCCTTCCTTTCTTAACAGAGACTACCTCTTACTCTAAAGCTTTCAAATCCCAGATAATCCTAGCAAAATATGTGACCAAATTCTGGGTAAAGGAAACTTTCAGATAATCTAGGATGGAATCTTCTGAAAATTATTTTTTTCTGAGATAGAAATAAGAGACATTTTAATATTAAGCTATGATTGTTCTTTCCTTTATTGGTTGCAGACATTTTAAACTGCAGTGCCTATAACTGAAACAAACCACGAGAAAAACCTAACAGCAGAGAAACCAGACCATTACCCTGATACTCTCAAGCTGTGAATTAACCAAACTACAAGGTGACAATACCCATATTGTATCTGTTAGATAACTAAAAATATCAGGTACTCAGTGTATACTTTGCTATCTGTAGATAAAAGGAACCTGATTCAAATAGCAATGGTTGATTAGATAATACCTAATTAAAAATGAGATAGCATTTGGTATTAAAAATCTTCATTCAACAGAAAATTGAATCTGGTCAGATAAGAGATTAAAAAATAAGGTTTTGCCACATCCTAACAAATTTTGATAAAAAAATTCATTCCTAGTCTTTTTATTGTCGGGTAGAGGAATGAAGTTGCTTCTTGACCTAGATAGAATGATATCCTCATAAATCTAATTTAAGCAATTCAAAAAGTATTTCAAACATTAACTTACCTAATGCCATAGCTTAGCAATACAATATGCCATAGTGTATCAGTTGTTTATTGTTCTGATTTTGTGACTGCCTGAAAGTTATGCCTTGTGTTATTGTACTGCATATTTTTAGCCTGGGGAAAGATTAAAATTCAGAATTCAAATTATAATTTCTACTGAATGCATATTAATTTCACACTATTGTAAATTTAAACACATATAAATTGAATCATGTAAGTCAGGAACCATCTGTACCTAATTTCACATTCCCTAAAATACTAAGATCCTATCAAAGACTATGAAACATTTTCTTCCCCCCAATTTATCGCTATATTAATAGAGATGTTTTATAACAACTGGTAGTATTATAATAACAAGAACTGTAAGTTCCAAAATTTATTTACAAATTCTTTTTTGAAACCCAAAGATAATAGAGAAGATCAAAAAAGAACAAAAGGAAACCAGAGGATACTTAATTTTGATATCATAGTGATAGAAAACACTACACATAGCATAATTTCTAGTCATGTAAACAAAGGTTCACATTGCAGTCCTACCTAAGTCATTTACTTTCACCAGATACACATATCTGTATTCCAACAAAAATTCCCAAGACATGCAAAAAAGGCAAAAATGAAGAAAAAGAAAAAATGAGATACATCAGAGCCAGACCAAAATATGGCAGATAGTTTTAGTTATCATATCGAGAATTTTAAATAATTATACTTACACTTAGCATAATGTCCTCTAGCTTCAGGTCTAATGTTTCTTTTGCTAAGTGAACAAAAAAAGCAAAAAGAAAAATACTGCATGATCTCAGTCATATGTGGAATATAAAAAGGCACTCATAAAACAAAGAACAGAAGGTCAGGTTGCAATGGACTCAGGTGAGGAAATTGAAAGCTATTAGTCAAAGTGTACTAGGATTCAGTTATACAGGGTGAATAACACATGGAGATCTAATTTATAGCATAGTGATGGAAGTTAAGATAGTTGGTAGTACTGTATTCACATTTGCTGACAGAATAGGTCTTAGCTGTTCTCATCATAAAAAACAACTGATAATTATGTGAGGTGATAGCCATATCAATTATCTTAATTGTAGTAATCATTTCAAACACACATGTATCTGAAAATATCATTTTACCTTAAGTATATTCTTCCATGATTTGTCAATTATGCATCAATAAATTTTAATATTTTTAAATAGCTTCTATTATGTTAACAGTTTTAATGAAAAAAGTCAATTGCATGTAAGTACATGTGGATACTGTAATCAGAAAGATGAAAATTATAAGAAAAAAAGAGGAAGTAGAGCTGTGGCTCAAGTGATAGAGCACTAGCCTTGAGCTGAATATCGAGGGACAGCGCCCAGGCCCAGAGTTCAAGCCCCATGAGCAACAAAACAAAAAAGAAAGAAAAAAAGAAACTTTATAAACACAAATGGTGACAGAAATTAAGAATTGCAGCTAGGTATGATGGCACATGCCTGCATTCCCTGCATCTAGGGGCTGTCAAAATTGTATAAGTGAATGTTTTTTCTCTCAATCAGAGTCCTACCTTTATCCGGCCTGGCTGGAATTAGTAAAAACTTTCTATATTTATTGCATGAATATGCATATGTATGTGTATTTATAGACACAATATAATAAAGATATTATATAAAATATATAATTATATATTAAGGTAGATTACCTTATATTATTAATATATTACTTATAAAGATAGAATATAGAATTGAATGTATAATATATCATATATAATACATGTATAATATACTGGAGTTTGAAATCAGGGCTCATGTTTACTAGGCAGGTAGGTAGCCATTGGAGCCATACCCTCAGTACTTTGTTCTTTATTTTTAATATAGTCAAGTTTTTACTTCTTTTACCTACGTCTTTCAGTAGATGGGATTACAGTGTATGCCACCACATCCAGTTTATTGTTGAAATGAAGTCTAGCTGATTTTTTTGGAAAGGACTGACCTTAAACCACAATCTGCTTAACCCTCTTCTTTACAGATAATTTGAACTAGCAATATAATGCACCATAGCTGATAAATATTTTTAAAGTAACTGTTTTGACATTTATATATTGAATGAGATTGAAGTGAAGATTAAAGTGAAGCATCTTTGTGTATAAAAGCAATCCTTGCATATATTAGGGTTTTTAATTAATGGATTAAGAAAAATCTACAATTTCCCAAATCACAGGCTATTTTTTCATGTTTTGTGAGGTCTGAGCTTCTTTTGTGAAGACTGAGATTTGAACTCAGGGACTTCCACTGTTGTGCTCTACTACTTTTAGCCACACCTCCAAAATGAAGACTTGTGGACTTTTCTGCTTAGGGTGTCTTTGAACTACTATCTTCTGAATCTCAACCTCCTGATTAGCTAAGATTATAGACATGAGCCACCCAGCACATGAACAATACCAATATTTGGAAGCTAATTGAAAAATATGCTAAAAAAAACTCGGTGATCCATTCTCTTCACTTCAGATTTGAAATACAGAGTTATTAGTTAATTGGTAATCAGTCACAGTTAGGGCGTTAAAATATGTAAGTTTCAAATTATAACATGAAATACAAAGGCCCTAAAAGTCTCTATAGTCATCCAAATGCATGCTGCTTACAAATTTTTAATTTTTGACATAGAGAGACAGACAGACAGACAGACAGAGGCAGACATACCAAGAGAGAGATAGAAAGAGAAGAGGGAAGAGAGAATGAAAGAGCATATTAACTATAGCTCATTATTTCAACTCAGTTACCATTTTGTTATATATAATAGTAACAATATTTCTAAAAATTTGTTATTGATATTGAATTTCATTTTTAAACCTAAGTGAGCTTGAAGAAGCTTATTTTAAAAAATATAGCTCATGAAAAATTAACTATCCAGTTCTTGTCTGTAAGTTAATACATTCTTTGTAAATGATAATTAAGTTTTTTATGATGGATTGGATTATGGAAGATGTTCTGAATTAATAACCATTTCAAAGTTTTACTGTTCATTTTGTCATTAATACTGAAAGCAAATATACAAGTGGTCATTATCATCTGCATAGCTAATACTTAATTAGTCACACTAATACTTTATATGTGCATAAGCTTTGTGAATGGTCACAAATCATTAATTTTTAAATTTTTGACAGAAATGAATTCTACTTGTTAAATGTTATGAGATATTAGCAGACAGAAAATAAAATATTGAGAAAATATAGAAGTTTAAGATTGATAAATTTGTAGGAATTTGAACTAATATTTTCATGTCTATTGAAGTTGCAATAAAGCAGTAGTGGAAGAGTGTATTCCTCAAAGAACTTAACTGTAAATTATTTCTTAAAAATAAATAGTGGAAAGATGTCTTTTTGGTATTGAATTATATATTCTAGTCTTCTTATTCTTTCTTTTACCTAGTTACATGATTTGTTTTTAAGAAACAATACCATCAATCACATCAATATAAAATTTGTTATCCATCTGCATTGGTTATAATTGGTTTATTTTTCATGATTTACTCTATCAAAAATACAGAATATAAAACCAATAGTAGTTTTTTTGAAAGCAATATCCAACAGGTTAAATATAATTTTTAAATGGATGGTTCTAAAATTTCTGTCTTCAAGCCATTAATTCTGAAAATTGTTGAACATTGTTTATGTTTAATTTGATAAAATGTACATGTTTTTACTTATGTGGGTACTTTTCTTATAAGTCCACTCAGGAAGGGTGCTTTTCTCCATGCCATTCTGCATATAGGCTTCCCCCTCTCTTTGTTTTCCATGCAGGAAATCTCTGCCCAGTACCTGTGTTACCTAGGTGATGAACATACCTGGGGGCAGTTACCTCCCCTTTCTCTTAGGTCACATCCTAGACTACCTTAGTCACACCTAAGACACTGCAAGTGAATGGGGAAGACTTACATTCATAATCTCAATCTGTAACCTCACCAGACTCCCCTCCTATGTCCTGCGGGACACTACCCCTCTACAATTTATGGAACTCCTTCTCCCACCCTTCTATGTCCTGCGTGGCTGTGCCCCTCTAAGTCATATGTGAAGATGTTCTTCTATGTTTTGTGGAATTCTTCCCCCCACTTCTACTTTCTGTGGAACTCCCTCCCCTACTACTTCCTCAACAGATATATATGTCCTGTTCATTAAAGGACTTAAAACACCTTACACTTTCTGCTAATGCAGTGGTAAATGTTTAGAAGTTCTGTATCTCCATGCATTCCTTACTATCCACTCTTATCTTTCCCCCTGCCAATCTTGTATAGCTTTCCTTACTCTGGGATGTGGTCAGCATATCCCTGCCAAGAAACCAGAGGGTCTGGATATTACCCAGGGACTCAGGGTAGGTCTAGTTGAATTTCTCAATCACCTCCAAGTGGCACTTCAGCACCATGCTAAGAAGGAGGGTATGGTTATTCTTAGAACTCAGTGTATCTTAGAAAAGGTTAAGGATGGCCCTCAAACCCCACAATGAGTTCAAGTGAGCATGGCCTTTAAGGCTTTCTATAATCAAAAGACACTGGAGAAGGCCGATAAAGCCACCCCTAATAGGAAAAAGTGGCAGCTCCTTGCTGCTGTTCTCCAGACTCCTCAAAGAGGCATCCAATGCACACCACCTAGACATTGTTCAATTGTGCCCAGATATTACAATAGTAGTCCAGGGTATTTTTTAATATACTTTTTATTGCAAAGATACTGTACAGAATGTTTACAGCTACATGAGTAAGGTAATGAGGACATTACCTTTCGAGCATTGTTACCATTTCCTTTGTTTTTCCCCTACCATCCCTACCCTCCTCCCCACCTTCCCAACTCCTCCATTCCCTTCCCCCACCAAGTTGTAAAGTTCGTTTTCAACATAGTGTCTTGTACATATCATTGTTACAATGAGTCAACCTGTATCCTTGTTTCAGCATTTTATTATTTCCCTTCCCCTCCCCAAATTAGAGAAATATACACAAGATTCAGGGTACCAGAATCAAATATAGTGAAAACAGGGGTTATATCATTGGGGAAAAAAATACAAAAGAAATCACATAGTTGTGGAAGTGGGAGGGAAGTGATGGTAGGGGAAAAACAAAGGAGGAGGCAACAATGCTTGATAAGAAATGTACTCATTACCTTGCTCATGTAACTGTAACCTCTCTGTACAGTATTTTCACAATAAAAAACATAAAAAGAAATCACATAGTACATTATAAGTACTTTAAAAACAACAGCACCAAAAAAACCTCTTGTGTATCTTGGGTTCATTTTGCTTAGCACCATCTTATATGGTCTTATGTGCATAGCTTTTGACATTTTCTACTTGTCGGGTAAGATTATACTTGACATGTGTGTACTAGTTATTGCAAATAAGGAAAATCATGGGACCTATATACATATATATATATATATGTATATCTCACATTTTCTTGATACATTCATCTATGGAGGGGCATCTGGATTGGTTCTATAATGCTGTGATAAACATAGTTGTGCTAGTAGCTTTAGTATAGCCTTGTTTGTGATAATTTGGGTAAATGCCCAAAAGTGGGATTGCTAGGTCATAGGGGATCTCTATGTGTAGTCTTTTGAGGAACCTCCATACTGCTTTCCAAAGTGGCCAAAACAACATTGAGATTCAACCTCATCCCATTTAGAATGACTATAATCATGAAATCTAATAACAACAAATGCTGGAGGGGATGTGGCCAAAAGAGAATGAAAGGAATCCTTCACATCCATCCCAGGGGACCACGAGGAGGCAGGCAGGCACGGGAAAAAGATTATTACAAGGTTTATAATAGGAGCCATATCTCCCCAAACAGGGAACAGATGGCATCCATCCCTATCCAGGTAGCAGGAGGGTCTGGGAGTAGGAAGTGAGGTAGGTGCATGCTCAGGTGAGTTTGAGGGGAGAGAAGTAGTGGTCAGCTGAAAGGGGGAAACTCCAAGGCTGGGAGGAACTCAGGTGTGGGTGGAGCTGAGGGCCAAGGGTGGGCATAATGGTTACAGGAAACCCTACTGCATTGTTGGTGGGAGTGTAAACTTTTTCAACCAGGCTGTTTTTTCAAGTCATCTTCTCTGCTCATGGCCTCCCAGCCATCTCCTCTAGAAAAGAAACTTTGCTCATCTTGTTAGAAGCTCAGTCTCCTCCTTCTCTACCTTCTCTTTTTTCCTCTCTCTCTCCCTCTTTCCTTTCCCTTCCACTCATTACCTCCAGACCTGAGATACTTTAAAACTGAATGTCTCTTCTGAATGCTGTTCAGAAGTTTTATGAAACCACTCAATTTAACACTGATGCAATTAAGAATATTATGTATGATCTATTGCTTTTAATCACATTAAAATTTCTGTTAAAAAGTTTTGCTAAACAACTTAAATAAAATGTGCTTTAAAATAAAAAAAACTGAATGTCTCTCTCCCTCTGTCTTTTCTTGAGAGCACCCACACCCTGTTAGAGTGTGTCCCTTCCTTTCTGCTTATTTTCTGATTGCTTGCTTGCTTACTCAAGAAAGCTCTGCCAAGTTTTACCATCATGACTTGTGCAGAACCTTGCCATCTTGGTCATGACCCTCACCTTTCCACCAAGCTTACTACTCTCATTTAAAGGCATTCAATGATCAATTCACATTCTAATGTTACTTGCTAACAAAGTTGCTGCCTTTCTTCACAGGCCTTGGAATCAGACCTGACCATCTAATGTGTTTTGTTAATAAAGATCTCTAAACATATTCTATTCTTGGCTACTTAGGTCTTGGTTAGCTGTAAGAAATTCTGTGTATTATTGCCAAAAATTCTGGTTTGAGTTTGCCTTGTATTTTGTTTGGTGTTGACTTTTTCCCTAGCATTTACCAATTAATTCTATCATGTAATGGGCAAAATGTATTTTCCCATTGGAATTCCAGAAAATTTACAACTTATTTTCATATTTTTTTAAATCTAAGCACAACTTAAAATTTGTGCACATGTGTCTTTAAACATATTCAAAATAATCTCATTGCTATACATAAAAACTGTCATCATGGTGTCAAAATTTGTTCCTTTTTTACTACAATTGTAATTAATGTAAACCTTGTGTTAACTACCAAGTATTCTGCTTACTAAAAGGAAAAATCTTTATCAATGGAAGCTGTGATGGGATCCTAATCTGGTAAACTGATCTGCCCCTGTAGCCTGACTGTGAGAGGAGTCAGAGTGAATTGCCTTTAGGCAATCCTAAAATCACCTGACTCCACAAGCCAAAGAAAAATAGTGGACAGTTGCGGGCAGTTTTAAATTCAAGCCACTTAAAAGCTCATCAGCTTTGCATGCAAAATATATGTCTAAGAGTTAATCCAAACACAAATTAAGGATAAACCAGTAAGGAAATGTAAAGAAAGAGGAAAGTTAGTAAAGAAAGCCTTGGGGAAGGAACTGAAGATACAAAAAAATTAATTTCCTCTGGATAAGAAATGATTAGGAAAGTAAGAATTATCTTAAAATGTTTGTTCCAAAATTGAAAAGCAGGAAAAACAAACCCCTGAAGTTTCAAGTATGTAGGAGATGGTATAAGTATATCTATGAATAAAGTTGGTAGGTAATTAAGTTAACTGTGAATTAAATAAGATCAAGTTAATACATTGTTGTAAAATCAGTATCTCATTCTTTATGTCCATCTATAAAATTAATTGTGCACTATTAAGTTTGTCAAGTTTTTAATGTGTTTTTCAAGTACATAAGCCACTTTGGAAACAGAGAGGACAATTGTTTCGTTCAATCTTCAGTAGTAAAGCCCTATATTCAATTAAATACTTTTAAAACTCTCATCATATCCACTGATTTTTGTTATTACAGATTTTACCCTCTTGCAGTATCTAGGCAAACTGGCAGAAAAATAACTCTGACAAGTATTTGTTGGTCAGTCCTTAACAAGTTACAGGTAAGCTCTGCTCATCATTTCCATTGGTCTCCTTGTTGCTTTAATTGGAAATAAAAAAAAGTTTTTGTGGCAAATCTGAGAAATACAGGTCAAGGCCAGCCCAGGCAGAAAAATCCTTCTGGGACTCCATCTCCCAATTAACCAGGAAAGGGCTAAGGTGGCAGCATGGCTCAAATTCTGGATGTGGCTCTTTGGCTCAAAATAGTAAAGTGCTAGCCTTGAGCAGAGGAGCTCAGGGACAGTGCCCAGACCAATGAGCAAAAGAGTCAACTAAGACAAGCTATCCCAGCAATAAGCTGGGACCCAGACAGTGCAGGGAACAAGAGACAGTTGAGAGGAGCAAGAGGAGATGATGTCACATCCTAAATGCAGCCACTTTATGTTTATGTTTGCATTTTTAAAATTAACCAGAGCCAGGAGATCAAGAGAAATGGTTAATGAGGAGGCCTAATGTTCATACCTGCTTTCTAACTGAACAGGAACTTAAAGTGAGTCTTAGACTCAGGAAAGTTAGCCTTGGCAGATTCCTGGTTCCCTGTACATACTCTATAGTCCAGATATTTACCAAGGCCTCCTGTTGGGCCCTTAACCACTCCAATCCAGCCTGAGCTTCTAACTGCTTATTCTTAACCAGTCTAACATGCTCTCCCCTACCTAGTCACCAGATGTCAGAAGTAGGTAGGGGACATTTTCCACCAACTCCAGAACTACCTGAAATGCAGGAGATAGGAACTAACCTAACTAGCCACGTTATCCAATCTTTAATTTTTTGCCCTGAAGCCTTCCTTTTGCCATTTGTGTGCTCTCTAATATTTTTTAATTGTTCAGCCCTTGCCTTGTAAGATTTAGATTTTATCCAAGGACACATACACGTGTTCACCACCAAGGAACAGTTGCTGCTTGCTGCCTTCACCTGAATGGGAAAACTCTGCTTTCTACCCCTAATGTCAACACCCCTTACCAGCAGGAAGTAGGCAAAGAGAATCAGTGCGCTTTTTTACTTTGTAACTATCAAAAGCCAGGAATGATACATTTGCCCTGGAAGGCCCCTTCTCTCCGTGCCACTTTGCATGTAGGCTTCCCCCTCCTTTATGTTTTCCACGCAAGCATCCAGCACCTGCCTTACCTAGGTGACTGGCTCACCTAGAAACAGTTACCTCCCCTTTCTCTTAGGTCACGTCCTGGACTGCCCAGGTCACACCTTGTTCCAAACATGGGAGGTCTGCATCCTGGGTGGCCACACCTCCACCCCATCCCCTTCCTACTCCAGTCCTGCCAGGGATCGTCACTTTTCTGTGATCTTCCACTGTAGGGGAGGCTGGCAGTTTGTTCTCCCTCCAATAAACTCTTTTTTGCCTGAACCATGTGGAAGTTTCCTTTCAGCAAACCTTACATTTTCTATAGTACTTTTACTGGGAATCAGACTTCTCAATTACTAGCAATGTGATTCATCACAAACAACCAAAGGAAAGTGTAGTCTTCCTCTTACCGTACAGATAACTGAGAGTGGGTTAATCCTTAAATGACATGCTGAAATATAGTTTGCTGTATGAAATGTATCCTTAAACATACTTCAAATGTGAATAAAAATTAAATTATTATAGGAAACATATATATGTGCTATAAGAACATTTAAAAATAAATGTGGTGACCAGGAGATACAAATGTATCTGTACTGCTTCCTAAAACTTTACTATAATGATAGTTAGTGTATTCCTAAATCACATGTTCAAATCAAATAGAATATAAATTGGAAGTGAAATTGGAAGTTGAATATCGATGAGTAGAAATCTAGAAAAGCTGAGGAATCTTCTTAAAGCTTATAAATTCCTATAACAATTATCACTGGTACTGGACAGGTTTAACTTAAAAATAAGGCTCTAGATTAAAACTAAAAAAAAATAAAATATGAAGCAGATGCCAGCAGCTCACATCTATAATCTACTTAGTCAGAATGCTGAACTCTCAAGGTCAAGCTTTGAAGGCAACCTAGGCAGACAAATCTTCTAGATTTATCTTCAGTTAACTAGAAAAACTCACAACTGGAGGCACCAGTTGTGAGTAAAAATCTAAGTAAAAGTGTGGAACTCTGAGTTCAAGCATTGATAATAGCATATCCACACAAATATAATAATAAAATATCCATCCTTATTTCCTATAAGAAGAATTTTTTCTTATATTATCAGGCAGAAAACTGAAGTTTTATTCTTTGGAAAAGATGAAATAGAAAGTTGCTGGACTGAGATAAACCTAACATTGTTACACTGGTATCATCTTGAATACAAATACAAGGAGCTATATATTGACTGAATGTTGAAACTCCTATCTCGCCTACCTGAATGAGGGCATCCAGCACGTAGGTAAATAGTCATGTTACGAGAAGCCAGCTTTCTATATGTATCTAACACCCAAGACAAGATTTGTATGGAAATGAGTTTTCATGTAAAATTTTGCCAAAAGAGATCATCCTGTGCTGTAGAACACTGTATAAATTTTGTGTACCAAACCTAGAGTTAGAATTTCACTGTGTCACTCTTACATATAAGCATGTCATTATCAGTAATAAGAATTTCAGGAAAACAAACTGAAGAGTGAAATCACACAAAAAAAATAGAAAATAAACTAATAACCAAGTTCATTGGAAAAATTCATGAACAGAAAAAAATGCATGTGCACATGTTGCTCACACGCACACAAAATAATAATAGATAAGATAAAAATGAAACATGAAAAAATTGCAAAAGACCACTGGATATTAAAATTATTACAAGTGAAAACAAATAATTCAACAATAACAACTATAACCTTAAAGTGATTGATAGTAAAGAAATGAAAAATGGGAAATAAGGCAATTAGGGATTAGTTCATACTTCAGAGAGGAAAAGAGATAAAGAAAAAATGCAAGGGAATAAATCATTACATTTTTTCACATAACTTAATCAGTTCTACCATATATGGCTTCCAGTTACTAGGATCTATCAATCCCCAGCCCAGTGTTTGAAAAGAGACTCATACAATTATATCTACTAATATTTACCATATTTACTATTATTTACCATATTTACCAATAGCTGATATCAGGCTAGTCACCCACCTTTCTAAACTTTCTATATGCTAATTCAATTTAATGCTTACAACATCCCAAAGAGATGGGTATCACTCTTGTCCACATTTTAAAATTGATATTAATTTACATATGAGAATTTTATGTGTTAAGTAGCTATGCTACTATTACAGAAACTGTCATTTGATTCTAATGACTCTTAACTAATACATTGAAATTTTATTATCTTAAAATCAAAAATGAAATTCTACAAGCATTTAAAATTGGTAAATATTTAAACAAAAATACAAAATGAAATCAGAAGATGGCTGAACTTCTCAATATACAAATCATCATCTAGAGAATACCTCAAAGGGTTCTCAAAATGTTGAAGACATTGCCCCTGAAAATGAACTTTCCAAGCATTATTCCCAAAAATCTAATAACATAAAGGTTATATCAAGAAACAGAAGACCAAATATACTGCAAAAATGTTAAAAGAAATCCCAAGGTGAGGGTAAAGGTTTACATCAGACTTAGAGAACCATTCCAGAAAACAGACTAGAAACCTTCAGAAAGGCATTAAGAGAATTAATTTGGAAACTAATGAATTTAAGTGCACTAAAAGAAAAATTACAAAACCAGAGAGTGCACTCGTGTTTGAGCCAGTGATAATAGCATAGAAACAATTAAGTAAGCCGGGTGCTGGTGGCTCACGTCTGTAATCCTAGCTACTCAGGAGGCTGAGATCTGAGGATCTCGGTTCAAAGCCAGCCCGGGCAGGAGAGACCATGAGACTCCTATCTCCAATAAACCACCAGAAAATCGGAAGTGGCGCTGTATCTCAAGTGGTAGAGCACTCACCTTGAGCTGAAGAGCTGAGGGACAGCGCCCAGGCCCAGAGTTCAAGCCCCACGACCGACAAAAAAAAAAAAAAAGAAACAATTAAGTAAAGTAAAACATAATGGCTAACTCCAAAGAAAATGTTAAAAATTAAGCATGAAATAAAATGCAATCATCATATAGGATAGGACTGTTGTGAGGAGCACAGTACCTGGTGTTAATGGTGATATCATCCACTAATATTAATCAAATTTTTATAAAATTATAATGATAAAGATAGCAATACGAACTCAGTATTTGTGTTTGGAAGTAAAAAGAAGACAACTAAGGTTTCACCTTCATTAGTGGAAAATCTATAAAGCTGAAAAGTGAAGACGTATTAATATAAGTGCATTGTGGTTTGGTATTTATTTACATGTAAAAGGAATCAACCAAACATTTGAAAGCAGAATGTGTTTGGAGAGCAAAGTGTTGGAGAATTGTTTTCAAAAACAAACTTTAAACCTGATTAACAGCCTAAACCATAAGGCTTGATTTGCTTTATCAAAAGTTTACAAATAAAAACCAATGAATGCATGCATTTAGTTTCTATAAGACAAAACAGAACATATTACAAATTCACATAAATATTGCAATAGTTTAGTTTTAGGTATTTTTATAAATCATGTCAACAATGTACACAAAAATGTGTACTGAGATAGCTTGATGGAGAACACTTTTGAATCTTTACTTCAGTTACAGAACTTATTTTATTGAGTTTCTAACAGTGATTTCTTTGATAAAGGGTATCAACAAAATAAAAAAGTTAGAAAACACCATTTTTTAAAATGTCATATTATTTTAAAATCAAACTAAGCCATTTTGAAGTTCTCCCTTTTAGTTGTTGATCTGAAAATCTGAAATATTGTATTTTAATAAATCATCTAGTTTTTATTTTCTGTGCTCATTTCTCTTTCTCTGCTAGCACAAACTCCCTCCTACTACCATCTGTTAAGTGATTTAGTTGAAAGGAGTTTAAAAAATAATTTTGTGCAAAATGTCATTTTCTTCAAAAATCTTCAATAGCCATTATTGGGCATGCAGAGATCAGAAAACATTTTGAGAACTTTCAGGTTTCTGAGCCAACATTTTGAAAAAGATTAAGGTTTTCTCATAAAACAGAAAATGCCATGCCATCAAAACAAGAAGTGTTTGTGTGTCGAATACTAATCCGCATTGTGGCTTAGCTAACAGCATGTGAAGACTGTTTTAGGTTGCCACTTGTACTTCCAGAAACACCAGAATTTGAGACTTTCAAAGAAGACTATTTTTTACAAGATGTGAAGAAGCTTATCTAACAGTTTCAAGATATTTTGTGTTGGCTTTATGTGAAGAAAGAATAATGGAGTTGTTCCTTTAAGGATCGAAGTATTATTATGCGCTTGAAGGCTAACTCCAAAAGAAAAAATGAGGTGCCACTGGGAGAATGATCTCTGCATCAATTTGTTAGTTTGGCTAAATTGAAAGATATATGTTAAGTACCTACTGTGTGCCTGTGCCTTTCATTTCTTACGGTTTACAGTTACAATTCCCGCTTGCATATAAAATCTATGAACTTACTGAATTTTGGGATTATGTCAGCACTTCTTTTAAGGTACATTTGGACTCTTGAAATTCTGTGTGTGTGGACCATGGCAGAGGAATAGACAAGATATAATTTCTGGCACTGGTGTTATATGAGGCAGCAAAAGTAAAGGACATGCACTTTCTAAATCCTTGCTTCATCTTTGTTCCTGAATCCTTATGGTCCTTTTAGCTCAATGATTTTTTTGGTTGATTGCTTCACTCTTCTGACCAGGATGCTCACCTTTTATGTCTTTAGGAACCTTGATTTTCAGGCCTCATTTGAAAAGATGACATAGTTAAACAACAGAAAATTTCATTGTTCCTTGACAAAGATCACTGCTTCAGCGTTGATTTGCATTTAACTACTTCATGACTCCCTACAATTTAAAAAGTATGAATTGCACACCTTAAATTTTTAGTTCAAAAGCATTATCTGTATAACACTGGTTTTCCAAGTGGATGAAGCTCCATCTCCAATGCTCACTTCATGAACACTGGACATATAAGTACTTCAACCTCCTTTGAGATAAGAGGCATCATACTTAAGTATATGATCTTAATCATTTTCCATTGTCAGAGGGCTAAATTGATATTTTTGTCTTGATTGAATTGACAGAAAAGTTTGCACATGAGAACAGCTCAAACTGAATTGGGACTGCAGATCTAATTTTAAAAATGCTCCTGTCTCTGGGTCTCTAATTTTCTTGTTGCTGAAATTCATCTCCCAAATTCTAAAGTCTATTTTAGACTTTTATTCTATAATATACAACTCATTATAAGATGCAAAACCTTTTGCTTCAGTGAACAGTCTTAGAGTATCAATACGAATTTTAAACATATATATATATATATATATATATATATATTTTTTTTTTTTTTTTTTGGGTCCGGTCGTGGGGCCTGAACTCCAGGCCTGAACGCTGTCCCTCAGCTCTTCAGCTCAAGGCTAGCGCTCTACCACTTGAGCCACAGCGTCACTTCCGGCTTTTTTTTTCTTTTTGCTTATGTGGTGCTGAGGAATCGAACCCAGGGCCTCAGGCATGCAAGGCAAGTGCTCTACCACTGAGCCACCTTCCCAGCCCTTAAATATATATTTTAATCAAGGAAGATTACCCAGGGAGGAGTCAGAAATAAATGAAGTAAAATAAACAACGGTGGTATAAATTGACCCTCTGCAGAAAGCAGATGGTCACAGAGAAGTGAAGAACTCAGTGCTCTTAAAAAAGAATTGGTGGCTTAAAAAAAGAAAAAGGGAAAAAAGTCATCATTTGTTGATTAAAAAAAACTAAAGTCTCACTACAGTTTTATGTGGCAAAGTATTCACTTGGTAGTGGATAACCATTGCCAGAAATAGTAAAATGTAACTAGACTTTCCAAAGTTAAGAAAATAAAAGGGATTTTCCTTTAATGCCTATAGATTATGAAAAAAAAATAAGTTGACATGCAATCGATTCATGTATACATTTTTTTACAAAACCAGAGTCTGTGTAATATTCAGGAACTGAGTTGCAGAAAAGTATCTGGATTTTTGATTCTCACAACCAGAATTTTTCAACGTTTTAAATCTTTCAAAATAATGCATATATTCTAAAATGATGTGTGCAGGACAGTGGTAAGGATGTCCACCCTGTGGTCCATATGAGGTCCAAGAAATCGTTTGGTATAGGCTAGATAGAAATGTGTGCTTCTCCCAGAATCATTTTCATCTAGTTTCCCATAACCATCTGCTTGTATTGATAAGTTTGTATGATTCATGAATGATGTTATAAATATCCAAATGGTTACTGGAAGAAAAAAATGCTCTCTACAGCTGGAAGTAAAAGATGATATTTCCTTGTTCATTTTGCATACTTATTTATTTTGGAAACTTGGGTGTATGGAGGAGATAGTTTCATTTTCTTTGAGATCTAGGGGGTAAATCAGCAACAACACAAAACATTCCAAAGATAGTTATATCATAAAGCTATTATGTAGAGTCAGATAGAATTTGGGTAAAACTGCATGGAGTCAAATTGTAATAGTCTACAAGTCAGGCTGGAAGTGAAGTTAGCCAGACCCAAAGAAACATAGACTCCATGGTTTCCCTCATATGTAATAATTAGTATATGTCTAGAATAGTTCTAACAGAGGATCACAATAGCCCAATAGCTATGTGCATATGACCACATAAATGATGCTAATAGAAATGATCTCCATGATGTGGAAACAGAAGGATTTTTGTGGTAGTTTTCTTTTCTTTTCCTCTTCCTTTTATTTTCTCTTTTAGTGTAGGGTTTGCAGTTATGTCTTTTGGGGATTTTTGTGTTTTTTTTTTCTCCTCTGGTTTATTCCTTGTAGCTACTGTTTCTGATTTCAATATCTTTTGATTTGTGTATAATTTTAACTGATTTAAGTAAGGGAAGGGGAATCACAGAAATGGTGTGACAAAGGGTGAACCAATTCAAGAGCAAAACTCACTAGAGAGTATGTTAGAAATGAACTTTACAACTTAGGGGTAATTGGATGGAGGGAATGCAGGAGACAACAAGAAAGGGGTAAACACTGCTGTGAAAGAAATGTACTCAGTATGTTACGTAACTTTAAACCCTCTGTACATCACTTTTACCATAAACTAAAATAAAAATATAATATTAGAGGGAGGGGTGACATTGTTCAAAAAAATAAAGAAATGTACTCATTATCTGATTTATCTAACTGTAACCTCTTCACAATAATATTTATGTATATATACATATATATGCATATATACATATATATGTATATATATATATATATATACATATATACATATATACATACATACATATTTGGAGCCAGTGGATGGGCTTGAACTCAGGGCCTGGGCACTGTCCCTGAGTTCTTTTGCTCAAAGCTAATGTTTTACCACTTTGAACCACAGCACTACTTCCAGGTTTTGAGTGGTTAATTGGTGCTAATAGTCTCATGGAGACTTTTTATGCCCCAGAAGTCTTTCAACCAGGAGCCTCAGTTTTCAACCTCCTGACTAGTTAGGATTACAGGAGTAAGACACCTGTGTCTGGCACAATTTTTTTTAACTCCATAGAGTAGTTGTTTTTTGGATACCAGTTAAGAGACATCTAAGTTGTTGAGGAGAACCAGAAAATGATGAGACTGATGGGAAGAATGATGCAAGAGATGACACTGATCAAGAAGCATTGTAGGGAGCAGTGAGGTTCAGGGAAGATGGTGGAGGAGAAGCTGGAATCTGAACAAGCTCTCGCATAGAAAGCAGTTTTAGAGTTCCAGTGAACAGTCCTAAGCCAGAGAATCACACCAAGTGTGCCATCACAGGACAGAGAGATAGACAAGAGAGGGAAAGCCAAGGCAAGAAGACACATCTGAGCGCTTGCCAGCAGCCGCCACGGCGGCGGCGGCAGGGTCCCAGCGGAGACTGCAACCGGGGCCATACCTGAGCGCTCACACAGACAGTCCGGGACGAAGGAGCCAGACACAGCGGGTGAGCGGATTCTACTCAACACCAGCAAGAACCGACAAGGAGCGGACATCTTCATCCTGCAGTTTGCAGACCAGAGACGACCCAGGATCCAAGACTCGGCGTAAGTAGAAGCCCGACGTCCTCACTCCTTCTCAGGGAGCAGAGGAGGGAAGGCCACCCCTCCCCCCCCAGCACCAGTGATCTCCATCTTGGATACCGACAAAGATCGGAGGAGCTGCCAGCTCCAACTCAGGCCTTGGAATAAAACGAGTCATTTAGCAGGTCACAAGAACTTAACGGCGAAGTGACCTCACAGACTCAGCTCCATCCAGGGAAAAGTCACCCAGAGCAGGCGCCAGCCATTGGAGTGGCTTTCCTCACTGGGTAACCAGAGCCAGAGGCTGCCCCTCCCTCTAGCAGCCTCAACAATCAATTGAAAAACAGAAACCCTGAGAATGGCTTCAGGCTGGGCTCTGTGAGTTTTTTCACAAAATAGCTCCAAGGAAAAGCTACTGATTGTTGAAAGGCCTAAACTCTACCCAGAACCTAGCCTCACCACTGCATCCCCCTCTTTTGTGATTCTCAAAGCAGATCACCCTCCCATTAAACTAAGCTGGGAGGGGGATCTCAAAATCTTGGGTAAAGCAGAGCATTTTTCTACCTGTTCCAACAAACTGACTTAAGAAACCAATCAAGCCACAGGACCTCAAGCTGACCAGAGACTCCAACAAGAGGCTGGTTACAGACAAAAGGGAGATACAGGATTCTTCCCACCCCTCCCAAAAAAATAAAAAAAAAAAAAAAATCAAAGAACTTTTTTTTTTTTCCTTCTTCTTTTCTTTTCTTTTTTTTTTTCTTTTTTTTTTGGTAACTTTTATATATAAAAAAATTTTTTTTCCTTTTCTAAAAATTTTATTAATCTTTAGTTTTTGCCTTTTTTGAAAAAATAATTGTTTTCCAGTAACTTTTTTTTTCCTCTTATAATTTTTATTTTAGGAATATGTGAATGTGCGTTTTCCTTTCTTTTCTTGTCTTCTTTCTCTTTTTCTTTCTTTCTTAACTATCTTTTTGTTTTTTGTCTAGCTCTACTGAACTTCTGATCTTTTTTTCTCCCTTTCTTATCCATTCCACCTTTTCCTCTCTTTTGATGTTCTTTATGTGACTTAACTCTTGTACTGCACATCCTCAGATAAACCTGTAGTTAACTAGTAGACCCTATCCCCCATTGTGTACACACTTAATCCACAAATTTATTACTCAATTCAAAACCTCTGAGACTTAAATTCCTTAATAACAGTACTACCTCTTTTTACCTATATAATATTTTAAATATTTTTTTTAAGTTTTTCACTTCTCCTCTATGTCCCTTCCCTTCTCTTAATATACTCACATTCCTCTCTAAATAGATGGTCTTTTAATCTCCATAATAATATTAATTTTTACATTTCTATTTTTTTCTGGTCTCTTTTCATTTCCCTTTCCCTTTCTTCTTTTTCTCTCTCTCTCTACTTGCATCCTACCCTACCTATTTCCTGCATTGTGATTAGGACATAGTTAACTCTCCCTGTGCCTCCCCACACCAATCTATTCCTATTTTTTACCAACATCTCTCCTAACCCTAGTAATTTCTGGTTTTCCAAATTCTTCTCTGCGGTTCGAAGCCCATTAACATATAGTTGTTTGATGTTGAATAGATGTATCTGTTGAACTAGATTGTATCTGTAGACTATTGACTGTACAAATGCAAACTTTGATTGATGGTTACCTTAAGATAGTGTTCTAGCACAAAACTGGTGCTATTTTCACCTCAAATGGGCAGAGTAAGCCAGAAAAACACAAGAAAAATGGCAAATCCGGATATCTCAATTCCCAATCTTGATAATCAGGGGTTAGAACAGATAATGAATAATCCAGAGGAGAGTTCCCAAATAGCTCTACAAACACTACTGGCAAACATGATAAATGAGAAGTTTGACAACTTACAAAGGACTCTGTATGAGCGTGAAAGGGAGAGAGAGAAGGCATCCCAAAAGCTTATACAGGAATATCATAAGCGTGAGGAAGCTACTCAAAAACTGATACAGGATTTGTGTGAACAAATCTCTTTGAATACTCAAAGAGAAAGAGAGGAATGGCATGAGCAGGCTGAGAACACTCAAAGAGAACTGCAGGAATCCCACAAACGGGAGGAAAGAGAACTACAGGAATCCCACGAACGGGAGGAAGCTAATCAAAGAGTAATATAGGAATTGAGAGACCAGGTAGAGAATACACAAAGATCACTAAAGGATTCATGGAATCCATTAACAAAGAGCTGAAGGAAGTCAGGGAGACCACAAAGGGAATGCTGAATGGAACCCAACAGAAGAAATGGGAGTCCAAAGAAACCATAACCAATCAACTAAGTGATTTGAGAACAAACACTGAACACCAAATTAAGGAAGTAAAGAAATTCATACAAGACCTAAAACAAAGCTTCAACAAAGAACTTGAAGCCATCAAAGCTGACCAATTAGAAGGAAAAGAGATAAAAAACAAAGTAGAGAGTCTTGACAGCAGGTTAGACCATGCAGAAGATCGAATCTCAGGGATTGAAGACAGCCTAGATATTATTGAGAAAGAACATACAACCATCCAAGACAAGTCCAAGAAATATGATAGATCTATCCAACACCTGGAAGACTCCATCAGAAGGCCTAATCTAAGGATAATGGGTGTAGAGGAACACCTAGAAACAGAAGTTAATGGTCTAGGAAATCTGTTTAACAGGATCCTAGCAGAGAACTTCCCAAACATACAAAAAGATAGGCCTATTCAGATACAAGAAGCTTTTAGAACCCCAAATAGACCAGACCAAAAAAGGACATCTCACCTTCACATTATAATCCACACAGGATCAACTCAGACCAAGGAAAAAGTCCATAAAGCTGTCAAGGAGAAAGGGGTAATCACCTATAAAGGGAAACCAATTAGAATCACCTCAGATTTCTCAGCAGAGACAATCAAAACAAGAAGAGCCTGGAATGATGTATGCCATGCCCTAAAAACAAACAACAATCAACAAAGAATACTGTACCCACCTAAATTCTCCTTCATAACTGAAGGCCAAATAAAAACCTTAGACAGCAAAGAAAAATTGAAACAATACATCTCCACCAAACCAGCCCTACAAAAGATTCTTAAAGATGTCCTACACATAGAAAACCAACAAGACCACAATAAAGGCCAAGAAACTGCACACAAACTGAGAATCCAAGAACCATAGGAAGAACCCAGTTTTTGGAGCCCCCAAGAAGGTGGATAACATGGCAGGAACTCCCAAATACCTCTCAGTCCTATCTCTTAACTTTAACGGACTGAACTCTCCAATTAAGCGACATAGACTGTCTAGTTGGATTAAAAAACAAGACCCTTCTATCTGCTGCATGCAGGTGTCACATCTTGCCCAAAAAAACAAACACATTTTCAATGTCAAAGGCTGAACAAAATCTACCAAGCAAACGGCCCCCATATACAGGCGGGAGTTGCAATCCTGATATCAGATAAAATAGACTTCAAATTAAAATTCGTGAGAAGAGATAAAGAAGGTCACTACATACTAATTATAGGATCTCTACTTCAGGAGGATATTACAATTCTAAATATCTATTCGTCAAACAATGGAGCACCCAAATTTATCAAAGAAACACTACTTTCCCTTAAATCTCATATAGATCCAAAGACATTAATTGTTGGGGATTTTAACACACCACTCTCCCCCACTAGATAGATCAACTCGGCAAAAACTCAACAGAGAAACCGCAGATCTAAACAGCTGCATAGGTCAACTAGACTTAACAGACATCTACCGAACATTTCACCCAGCAGCATCAGAATACAGTTTTTCTCAGCAGCACATGGAACGTTTTCTAAAATAGACCACATTTTAGTCCACAAAGCAAACTTGTCTAAATCCAGAAACACTGAAGTTATACCTTGCATCCTCTTTGACCACAAAGAATAAATTAGAACTCAAGACCAAAAGCCACCAAAGAAAGTCGGCATCACATGGAGGCTGAACAACACACTGCTGAATCATGAGTGAGTCATGGAAGAGATTAGAAAGGAAATTCAAATGTTCATGCTATTCAACAAAAATGAACACACAAATTACCAGCTCCTCTGGGACACAGCAAAGGCAGTACTCAGAGGCAAGTTTATAGCTCTGAGCTCCTACATCAACAAATTGGAGAGATCTGAAAATAACAATTCAATGACACATCTAAACCTCCTTGAAAAAGAGCAGCAAGATAAATTCCAATCCAGTAGACGGAAACAAATAATCAAAATTAAATCAGAATTAAATGAATTAGAATCCAAAAAAAACTACAGAAAGAATCAACAAAACAAAGAGTTGGTTCTTCGAAAACTTAACAAAATTGACAGACCCTTAGCAAATCTTATCAGAAAAAGAAGAGAACACACCCAAATTAATAAACTCAGAGATGAGAATGGAAACATCACCACGGAAACAACCAAGATTCAGAATATTACAAGGGAATACTTCTCAAAACTCTATGCTAATAAGTTTGAGAACTTGACAGAAATGGACCTTTTCCTAGCAAATATTGACATGCCAAACATAAACCAAGATGAGTTAAACTATCTTAACAGGCCCATATAAAGCACTAAAATAGAAACAGCAATAAGAGACCTCCCAGCTAAGAAAAGTCCAGGACCAGATGGTTTTACAGCGGAATTTTACAAGGTATTCAAAGCAGAGCTCACACCAATACTCCTCCAACTCTTCAATGAATTGAAAGAGAAAGCTCACTACCGAACACATTCTATGAAGCCATCATAACCCTCGTCCCAAAACCAGGCAGGGACTCATCAAAGAAAGAGAACTATAGACCCATTTCTTTGATGAATATTGATGCAAAACTTCTCAAACAAAATTTTGGCCAATCGACTTCAACAATTCATCCAAAAAATCATACACCACGATCAAACAGGATTCATTTCAGGGATGCAAAGCTGGTTCAATATACGCATATCAATTAATATTATTCATCACATCAACAGGATAAATATAAGAACCACATGGTTATCTCAATAGATGCAGAAAAAAACATTCGACAAGATCCAACACCCCTTTAGGATGAAGGTTTTGGAAAAATTAGCAATCCATGGAACATTCCTCATTACAATAAAGGCTGTATATGACAAACCTACAGCCAGCATTATACTCAGTGGGTGAAAAAACTAAAGCCATTTCCTCTTATCTCAGGAACAAAAAAAGGATGCCCACTCTCTCCACTTCTCTTCAATCTAGTAATAGAATGCCTAGCTACAGCAATAAGACAAGATGCAGACATAAAGGGATCCAAACAGGGAAAGAAGAAATAAAACTCTCCCTCTTTGCAGATGACATGATCTTGTATTTAAAGAATCCCATAGACTCCACTCCCAAATTACTCAAGCTGATTCAAAACTTTGGCAATATAGCAGGTTATAAAATTAACCCCCAAAAATCAATGGCTTTTCTCTATGCCAACAATGAGAAAAGTGTGGCTGAAATTAGGAAAGCAACTCCATTTGTAATAGCCCCACAAAAAATAAAATACCTCGGAATTAACTTAACTAAAGAAGTGAAGGACCTCTATGATGAAAACTTTAAAATCTTGAAAAAGGAAATCAACACAGAACTAAAAAATGGCAAAGCTTCCCATGCTCCTGGTTTGGAAAGATTAACATCGTGAAAATGGCAATACTTCCCAAGGCTATCTACAAATTCAACGCAATACCTATCAAAATTCCAACCTCATTCTTCAAGGAAATAGAAGAGGCAATCCAAAAATTCATATGGAACAATAAAAGACCCCGAATAGCAAAAACGCTCCTCAACGGAAAGAACACTGCTGGAGGAATATCAATACCAAATTTCAAACTCTACTATAAAGCCATAGTAATCAAAACAGCTAGGTATTGGCATAAGAACAGACCTCAGGACCAATGGAATAGAATTGAAAACCCAGAAATGAACCTACAGACCTATAGCCATCTAATCTTTGATAAGGGAGCTAAAACAATAGAATGGAAGAAAGACAGCCTCTTCAGTAAATGGTGCTGGCAAAATTGGTTAACTACATGTAGAAAACTAAAGCTAGATCCTTATATATCACCCTGCACCAGAATCAACTCCAAATGGATCAAAGACCTCGAAGTCAAAGCAGACACTCTGAAAACATTACAGGATGGAATAGGAGAAACCCTAGGTCTCCTTGGCTCAGGTCGAAATTTTTTGAATAGAGACCCGGAAACACAACAAATCAAAGAAAGGTTGGACAAATGGATTGCATAAAGTTGCAGAGCTTCTGCAGGGCAAAGGACATAGCTAGCAAGATCAATAGAAAGCCCACGGATTGGGAGAAGATCTTCACTAGCCATACAACGGACAAGGGTCTCATATCTAAAATATACTTGGAACTCAAAAAATTAAACCCCCCAACAACAAATCCTCAAAGAAACGACTGCCCAATAAATAAGTGGGCGAAAGACTTAAAGAGAAACTTCTCTGAAGAAGAAAGAAGGATGACCAATAGACACATGAAGAAATGTTCAACATCCCTAGCCATAAAAGAAATGCAAATCAATACAACATTGAGATACCACCTCACTCCAGTTAGAATGGCAAAAATCAAGAACTCTAACAACAACAGATGCTGGAGGGGATGTGGACAGAAAGGAACCTTACTTCATTGTTAGTGGGAATGTAAACTTGTTCAACCACTTTGGAAAGCAGTATGGTGATTCCTCAAAAGACTTCACATAGACTCCCCTATGACCCAGCAATCCCACTTTTGGGCATTTACCCAAATGTTTGCAAACAAGACCACACTAAAGCTACCAGCACAACTATGTTTATTGCAGCATTATTTACCATAGCTAAGATATGGAACCAACCTGATGCCCCTCTGTAGATGAATGGATCAAGAAAATGTGGTATATATACACAATGGAATTCTATGCCTCCATCAGAAAGAATGACATTGCCCCATTTGTTAGGAAATGGAAAGGCTTGGAAAAAATTATATTAAGTGAGGTAAGCCAAGCCCAAAGAAACATAGGTCCCATGGTTTCCCTTATTTGCAATATCTAGTATAGGTATGAGTTAAGCGGAAAAAGTCAGATAATGTGATATTAGGAAAACGAACCCTCAAATATGTATTTTAATGTTTTTGTTTCTTTCATGCATGTGTTTCTAACGCATTTATAAGATTATTTCTTTGTTGCTTTGTATGTCCTTCCCCCACAGTGTAACCCCTGCTTTCACTATATTTGATGTCAGTATAACATGTGGAGGAGACGGGGACAAACAAGACGTTTAAGGATTCAGGTGGACCTGTTGCAACAATGAGAAGTACAAAATGTCATGTCAAAACCAGCTTTACAATATCGGTGTGGGGGGGGGCGAAGGGGGGGTATGATTGGGTGGGGGGAGGGGGGAGGCTGGGAAGGGAGGTAAAGGGTAAACAAAGGAGGAGGCTGCAATGCTTGGTAAGAAATGTATGCATTATCCTGCCCATGTAATTGTAACCCCTCTGTACAGTATGTTCTCAAATAAAATAAAATTAAATTAAAAAAAATCATCTTCAAAGTGAGTGATAGTATCAATGAATCCGTTTATATGGAGAAGAGGCAAGATGGCAACACTCTCAAAGGTAGTCCCACTGCTTGTCTCTGACCAAAATAAGATCTAGGGTCACAGCACACAGAATATCTCAAGT